>NC_140587.1:300696254-301422251 GCF_964204655.1 Triturus cristatus
CTCGGAGAAGGGAGAAGGGAACAGATCCGTGACTGCGGAGGTGTGACTTCCAGGCGAGCCGAGGCACAGACGAGAAGGGAACCTAGATGACCATTGAGTGCAGGCTACACACGACAAAGGTGATGTCAACCCCTTTCTTATTAGAGTGTACAACCTAATCTTTCACTTTTCTTTGCAGGTTATGTGTTACACAGTAATGTTATGTGATTGCGTATATAATGAATAATAAAGTATTCAGTTTGTAGTGAATCAACATGTGCTGCGTGTTCTTGTATAAGAGGGTAGCCTATTCTTCTAGTCAGCTGTGACTTGACATGAACGGATGTTAACCCTGATCAGGTAGGTGGTAACTGAATAGAGGAGAGAGAGGAGCCCCTCGAACCAGAGAACAGGTTGTGCTCAAACTGGCAGTTCTTGTGTGATCTGATAAATAGTAAGACTGATTCCCTTGTTGTATGTTATGGTAATCATAGGATGAACTCGTGAGGCTGCCGTCTGGGTAGGAAGTCCTGGGTCCGTCTGGGACCGCGAGGCTAAGGCTGCCGTCTGGGTAGGAAGTCCTGGGTCCGTCTGGGACCGCGAGGCTGAGGCTGCCGTCTGGGTAGGAAGTCCTGGGTCCGTCTGGGACCGCGAGGCTGAGGCTGCCGTCTGGGTAGGAAGTCCTGGGTCCGTCTGGGACCGCGAGGCTGAGGCTGCCGTCTGGGTAGGAAGCCCTGGGTCCGTCTGGGACCTCGAGGCTGAGGCTGCCGTCTGGGTAGGAAGTCCTGGGTCCGTCTGGGACCGCGAGGCTGAGACTGCCGTCTGGGTAGGAAGTCCTGGGTCCGTTTGGGACCGCGAGGCTGAGGCTGCCGTCTGGGTAGGAAGTTCTGGGTCCGTCTGGGACCGCGAGGCTGAGGCTGCCGTCTGGGTAGGAAGTCCTGGGTCCGTCTGGGATCGCGAGGCCGCCACTTGTATTATAAGAGGTCTAGATATATATAGTAGGAATTCCCTGTCCTTAGGTGGTATATATCGGTGGTTACTTGTTGTGAATAGGCCCTAGGGAGAGGGAAACGTTCTGGCTGGGTTAGAGAGGCTCTGATGAGCGGGTTCTATCTGATCCGAAAACCCAAGCAGAACAACCTCCCACACCAGTTTAGACTCACCCGACCAAGTCCATCACTTACCTTTCTTGCTTATAGGTTACAGATTTTACTGTAAATACATTCCCTATCCAATTTAATACCGAGTTTGCCATTTATTAACTTTAGAACACATGCCAAGAGAGATTTCACTGTGTGTTACATAAATGTCAATTTTGTTATCCAATGGATCACTATCAATCCATGTAAAAGAAAACGCAGCGATGGAACTTAAATTCGAGTGACAATCAATTCAGATAAGAGACCAACTAGTAGCCCGAGTACACTTTTCACATGCAAACTAATAATTCCAAAAACATGCATATTTAAAATGGGAACATTTAAAGAAGGCACAAATGGTATTAAGCAGGCTTTCGTGGAGCATGCTGGGAACCTCACAAGTAGTACCTCGCAATATTATACAAGCATTGAAAATGCAACAGGTCTCGCCTTTGGTTAAGTTAAAGCCATTTGCTTTGCTAATGGTATTGTATACAAAGCAAAAGGTTTTAACTTAATAAAAGACGAGACCTATTGCATTTTTAATGCTTGTATCTTTTTGTTTAAGCACTCCAGGAGAGCGCATGTGTTTGCCAGCAATCTTCCCCGCGTGCTTCCCTCCCCCTCCATTTCACTCACTTTCGCTCTTGTTGCATTTTCCCCATCCATCATGTGGCTTAACCCTTGCTCCGTCCCCCAACCCGCACCCACAACCGAGTCATACTTAAAAAGTTTTTCTGTAAAAAATGTAAGCATTTTCGCACTACGTTTTTAAACAACGCTTCCGTACTATTTTGTAGGCATGCACGTGTGTGTTGAATGAATGTCCAGGTCTACAAATGATTCAGTGTTTGCACTTTGCACTTTTTTCTCTAATAGACATTCTGCACAGCTGCTGGTATAGTGTACAGCATGGCTGAAAAAGATGACCAAATCCAATATGTCTAATAGGTGAGACATTGGCTTTGCCAATGCTTTATGTAAGTGATTTCCGAGCGCAGAGAAGATGGAGCCATCTTGGAATGAAAGATGACTGCAGTGAGTACAGTGGATTGTGAAGGAGAATCATGATTTATAGTTTGTCCTTTAAACATAGTTTACAGAAATCGAAATTCACTCTGCCTCAGTAATAAACAAGTTGAAAACTTTAAAATGGAACCTGGAGCAGCGAACTTTAAATCAAACAAGTGTGATGGAGAGTAAGAACTATAACTCAGACGGGGCAAGATGCCTAATGAAATGACCTGTTTTCTCTGGCACTGCGGTGGTTTCAGCGCGGTGCAGTGGTACGGGGATAGTCCGATTCATGGTTCGGTGGGTTTCGGTGTTAGGTACACAAACCATGGGAAGCAGGGTGTTTTCGTAAAAGTTGGGGTAGTTGGTGAAGAGGCAGGCACTCGCCTCTTGTGGTCTGGATTAAGGTGCGGGGACTTCTGAAGGGGGGCTCGCCTTAACCAGTTTATGTTCAATGTTGGGGTCTTAGAACGCGGTAGCAGGGGCATTAGAAAAGGGGGTGGTTCCTTCCAACTGTGGCCAATGTAGGTTCAGTACGACTTGGCGTACGCATGAGCCATTCTCTAGTTATTGTTGTGGGGGTCCGCGGGGAGGGCTGTAGCATTCCCAATGCCTGAGCCTCTTTCACTCTGTGATCGATGTGTGTTGTGGTCTTGTCTTGGTCTAAGCCTCGTCCAGGCTCTGAACTTAGCAGGGGAGGTGCAGTAGGGCTCCATGGTGTGGTTGGGGCAGGTCATGGGGGCAATAAGCATATCAATAGACCTGCTACTTACCCATGTTCTGGTTGATGTTGGGAGGCAGTATGGGTGGGGGAGTCTGCAGGCCTGCGATTCCTCTCCGCTTTGGACTGTTGAGGACAGTAGTCCGGTAGGGGGCTTGTCCAGAGGAATAAGCACTTACTTGAAATGCGTGTCACCCAAGATCTAGGGGGTGTTCGCCAGGGGGGATGCGGGGGGGAGTCTGGGGGTAAGGTGCAAGTGGGGCATCGGAGGAAGAAGGGCGAGGTTGGATAACTGAGTAAGGGGCCCGGATTGGAGGGTGCCCCCAGAGCGCACTATGGAGTGGAAAACCAGGGTGATATTTGGGGCGAGGATTAGAGGGTGCAGTTGGGGGTAGGGTTGGATGGTAGAGTTGAGGGAACCAAATAAGGACTAGAGAGTACACAGTAAGGAGTTCCTGCTGAGGGTAGGAAGGTGCAATACGGGGCTTTGGGTGGGAGGGGAGTATCGGGGTTGAAGAGGGCACCAGGGAGTCACCCGGGGGAATCACTCACTTGGCTTGCGCCTCGTCCAGGCTCTGGTCCGTGATAGTCATGATCTGCTGCAGAATGTCCCCGATGTCTTGCTTCCGGGCAGGCTCCCCTTTATTCTGGTGGGGGTGCATGCCTTGCAGGCCTGGGGGCCCCTGGTACGGGAGGTGCCCTGGCAGGCCCCCCCGGCCCAGCATCAGCCGGCCCTGCTCGTCCATGCTGCTTCCCGGCGGTGGGGGACGCCCTTCCCCCTCGCCCGGCACAAATAAAGACTCTCCTTCGTCTCTCCGGTGGCGGAAGCTGAAAGGGGTCGAAAACCTTCGAGTGAATCCACAGGGGTCGCTCGGTCCTCTACCTCTCTCCGCGCGGGCCGTGGGCCTTCTCCCCCGCAGCACCGGGGTCTAGTCTCGGGCATGGCGCCGTTCCCCCACGGCTCTAATTCCGAGCCTGCTCCCCCGCTGGTGGCCCTCGGGCAGGCGCTAGCTGAGGTAAGATGGGGGACGAGAAGGTAGTGGTGTGCGGGAGGAGAGCGTGTGTTGGGGGAGGGTTTGGAAACTCATGGCTTCCCTCTCCGCTCCATACTGATCCAGGAGGAGGCGAGGTCTGGGAGGCGAAATAGAACAAACAAACAAGCGCTCGTAATGACGTTTTTCTCTTTCACTTTTCTCTTTTAGAGCCGTCCCAGTTGGACTGGCTCGCCTGACTTCCTTTTCTTATCTTTATGGGGCCATGAATTTGGCCCCATAAAGATAAAAAAACTTTTACGCCAGCAGTAAGTCGGGGCAGCCAGTCCAACTGGGATGGCTCTAAAAGAGAAAATTGTACGTCAGGAGACACTCTTTTCTAATGGATGGCCACCGTTTAGCTTAAACGGTGACGCCAGCCAATGGAAAAGAGGGGCGGGTCTTAAAGCCCACTAGAGAAATCTCCTCAAATCATTAAATCTCGCCAGCGAGACTGCGCATGTCTGCACAGTCTTACCCCAGGCGAGACCTAAAAAGGAAATCTACATCGTTCAACTACTTGGATGACATAAGAAAATGCCCTTTTTGCATAGTCACCCCCTCCCTTTTTCATGGATTTTTATTGCTGGTGTGTGGACTCTGAACACTGCCAGCACCCAGTGTATGTATTCTGACACCTTAAACGTACAACTGGCTGATCCTTGATTGACTGGCATATTTACCTTCCCAATAAGTCTCTAGTACATGGTACTCTGTGTACCTAGGGCCTGTAAGTTACATGTTACTAGTGGATGCAGCATCTACTGTGCCACCACTTAAGTGACAAGACAAAGCATGACTCCAGATCTAACTGGACCTAGTACGGAATAGTGTTACAGCAAACAAATGATGGACGGAATGCTGACAATGCAAACATTCTCCCCAGTCAAAAGATCTGGGTTAAATCCATCGTTCTTTTGCCCACTGCGCCACCCCAGTTTGGACCCAGCCATATGCAAATCAGTCTTGACCCTGTGCCCCATGGGAACAGTTCAGACAGAACTGCCAGGCCAGGTCCTCCCTGGATCGGAAACAAGCATCCTGGGACCAGTTTCAGGGTATGTCACCCTTCTTCAGCCAGGCTAGCTTGAATCCAGTGGCACAGTGAGCAATAGACCCACGTCTGGGCATACCCCTCCCACTTAGGGCGAAATGTGTTACAGCAAACAAATGATGGACGGAATGCTGACAATGCAAACATTCTCCCCCAGTCAAAAGATTTGGGTTAAATCCATCGTTCTTTTGCCCACTATGCCACCCCAGTTTGGACCCAGCCATATGCAAATCAATCTTGACCCTGTGCCCCATGGGAACAGTCCAGACCGAACTGCCAATGCCAATGTTTCAATTGTTATTAGACTTTTTTTTTATTAATGGGAACTACTATCTGATGCACTACTGTCTGATATCTGGTTTGTTATGTCTTCTAGTGACAGCAATAAAATATATCATGGCTCCTGACTAGGCATTGCATTCTACCATATTGGCTTTTTTATTTCTTATTTTAATTACTAAACATATTTACAGAGCACCGCCTAACCACATGAGCAACAGAGCACTTACACTTCAGAAGAAATACAATGATGACAAGATGGGGCCACATTAACTATACTTTAACAAAGAGCAGAGAGAAGGTAGAGCTACCCGAGAATCGGAACCGAGTAAGGTGTTGAAATTCAAGTAATGAGAGTCAGGCTGGGACAGAAAATAGACCCAGGAACAAAAGTAAAAGTGGCCCCCAATAGTGAATAAGAAGAGAAAAGGACAAATAACATGTAAAGACACATTGTATAGTTGTTTTGCAAGGTATGATAGACTGCATGCATGTTTGCTTGCTGCATGCAACTTTTGAAGCAATACTAGGGAAATCAACAGTAAAACCGGCCAATCAGACCATAAACAAGCCCACAACCCTCCAAAAACCGGCCCACTGCATGAATGCTCTATAAGCCAGTTCGACACTGAAGAGAGTTCATGGATAGAGCACCCTATTTGTGTAGGAGGCAGTGTGGGTCATCATGGCTGTGAAGCTTCAACCCTAGTGTGAAGGACACCCCCAGAACTTTTCCCACTTGCCATATCTGGGAAATCATCACCTTCAGTCCTTCAGGGCTGATCCAGTCAAGATGTGTGGAAACTGGAAGCCCCCCCCCCCCCCTACAAAGTACATGGAGGGGCCGACCTCTGGACTCACTCAGGAGCGCTCAGGGTACTGTGCTGAGGAGGCCCCCTGGAGCTCGGGACCCCTGCACCGCGGGGGCGGCAGGGGCCTTTGTTAAAGCAGTGGTGGGCTCGACCAGGACACCATGCTACTTTCCAACGAACGGCCTTATGGCACGAGCAACACCTGCAGCAAAATAGTACCAGGGCACAAGGTGTGGAAAAACAAAGCGGCGACTATTTTCTGAAGGTGAGGTGTTAGTTCCTCCTCTGTCACTTCAATAAGGATAATTCGCATACCTAAAGTAAAAGTTACAATTGCCACACGCCGAAAACCCTCCTTGGGTGTTATGTTGGCATTGCCATTGATAGGGCATGGGTGGTGCAGGTTGCAGGCAGGGCCGGACTGGGAACTAAAAGCAGCCCTGGCACATTTTGCCAGACCAGCCCCCGTCCGGTGCGTAGCGAGCGAGCGCAGCGAGCGAGCCCGACCGCTACTAGAGGGTTTGGGGGGGGGGGGGGGGGGGGGGTTTCACCCCCACGAAAATTTTGAAAAATGACAGACCAAAATGGTGAATTTTACGGCACATTTTTCATTATTCAAATTGTATTAACTTTCAAAGCACAGTAAATAGTAGATGATGACCTTAAAGAGCACCAGGTTACCCACCCAGGCATATGTACCCATAGACATTCTTTCAGAGAGCACCAAAAATAGACACAAATAGTGAATCAGAGAGAACAAAGTAAAAGTGAGACAAGCCCTCACATGGTGTGTAGTGAGCAAGCAAAGTGAGAAACCACTACTAGGGGGAGTTTGGGGGGTTGAACTTCTCCCCCCCCCAAGAAAATTTGGGAGACAGAAAGGCCAAAACAAAGCATTTTTCAACACATTTTTCATTACATATTAGATTGAATTAACTTTTAAAGCATAGTAAATGAAATTGCATACAGTGCTGCCCAGGACTCTTTAAGAGGCTGTACAGTGATGATCACAACACTCTTCGGGCCACTCTTCTCTTTTCAACAAAAAGTGCTATGCATTTTAGGCTTTTTTTTTTTAAGACTGTTTCAACGTCATAACTTTAGAGCATAAAAACTACATTCTGATATTCTCTTTTGTATTTTCAATAAATTGTCACTCACGTTGTCACACATTAAGCACCGAGGCCAGAAACTGGGAAATGTCACTCATAAGCATCTGATAAATAGTACCTAGGGCACAGAGGCCAGAAACTATGGAAACATCACACCCATGCAGTGTAACTCTTAATAATGATTACAATTATTCCTCGAATTTAAGCAGTTTGTGCAAGATCAGTTGTTCTGGGTACACGTGTTCTGAATAGTGATAATGCTCCCTGCCCCCTCTACCCCAACCCCCAGGCGGACCCGCCAAGAGGCCTAAACACTCATGAAAAACAAATGAAGATGTCTGCATAATACATTCATTGACAAGCACTCACTGCGGCAATAGGTCTGGCTATGTTTTTACGTGGGGAGGAAAGAGAGGGGGGGAAGGAAGGGGGAGAGAGAGAGGTAGACAGAAGAAGAGAAAGGGTGAAGAAGAGGGAGAAAAAGAGGAAGAGAATGAGAGATAGAGGAAGGAGGGGAATGAGAGAAAGACGGAGAGAGGGATGGAAAGACTAGAGAGAGAGAGCGATAGAGAGAGGGACGAGAGGGAGAAAAGGCTAGAGAGCAAGGGGTAGAGAGCGAGAGAGATATGGGGATAGAGATGGAGAGAGGGGGATAGAGAAGGAGTGAGGGAGATAGAGGAGTGAGAGAGCAAAAGAGGGATGGGTATAGAGAGAACGATTGAGAGGGAGAGAGGGATAAATGGAGAGCGTGTGAGGGAGCGAGAGAGAGAGAGAGAGAGAGAGAGAGAGAGAGAGAGAGAGAGAGAGAGAGAGAGAGAGAGCTTAATATAGAGCACTGTCCACCCAGTCTTTAAAGGTTGCCATATACTAGTCAAGTTATGTCTATTAGCTGATCCATTCAATATAGCAGCTTCCACTTTGAAGTTGTCCATGAACGGTATCACTAGTGCCTATTTCTGTTAAGGGGTCCATCCATATCTAAACTGTGTTTAACCATGCCCAGTCTTGCAAACACCATAACTTTATGTTCCCTTGCCATGATTGACTCCTCTGACCCTAAACAAATCTAACAACAGGATGGTATCATCCGCCGACTCTAGAGTGTTATTGACATTTTTAAAAACTGCTCCTCAGATCTCCACCAAGTCCTGACATAGGGCAAACACGTGCATAACATAATCTATGGCACATCGAGGATATTTGTGTGCTTTCCCTCTCCCTCTCTCAACAGGTTTGACATATGTGTTACACTTGAATTTTCAGTAGTACTTGTTTTTTTCCGTCCTCTGTGAACCTTTAGTTGGTGCAGTTAATGGTCAGCAGCAGCCGTACTCTGAACATTGTTCCAGCAGCAAGGAGAGTGCAAGCCAGCACTCATAGGAGCAACACCGAATACTATAGAAAGCAAAAAAAGACTGCAAGCAAGTACCTCGTGTAGGGAGCAAGAGTGAGAGTGCGAGCTGACATGCATTACAACAAGGAGGTGGCGCAAGTCAGCGACAGCGAGTAGAGACCAGCAGCACCCGTTGTAGCACACAGCAGAGCAATGAAAGCTTGCGACTGTACTAAGACAACAGTAGCAAAGTGCAGGCTATGAAGTTTTATAGGGAAAAACTTGAGTTTGCAACCTGTCATGTGCTACAGGGAGAAACGAGATAGAGCGAGCCTTCTTATACTAAAGAGAGAAACCCAGGATTTCAACCTCTCACGGAACCCCTCAAGTGAGAAAGGAGAGTGTGCGTTTTTTCTATTTATAGGGGGTGAACTGAGAGAGCAAACTGTCACTTATCACAGAGGGAAATAGGCGTTTGCAAACTGGCACTTTTATATTCAGGAAAGTAAAGGCGCAAGCTGTCACTGAACATGCTTCCTTTATTATTGAGAACTCTGGCAAACCACATTTCATTTCACAAAGTCCTCAGAACATGTCTTTTAGATGCTAAATGGGTTGGACATTCTCCTTCTGTCCTATGCTCCCTACCTTGAGGACGCCCGTCTCTGTGTGCTTTATACATCTACAATTAATTATTTCATTCATCCATGGGGAGAAACAGGTGTGCGCGCCTTGAAGTCTAATTGGGACACAATGGGTGTATGCATCCTGTTACACGTAGAGTAAAAGAAGAGGAATACATGCTTACACTTTGAACAGACACGATGTCGATAAACATGTAAAAAATCCATCCTGATGATTTCATTTCAATTTCCGCGGATTGCTGCGTTTTTCCTAGTTCCATCTTTAAGACCCACCTGCTAAAAATGTCTTTGTAGCACGGGCCCTGCACAGTAGTGCTGTGCCGCCCACCACCCATAAATCAGATCTGGCCCCTGACCACTGCAAACAAACAAATACTACACTCACCTGCGCTGCGGGCGGCAGACAGGGGAGATTAAATTCCGGGGTGCGGATCTCTTTGCAGGCTGTCCTGCTCTGAATGCCTGCCTTGACCTCGCCTCAGTCACGCGCACTTCCCAATGCGCATGAGCATCACTGCAGACACCACCCTAAAAAAAACCAGCGGTGACGCGGAGGCAGTGACATATGCGCGCTGCGCGTCTTCAACAACAAAACATCATCATGGTCAGGTGACAGGAGGTGAGGTCAGGTGGTGACGTAGTGTGTAAGTGTAATGAGTAGGGCCGCTGGGCGGGGTGGCGACGCGGCGGCCTGACTGCCCCATAATCAAAATGAAATAATTTATGCGAAATCGGCGCGGCACCGCAGCTCACACCAGGGATCTTAGACAGCAGCCAGGCGGCTGATTGTGATGTGCTTAATGTACTGCTGCTGTAAACACTGTCTGAGTTCTGTTGTTGGGGCCGAAGTGGACCGTCAAATCGGCCCCAACAACAGAACCGGCCCCCGGTCACGAAACCGGCCCCCACCCCATCCAGCCTACCGGGGGATTGCCCGGTGCCCGGAATGACCAGTCCGGCCCTGGTTGCAGGGGCCGTCTGGGATGGGCCCTGGCGCTTCATTCTTAACAAATAGTGACTGGAAACAGCGAAGGAATAATTGGAAAAAAAGAGGCGAGACAAACTAGATTGCCGTTGTGCTGATGCCCCTAGATGACAGCTCAAAGCACCCGCAATGACGTCAAACCACAAATATATACAGAATAAGGTTTCACATTAAAACCACTGCACAGGAACTGAGCTGGACGAGGTAAGCTTGTTTGCCGAAATTAAACCAATAATGCAGAGCGAAAATAATTCCTGCGACGCAGTTTTGGCAGCGGGAGCGACCGGCCGAGTCCAGCTCTATCTACCCAAGTCGCTTGGAGCGCCTTGGAGCTGTTCCCAGAAACTTCCAGAAACCGTGGGGCTATTTTTAGGTTCTGAGCCGGGCTCCGTTAGCGTTTCACATTGCTGCTGCTTTCTGAGCTGGGACTGGAGTAGGAGGGGAGGCCACGGAGCAACGAAAATAAACCCGGCCGTGTGTGCTCGGCTGTTTGGGGATGTTTTTGTAATAGAATCCATCTATACCATCCTTCTGCTCGTGCAAGCGAGAGAGTGCAAAGGCGGACATTTCATTAAGCACTGAAAACAAGAAGCTCCTTTGCTTAGGTAACACGTCTGCAGACAAACAAGCATATCTCCTTGTAAAATCTTTTTGTGAAGGGTGACTCCGCTCTCACAGAGCAGTAATGAGTGGACATTGCAGTCCAAGATGCAGTTATAAATCTATAGAAATGTTGTGGCTCCTTTCCCGATAAAATGCACGAGAGCATGCAAGAACTGTGCTTGCAGACTGGGGGGGGGGGGGGGAGAGTACTGTACAATATGAGTGGTAATTACCGTGCCTGAGAAATACCGACAGCCTAGGCCCTAGGGTGTGGTAATTCCCGCCTAGTCTAAATCCGGAAGGTCAAATTAAGGCGCAATACGTGGGATCAACTGTTTTGCCCGCTGCATGTTTTTCATTCTGTGTGTGTGCTTTTGCTGAACAAATGTTGCATTCTTTTCATGGCGAATTATGTGTAGAAAACAGCAAGTGCGTGGTAGTATTTCATGCACAACTCAGTATAAGTGTGCAAACCTGTCTTTATGCGCAGTGGCATAGAGTGCAGTGGCGTCGAGGAGAGTTGGGTAGAGTAGATTAGAGTGGCGTACAGTGGATTAGCATAGAGGGCATTGGCATAGAGTGGAGTGGTACAAAGTAGAGTGCAGTGACACAGAGTGCAGTGCTACAGAGTAGAGTAGCGTAGAGTGGAGTGGAGTGGTGCAGAGTAGAGTGGAGTGGCCTAGGCTGGAGCGGTGTAGAGTGCAGTGGCGAAGAGTGCAGAGTAGAGTAGAGTGGTGTAGAATACATTGACATATAGTAGAGTGGTGTAGAGTAGAGAGGCATAGAAGGCCGTGGCGAACAGTGTAGAGTGCAGTGGCACAGAGTGCAGTGTTGAAGAGTAGAGTAGCGTAGAGTGGAGTGGTGCAGAGTGGAGTGGCCTAGGCTGGAGTGGTGTAGAGTGCAATGGCAAAGAGTGCAGAGTAGAGTAGAGTGGTGTAGAATGCATTGACATATAGTAGAGTGGTGTAGAGTAGAGAGGCATAGAAGGCCGTGGCGAACAGTGTAGAGTGCAGTGGCACAGAGTGCAGTGTTGAAGAGTAGAGTAGCGTAGAGTGGAGTGGTGCAGAGTGGAGTGGCCTAGGCTGGAGTGGTGTAGAGTGCAATGGCAAAGAGTGCAGAGTAGAGTAGAGTGGTGTAGAATGCATTGACATATAGTAGAGTGGTGTAGAGTAGAGAGGCATAGAAGGCAGTGGTGAACAGTGTAGAGTGCAGTGGCACAGAGTGCAGTGTTGAAGAGTAGAGTAGCGTAGAGTGGAGTGGTGCAGAGTAGAGTGGAGTGGCCTACGCTGGAGTGGTGTAGATTGCAATGGCAAAGAGTGCAGAGTAGAGTAGAGTGGTGTAGAATGAATTGACATATAGTAGAGTGGTGTAGAGTAGAGAGGCATAGAAGGCAGTGGCGAACAGTGTAGAGTGCAGTGGCAGAGAGTGTAGTGCTGCAGAGTAGAGTAGAGTGGAGTGGAGTGGTGCAGAGTAGAGTGGAGTGGCCTAGGCTGGAGCGGTGTAGAGTGCAGTGGCGAAGAGTGCAGAGTAGAGTGGAGTGGTGTAGAATGCATTGACATATAGTAGAGTGGTGTAGAGTAGAGAGGCATAGAAGGCAGTGGCGAACAGTGTAGAGTGCAGTGGCACAGAGTGCAGTGTTGAAGAGTAGAGTAGCGTAGAGTGGAGTGGTGCAGAGTGGAGTGGCCTGGGCTGGAGTGGTGTAGAGTGCAATGGCAAAGAGTGCAGAGTAGAGTAGAGTGGTGTAGAATGCATTGACATATAGTAGAGTGGTGTAGAGTAGAGAGGCATAGAAGGCCGGATGGGAGATGCTCCCCAGCGCTGTTTGTACTGGCCCCTCAATATGCCTAACCATCACAGCTACTGAATGCGCCAGAAGGTGATACAAGAAAAACAGACACTGTACCTTGCCAAACACATCAAGTTGTCCTACTATCTTGTATTGCAAAGCAGTGTAGTTTGCTTAAAATGCTTAAATCTGACTTCATATGTATGTGATTATATACAATTATGTATATTTGATATATGATATACACAGGTATATGTATCCTATGCTTAAAGACTTTGATAGAAAAGCAGACATTTGAGGTGATTAGATCTAGAGTGTTGCTGGTGTTGAGAGTGCTCTATACAGGAGCTGCTTTCCACCTAAACTTCAGAACTACCCATATATATATATATATGTATTACCTACTAGTGGTCACCAGCAGGTAGTTATAGTGGCGTAGAATGCATTGCCAGGGAGTAGAGAGGTTTAGAGTAGAGAGGCATAGAGGGTAGTGGGCGGAGTTGAGTGGTGCAGAGTACAATTCAGTGACGAAGAGTAGAGTGGCGTAGAGTGAAGTGGTACAGAATAAAGTGCAGTGGGTTGGAGTGGTGCAGAGTAGAGTGGAGGGGCATAAAGTGGAGTATGCATGGTGTGGTAGCTCACTGTCATTAAAGATAACACATTTTCAATTAAAATGACCATTACATTTGCACAGACATACAGTTTTACTGCTAAAACTTGAGGGCCCGATTCACAGAATTAACTTAAGACTAAATCCTAAACTTACTACTTTGTGGTATTCACAGAATGCACTTACTACTTTTGGTATTCACAGAATGCACTTACTACTTATGGTATTCACAGAATGGATTTACGACTACTAACTTTACGTCCGCACTCGGGCCGGAATTTCCGGCCCGGAGGCGGGGCTTCCGGCCCGGAGGTGGCGCTTCCGGCCCGGAGACGGGGTTTCCGGGCCGGAGGCGGAGCTTCCGGGCCGGAGGTGGAGATTTCAGCCATGGCTAAATCTCCGCCACTGGCCGGAATCCCCACCTCCGGCCCGGAAGCGCCGCCTCCGGCCCGGAAGCCCCGCCTCCAGGCCGGAAGCTCCGCCTCTGGGCCGGAAATTCCAGCCCGAGTGCGGATGTAAAGTTAGTAGTCGTAAATCCATTCTGTGAATACCAAAAGTAGTAAGTGCATTCTGTGAATACCAAAAGTAGTAAGTGCATTCTGTGAATACCACAAAGTAGTAAGTTTAGGATTTAGTCTTAAGTTAATTCTGTGAATCGGGCCCATAGAGCGCACAAACAATATTGTGTGGAATGCCATGACCTAGTGTATTGATTTGTTTTGATTGTATTATAATATTTGTTTCCACCCCACTTCAGAATAACAAAAATTGTACTTCATTTGTGCTTTCCAATTCGAAATATATTCTGAAATATCTGCACCGTTCATTTGCAGACATTTAAATTTTGCTGTGTGGTAAAAAAAAATAACATCACACAACCTTCCTCCAGCACACCCCCAATACCTAGCATGATTGTCACATACATCCCCGAAATACCTCTGGGGATGCTAACGGCTTTGCCCCATGGGGGCGATTGGTCACGGTTGGCGACCTGGGAGGACGCCGGTCTACAGCTAGTCGGTGATCTATACGAGGACGGGACGCTCTTGCCCTTCCAGGAGCTCATTGATCGCTTCGGGATTCCCCGCGGCGACTTTTTGCTGCACTCGGCCCTTGTTCGAGCGATCCAGGCGCACTGGAGATGCGGGCAGGAGGAACCTCCCTTATCCCCGGTATGCCAATACGTGATGATGTCTGCGGGCACGGTAAAGGCGGTCACTTGCCTTTACGGCAGGCTGATCAATGAGGGGCTGGCTCCCCTCACCACCCTGAGAAACCGTTGGGAGGAGGACATTGGCAAGGAGATCCCGGAGACGACCTGGTCCCAGTTGGTGCGGCGAGTCTGGAAGGGCACACGCCACGCCCGCTTTCAATTGGTCCACTACTACGTGCTCCATAGAGCATATTTGACCCCGGTGAAAATCAGGCGATATTTTGCTACAACTTCGGCGGAATGCCCCAGGTGCCCGGCCCAGGAGGCGGACCTTCTCCACATGCTGTGGGCCTGCCCGGGATTGGCATCCTATTGGGTAGAAGTGGGGAAGACCCTGGAGGAGACGACGGGGAGATCCTTATCGTTTGACGCGGCGGTGGGTCTCCTGCACTGGTTCCCTCATACCCCCAAGAATAAAATATCTAGCAAGTTCATTGATTTGGGGTTGCTCCTTGCTAAACGGGAGGTGACCAGGAACTGGAAGGCACGAGCTGGTCCGACGGGAGGCCGGTGGCACAGCGAATTTTTGAAGTGGGCGGCGGGGGAGAGCACGCTAAGATACCAGCTAGCTTGGAGGCAGCGTAATGAGAAGGCACAGGAGGCAGCGCTGGAATGGGAGATGTTAGTGCAGGCCCTTAGGGATTATTGCGCCCCCAGCGACTCTGACCATGAGGAAGCGGCTCGCCCCGAGTCCCGATAGACGATTGCACTTTTCAGCTTTGTTGCTCTCCCCATGGGTCCCTTAGTAGATCCTGTTGCGGTTGTTGCCGTGCGCTGATGGCGGGGGTGGGTGGGTTTTCCTGGGTTTGTAGCGTTTTAAGGGTGGGGTGTTCTTTTTGGGTTTATAGGCTTGTTTGGAAAAGCAGATGACGGACAGTGGGTCATCCAGGCCAGCTTCGACATCCTTCTGAGCCCCCATTGAATTTCGCCGCCCGACCCTAGGGTTGTGGGCTAAATGGCTGTGTAAGCGACTCACGGTGGGGGGACGGAGGGTTGTGTCTCATTGATCTGGCTTGATATATAATGCTGGCCGATTATGTAACGATTTACTGATTCCTGCAATAAAAATAATTTAAAAAAATGATTGTCACATACATCCTCTAACTTTGAAGTCAGAGATAGAAAAGTAAACACCAAGCTCCCTCGGAAGACAGAGCTGGGCATTGGACCTCTGTCTCTGAATGCATAGCAAATGTGACAACATAAGAACAAGATTTAAAGGCCTGTTTACAGAAAGGAGCACTGGTGGAAGAATACAAGAGGTCCTTGTAATCAGGTTATGCTCCACGGAAGGGACAAATTTAAGATGGAAAACATAAAACGAATAAAACCAGCAAATATAAAGAAAGCAAATGTGAGTTATGAACATCAGGCCCGATTCACAAAAGTAATCTGAGACAAAATCATAACTCTACGACTTTCGGCATTCACAAAGTGCATTTAGGAGTAGTAAAGTTAGGATTTGGTCTCAGTTAAACTTAAGTTTTGGTCTTAAGTTTAACTTAAGACCAAAACTTAAGTTTAACTGAGACAAAATCCTAACTTTACGTCTGTCTCAGATTACTTTTGTGAATCGGGCCCATCATTCCCAAGGAAGCTTTTCAAATTTTCCCAAGATGTCTTTAGCAAACCGGCCAGCTACGCTGTCCTGTGGGCATCAATCTAAAAAGGCACCTAAAGATGCCATGATGAGGCATATCATGATGCAAAAAAAAGCCACAAAAAAGGAAAATAAACAACACATTGATATCAGCGTTCATATCAAAACCACTGAGTGATGAACGAGCATCAGCATGTTCACCTCATTCTAATCCAGTGTTCACATGTTGTTGTCCCCTGCTTTAATGATAGCTTCTCTGTATAACAGCCTTGCTAACTGGAGGACTGAAAAGTTGGGACAGGAAAGGTTGAACTGTACATGCTTGCATCATTTGTGCTGTAAATGTATCTTCTAATGTTATGTAATGTTATGTTGTGTTATGTTGTGTTATGTTATGTTGTGTTATGTTATGTCATGTTATGTAGTGAGAAATCACCCAAATTGATTTAGTATTACTGTGATTGCTGACGGTATATATTGTTTTAGCCAAATCCATTTTGTTTACCCATAATAACTAAAACTGTGCAGGTCGCTTCGCCTCTCATGTATTTAATCTTACTCTCATGCCTGGAAGCTCTAAGCAACGATATTTAAGTGGCTAGCTCAGTGTTTGAAAGTTACTTTCTTGTATATTTCTCAAGATCATTTGCACTAATCTCTTAAGAAAGCCATACACCTGCAACAAAATCAGACGTCTGGGTTCTGTGACGTGTTCAGTTGAATGCCTCTACGTGAAAGCTAGTTAGCATTAGATGCCTGTGTGAGCACGTGAGAGTTTTTGTCTTCGACAACAGTATTTGTAGTTAGTGTTTGTGCAACATTATTTTTTTAGGGAGAAACATGGACTAGAAGTGCCTTTAAGAAAGGGTTTATTTTAGCCAAGGAGATGTGGACATAAATAAGGTGATAGCACGATCCTAATAAAAACTCTCCAGCAGCTAATATTACTCCTTGCTCAGCCAGCCTCAATCTGCCAACTGTAGTTCAAGGAAACCTCATTCATGTCCCTGGAATTCTGTGTTGTCATGCACACTTCCCCCATACAGGTCATGATACAGAGTTTTTGCTCCTTAATGCCTCCTAAGCACAGCAATAGTTGTGTGTGATTTGTTATGTGCATACACAGTGAACCCAGGTAATAAGATGACATGATCTCACATAAGTATAAAGCAACTTTTGGAATCTGAAGCACTGGGGACCTCCACCTCCCTGGGCTTTAATTTAATACAGTGGGGGGGGGGGGGGGAGGTTCCGCATGGACTCCCCTCACAGCTCTGGGGACTGCCACCTCCCTGGGAAAAATAATTTAAAAAAATGTGGGGGCCTGCGCTGTCTCCCCACTACACAGAGGACTTCCACCTCCCCAGGCAAATATAACAAAATAATGCAGGGGGTCAGTCATGGACCGCTGGCTGAGGGGCCACCACCTCCCCGGGGCTAATGAGAAGATGGGAGGAGGGCCATGTGCCCCCCCCCTCCCCCTGGAGCCATACAGGGCATTGGGAACTGGCATCCTCCAGTGCCAGCTCCAGCAATGTCCTGGGGTGCTCACACCCTGGATATTGCAGTTTGTTATGGCTTGGCTGGAGCATTACCCCTCCTGGCAAGCCATACCAAACTCTGCTCTGCTTCGAGTAAGCGAGAGCATATAAAATGCTCTTGCTTACTCGAAGCAGAGCAGAATTGCTTTTGGAAAGAGGCCGCTTCCTCTGTCCAAAAGCAATGCTGGCTCCTGCAGGACGCGGGGCACCAGCAGGGACCCCGGTGGCCTTGAGGCTCCTCTCCGGACCATGGGTGGGACCAGGGTACCCACAGTGGAGGCCTAGCCCAGGGGAATCCCCAGGCCAAAATAGGCCCCCCTCCCTTCAATTAAAAAAAAAATAATAAAAAGAAAGGTAGGGCCCCGGGGGAAGGGTCCCCCCGCGTTCCCTCCTCCCCATTTCATAAAGGACTGGCCCCAGGGGATGGGGTCCCAAGGAAGGGGGCTGTTAAAAACAGAAAAGAGAGAATTAGAAAAGAAAAAAATGGCAACTCGACGGAAACCCTCCACCTTTCTCCACCACTCTGCAAACGCTCCTCCTGGCGCACTACTATTTGGGTGATGAAGTCCCCTTGGCTCTAGAGGGTCCTTGGGGGTCAACAAGCCTTCCTGTTACCTCCAGTAAGTCCCACACAGGAGGGAATGCTGAGATGTCTTTGGAGGTCACACCCCCTTTCTCCACCACTCTGCAAAAGCGCCTCCTGGCACACTACTGGTTGGGAAATGAATTCCACTTTACTCTGGAAGCTGTTGCAGAGTGATGGAGAAAGGAGGTTGGCCTCTGATGACCTCTCAGCAATCCAGCTGTGTGGGTATTACTGGAGGCAACAGTAGGGCTAGTTGGCGTCCAAGAACCCTCTGTAACCAAAAGAACTTCATCCCCCAATCAGTGCCCCAGGAGAAAAAACGGGGTCACAAAACATTTTATTCCCCATGTTATGTCTATGGGGATTTTTAATTTTTTGAACACGATTACATGCCAAACCGCTGAACAGAAGTACACCAAATTTGCCAGAAAGCGTGCTTTTAGTGATTTGGTGTAAATCTGTTCAGTGGTTTTAGAGATACTTAAGTTTAAAAAATATAGATATCTGGCAGCCCAACAGCCTACTGAGACCCTACTGAAATTTGATTGGCTGCAAACACTTCAACTAGAAAGTGATGGCAGCCAACTTGGGACTCGGTTGAACTGACCCTCAGTGCCCAAATTTTCAATGGATCCGGATGAAAATTTTAAAAAAACAAAGTATGGGCTTTTGGGCTTTGTTTATTATCGCCCCCCAGGTGAGCCGGTCCCGGGGGTATGATTTATAATTATATGAGGGGTGCATGAGTCCCTCCCTCTTGGGGCTAATTATGCCCCGGGGGCCACCACCTCCCTAGGGCTTC
Source organism: Triturus cristatus (assembly GCF_964204655.1). Classification (NCBI taxonomy): domain Eukaryota; kingdom Metazoa; phylum Chordata; class Amphibia; order Caudata; family Salamandridae; genus Triturus; species Triturus cristatus. Next base: position 300,715,099 of record NC_140587.1, read on the forward strand.
AATAAATGTTAATGTGTGTAATGAAAATTTGTATGGGGGGGCTGTGCAGACTCCCCTTCAGCCCTGGGTGCCGCCACCTCCGAAGGGCTTCATTGTAAAACAATGTGGGGGGCCCGCAGAGACTTCCCCCTGCAGCCCCGGAATGGGAGGCGAAGCACTGTCTGCATAATGATTGTAGGATGGGGAGTGGGGTAGCTCACGTTTCCTGGAATTGTTTACGGGTGGGCGACAGGCACTCTGCATGTTGGGGGAGGCGAGCGGTTTCAGTCCCATTCTGCAGGGAGGCAGGGAGGGGGTGAGTTTTTTGGGTTAGGGATTGTGTTGAGGTTATTTTGTTGGGGGGGGGGGGTTACATTGTGGGGTATTTTGCAGCATGCCACAGTGGTAGATTGTATATGCACATCTTAGCTGATTTTTATGTTCAGATCGCAGTGGATGAGGTTGACTACTTCAAGTTTGACATGATGGGTCTGGGGGTTGACCAGATGGCGGCATTGAAGGGTTTGTTGCGTTATATATCCTCCATGGATCCTATACTATCGATACCTGTGATAGATGGCGAAAGGTCAGGGACTTAAACTTGCCACCTGGAACGTCAACGAGTTGGGAGATAAAATTAAGAGGAGTTTTGTGTTGCAGTATGTCCACCGCCATGGGCTTGACTTAGTGTTGCTACAAGAAACCCATTTGATCGGTAATTCTTGCATGGACCTCGACAGGAAAGGGTATCGAATGGTAGCACACTCAGGTTTCACCACTGGCACCAGCGGAGTGGGGGTCCTCTTTCGTAAGGGATGTCCGTACGTCATACAACATATCTGGACAGATCCGCAGGGTAGATACGCAGCTTGTACAGTTATGTGGGAGGGCAGAGTCCTAAATGTTATCTCCGTGTATGCCCCACTGGGTCTGCAGCGATTGACATTGAAGGATGTAGGGACACTGTTACTAAACTTACCGGTTGGGACGTTGATTATAGGAGGTGACTTTAACCTGACTATGGATGGTCAATTGGATAGATCACCGCCTAGACATGACTCAGCACACGGCTCCCAGCTACGTGAGTTTATCGAAGCATTAGGAATGGTAGACATCTGGAGATGGGCGCACCCCCTTTACGTTCCAGTCTGGTGTGCACGGGAGTCAATCAGAAATCAACTACTTATTTTCACATGCACAACACATACACGAATTTTCTGATTCTGCGTGTCTGGCGAGGGGGGTATCAGAGCATTCCCCTGTGTCGACGGTTCTTGGTGCGCAGCGCCCGCCTCAACCTGGTCCGATAATGATTCAGCCCAGGGCACTAAAGATTCCACATATTAGAGACACCTTGCGGAAAGACACTGATTATTACTTTGCGGAGAATATAGGTTGGGTTCATGTCAGCAATTACACTATGGGGGGCATACGGTGCAGTGATCAAAGGGAGGGCACTTTCTGTGATGGCGAGCTACAGGGCTGAGCACCGTCGGAGGGTGCTAGAGCTGGAGACCGAGGTCCTGCGCCTTGAGGTCGCCGTTTCCCGTGATCCAGACCCTGATACTCTAAACTTGCTTAATGTTAAAATTACAAGATTACAAACAGTTACTTCTAGAGGACGCCAATAGGCGCGGTCTGGCCACCCGGCATCGGATACCTGAACAGGGAGAACATACCGGCAAGCTGCTGGCATGGCTGGAGCGCAAAGAACAATCAGCGAGATGGGTACGTGCAGTGAAGGGACCTGATAATTACTTGATTACGGACCCGCATGAAGTACCGGGTTTTTAGAACCCAGCGGTGCAGGGGAACACACCCTAAGACTTCGGATTCTTCCTGTTTCAGACCCACAGAAACACAGAGTCTTCTAGGTGAATTCAAAGAACGTCTTTATTGGCTGCAGACCAATCACAGATATCCGAGAAGTACAACACGATGTATGTTCTCAGGAGACTGCTCTCGTTACAAAAAAAGTCTTCTCCTTAGATACAAAATATCATGCTTCAGGCACACATTCCTCGTTCTACGATATGGTCATTCATATGTATTCATTTCAAACGAAAAGGCAGAGTCATGATGACCATCCCACATTTCAGTTCAGCCAGCCCACAATTATTTACCCAGCAAGGCTCAGATCCCTCATCAGATATCAGCAGACCCCAATAAACACGGGCACCTCCTGCTCGTAAAACAAGCCATAAAGTAGGAAACATAGTCAGGTGTGAAAACAGCTTAGTCAGGGATCGTGTGCGAACAGGGGCTTTATGATGGGTCGAGCCCTGATGCAAATCACATTAGGCCCCGAGAAAGGAACCGGCCGGACAGGATTGACCTCGGGCAGCGGAGTCGGCTTGCACAGGTCAGAGAGAAGTCACCGAAGGTGTACGTGTCCTTTAAGCCTAGGCATGGCCTTAGTGCGCAGCCTATGTGAGGGCAACCACAAAAATGGCTACTACTGTAAAACGGAACCCATGGATAGTATCGTATACACGGTGAATGCATCAGTGGAGCATGATGAAAACGCTCATACATACCGCGTTGCTCATTTGCGGTTTGCTGATACCAAACTTGGCATGGTGGGACCATGCCACCTACATGGTTCCGATTTTTACAGTACCACTGACCCTCCTTTTGCCCTTACATAGGCAAGAATTATATTAATCTGAGTCCAAGTCTACATTCATGAAGTCATGGAGATGTTGCTGTAGCATCATCCTATTGCTTAGCTCATCCTTCGATATAGGTTTCCTTACACATGATGTAACACAGAGGCTACACATTACAGGAGCACACTGTATACATAAACAGAACAGGAAAAGAATGGCTAAGATCATTCCAATGACTATTAGAATCTTCCATCCCCAAGCTGATATCAGTCCCCAGAACCACCCCATCAGTGACCAATCTCCTTTGTCTACGTGAATGGATTCGGAAATCTTATGCAGTTTGGAAATGGCCTGGTAGACTGTCGGAGCGTTATCCGGTATGAAAATACAACAGCTTGATTGGATGACCTTGCATACCCCACCACGGTCTGCAAGTATGACGTCTAGAACCATACGGTTCTGTAACGTCATGAGGCGATCCGCTTGAAGCTCAGCTGTCAAGTTACCAAGGGCACCAGCCGTCACATTAACAGTGGATTCAACTACACGGGTCAGTTGTCTCAGGTTCCGGCTATTGACCATTGGTCCCCAAAACGCCAGGAAACCCAGGAAAAGTCTCCCGCTTCCTGACCGGCAGTATCTTCCTTACTAACAACGCCTCTCACAACTCTTGTCTTGTGATAATCAGAGGTGGCAGTAAATGTGGGCGGTAGCAAATTCGCAACATAGCATGTGCCCGAGAAATCAGGGGGCAACCATGTATATGCTCGATCATTGCAGACAAAGTATGTACCCTTGGCAGCCAAAAACGCAGGGGAAAACTGTGACGGAAAAGTGTATGTTTCAGTACAGTTACTCTTCCCCAGTTGAGCTCTTGGATTCTGACCATTACCTTGTAGACAGAACCGACCTATGTGGGGTACGACCCAAATCGGAGATGAACTTTTGCGCTGTTTTTCACCCAAACTGATGCTATACCCAGTCGCGTTCCAACCTACATAAGCTCGCAACTCGTCCTTGGGAATAGATGTATATGCATCGATATCTCTACTCATATCTGCAACTCCTTTCATCAAGGCTTTATTGTTTGAGTTAGGTCTAATGGAACGCGGTGGTCGCTGGGAGTAGGTTTCAAGCGCAAAAAGAAACATGGTCTGGAATGCCCATGATGAACCATTATAGCTGAATGGCAGTACTAGATATGGGATGCCCTTATTAATGGTGTGCGGCATCAAACCACACACCCAGCAGTACGTTGTATTCATAAGTAGTTGGTGCTGGTGCAGGAGTTGAATGAACAAATTGTTTACAAATTCAGCACGTCTAGCTTGTTCGTGTTCTGGCAGAGGGTGGAAAGAGTGTTGGGAAACAGTAGGAAGAGGTGTGGGCTGTACAGTGGGTGCAAGTGACACTTGGAAAGATAATAATACGCAACCTACAGAAAACATCATTAGGCTAGAGAGTACAAACAGACATAATACTACAAAACATTTGTTATTCATTATTTTACATATTCTGCTCTTGAAATTAATTTCCTCGGTGGGCTTCTTCATCCTGAAAAACTTCATCCTCTAATCGTGCTGCTCGCGGCGGATGAGTATCTTCTGCTAAGGAGTACACCTGTCAGTTCAGGGAATGCCCTAGACCAACCAGAACCGTTGACCTAACGTCTTCGGCTTGTACCCCAAAGTCTTGGCACCGCGACCCTGCAGCTGAACCCGGATGGTGGTTCGAAAAACAAAAAGTCAAAAAGTTTCTCAGATGAGAGCTGCACTTTTGAAAATATCAAAGGAAAAATAATTTTTATTTGTCCATAGTTCTTGGCCTCAAATTATACCTATTTCTGCCAGACACTGTCTGGTCTTGAAACAAGAGTTCAGGCACTGTGGTATTCAGTTGAATTGATGGCGATATAGCTTCTTGTAGAATGTCGTCACTTTCTCGCTCTGTATTTGTCCCCTTTACACGTGCATCGCTAAATGGCACAAAACGAGGGACAGTGTCAGTTTCAGAATCAGCGATACCCTCCTGGACCCACCGGTCATATGGTAGAGGCAAAGGGAGCCTTTTGCAGTGAGCGCCGTGTATCCAATTCTTTTTCCCTTTCACTCGAACCGCTGATCTTGTTGATAGCAGTACTAGGTAGGGGCCGATCCAACGGGGCTCATCATTCTTTACACGTTGAACATTTTTAACTAAGTCCCACGTTCCAGGATTAATAGGGTGTCCTGGAGCTTCAGAGGCCTGGGGCAGAGTATCGTGAACCTGTTGGTGTAAGACACGCAATTTAGCCATCAATTCATACAGGTAATCAAGCAGTACTGGATATTCAATTTCACTGAACTTTGCCGGTCTTGGCACTCCCCATACATTGGCCGGACGGCCAAACACTATCTCATAGGGACTAAGTCCCACTCGCGAATGTACAGTCATTCTTGTTGACAGGAGTGCTAAGGGCAGAGCGTCAGGCCATTTATGGCCGGAGCTCGCCTGAATTTTGGCCAATTTAAGCTTCAAGGTGCCATTGTAGCACTCTACTAAACCAGCTGATTGGGGGTGATTTGCAGCGTGAAACTTTTGCTTAATGCCTAGTCCCTTACACACATTCTTCATCACTCGGCCTACAAATTCACTCCCGTTATCACTCCATACCATCCTTGGCATTCCGAACCTAGAAAAAAATTCTTTAACTAGGGCTTTAGCTGTGGATAAGGCATTATTGTCTTTTAGGGGATATGCTTCTATCCATTTTGAAAAGGCACAAACAACAACCAGTACATATTTCAAATTGTTGCACCTTTCCATGTGGATGAAGTCTAGTTGCAGAACTTCAAAAGGATATGATGGAGGCGCAAAATGACCAGGTGGAGTTGGGGTTCCCCTACCAGGATTGTATTTCAGACATACCATGCAGTTTTTGATTACATTCTCTGCACATTTAGGGATTCCAGCATTCTGCCATACTGGAGCCAACAACTTACAAATTCCTTTCACACTGATATGTGCCATTCCATGTGCCATCGTAACCACTGGAAGCACATATGCATCAGGTAACAACCATCGCCGGTGTTCTGACAAATCAATCCAACAACCGTTTTCATCCAATTTACCCTTACTTTCTCTCCACATACTCAATTCTTTCTCTGTGGCTTCAGCTTGAAGGGACTTCACACTCTCTATCGTGTCTTCACACATTCCAACATCACCAACTCATCTTGCGGGGCCTGCAACATACATTCGGGTTGTCACATCTTTTGCTGTTTCTTTCGCGATCTCGTCAGCAAATGCATTACCACGCCCAACATCATCGGTAACCTTCTTGTGTGCGCTGCACTTCACAATCGCAACTTGTAATGGCAAGGTCAGCGACTCAAGGAGATCATTCACTAACTCACCATTCTGAATCTTAGCTCCATGCGAAGTCAGGAAACCACGTTCTTTCCACAAACGCCCAAAACTATGGGCCACACCAAACGCGTACTGACTGTCAGTATATATGTTCACTTTCATTCCTTTCGACAACACGCATGCTCTTGTGAGTGCAATTAATTCTGCTGCTTGAGCCGAATTATGTGGTATGCGTGCAGTTTCAACAATCGTGTGCAGAGTCGTGACAGCATACGCAGCAGTCGTATCACCATTCGGAAGCTTGAAGCATGAACCATCCACCCACAAGGTACCATCACATTGAACCAGGGGAGTATCTTTAAGATCCACTCTCCCTTTTGTTTCTTCTTCTGTTCTGAACAGACAATCATGCTGTTCAACCTCATCTGTGTCTGCTGAAATTGGCAGTAATGTGGCTGGATTCAACGTATTGCACCTCTTTATGTGTACATGACTCGCTAGCAGCGTCAACTCGTAACTTGACAATCGAGCATTAGTTAAATGCTGTGTCTTGGTCCTATTTAACAATGTGTCCACTACATGAGGAACCATTACAATCAATGTGTTATTCATCACTAGTCCAGCAGACTGTCGAATAGACGCAGCTGCTGCCGCTGTAGCTCTTAAACAACTTGGCAATGCCCTCGCTACAGGGTCCAAAGTCGATGAAAAATACGCGCATGGGCGCGGTCTGTCTCCAAAAGGCTGTGTCAGTACTGATAATGCACAACCGTCTCTTTCATAAACATACAGGTTAAAAGGCTTACTATATTCAGGGGGACCCAACACAGGAGCTGAACATAATGCTCCTCGTAATTCCACAAAACTTTTCTGACACTCTTCAGACCATGGGACAGGATTTGGTATATCTTTATATGTTAATGCAAGCAATGGTTTTGCCAATAAAGAAAAACTCGGGATCCAGTGCCTGCAATATGAAGTGATGCCCAGGAAAGCACGCACTTCTCTCTTTGTCTTTGGCACGCTTAATTGTGCAATGGCTTGGATTCTTTCTGGGGTCAGCTTCCTTCCCTCCTTCGAGAATAGATGACCTAAATAGGTCACCTCTTGTCGACAATATTGCAGCTTAGAGAGAGACACTTTGTGATGGAAGGTAGACAAATGACGCAACAATGATGATGTAGCTTGCTTACAAATCTCCTCAGTATCTGCCGCGATTAGTAAATCGTCAACATACTAGATAAGGGTAGCACCTTTAGGTAAAACAAGGGCATCAAGCTGTGCTTTTAAAGCCTGACTGTATATTGATGGGCTTTCACAGTAGCCCTGTGGAGCACGTTTAAAACGGAAGCTTCGACCTCCTAAACAAAAGCCAAAAATATCTCTGCTCTCCTCTGCAATCGGGATACTAAAGAAAGCATTCTTCAAATCAATTACTGAGAACCAAGCAGCGGAAGCTGGGATCATAGTCAACAAGGCGGTTATATCAGGGACCACTGGAAACTGTGGCACAACAACCTTATTGACCTCTCTAAGATCGATCACAAATCTGTAAACAGGTGGCTGTGAAGGGTCAGTACGTTTCAAAACAGGCAGAACCGGACTATTGCAAACGTTGCCTCTTGTCTCTTCAATGATATCCTTCTCAATTAAATCATAGATAATTGCTAACAACGCTTTTTCACCTTCCTTAGAGATCTTGTACTGGGGAATGCGGGGCAATTTAACATTGGCTTTTAAAGTGACAACGTAAGGCGGTATTTCCAAAAGGCCCACATCGTTAGGGCCAGTGGCCCAAAGGGCATCAGGAAGAGACGTCAATTCGGCTGGCAATTCATTCTTTGACAAATACATGGGAGAAATCACTTCCTTACCCAGCGTAAGTTGTACTCCTGCGGGAGAACAATATAATGTTGCATGTAATCTCTTCAACAGGTCTAATCCTAACAAGTTTTCATTACATCCTGTCGTTAGGATGAGGGGTGCTTTCAGCTCACAAGGTCCAACAGAAAGGGCCATAGGACTTGAGATCGGGTTCCTAACCGGGGTGCCAGAAAAACCTACGGAAACATTCATTTCGCCAGACAAAGGCGCGCCAGGGAGTTTGGAGCGCATAATAGAACTCTTTGCAGCACCAGTGTCCAGCAGAAAGGGCTCTGTTATACCCGCTGTAGTCACCTTAACATACGGTCCGCTCTGGTCCACTGGCACTGCAACAACTCCCTCTCTCTGTCTACGGCTGTCCTAGTAATCATCCCCTTCCGTATTATCATCTTCTGCATAGTAGTCATTATTATAGTACTGTGCTGTCTTGCCGGTCGCATTGGCTTGCTGATCAAAACTATTCATCGTATTTTGAGGCGGAAGAGGACGCGCGTTCTGGGGAACATTTCCACGCCCTCTACCTCTTGGGGCTTGCTGGCCACCTCTACCTCTTGTGCCATAAGCATTATTCGTGCGTTGTAACAATCTGAGACAATTATTTTTAAAGTGACCCTCCTCCTTGCAATACGAACATTGATTGGGACCGATAGGGACACGTGGTTGATAATACCCATACATTTGCTGATTATTCTGAAACTGTTGGGGTTGCTGATAGATACCCTGTGTTTGCCTATAATTATTCTGACCTGCATGTGGCGGATAAGCCTGCTGTAAAAGAACCTTCGTTTTCAACTCTTTCGTTTTCTTATCTGTTCTATCCTTCTCATCTTTATCCCTATTTTCATAATACTGTGCAGTAGCCAGTATTTGTGCTGAAGAGGAAACTGCCCAAGAACTCTCCGAATCTTTTAATTTCTTACACAACTCTGGAAGCAAATTATGCACAAATTTATCGACAAATAACCGTTGGCCACCTTTTGTGCTCATGTCCTGACCACTGTGGTCGACAAATGTTTCTTCAAACCTAGTGAAGAAATCGGACACTGTTTCATCTTTCTTCTGTTTGCACGCGGATAATTTATCCCAATTTACACGTATCGCGGGCATTAAAGTTTTCATATAATTAATTATTCTACCAGGGAGTTCTGCTACCACGGGATCAGGCTTGGCACCACCGACCTGTCCATTGTCCACATTAATGATATTAGCCCATGTGTCACCTAATTCTGCAGCATGATCTGCATTGCGAATCAATCCCCACAAAGGCTGCGGAACAACATTTCCGAAGAACTTATCTATGTCTGCCAGGTTCATGACACACGATTCTGCAGTCTGTGATAACTCCTTATAATATCCTGCAGGGTTCTTACGGGGGTCAGGCAATGTCTGTTTAAGGGCTAAAACTTCAGATCGTTTCCAGGGAACATGTACCCAAACACGCTGAAAATGTGCCAGAACAGGTGGATTAGCATTCGCATCACCAGGTCTCCAAACTGGAGGAACCTCACGCATCGGATATTGTCGCGCTTTTACTTGTTTCCCTTCAGGGAATTCCTGTCCAAACAACGATTGCTGACAATCCCCATTCCTGAAAGACAGCAGTGTCGCAACTGCTTTCTCATCATCAGAATCCACAATCGTACCTTTTCCAAATTCAAATCGCACTTGACACAACTCTTGCGGACTGGAGTCTACATCATTATCTTCCAATTCCTCACATAGACTTTCACACATTTTCTCAAAAACGTACCGCTGTTGTGGCGCTTCCCACTGATGAAAACATTAACAATAGACTCTTCATCATATCTAGAAGGATAAACAATCCATCTACGTGCCATGCGGTCCAGTTCTTCTTTCTCCCTAGGACCAGGTATTTGACTGTGTAACTGCTTACGCTGTGGACCAGGGGTCGTAGTAGACGACCCGAAGAGGGGTGCTATAAGGCTAGTGACTGCACTAGCTATTCGCTGTCGTGCAGAAGGAGAAGTCGAGGCAAGAAAAACGGGTGCAGATACAGATACAGGGGTAGCAGTAGGTAGGGCACCAAGAGAGGCAGTTGATGTGCTTGGAAAAGACGCAAGGGGCGCAGAAGTGGTGGGTAGCAAAATCGGCAGCCCTTGGGAAGGCTGTGCTACCGGGACAGGAGCTGGCTGGGGAGGAGCTGGCGGCTGCGGGAAAGCTTGCTGCACATTAGCTGGAGGCTGCACATTGACGGGCTGTGGAGGCGCCGTAGCATTTTGCGCATAAGGGGGTGGCGAACTTAGCAAATGGGACATTAGGGAATCTTTCACTTTCTCTTTTGACTCTTCTTGTTGACGGGGTGGCAACACTGGGTAACATTTATCAATGACTAGTTTGCGTTGCCTATGCAACTGCTCATCCATTCGGTCCTCTTCATTATCCTTAAACTGCAAAGCTGCTTGCATGATCGACATACCTCTCTCTCTTTTATGTTTCTTTGCTAATTTAATTTCTTTTTGTTTGGCTTCCTTTCGCCATAGGCGGAAGGAATCAAACATTGCCGGCCGGGCTTTCTTCTTGAACAATTTAACTTCTAAATTATCTAGAATCTCTGTGTCGAAACTACCATTTTGGGGCCATTTTAAAACACCATCCTTTCTAGTGTATCGGACCCATACCTCATTATACGTAATGGGGCCCACGCCATGTTTCACATAAAGCTCATAAGTTGGAGTTCCAATTGGAGGAACCGGACACGAATCCTCCAATCGGGAGTCCCTTTTACAACCAAAACAAAACAAATTTCCAAATATACTAGAACCAGGCATCTTTGCTCACTAGTCTAGTTTCAAACTTCAAAGGATTATCGAATACGATAGTCTCGTGAATACACGAGTCCTCTGGCTTTGGCACTTGCAAGACCCAAATCAAAGCGATCCCGAAGGATACCAAAATCCCGAAGGATACCAACCAAACTGGGAAACGCTCCATTTATACTTAACTGAGGTATCGATGACTTCACCAGAAGACTCTCTCAATTGTTTCGCTCTACCAAATCGTCAAGGGTCCAAAACATGGCGATTAATCAGGGCAGCAGTCCTTAGTAGCCGTCGGGACGCGGAGAACCTCGCAGAAAAGACTTTCGGACCACGTCGACATGCAGGGGTCGATGAAGTGGCGGCCTTCCTCCAGAATTTCCACACGAAGCTCCTCACGAACCTCTGGCTTGGACCAGTACCGCTGAAATCGCCCCGAGTTGGGCGCCAACTGAAGTACCGGGTTTTTAGAACCCAGCGGTGCAGGGGAACACACCCTAAGACTTCGGATTCTTCCTGTTTCAGACCCACAGAAACACAGAGTCTTCTAGGTGAATTCAAAGAACGTCTTTATTGGCTGCAGACCAATCACAGATATCCGAGAAGTACAACACGATGTATGTTCTCAGGAGACTGCTCTCGTTACAAAAAAAGTCTTCTCCTTATATACAAAATATCATGCTTCAGGCACACATTCCTCGTTTTACGATATGGTCATTCATATGTATTCATTACAAACGAAAAGGCAGAGTCATGATGACCCTCCCACATTTCAGTTCAGCCAGCCCACAATTATTTACCCAGCAAGGCTCAGATCCCTCATCAGATATCAGCAGACCCCAATAAACACGGGCACCTCCTGCTCGTAAAACAAGCCATAAAGTAGGAAACAGAGTCAGGTGTGAAAACAGCTTAGTCAGGGATCGTGTGCGAACAGGGGCTTTATGATGGGTCGAGCCCTGATGCAAATCACATTAGGCCGCGAGAAAGGAACCGGCCGGACAGGATTGACCTCGGGCAGCGGAGTCGGCTTGCACAGGTCAGAGAGAAGTCACCGAAGGTGTACGTGTCCTTTAAGCCTAGGCATGGCCTTAGCGCGCAGCCTATGTGAGGGCAACCACAAAAATGGCTACTACTGTAAAATGGAACCCATGGATAGTATCGTATACACGGTGAATGCATCAGTGGAGCATGATGAAAACGCTCATACATACCGCGTTGCTCATTTGCGGTTTGCTGATACCAAACTTGGCATGGTGGGACCATGCCACCTACATGGTTCCGATTTTTACAGTACCACACGCAGGGCATCGCTGAGACCTGTGCAAATCATTATAAAAAGGTATATGGTGTTCCACAGGACTCACAAGCCTCAATGGCGGCAGAACTCCTTGCCAATATAAGAATGATGTGTCTCTCTGAACAGGGAAGGGAGGCTTTGGAAGCTGACCTATCGGTTGAGGAAATCCACAAGGCAATTCAGGAGATTAGTGTGGGTAAAGCGATGGACCCGAATGGGCTCCCGATTGAGCTATTCAAACCCATGGCTTTCAAATTAGCACCCCACCTGATTAATTTATATAACGAAAGTTATGAAAATTCCCTCCACCCAGAGGATATCCGAGCGGCCACTATTGTGGTCATCCATAAACCGGATAAGCCGGTTGAGGAGTGCGCCTCGTATAGACCTATTTCTTTGATTACAGTGGAGGCTACTACTGGCGACTCGTCTGCTCCCCTAGCTCACTGACTTGATCCACCCAGATCAATCGGGATTCATGCCTGGACGGAACACAGCGCGCAATCTGTGTCGTGTGCATGGGGCGTTGGGCTGTGTAGACACAATAGATGAGGAGGTGATTCTACTTGCTCTTGACGCTAAAATGGCGTTTGATACAATTGCGTGGGAGTATTTGTTTGCAGTTCTCGCCCGCATCGGGTTTGAGCCTAAGTATATTGGGTGGGTCAAACTGTTATACACACAACCTATGGCCCATGTCTCAGTAAACAACCATTGCTCCGCTCCTTTCCCCCTGTGTCGGGGCACAAGGCAGGGATGCCCGTTGTCGCCACTCCTCTTTGCCATGGTTCTGGAGCCTCTGGCGGTTTGGATCAGGGGGGACCCAGGAATTAGGGGTACTAGATGGACTGCTGACCACGAAGACCGCATATCATTGTATGCGGGTGACATTCTGCTGTATTTGGTCTCACCGGCGCGCTCACTTCGCCGTGTACTCCATATTTTTCATATTTTCGGGGCACACTCTGGGTATCAGATAAACTGGTCTAAATCCCAGATCTACTCCCTTTGGGGAGAGCCACCACAAAGTCCTCAGGGATATAATATTTCTCTGGCATCCCTGGGCTTTCGTTACTTAGGAATTTTTATAACCACTAATGCCACACTATTTTTTGAACGAAACCTGATGGGGCTGTTACAGAAATTTCGCTCATACGTCGCGCATTGGAAGACGCTCCCCCTTACTCTGTTGGGACGTGCGTCGTTGTTCAAAATGCTTGCTCTACCACGCTTTCTTTACGCTTTACAAAACACTCCCATTCCGGTGCCTAACACTTATTTTCTGCAGATAGAGGCAGCAGTGCGGGATTTATTGTTGGACAGTAAATCGCCCCCGAATAGCCATGGCCAAGCTTACTACTATGGGATGGTATGATGGAGGTATTGGACTGCCGGATATGCATCTCTATTATCAGGCTGCACAGCTCACGGCTATTAACTGTTGGATGTTCGGACGGCATGATGAGCCCAGCTTTCGCACTGATCACTGGCTGATGTGGAAGGGAGGCTACAACAGAGCGCTCTACACAAATTACAGGAAATTGCGCTTGACCGGCCCCACTGCGCAGACGGTGGAGGTGTGGCATGGGGCGCAACGATGGATGGGGTTGCAGGGGCGCCTTACAAAGACTATCCCCCTATGGGAACCGGATATTCTGGGCTGACTTAGTGCCTATGCAGGGTTTGATAAATGGGATACGATAGGGATCTCAACGGTGGGCGATATGTGGATTAAGGGCAAGAAAGCTTCGTTCGCTGAACTCCAAACTAAGTATCAGCTAGCACCATCAGAAGGTTTTCAGTATATCCAGATCAACCATGCCATCGACTCCGCCCTCCCTAAAGATACTCCCCTTCCTGATTACTCTCCTCTGGAGGACAGGCTCTTGCAGGATCCTATGAACGGCAAGGCCATCTCTCTTACATACAATAAGTTGATCAATAATCAAATCGATCCGATGGTAAAGTTTACGGTGAGCTGGGAAGCTGATGTGGGTGAATTAGCTGATGAAGACTGGACGGAGGCGTTGTCCTCACCCCGAGAAGTTGCCATCCCAATATACCTCCGCCTGGTCCAACTTAACATTCTTCACCGTGTATATTTTGATGCTACACTGCTTCACAGACTGGGACGGAGACTTGATCCACTCTGCCTCCGACACTGTAACCAGACAGGCACATTCTTACATATTTTATGGGACTGCCCTCACATACAACAGTTCTGGACGGACGTCACCAGACAATTGACTAGAACTTGTGACAAACCCATCCACATGACTCCCACACTGTGTCTCCTAAATATCTGGGAGGCAACTGACCTCACACAAGCTGAACAATCCTGGGCTACGATGGAATATTGCTCGGAAGTGGGGCGTAGACACCGTACCACAGCTGAGAGATTGGGCAATAGATATGGACCATACCATGATTGCAGAAAAAACAATCTATAAGGGGAGGGGATGTCCACGCAAGTGGGATCATAAGTGGGGGCGCTGGAATAAATATAGGGGAGATATATGTGTTTTTCCTACGGTGGAATTGGGGAAGGAGAGTCTCTTGGAGTTAGAGGAGGGAGACGGCGAGATTGTGGTACGCAATGGGGACAGTCGGAAATAGATATGGATTGATGAAGTTTCCTGACCCGGGGACATAAAGCGGCCCGCCTAGTGACTGTTGTAATGTTGTTGAAATGTGTTCCTCTGGGCTCCTGCTGGATCATCAGCTAAACTGGTAATGCTGTATTTATGAACATTCTGCTTGAGATGTCAATGTAATGGCATAATTGCTGCTCATTGTTTCTAATAAAAAAAAAGGAATGGCTGGGCCCCGGGGGATGGGATCTCTGGGGCCGAAATCGGCCTATGGAGGGGGTCGCTTGGCCTAACTCCCTTTAAAAGAGAAGAACTAAAAATAAAAAAACTGGCCCGTCTGGGGGGGGGGGGGGGGGGGTTGGTGTCCTCAGGGCCGTAATCGGCCAGTGGAGAGGGGCAGCACAGACCCCCTCCCCTTTAAAAATATAAGGGAGGGGGTGCCTGGGGCAAATATCGGCCTCGGGAGGGGGGCTGAGCAGCCCCTCTCCCTTTTTATTTTAATTAACAAATAAAAAATTGGTGAGGCCCCGGGGGATGGGGTCCGCAGGGCCGAAAAGGGTCGAGGGAAGGGGGGCCACACAACCCCCATCCTTAAAATAACAACGACTAAAATAGCCGACAACTCGCCGGAGGCCCCGTCCACTTTCTCCACTACTCTGCAAACATGCCTCCTGGCACACTCTTGGTTGGGGGATGAAATCCCCTTTGCTCCTGAGGGTCCTTAGAGGCCAACTAGCCCACCTGTTACCTCCAGTAAGCCCCACATAGTGGGATTTCTGAGAGGTGGTCTGAAGCCACGCCCCTTTTTTGACCACTCTACAAACCTGCCTCTCTCCACACTGCTGGTGGGGCGATGAGGTACCCTTGAGTCCTGAGGACTTCATCTCCCAAGCAGCAGTGGGCCGGAGGCACATTTGCAGAGTGGTGGAGAAAGGGGGAGTGGCCTCTGACCACCTCTCAGCAATCCAGCTGTGTGGGTCTTACTGGAGATAACAGGAGGACTTGTTGGCCCCCAGGGACCCTCAAGAGGCAAGGTGACTTCATCCCCCAACCAAGAGCACGCGAGGAGGTACGTTTGCAGAGTGGTGGAGAAAGGGGAGTAGCCTGCTAACACCACTCAGCGATCCCACTGTGTGGGGCTTACTGGAGGTAACAGGAAGTTTTGTTGGCCCCTAAGGACCCTCAATAGTGCAGCAGACTTTATCCCCCAACCAAGAGTGCACCAGGAGGCGCGTTTGCGGAGTGGTGGTGAAAGGGGGCATGGCCTGCTATCAGAACTCAGTAATCCTGCCTTATGGGATTTACTGGAGGTAATAGGAGTGGTATTTGGCCCCCAAGGACGTCCTTGGGGGCCAACTACCTCTCCTGTTACCTCCAGTAGGTCCCACACCACAGGATTCCTGAGAAGTTGTCACAGACCACGCCCCCTTTCTCCACCACTCTGCAAATGTGCCTCGCGGCGCCCTTCTATTGGGGGGATGAAGTGCCCTTGGCTCCAGAGGGACCTTGGGGGCCAAGAAGCCCTCCTGGTGCATCCTGTGAGCCGTACGCAGCTGGATTCCTGAGAGAAGGTCTAAGGCCCAGCCCTCTTTCTCCACCACTCTGCAAATGCGACTACTAGTTAAAAAACCTTAGAAATTCACTAAAAAAAACAACGCTTATGGGGACATTAGAGTTAGGAATTAGCATTTACAAAACATTAGAAATTCACTGAAAAAACCACAGGTATCAGGTACGTTATAGTTAGGAATTATCTTTTCAAAAAACCTTAGCAATCCACAGAAAAGACCACAGGTTACAGGAACATTACAGGTATGCTGACATTTCACGTGTACAAAACCTATGAAATTCAGCCGTTATAGCTAACTATAACTCGCGCCCCCGCAATGCACTGCTGATGGCGTCACATATTTCATAACTCATGACATGGTCAGTAACATCACTGATGACATCACTGATGACAATCCCAAATGCTGAATTCATTTTTGTTGGCTTTGTGAACTTGACCACTGCTAACCAGTGCTAAGGTGCTTGTGCTCACTTCCTAATACACAGTAATATTGGCTTACAACTGATATTTGATTTACTTATAAGTCCCTAGTAAAGTGGTATACCTTATACCCAGGGCTGGTACATTAAATGCTACTAGGGGTCTGTAGCACTTATGGTGGCACCTACTTAAGTAGCCCCTTAAAACATGCTTCAGGCCTGCCATTGCAGCCTGTATGCAGTTCTAGACTGCCAGTTCGACTTGACAAAATAATCGCCTGACCAAGCCTAAAACGTCCTTTTTATTACATATGTCACGCCTAAAATAGGCCATAGACAGCCCCTTGGGTATGGTGCTTTGTAATTAAAAGTTTTACATGTACTTTTAAGTTTTACATGGTAGTGGAAAAATCCCACATTTGTTTTCCACTACTGTGAGTCTACCTCTCACATAGGATAACATTGAGTTACCTTGTTACATTTAATAAGCAATACCTTTTGTTTGGGAGCAGGTAGAAATATCATTTTTGGTATCTAGTGAATAGTAATTTAAAATCCTCTTTAATGGTAAAGTCTGATTTTAAGTCACAATTCTCAAAGTGCCATTGGTATTTTCTTGTCCTAACCATTTGATTCCTGCAGCCTGTTTCCTGGGTCACATGACTAGGTGTAGTTGGCAGTTGGGATTTGTGTAGTCCTCCCAGACAATAGAGAGACTTGGTAGTAGCAGGATGGGCGTTCAAAGGAAATATGGGGGAACGGTCCTGTGCACAACCCCATTTGCACTTCAAATACCCATCACACACAAAAAGAACCTCACACTAGCCCATTGTGCCTGCAGACAGACTGGGACCAGGCAGGAAGGCAGGAAATTCCAGACACTTCTGCAGTGGAGGGGGAACTCGAGACATTTCTTCCACTTCAAAGCTGGCATGTGGAATGAAAATGAAACCCTCAGACCCACTCTTCAGTTAACTTCTGGACCAGCGGAAGGACTCTCAGAGGACTGCTCTGCTGCCTGTGCCCTGCTGTGTACTTCAGAGGACAGCCCTCCTGCTGAAGCCTGTCCTGCGCCCTCAGAGGACTGCTCTGCCGCTTGAGACCTGCTTTCTTCCTTAAACCCAAGATTTTCAGAGTGACTCCAAGAGCTAATTGACTACCCTTGTGATAAGAGTGTCATGGACAGAAAATGCTCCAACCATCTTGAATCCGTACCTGGGCCCAGCCTGAGTGAGTCCTGACCCTCCAAGTGGTTTCCCTCCAGCTCTGGACTCTTGGAAGTGGTGCTAAAGTTGCCCAGATAGCCCAAATCTCAAACTTGCAACTTAAAATATATGCTCTGCCAAAAAGTGCTCTTAGAGGATGCTGGGACCTACCTGTTCGCCGATCTGCCCAACGTTCATCACCAGTCGGCCTGACTTTGCGGCAGCTGCTGCTACATTCTTTTCCATAGCAGCAAATCCTGTTCAGCTGCTCCTCACAGAAGGGCTATCCGACCTTGTGAAGCCATTGTCGTACTTCAGCCTGCAGCTTTGCCACCTTGGAAATTTTCAGCTTCCATTAAAGAGACTAGTTCAAAACCTAGAAATCCTCACTGCAACTTCATCCAGTGGCTCCCTGACGATGACACCTCCATCTTGAACACTACTGGCTGCCTTGCCCCACTAAACGTTACCTTCTCAGACATTTAAAAAAAATGTATTCTGTGTTTGAAGGTAAGCAGAGTCCGGTCCCAATCCACTTTGTGAATCTAAATCGTGCACCATTGTGTTCCGCCATAACGTTCGACTTTGCCCCAGTCTCGCGTGACTAGATGTCCGTGGTTCACACTTTGATCTTGTATGTGCTATTTCACACTTTAAAGTCTAAAAATTCATGACTCCAGTTCTACTGACTGGATTTTTGATGTCATTGTAGCATCCTCCCCGGCCTGGGTACCTGCAAAGGATTGCGCCACACACAGAGCTTAGTAATACACATCTGTCTTCTTCCGCGCGTAAATGAGAACTCAACATTCTAAACCAGTCTTCAGTGCATTCCACTCTAACACTTACATCACAGTTCTACGTAGTCCACCTGGAGCCAGAAGGGTTCCATCATTTCTAATTCACAATACACAACAGTTATGCTGTCAAATAATTTATTAAAATGTATTTTTATAAATGAGTGTGGAATTTTTCTTGTGTTGGGTTTTCACTTTACAGCTGTGAAGTGCTGCATAAATACTTTACACATTGCCTCAAAGTTGAGCCTGACTGCTTTTGTGATAAGCTACCAGAGGGTTAAGCATAGATTAGTTTAGTGAAGTTTTGTGGTTCACCCTGACAATGATAGTGGCTACTGCTTGAGTTGGGTATCATCTCCCTCAACCAACACTCCAATTTCTCACAGGTCCCGTGTAAGAGACTGAGGAAGTCATGTTCATTGAGGAAGTTTAGTTCAACTTTAATTGCTGAGTCTTCCCTGTTTTCGAATAACCAGTCATTTATTACCATCACGTGGCATACTAGATAGTAACAATGGATGTCAATCATGCCTAGTCCTCCATCACACATTGATTGAGTACATTTATCAAATCAACTCCAGGAAATGGATTACTCCAGAGGAAAGTGCAGGTTATGTTCCTTTTTTTCCGAATAAATTGGTGGGGGACCTCGTATGGAACATTTTGTAGCGTGTAAAGCAGCCTAGGTAATGCTGCAATCTTGAATAGGGCGACTGAGCCCATCAAACTGAGCAGCAGACCACTCCATCTGCGGGGGTCTTTGTGTAGTCTGTGGAGTGATATTCCCCATCCAACAAAGTGTTGAGTCAACTGTACCATACACATCCAGGTATTTGGAGCTGTTAAATGGAGCCCTAAGTTCCTAAGTTTGGTGTTCCTTGTTGTTGCTAAGTCTCCCCCTTCATCTTCAGACTGGATGACTCTCCATCAATGACTAGGATTTCCATTAGATTCCCACCTATGAGATGAGACTTTCGGCGTAATAGAAGCTTGTTGTATACATATAGGAACAGCTAGTTTTATATGCCATTACCCAATTCAAATCTCTAGTCAAAATCTATTTCAGCCTATCTTATCTAAGTCGCCAACAGTTCAATAACTAGAGCAAACAGAATAGGGGAGAAATGGCATCCTTGCCTGCTTCGTCTCTGTATGTGGAAAGTACTGCCAGGATGCAGTTGACCTCACTCTGGCTGTCTGGTTTTTATGTAGGAGTTGGGTGAATGATATAAAGTGTTATCCAAAGTTCATTTTCTTGCACACGTGGAATAGGAAATTCCAGTTCACTGAGTCAAAGGATTTCTAAAAATCAACAAGAATCCGAGCGCTGTGGTTTGGAGTTCCATGTGTATTAGTGTGTTCTATAAATAGCCTTCAAATGCAATGTTGAGCGCTTCTAACGGTCATAAACCATTTTTGATCATTGTTGATTACTACATTTCATTCCAAAAACTTTATTTGAATACAGAATGTATCCATAAAAGTACATATATAATACAATAAAATTAAACATAATATAATACGTTTTAAAAGCACAGTGCAAAGAAAGACGCATAAACACGCAGAAATGTTAAAAATTACAGTCCCTCGGCAAAAGTGAAGTGTACAAATCATTACAGCAGATGTATGTGGTGTTCCTAGTACCGCGAGCTCTCACTGCTGATTTCAAGAAAGCACCCATAATAATAATCTTCGCCTCATCCAACAGTTGAGAGAGCACATTCAGGGCGGATCTCAAGTTGTCAATACCTTGTTTTTAGGTCGAGCTTTCGACCTCTTGTATATACTTTAATATATCCTTATGTACTTCAGTGTGGGTTTAACCTACACCCGCTGCTTTCATTTGTTTGTTTCAATGTCCTTTAAAAATCCTTGGTTGCTAGTGGTCAGTCCTGCCTCTTTGTCCCTCCTTTTCTCTTTCCGTCCTCCCACAGAGAAGGGACTAAGTACTGTATTATTACACTATGCTTTTTTATCTGTTCTTTAGGGGACTCTTTTTTTTTCTTCGCTGCTCTGTTACTGTTTGCAAACATTTGGCTGACTTCCCCTTGTTCGGAGGATTCCCAAAGCGCTGGTGCTGGAAAGAACTGGTTTGAGCACTCCTCTTTGAATGAGAAGTTGCTGCGGCAATTCTCAGTTTTCAGAGGTCTGTTTCTGGCTAGGACAGCGTGTGGTGAAGCATTGTCGCCGTCCGAGAACCAGATCTGGCAGGTCTTCTCTAATCGTCGGCAGAACCGGCATTTTTTGTTTTTTTGTTGCAGATTAATATAGCATGAAGTAGCCCCAAGGGTATTGGAGAGATTTACAAGAGCATCAATTGCATAAAATGATGTTACATTTCTTTGCAGGAGTGCCGTGTGGAGACACCCGCTGCCTTTTGATGGAGTGACATTTGTAAAATTACATCCTCATGAAATTAAGTACCTCCATAATAATGTATTAACTGCATGGACTAACCAACCCTGAAATCACACATGAGGCAAACGCATTTTACATAATATACTAAACCATGATGGCATGAGTACGTGTTAACTACTTGCCTTTCGAAAACTTGTACTAGTGCATGTTTATGATGTGTTGTACATTGCACATTTTGCTTGTTGTGCACGAATAACAAAAAAGCTGCTTTAAATTAATGGCTTTCACTAGGTAATAATTAATACAGGGTAATAGAATGGTGGGAGGTAAACATAATGGGTTTCATTTAATGAATTAATATTCTCTTGTGTTTGTTTACTTTAGTAGGAGATTTGGGCCTGCGTGAAAATGGCCTCTTGTCCGAGCCGCATGTGGTTGTCTTAGTCTGCAAGAAGTACGCATGAGCTGAAAGCTCTGCCTGCTCACGAGCTGCCGAGTGCACCAGCTGATGTAATCCGTGTGAAGGCCATGTTGACCTGCGTCCTATTGTTTATGTGCCAAGATGCAACAGCGACTGTGGGAACTGTCATCGCTACGTGCAATTGAATGTGAAGAGGATGTCATAATATGAGAATGTTGCAAGATGTATAACTAGAGACTTAAGTAGTATATGATTTCATTCATTCTTAATTCTTACTTTGTTAAAACCAGTAGGGGATGGATTGGTGATGAGAACTTGATGAGGAGACTATAAATTTACTTGTGCTAACCAATCACAGACTGAGTTTCTACGGACACTGCAACATTGTAAGATAGTGAGTTGAGAATTAGGGTATAATTGATATCCCAATTGGGGTGTGGTTTAGTCGAGAACTGAACGAGAGCACCGAGAGAGAGCACTTTAGGTACGAGAACGTTGCAGGAGAGCTTGGGAGGAGACTGCATCTGAGGAGAACAAGATCAAGGTAGATAGGTTAGGAGATGGTTCCGGTTTTTCTTAATATATCTATCCTATTTAACTTTGTCCATTGGAGTCTATCTCTAAGGACCTCTACCACAACCTCGACCAAGGAAGTGGTTTCCTGATTCTTTGGTGGGTATCACCGTCCTAAATGCTTTAATTCTGAAATATTATTATCAAGTAATTTTGCTGTAACTTCTTTTCTCTCACCTTATGCACGCTTTGATGTTGAATCCAATGATTCATTTTGATTACATTGCTTGATAACTGTTCTCTTATGAGTGGTCTTGTATGTGCACTGATAATCTGAATGAGCATATCAATTAATAAAATAAAATGATTAATCAGATACATGACTCTGTGGTTATTTAATTAAAGTGTTAACTGTTTAGTGAATCATAAATCACCATCAACTTGTCAACTAATGGTCCATCGACCAGAAGAAGACAGTTGAAATTATGAATAATTAGGAAATGATTAGAATGAGCTATTAATGTGAAGTATAGAATTAAACTTATACAAAACTGACAAATTAAACCCCCTTAATCCAGCGCTCGTCATCAGGGATCATTTATGAGTAATGTGTGATGGGCCCCATTGTTTGATAAGTGATTTATGTGTGACATGTGTCCTGGTCCCTGGTTCATGAATTTAGGGGTTGCGCCGGATCAGTTTCATATACCGCTGCAGCGCCTCCAGGCGGGGCCCCATGGTGGGCTGAGCCTACGAGGCTCCAGCCATCGGGCGCGCCCCTACATATAGTGCCCTGCCGGCAGGGCTTCGCTATATTGCAACGTTTTACATAATCATATTTTTAAAGGCACTGTGAAAAATGTGCTTTTATATTCGTAGCTATATTTTCCCCATTCCCATTGGACCTCTTGTTCTGTTGTAACAACAGGCATAACTCTAAAATTGCAGGTAAGTGTCTGATGCTTTATAAATGGCTTATTAGCTGGTCCCTTCTTTATTTTTAACTTACACCATGGGAGTGCAGTGATGTTATCACCGGCGTTTGGCAGGCGGCCGCCTGTCTCCCGCTCTGGGTTTTGCTCGTTGTCTTTCATACGGCGCTTTGTGCTGCAGGGCCCATGTCTTGTGCAGAGGAGCGGGGGACTGCGGTAAAATAAGACCAGCAGGGAAGGTGCTATGTTTAGGGGTACGGGGTCATTGTTGGGAGACTGGAGGAAGAGAGGGAGGGCAATTTCAGAGAAAAACACAACGCACAAGGAAGGAGTACCTTTAACCCCGTGTCTCTTAATGAATGCCCATCTCTTTAATGGCGTTCGTCATCTACTACTCACTACTTGTCCCATTACCTCGCTATCTTCTCACTGGCCAACTCTTTGTCTTAGTCACCTGTGTGCCCGTTATTCCCATCGCCTCCTCATCTTTGAAAGAGTATGCGATTGTGAAGAAACCACACACACACAGGTCCACACACACTGCCCCCTCCCCCCCCCCTCACCAGTGCTTAATTTGTGCCGGTGCTTTCCGGTGCTTAGCACCTGCACTTATTTCTCAGGGCCGGGTCTACACTTTAGCCTCTACTCTACATGCAATATGGGTAAAAATTGGCTGCACGCTGCTCACTAAGCTCAGAGTAGGGCCCCAGCCTCCCCGTGAAGAGCTGATATTGCCAGTGACTGCGTGCTGCTAAAATATTTCAAATTGGATGCAGCTGCATGGCACCCGCCTTTTTACAAGCCATATATTACCGCCAGAAAATCAAACTTCCTGGGTCCCTGCCTCGGCGTAGGTCACTGTCACACCACATTTTGCAATTGTTCATGCGCTTTGCGCTACCAATGAACGATTGCAAAATATATTAATAGCCCGCCCCGTCCCTCCTTGGCGAATCATCAAGTGTGTGCCCACCCCACATTCGGACCAATAAGCATTATTTTTCACCGCGGCCCACCCAGAACTGCGCAGCTGCAGAGCTAATCATCAACCGACGACCGAAGCAAGCAGCGTGTTGCGCAGCATGTCTCCTCGCAGATTAATGAAGGCTGTCCGTCCCGGTAAGTGAATACTTTCACTTTGTATCATGATTCTAATAATCGTTATGGTGTATATTTAAGCATTGACATGGCTCAATATGCTAAATAATATTTTATAGTGTGGGGCCCATGGCTGCAGCTCTTCCTCCGCAGCTGCTGGCTTTTAACTTTTGCAGCAAAATAAATCTTTTTTAAACTTAAAAGCCAGCAGCAGCGGAGGAGAAGCTAGTCGTTGGCCCGGGGCCCCACACTATAAAATATTATTTCGCATATTGAGTCATGTGAATACTTTAGATAAATATAACTCTGAACACTGGTAAACGGCTGATGGCAGAGAAACAAGAATACCTGAACGTGCCACTCGAGAAAAAATTCACGTTCAGCTAGTCTTTCTGCCATCAGCTGTGTACCAGTGTTTCGTGTTATATTTGTACATTCACCCCAAGACTGGTTTTTCCTACCTAGCCAGGGTGAGTGGGACCCATTTTCTATACTTACTTATGCCAATGTTGAATTCCATTGATTTTAATCATTTTTGGAGGGTGAGGATGTTTTTCTGTGCGGGAGATCCCTTTGTAGACTATGAAAGGTATTTGCCTGTTAGGACAGTGAGGATGAGAACACAGAAGGTGATAGCTCAAAATGATGGCGAGCTTCCTGCAGAGGCTGCTAAAAGACAGAGCGGGAAATGCCTGCCTTTGAAAGGCAGAGACATGGAGGGCCCAGTAGTAAAGGAAAACAAAAGTCAGCTCGACATCATGGGGCCACCATTTGGAGACAGAAAAAAAGGAACATTTCGGACAGCAAGTGAGCAAACCTAATTTTGCCTTTAACTTGCACTCAATTGGAGGAAATAAAGCTGCGTTCTTGATTATACACATTGCACTCCCACCTAAATAGGAAGCTCTGATCCATAATATCTAATCCCTTCATTTTGACATCCTAAGGGCAGCGATTTTTCCTCCTCTTTTCACTGTACTTTCCCAGTGCAGACTCCCCTTCAAGGGTCGGACTGGCCTATGGGGCAATCAGGTCGTGCCTGATGGGCTAGTGTGTATGGGCCAATTTTTTGTCTCTTTGTGGGCCTGTTTTATGGTCTGGTGGGCCTGTTATTTTCAGGCCCAGTCCAATCCTGCCCCCTTTGCCTGCACAGATGCACTCAACGAAGTGTTAGTATTTAAAAAGCAGTTATAAAATTAAACAGCAAGTATTACCTCTAGTAAGTTAATCTACCTAATGAACAAGTCAATGTAAGCAAAAAACAACTAGTTGGTTTACTAAAGCATGTTTAAGCTGTTAGCACAGATGTGCATCTCACTGGCCCCTCAATAGGGAGTCTGATGGTGTTCATGATAGAGTCACAGGTGGGCAAGGTATGCAAACTTCACCTCAAAATTGAGCATGTTGTACTTAGCTCAGTTCACAAAGTATGATGACTTTACCAACTGTGCCTTACTTCATTTGAGGAACTTTTCCATGTAGAAAAAAGTTTTGTGAGAGAATTAAGTTAAAATTGGGATTTTGTAGGCCAAATTTAATGGACTACTGTGTATACTTTGGGCCAGTAGCTAAAATGTTCAAAGTTTTAAAAACAATGTAACGTAGTTATGGATGAATACCTTTGTGGCCTTGCACACAGGGAAATACCTCGTCAGTAATGGGGGCGAAGTGAGCTTCAGATTGTCACACAATCATGCTGGGATATCATGTTAATTATTATATGAGAAGCTGGCATGAGGGGGGCTTAAGTGCCGGTGGAAAGGTAGAGGAATGTGGATTGTGAGGGGTATCAATGCCCCACTCTGCATCTCCAGCAGAAACCCCATTGGCGAGATCCAACTAGGACTTGAAATGTGTAGCCTGTTCTGGTGACTCCCACTAGTTCAGTCTGCAAATATGGGTCAGCCAGGTCCCTGCTGCAGAGGGCGTGATCTCCGCTGGTGTTCAACCGTGTTCATACAGACTGTGATACCTTCTGAAGTGTGGTGTTCTTGATATGGATGGTGGAGTGTGGTACTCTTGATATGGACCCTACTCCTAATCTGCAGGCCTCTCTTACTGAATGGGACTCCTCTCTAGTCTCTTAGGTGCAGATTATGACTGTGATACTCTCCATGCCAGCAGGACTTTCATAGACTGTGTGTGATGATACCCTCATACTCTGCAGGGGCTCTGATAGGGACTGTGATCACATACCAGTCTGCTTTAGTTCAGTTCCATGACCATCCTCATGTAAAGGCCGCAGGTATGGACTCCCAGACTCCTCTACTGTGAGGTGCACCCACCATAGCATGGAGGATGTCTGATAGTAAGTAGCAAAACACTGTACTTCACTTACTTTACAGCACAGCGACACCCCTAAACCGAGGATCTCTAAATAGTGTGAAATTCCTTTAGGGCTGTTGAACATATTTAACAAATTAGTACCTTTAGCTTGCAAGCACATGTTGGCTGCCTTCAGAATATTTCATGTTGTACTTTCTGTTGAAATCAATTAAATTGAAGAGGTGTGCATTTTGCTGTGAAAATGATGAATATAATTACACAATTTCCATTATCCTTATCTTGGCTGTCTCATGTATAGATTGCTCTGACAAATTATCATTTTCTACAGCATGTAAAATAAAAAGTAGACCGTAGAGGAGCTTGCACTAAACATGTAAAAAACAACCCTTTAAAGTTTGCTCAAGGCTACCTCTTCCCTTTATAGAGTGTGCATGTCACATTCACTTGAGAGGTTTGGAATGCCACAATACCTGCAACGAGCACACATTTAAATGGTATGCATCTGTGGTGTATGTATCGAGTTCTGAATCTTATATAGTTTTGATATTCTTCTGATCATTACTGACTCTGAGAGAGTGCCAGTGACAGACATACGCTCCAGGCTGCAGTGGCACTTGGACTTTAAGGGGCAAGTGATAGAGGCCCATTTGTCATACTTGCACTGGTGACCTTTGCAGCATTGTAATGCAACTGATAGCTTCTCCACGTGTTATCTGCCATAGTGGGGCTGTCAATACACTGTTGGCTGTCGTTATAGATTTAATCTGTATTTCTCAAGGAAAGTAGGTCTCAATACAGTCTGTTGTTTAACTCCTTGTCTATTCTGTGAGAAGTATCTGTGTGTGTGTGTGTGTGTGTGTGTGTGTGCGTGCGTGCGTGCGTGCGTGCGTGCGTGCGTGCGTATGTGTGTGTGTGTGTGTGTCGGATGACATTATAAGTTGCCTCTTCAGATTTCATACAATGCTCAATCCGCCATGCACTTAGCCAAAGCTTTAAACCGTGTTCCACAGATTTAGTTAGAAGAGTAATCTAGATACTTCCTGTTCACCTTCTTTGCCTTTTATTTCAAGAAATGTTTTGCTGGGTCTGGTTCATCAGTCAGCTAATAAATCCACTCCAGAAATCTGTGTTTGATCTGTCATAAATTTAAATAATGGTGTGGCGTCCGGTCTTTCATCTTTCTGAGGTCGATAAAATTAGTGCCACTGAGTTGGATAACAATATTTTTAATTTGGTGTTAATGCCCCCTTTGGTGAGTATGTGCTTTATAAACATACATGGTGTGATAAGGACACAAATGTATTTTAATCTTTTGTTTTTCAATTTCTCTGCAATATTACATTGCCAGTATTCCCTCTGCCTCACCATCACCCAGTAATTTTCATACTCGTATCCATTCCCATGACCTCCTTACTTTCCTTCGTCCCGCCTTTTGCCTTTCCTTTTTCTCTTCCTCAGTACCTCCAGCCACGCCTTCTTTCCTCTTTCCATTCTTGCTTCCTTACACCCTCATTCATTCCCCACCCCTTGGTGCATTTCTTCCTTCTTCCTCCATTCGTTCCTCACTTTCTTTTTTCCTGCTCCTTCCTTCATCCCTTCTTCAATATCTTACTCTCTTATCCTCAACCCTTTCTTTGACTTTTCTTCCTCCTTTCCTTTCTTTTGATTCATCCATCACACATCATTCACTTCCTTTCTCCCTCTGTCGCTTCATTTCTTTCTTTCACATTATTTTCTTATTCCCTTCTTCTGTCATCCATTACTTATTTATTTCCTCACACCAGTACTCCCTTTCATGCCTGCATTGTTGCTGCTTTCTGTAATATATTCCTTCCTTCATCCCTTCCTATCTTTTAAACAGCACAGTACAAGCACATTCTCTTTAGGTTGTAAAGCTGCCTCAAGTACTCAAATGACCTTTCCTAAAGCTGCATTTTGAGATTTACAAACATTTCATAGAACTTTGTGCCACAACAACAGAAAACGGCAGAGCGGACCAGAAACACCAAGACCAATCGATGACCAACCAGCAGGGACAGAGAAACAGCAGCACCCGAGACCACCTCCGGAGGAAACGACAGCAACACCACCACGCGGGAGCAGCGAAGGACCGAAGGAACCATGGGAAGAAACCGAGGCTCAGGGCGCAACACCCGACGATCCGGGAGGACCCGCAAGAAAGGAGGAGACCGAAGGTAGGAGGCCAGGCGCCCAACCTACCAGCCGAACCAAAAGCCACCAACAATACCACCTTGAAGGCAAGAAACAAAAAACCACTGAGCCAAGGGGCTCAAAGAGGACTCCCGGAGGGCCTGCAAAACCAAAAGGAGAACCCAGGGCGGAGCAAGGCAAACAACCTGAGGCCGCTGCAAAAAACAACTCAGCAGCAAGTGAGCCACCAGAGGATCAAGGCCGCCCAGCCCCGGACTGCGGCAAGCCTGAAATGCAGCTCAACGAGCCCTCAGCGAGGAAGGAGCCAGACCCAGGGAAAACCACTCAGCGAGGAGATCAAGTATCCCCAAGGGATCCTCCAAAACGGGGCCGACCCCTGTCAGCCCACGCCAACGGGAGAAGGAAGCCAATGGCGGGAAAAAGACCGCAGAGCAGAAGGCCTGCGGGAGCCCAGCAGCAAGTCCAGCACCCCCACAGAACAACCTTGAGCCAGCAAGTACACCCACGTAAGAGCCAAGCCATCAGAGGGAGCCGGCGCACTATCCCCACAGGGAACGGGCAAGGCAGAGCCGAAACAGCCCAGCACTCCTGAACAGCCAGCTAGCCCAGCAGGGAAAACCAAGGAAGGCAAACCCAAACCAGGAACAACCAACAGGACAAAAGCCAAAACCAGGTGGAACTAGCACAGGACTCGCGGGACCAAAGAAAAAAGAGGAAAGGCATAAAGGAGGCCGGCCAAGGGAACAACAATGCCCCCACCCGCCAAGCCCCTGGGCACAGATGGAGAGTGCAGAAACAGGGTAGGAAAGCAACGAACCCGTCCGCGAGCAAGTCGATGCGTGGATGGCCAAACCGAGCCACCACAAGCCGTAACACCAAGAAGCCCAGGGAGAGTGCAGTCCGAGGTGGAAAACACCCAGCACAGGAAATCCATCACAACATTCTCCGACCCCAGAAGATACACCGCCCTGAGGTACAGGACCTTAGAATCTGCCCAGGACACCAGCTCCAGGGACAGTAGCCAAAGGGAGCAAGCCCGGCACACCCCCTGATAAGTGATGTACCCCGCACAACCCGATTGCCTGTCCTGAACAACACATGATGACCCTGGAGAGAAGGGGCAAACACCAGGCACGCCCTGAGAACCGTCCACAGATCCCGAAAGAAGGAGGAGCACCTTGCCTGAAGCTGAACTCACAGCTCCTGAATAGACCAGGAACCCAGGGTCGCCCCCCCACACCTCCAGAGCCCAGGAGAACGGTATCGGTCTCGACCACCCGGGACGGGGAGCCCAGGAAGGGGAGACCCCTGCAGAGAAGGGCCTACCACAAACCATCAGCTCTGGCCGGCACGGTGCTGCGGAGACATCACCACCGGAATTGCGTAATCCCCTGAGCAGGGATCTCAATTGGCCAGGAGAGGACACACCAAGGAGAACAAGTGGAGGCGAGCCTAAGGCAGCACATTGATGTAAGCAAACAACCCCTGACCCCTCAACGATAGACGGACCGGGACGGAATACAGACCCAGGAGGAAACCCAGATCCGGCCACAAGGCGTCCCTTCAGGAGCAGGGCCTATGCCCAGCTAGAAAACACCAAAAGCCTCATAGAGGCAAGAAATCGTCCGCCCCATAAGAACACAGGGACCAACAGCAAACGAAACACAGCCGCCCGCACAAACATGACCACCAAGGGGAAAGGGGGGCAAACAACCCAAACCCAGAGAAAGGAAAGGGCACCAACCAAGTCCCCGGACATCAAACCACCATGACCACAACAAACACAGGTGTAAGACTGTCATACTTGATCCAGCAGAAGAAGTAGGCGAAACCAGGGAGGCCAATAAGGCCAGTCAACCCCCCCAACCTGCAGCACAACAGAGCCAAGGCAAAAGAGAAGCCCATACCAGGCACTAACAATACCATCAGAGACAGGAGAAGTACTGCAGCAACACAAGGGAATCAGAAGAAGGCTGCCGCCCAACCGATAAAAAGGGGAACCGGCACACCCCAAGACCCAACAGGGTTCGCGGGAACGGGGACTCCAGAAACAAATACCACGGCCATCCACCTCCAACACTCCACACTCCATGGAGGCAGAGAAAAGGAGCGGCAGGGGCAAAGGCACACAACACAGGCAACGGGAAAGAAACCACGAACCCCTGCGAAAGCACAGCCTGAAAAGGCTATACCCAGCCCAATGGGACAAACGATCACAGTTAAAACAGGACATCGCACCCAACCAGCAACGAAGGGACTGCCAACAAAAAAGACTGGACCATGTATGGCAAAGCACGGAAGGAAAAGAAGACCGCCGCAAAGGCCTGCTTGGTCGCCGCCGCCACCCGAAAGACAACCGGGTCGGAAGGAGAAGCATCCGCGGAGAAGACGGAGCCCTGAGTGGCAAGACCAGCCATGAGAGAGCCCACCTTCACGGAGGGAGGGAACATCTCAGCGAAGTCCCGGATGGCGTAGCGCCGGGCCAGAAACCGAGGAAATGCCAGTTTACCGACGTTCCGCCACACACTGCTAACAACCTACTTAACGGAAGAAAGCAGAGGAAGGGACTCAGGCTCATTGCGCTGGCTCAGCAAGAAGAAATCCACCGAAAGAACAATTGACTGGGAGAGCAGGAGACGCCATGATGACCCTAAGGTGTTGTAGGACATCACACAGATCCTGGCCCAGGACAAACCGACCCAGGAGGTCCACATTCACCTCAGCGACATCGGAGTCCATGTGTGGACGTGAGGGGGAAGAGGGACCCAGCACCCCATCGTGCTCTACAAATGCTGCCTACACCGCAGCATGGATCATTGCCCAGAAGGACTGCAAAGACAGGATCACAGCAGGGACATGCGAGCTAGAGCCAGCCAGCACTGGATGAACCACCCGTGAACCAAGAGAAAGAAAGCCGGAAGCACTGCACACAGGCAATAAACCCAATAAAAAATATGTATATATACATATATATATTTTATCCAAAATCAAACAGAGAAAGTACCATTGCAAAAATTGAACCACAGAAACACCAGGACTCAAACCCACAGCCATTGGAGTAAGAGTCAGAGAACTTAACCACTAGGCCACGGCGACTGATTGCGAGTGAAAAGAAGTCCAAGGAAGCCCAAGACACAGCCTATGACCTACAAGAGGTGAAAACATAGCAAAAATGCCAAGGGAATACTCCTAACTCCACACGGCACCAGTCGTGATGTCACCAGCCGGACCCGCTCCGCAGGAGTCTGGACACAAATGCGGGAAGGTGCGCCCCCCGTAGATATACTCAGAGTGGTTTCTCCGTGCGTGACCTGAGGGGGAAAACGGAGCGCCGCCAACCGCCCGTGCTGTACTCATTACGAGCATGGGCGGAAATGAGGGAAGCGAAGCGAGGAACGGTGCAGGGGACTGTCCTCATCCCGGACACCGGCAGAAAGGTAAGGCCAGGACCCGCGAGGGCCCAACACAAAACGTGGCCCCTCACTGTAACCTACGAGCGACGAGAGCTGCCTGCTTCCAGCAAGCAGGCAGCCGAGAACCGCCCGCGATGTCACCCAGGCACAATGCGACTGTGGAAGAGGTAAGAAGGCACAGGAAGCGTTGCACTTGATTAAAGTGTTTATTCTGGCATTAAGCGTAAAGGAACAAGCAGCCCACAACTGGTCACTCTAGCGCTCTCGTCGTAACTGCCCAAGTGAACAGTTACAGCAAGTTAGATGAGAACGCCAGAATGCAAAGGGAACATTAAATCAATACATTGCCCGAGACAGGCGCACGAGAATAACAAGTTGCTTTTAAAGTGACAAGAGCAACTTGTTATCACAAAATCATCCCCTTTATTTTGACAAAAAAGAAAAAGATAAAATTTAATTACAATAAATCACAAATGTAAAATGTAACATGAGAAAAGAAGTAACAATGAATAAACACAGTAGAAAGCAATATACATAACTACAAAATTACATTAAATAAAAATCTTTCAATTTTTGGGGAACAGAAACATTGCGATGTGATCTGTGAGAGGAAACAGGTGAAGAACAAATGTTAGGTGATGGTCGCAAAGTAGCTGAAGGACTTGGGGATGGTGGCTGGAGACATAACACTGGGACAATCATTGGAGACAGAATCCTCATGTGAGGGAGAGTCTCTAACTAATGAAGCAGAAGATAAATTATCACAAAAGAAGTCCATACCAGAATTTTCTCCATCCAATTCTGAAACATAAGAACCTCTATTTTTTTCCAGAAATTATTTTTATGGCGTGATCATAAGTAATCTTTACAAGATTCCTTCTGTTCCACCACCCCCTTCCATTTAGCAAAATTGCACTTTTAGCCACTTGAATGACTCTGACAGGTAAAGTAAATCTGGATTCCCCTTTTTTAATTCTGTTGGGTTTTTAGTCACCAACAAAAAATGCAATATCTTTAGTGTTCTTAGAATTGTGATGGTACAGAGAAATTGCAGTATGTTTGCATTTGACAGCATCTTTAATTTTATGCAAATCATCTTGAAAACTTACAGAGGTGTTGGTCATGTCTTTAACCCAATGAGGGCATAAATGTGAACTGGCAACTCTGTTACGCAGTAATTTGAAAGGAACAATGCCAGTGGTACTATGAGGAGTGATATAGTAAGTCCACAATTTTTGTTTTAAAAATTCTTCCACTTGAAAATCCCCAGACAAAGCAGTCTGAATTCCCTCTTTCAAAAATCTGTTAATGCGTTCTACCTGACCGTTTGACGAAGGGGAGTAGAGTGCAACAGTAAGATGTTTGATGTCAAGGTCTTGAACAAATTTCATTATCTGATGTGATCTAAATTGGGTGCCATTATCTGTAACAATTTGTCTGGGCGGACCTTCAATTTCAAAAATACCTTTCAAAAATTTGATGACAGCATGGGTGTCAGGAGATGGTACAACATCAAAGTATACCCACTTGGAGAAATAATCAATTAAAACTAAAAGATGTCTTTTGCTTGCGGGAAGAAGATCAAAGGGGCCCGCAAAGTCTAATGCGACTTTGTCCCAAGGGGAATCAGGTAAGGGAACCAAGTGAATATTTGGTTCAAAAGTTCTCCAATGCTTGTCTGAGATTAAACAGGTGCTGCAGTTAGAAATCCACATTTTTACCTGAGAATCAAGACCTGGCCACCAGTAAAATTGTTTTAAATTTCGAATGGTGGCTGACACACCCATGTGACCCTCATGACTCTTTTTGAATAAAAAAAATCTAAGATTAGTAGGAGGAACTAATGAATCATGACGAAGTAAACATCCATTAACAATTGATAATTCATCAGAGACCTGTGCAAAGGGTTTGATATTAGAAGAAATGTTCCTTTCATGAGGCCAACCCAACTTAATGTAAGACATAACTGTTTGAATAAGACTGTCTTCACTAAGTGCAGACAACCATGACTCTTTAGAAAATGAAGAATTCTCAAAAATGTCACTAATGTGAGCTACATCGCACTCTACCTCATCAGATACAGGTGAAGATGTATCATGGATGGGCATTCTTGAAAGGCAATCTGCGCGTCCATTCTTGCCACCAGGTAAGTACTTAATAGAAAAATTATACTTATGTAAATTTGAAAGGATGCGCACCAACCTGGCTGAAGCTTTACCTGTACCGTTACCGTCAAGCATGAAAATAAGAGGCTTATGGTCAGTGAAAATTACAAAGTGTGTTCCCCAAAGAAAGGTCTTAAATTTCTCAACTGCCCAGGTGCAAGCAAGTACTTCTTTTTCAATAGTGCTGTAATTAGTTTCTGAGGGTAAAAGAGAGCGTGAAGAATAAGCAATGGTGTGTTCTTTATTGCCAACATGTTGCGACAAAACAGCACCTAAGCCTAACTGGCTGGCGTCAACCGTTAAATAACAAGGTTGACCAGACATGTAAGGTGCTAAAATGGGTGCAGAAGTGATTAATGTTTTGATTTCAGAGAATGACTTCTGCACCTCATCAGACCAATCAAAAACTTTTCCTTTGCGTAACTATTCCCTTAAAGGTTGAACTATTAAAGCATATCCTTGGAAGAAGCAAGAGCAGTACTCGCACAGCCCTAAAAATGAGCGAAGAGTGTCTTTGTTCTAAGGAGGTGTGGTGTCACTGATGGCAGAGATAAGGGACATCTTGGGTTTGATACCTTCTTTTGAAATTCAATGACCAAGATAATCACATTGGTCAACCATGAACCTACATTTTTCTCTTCTGAGAGTAATGCCCACACTCTCAAACACAGACAACACTCTTTCCAAAATGAGGTTATGTTCTCTTGTAGACTCCGCAAAAATAAGTACATCGTCTTGGAACGCTTGTACACCTGAAATATCTTTAAGAATTGTGTCCATAAATTTCTGGAATACACTCGCCGCAGAGGCAAGACCAAATGGCATTCTCAAATACTTGAACACACCAAAAGGTGTAATGAAGGTGGTTAGGTCTTGACTCTCTGCGGCAAGTGGAATTTGGTGGTAAGCGGATCTAAGATCCAGTAAAGAAAACACGTTAGCTTTCCCCAAATTTGCTAGCAAATCATGTATTTTAGGCAGGGGGTGACAGACAACAATTATGTTCTTATTAAGGGTGCGCAAATCCACACAGAGGCGGATCTCATTTGTCTTTTTTTTAACGATAACCACCAGACTGACCCATTCAGAGGAGTCTGTTGCTTAGATGACACCCTCTTTGCAAAGCTTGTCCAGTAGTGTTTTGAGATCTTGTCTAATGCTAAGGGGGACAGACCTCACTTTATGTACAACTGGAGAGGCATTTTCCTTAAGTTTGATCAGGTGTTCAAATTTTTTGATGTTGCCAATTTCTTCAGAAAATACGTTACTGAACTTATTAATAACATTAATTACATTCGTTTCTATATCACTTTCAAAAAAGTTAATTGATTGTTCTGCTAAAACAATCGGATTCTCTGCACCAGGAACTAAGATGATGCCTAATCTTGCTAAATCTTTCCATCCTATTATACTTTTGCCTTTAATGACCACATAATTTGTGTTGCTATTTGTCTACCCAAACATGAGAGAACATCAATAAAATATCCCAACATATTAATATCCTGATCCCCAAAAGCTTTTGGGTGAATGTCTTTTTGAGATAATTGTCTCTCCTTTCATTTCTCTTCAAATAACTAATCAGCAATTATTGTGATAGGCGCACCTGAATCTGCCATCATATCTATGAGAACATGAGATACCATAGCTTGACAGTATGGACCTTTGATAGAGATTTTATCAGAATTGTCATCAGAAATTGTGAGAATCATTTTAGCTAAATCCTGTGCACATGTGTCAGGTGAAACTTCTAAAGAACTAATTCTTATGGTGTTTTTAGCAGTTTTACAAACTGACATAAAATGACCCATCTTACCACACTTGGTTCTTCGTTTGAAGGAAGCAGGGCAATTTGGATTATTACCCAAATGATTACGTGAACCACATCTAAAACAAAAATTGTTAGGTTTCTTAAATGGAACTCTATTAAATCTGCTTCTAGTATCAATTGCTGAAATGTGAACACTTTCATTAGATATCGTTGATACTGAAGAGCTGAGAGGAGAAGAATCATTTGAAATTACTTTAGAAGAAATCATGGATCTTTCTATGCCTTTAGCTATTTCTATAGTTTCACTTAATGTGGGGTCCCTACAACCCAACAATCTCTCTTGAATCTTTTTGGATGAGCAATGGTAAACAAACTGATCCCTTAAACATGTATCCAACACAGCCCCAAAATTGCAGGTTGATGCTAAATGTCTTAAAACAGAAATGTAATCCTCCACAGATACATCCATTTGTTGTTTCCTTTTCATGAAATTGAAACGTTCTAAAAGTATACTATGTTCTTCTGCAAATTTTCTTGTAAGTCTTGCTAAACCTTCAGAGTAAATGTTCCATCCTTCCTGAGCTCCTGGTGGGGGTTGAATTTGTGGTAAGTTATTAAATACTCGTTGACCTTCAAATCCCAAATGACCATATAATAGCGCACATTTCCTTTTTTGGATCATATTCAGTTGCATCATTGGCTACTAAGTAATTTTGAAACAAGTTGAGCCAATGCTTCCATGGAATAGTTGGTTTGCCTGGAGAAGGCAGGAAGTCAGATATAGTTGATAAATGATTATTTGATGCCATCTTGAGGAGGATTTGAAAGATTAGGACTGAGAAATGTTCTTAAGGAGTGCCTGTCACTGTAAGTGCAGGCAAGTACTGAAATATGCTGCCTGAAATTATTTAAAAATAAATGTTGGGGCTTAAAATGTTTCTGTCACTTAAAATGCCAGCAATAATTGAAAGAAGTGCTGGCTGTGTTAAAACAATAATGATTGCTGAGCCTGTGGTGGAAATAACAGCTGAATGTGAAGGAAAAAAATGGTGTGCCTGTCACCAAGGTCCAGGCAAGTCTTACCGGTTTAAAAGTATTTCTTGCGTTGAAAGCGGGATATTTCTTTCATGTAAATCAGGCTTGAAGCGGAGAAACGACGAAGAAAGGCTCTGTTGCTAGGCAACCAACTCCGTCTGCAGATACGGTGCGCACAGTGACCAAATTTGCTTAAAATACATTTACACACCCCTCTAGTCATGCGCGGAGCGTCATGACGTTGGAGAGGAAGTGGAAGTGTTTATTCTCTGTCAGCTGCACGATCTCTTCAGTGTGTATGGAGGAGCCGTCGTCGGAGCAAAGATAAGATAAGGCTTTTCGGTGAATATTTCTTTAAATTTGGGTTATCCGATCGGTGGGCTGCTTCAAATACGTCTCGTCGCCAAATGTGGAAGTGGTAAGAAGGCACAGGATGCGCTGCACCTGATTAAAGTGTTTATTCTGGCATTAAGCGTAAAGGAACAAGCAGCCCACAACCCGTCACTCTGGCGCTCTCGTCGTAACTGCCCAAGTGAACAGTTACAGCAAGTTAGACCAGAACGCCAGGGGAACATTAAATCAATACATCGCCCGAGACAGGCGCACGAGAATAACAAGTTGCTCTTAAAGTGACAAGAGCAACTTGTTATCACAACAGCGACCAACCCCCAAGGAAACCAAAGGGTGTACATGGGGGCCGGCTAAGATGACGGTCCGCCGTGTCCCTCCCTAATGTGTCATGCAGAATCATAGGAGCCATGTGAGGGGGCGCTGCTGTGAGAATCAATGGTACCTTGTGTGTGCTAAACACCCAGTCAGCCTCCTCCTTTGAACTCGTGTGAGGGAAATGGGAGGGCCCTGAAAAAGACAACCAGGAAGCGGAAGTGCGCCCAGAGACCGTAGAACGGACTGCCGGGCACCCCTCAAACACAGCAATGGGAGACACAGGGAAGTAGCCCGGGAGCGGGGAATACAGAAGGAGCAACACAATACCCCGGGCACAAGCAAAAAGCAAATTCACTCAGCCCACACGGACGAGGGGTCAGGAAAGGGGCCGCTAGGCACAGCCCCAGACCCCCATGTCCCACCCCCCTGTAAACCCTTGGCTCGCTAAGGCAGAGCCTAACCGGCCCAGAAAGACACCGGGGGAAGGAACGAGGAGGGTCCCAGAGTCCTAGGGCCAGCGAGAGCAGGGCCACCAACCAGGGACCCCTGTTCCAGCTACTGCAGGAACCACTTACTTGACAGCGCATCTGGAGAGTCAGCGCAGAACCAAAAAAACAGGCTGGGGGTAGGGCCGGCCCTCCTCTTATAGAGGTCAGGGGTGATATGGGTTGGCCATGTTGGGAAGAGATGGGAGGCATGGGAGGCTTACTTTTGCTTGGAGGGTTCTTGTTTGGCGCTGAAGCTCACTTCGTTTATCATGTGGCGGGGAAGACTTACAAGGAGGTAATGTATGGTGTGGTTGTGCAGCCTCCCCATGTAATATATGTACCAAATTCTTTAGAACCAACAGGTTTTGTTTTTTTAAACCCTGTAGCTCAACCCTGGATAGCTGTGGCACTGAGCAGCAAGGCTTACACAAACAAACAAGTGTAGAGCATTTAAACAGCACCAAAGCAATTGAAGAAGAAATAACTGAGACACTCAAGAAATGTGATGCTAATTTATAAAAATGGAGCAGATTTTTATAAATGTTTTCCACATCAAAAAGAAAAAGATCGACCGTAGAGACATATTTTAGAAGGTATAGTAACTATGTACTTTTTATTCAACTGTGAACAAGCATTGGCAAATTCAACATTTTTTGACACTTTGAAACTTATTGAGCAACAACTGTGGTTAGTTGTATTGCGTAAAGTTAGAGTTACTTTGGGTGACCAATTCTGGCAGGAAGCCAGTCAGGGGGACCAGTAAGGTCCTCAGAAAACGTTACCTCATCAGGGCAAACATTCTTCAGTCAGTTCCAGCCACTTTTATTCCTTTGCTGTAGGTTCCTATGGAGGTGGTCCTAATGCAAGGGATATATAATGTTGCAGATGCTCAAGGATGCTGTGGATGGATGTGGTAGATGGGGGTCTTCCTACAGCTAGTCGTTAGTCCATGGAGGGGTGAGGCAGTCCTAGCCACGGGGCCAATGTCCCTCGAAGTCCTCTCGGTCCTGGTAGAAGTCCAGTCACCACTGGGCTACCAGTCTCCAGTTATCACGGTCACAGCCAAATCCTTCCCATGGTGATAACTTCGACGACTCTCCCGGGCCCAACTTAGAGCGTTGGGTCCTGGTCTCTGGTGCTGCACAGCAGTGGTTGGTGGCGGTGTGGGGATTCTGGTCTACCAACTTGGTCCAGCTTGCTTTTGCAGCTGTTGTGGCCCTGTGCTGTGAATAGGGTCAGCCAACTGATTGTTGGAGTATCTTGCTTCATCTGGGCTCTAGAGTCGACTTCTCAAGAGCAGGACACATCAATCTCAGTCCCTTCACCACCAGGTTCAGCAGGTGCAGTCCATGCCGGTGCAGCCAGGTCCTTGGTGCAACAGGGTAGTTCTTCTTTGGTCCTTTTTCCTGTCCAGTCGAGTTCCGAGTTCTTGGTGCCAGGGGTGCCCTTTTTTGCTCAGAAAGTGCCCTTAAGGAGGACATGGTCTACTAGTGTCCCTCCCTCCTGCTGACTACTTCCTTGGAACTGTGGCATCTGGCTATCCCAAGATGTACCATTCTGCCCACTCCCAACATGGCAGAACCCCTCTCTCTGCGTCCACTGTTCCCTAGCCCATCCCAGAGGTGTCGCTAGCAAGGGGGCTACATGCCCCTGGAAAACTGATTTGACATCTGGCTTCCCTTCCATGTCCCTTGTGCCATCCTGTCTGAATAAACAATAGAGCAGCCTCGCTCTCAAGTGTTGGCCATTTGCCCTTCAAAGGGGGCTTCTCATATGAAGCTCACCTTTTGGGCTAACACCCTAAGGCTTCCTGCAAGAAAGAAGTAACACCTCTCTCCTGTGCAGGCATGCATTGCTTCCTTTCCTGGGAGTCATAAGCACGTCTTTCCCGGAGGATAGAAAGCTCTCTCGGGGACAGACCCCATGTACAACCGTTGAGGGCACAGGAGACCTAAGGCAACAAAGCGTCAACTTTACATAAGTTGCACACCACAACAAGTTACATTAATTTTGACTTGGATATCAAGTCAAGCTTCTTGTAACAAGTTGTTTGATACCTTGTAGAACTAACTTTATTGCACTGTTCCTGAGTAAATACAGCTGAGGTGTCAGCGTGTAACTCGGTACCTGCCAATGGGACGACTGAGTCTTTCAACAGTAAAAAGGTTCACGTTTTTATTGTCAGAACATGTAAAATACATGTTCTGCATGTTAAAGATGCTTACTGCCTTAGGGCTTGGTAGGCCTGCCATAGGGGTGACATATACATATGCCTGGGGGAAGTCTGGCTTTGCCATAGCTTTAAATGGCAAAGTCCGACTAGCAGTTTAGAACTGCTCTTCCAGTCTGCAATGGTGGACTGGGAGAATCGTTTTACCTGTGCCACACCCAGGGTGGCACAGCCAGTGCTGCAATCCCTGTGGTGACTCTCTATATTACAAGGCCTGGGTACCCTGGGCCCCATGTACAAGGAACTGTACTCCAATATCCAAAATAAGCCAATGAAACATACATGTTTTGGGTCAGGGCATAGGCATTGAGGTCTGGTTAGCAGGCCTCAGGGCACTCTCAGGGTCAAAACACCAGCAGCATCAGTTAAAAAACTTGGGGGCGACAATACAAAATGAGGCACTTCCTTACATCCGCCCTAGCCCAGCATTTGAGTGGGGACTGTTCCTTTCTGTGTACCGCTGAGGAAGTGCCACCAGCCCTGCTGCCCATGCTCATAAAAACAGAGAGAAGTACTATATTTTAACAAAGAAAGAAAGAAAGAAAGAAAGAAAGAAAGAAAGAAAGAAAGAAAGAAAGAAGGAAAGAAATCCTTTATTGTTGATTAATTAAAATCATTACAAACAGGAGATATATAAAAAACATTAGATTGTGCATAGACACAGCAAAGCATTGTAACTTGAAAAATAATATCGAAGATAACCACGTTTCTGTCTAGTGACCACACCATATTTTAGCAGCTTTTTGAATATTTTCCTCCAATTCCTAGTTTAAAGTGCCAGTGCTAAAGTGCCCATATATGTAACCATTACGTAAATATCAACCTTCTCAGGTTGACGCTCTATTTCTAATATTAGAAATCAGATGTTTCACATAAATCAAAAATAACTATGCTGCATTATATATAAAACTAATAATTAAAATGTCTAAAAGGTTTTGTCAAAAATGCCTCTACTACACCATGTTGTAAAATATACAGATAAAAAAGTCATAGTTGAAATGCCATATTTGAGAATCATTGTACAATTCCTTTTTAAAGGAGCCTTTCACAAAGTCTTCTAGGAATT
This sequence comes from Triturus cristatus, assembly GCF_964204655.1. NCBI lineage: Eukaryota > Metazoa > Chordata > Amphibia > Caudata > Salamandridae > Triturus > Triturus cristatus. The sequence continues at coordinate 300,756,192 of NC_140587.1, forward strand.
GCATACACTGCCCCCTTTTGATATCAGAAAATAAAGTGCCATAAATAAATACCATAGTTAAAGTGCCACTGTGCAAATCCTTTCAAAGAATCCTTTGTCACGTCTGTAACAATCTAAACAGTTGTCGGATTAAGGTATAGTTGACAACAGCATCTTTGGGGCAGCATCTTTGAGCGAGCCAATTATTGGTCACAAGCCCCTAACCTCTGGTGGCACACTCAACAGTTAACTTTTTTTTCTGCAATGAGGAAAACTTTACAAACTGTGCGGTCAGATGAGCCGATTTCCCAGAGAAGCAAATTATAATTGCTTGGCAACATGTCCTCACCCCATTTTCTTTAAAGATCGATTTTCATAGGGCTTTCCTCTCTTCTAGCAGTTGAGGGCAAATAGATCAAATATGCAATAATGATTCATTATGAAAACCGCATATCCTACAGCTGTTTGAGGACCATTTTTGTACCCATGGGGGGTTTCCTTCCTTTGTCGGATATCTCCCAAGTCGTAACAGCAAAAATGTGTCTCTTATAGATGATTTTAAGTGGGTAATAAGATAAGATTGTGGCTCCAATTTAGTAAATGTATTGATAACCGACCATGCATGACTTTTTTTCGCAAACTCGTCCTTATCCAATAAAATCGTTTGGAAATTAGCCGATTGGTTTAGTGTCCGTCTGAACTCTGCTTTATTTCTAGCTACATCTTCGAAGGGCGGGGACTTAAAATTGTTTAGGCTCTCCGTTAGATAGGACCTCCAACCCTCAGCATGCTCATACCCCATTATTTCCTGCCAGCAAGAATTTGCCACTGTACCTGGGTCTGGGTTTTAACACTGAATATTATATGCTCTCCCCCCAAACTTACCCTACCAGGATCGCATACACCAAGGACGCCAACATAGCAAGTAGGAAGTGCCTGGGGGCGTTGAGGGACTTTACAGCTACCCAGAAATAAATAAAGGACTGCCTTAAAAGTTATAAAATGTACGAGGCCGCTGGCAGGGAGGACTGAGCCTCAAGCAAGTGCTGGGACTGGGACGAAGAGCGATGATGATGAGGAGGTTATATATGCCAGTGCTTTGGATCCCACCTGCAACCACAGAAATTCCAAGGCAGGGTACCTCCCACAAAAGCCTGACAATAACTGTGAAAAACAGAAGCCTTATATGTGCAGTGCATGGTGTAATCCGTTAGCCATAATATATTATATTCCAATCTAAGAACCTGCAAACGGTGGCATTATTATTTCAGTATTACCAACAAAATTTAGCAATGAACTACATGTGAACCTCCCTACTATCTTTTTAAACATTAAGCCCTTCACAGGCACCCAGCTTGTTGTTCAGTTGGGTCCCATGTGCTAACATTTGGATTTGATTGTTTGCTGGTCAGGGCCTTCAAAAGGAGAGTCTTTCTAATTCCGCTGCTTTGAACTAAGCTCAAACCTGACCACACTGTTTCAGTTATCTTGTCATGTACTTAATTTATATGGACTTGGAGCACATTTCAAAAGCACAAACATAAGCTTGCCTTTTGGAAATAAGTCAATCTGGGGAAACATTCTGTGTTTATGGAAACAACTTATTTTTGAAGGTATGTTCACTGGTGCTGGAAGTAGAAGTGTGGGTGGTGCTGCAGGACCCCCAAAATAACCATGCTGGTGTTCAAAAGGCGATTGAGCAATAAAGATGCCTTTACATTTTGTTTTTCTTATGTCACATTTACTATGGGTTCAGAGAGAGTGAGGGCAAATGTCAGGCTATGTCTTCTGGCAAACTGCTGTTTATTCTATTTTTTGGAGATTGGTATTCAGTTTTCTTTCTCAGACAGAAAAAATTGAGGATTTTATAAAGTCAGCTATCTGACAAACGTGCTGGGGTACAGAGAGTGAAAGGACCTGGATGGAGCACCCTGCCCCTCCACCTCAGGCTATCCCCGTCGCTGACCCAATTCAGGAAGGATCTCTGGACCTGGCTCTTGGACTGAGCCTCAGTGCCCAGACGGACCCGCAGCCCTCCCCTCCCACTCCCCCTGCAGCGCCTTGAGACCCTCAAGCGTGAGTAGCCGCGTTATACAAACTCCTGATTGATTGATTGATGTCAGCTTTTTCTAACAACATTTAAATACTGGTAAAATAACTACAAATATTTCAAAATACACCAGTACACCAGCGGTTATGAAAGCACAAATTAAGCTCATTTTTTTGTCATTCTGAAATGTGATGGCAAAAAAAGATGCTTACAGGATCAAAATAAGTCAAGTCACTTGGAGATGTGCAATTTGATAAATATTTGCTGAAAACTGATTTCCCACACGTTGTAGTTTGTGTGCTATATAGTTTTAGCAGTAAAACTGCATGTCATGCGAAGTGTGTTCCCATTTTCATTGAAAACGTGCTGTGTGTAAACCACACCATGCTTTAGTAATGTAGTTTAGTAACATACTTCCAACAGAGTGCGCCAAAATGCACGACCGTCTGCATGCCGCCCTTACTACTTTCCTGCTGGATGTCGGTGACTTATTTGCTAGACTCTGTGTGAGCTTGGTTTTGTAACAATCCCGAAGACCTCAGTGAAGAAACATTGTTGGCAGCATCCCCACTCTGAAAATTGTTCCAGCACCAGTGGGCACGTTCCTTTGGAGGATGCCGCAAAGCACATATCGGCCTCGAGGTTGTAAATGGGCCCGTCCCCTCTCGTCGTAGTCGTCGCGGCCTGCCCGTGAAAAGATAACTGCGTCACACTGTACACGGAAGGTAACCGGACAGAGAGGTAACGTGATCACCCGGTTCGGGATGCGATAGCCAGTTTACCAGGCCTCGGTCCCACTCTTCTGATTTATTTAACAGTTTCGGCTAGAATTGCAGACTGTTTGACACCTGCGTGACCTTTCCGCCATTATCACTCGTTTTAACTCACTATTAGATTTCAGTTCTGAATTTCTGCTGCAGAGAAGTATAACGTCCTATTATGTGATCAGTTTGAGAAGAAATTAGGAACTTATTACAACTTCCTCCCGCGGGATATCATTATTAGACTGGACAGTGACGCTGTTTGATGCAATATTGTAAAGTACTAGAACTCTTCGGTAGAATATTGTGAAATAGAATTAAGTACGCGAGCAGAGGAGGATGTTACAGCCCCTCCTTTGTCGAGATTTGAAGACTTTTGGGCATACGTGACGTAACAGGTACTGCCTGTGAAACATTAAATACAATAAGGTACACCGTTATCTAGCTTTTCCGAACCTAAAACAGACCTTTACTGATGTTAATATAAAACTGAAGGGCGATTTTTAGCGGGCAGAAAGTATGGAACCCTTGGTTGGTCACCCTACTGGAAGCGCGCCGCGGATCAACCAGAAAGGCATACCTGTTTCAGAAACAGTATCAGAGCAGTGGCATTTCTTGGGATGCACATTTAGGGACTCACACCACATACGATAGGACCCCTGTTTGATATAAAGTGGCCCTTGCTTATTTTTTTTTAACATTGAAGCCTGAGAAGATCATGTAAAACAACTCCCACCTTAGTGGCGCATGAGAACTCCAGTGCATATTGAAGTAATCGTTGCACGCAGGTTTCTTGAAGAGATGGTGTTTATTTCTTAATGACAGCTTAGACAACCACAGGAGGCAGAAACCGTCCGCTCCCCTCACTCCAACGCTTATCAAATCCACAAAACAAACATAGAGAAACATTCCATCATGGGGTATTCCAAGTTGGAACACTACACATACCCTAGGCCATATGACAAATAAAACATATTATATACATTATGACAAAAATGCTAGTGATAACATCTTTTACAGATTCCTATTACTTTTTTCCCTGAGTCTTTCACCGCAGATAAAGATCGCCAGGGTTATGATAAACTTTCTACTTTGGTGTATCTGGAAAAGAGCAAATAGCTAGGTAGAGTCACCAGTACTGAGCCAGATCCCAGCCAGTGAAAATATCACTATGTGAGTTTGAGCACTTTTCTTTATGCAAATTGTAGAACTGTAAAGTGCTTCTCTGAAGGACCAGGAATTGAGTTAATCCCCTAAGGATTTTGTCACTCCTCTCTTGGGCCTGGTCAACAAATCAATACATTCAATATTATGTGAAGCACATTGGGCGACACAAAAAGTTAATTTTAGTATCAAATCATGAAGGTTTATTAAAGAGTTAATGGCTCTGAAAATTCTTCAGCACCAAAATCACCACCATTTAATGCAAATTTGACCCTGAAAAGTGGACGAACCCTAACGGCCTGGCCTGTCAATACCACAAATGAAACAGCAACAGCCATGAATTCGGCCCACTAGGGAGACCCCATCAACCTCTGCCTGCCTGCCACACCTTCAACAAAGGACTCCACCCGATCAGCGAAGGCCTGACACCAGTCACACTGGCCCCCTAGTGCTCAAAGGTCCACAGCCTCATATGTGGAGTATACCACGACTCCTCACTCATCCCAACGCTTTTCAACAAGTATACGATCCCTCTAATCAATGTTTTACTCTCCTACTGAATTAACATCCTCTTTTACACCAAAAACACCCAGGTAATCATCTCCCTCTCTATCAACTAAACCTAACACAAGAAACAAGTTTATGGCCTTTAATTCCAAAGTGGCTTAGTAGGCCTTAAACTCAACACCGACAAAACAGAAGTAGTCATAAACTCAACACCAACAAGAAATAAGTAGTCATCTTCCACAACAAGACTTCAGCATGAGACTCCATCTGCTGGCCCACCGAACTCTGACCCAAACCCAGTGCGCATGCCAAGAACCTTGAAATCATCCTAGGCAACAAGATGAACATGACCTACCAGAAGGATTGCCATTCACTCAATAATAAGGGAGTTTTCATCCCATGCCTGACTGTTCTTGTTCCCGGAACAGTAATTAGGGTGAAGGATATTCTGATTGGACGTGTACAGATTACACCAGGACTGGCTAAACCAACTTCAGTTTTGAAGAGAAACATCCCCCTGACCAAGAATAGATTTTGATGTCAGGACCACCTCGCTGAGGGCATGTGCTCTGACATTCTCATTTCCTCATCCATACGAGGATCCCAATTTTAAGGCCCTATATCAGGTATTTTTTCACTCTGAGCTTCTGTCTCCTTTGATCAAGTGATGAATTGGTGTCTAAAGGTCAAGGTGACTCATGAGGTGGGGTAGGGAGGGTCAATAAGCAGGGCAAACTGTATCTTTTGGGGGGCATTGCATGCCCTTTCTGCAATTGAGGCGGTTGGGTGAGGACTTGCTTGTATGCCTTTTACATCGATTTGAGACTAAATGGGAGGACCGTATACTGGTAATGCAGCTCCTAGAACGTGTGCCTGAGATATTTCTGGTGGAATCTTCTCTCGGAATCATGAAAAAAGGTATCCTGCAAGCCAATGGAGGCCTAGTCTTGAAAGTTTGGATGACTTGATGGAAGTGGATAGGCCAGCTTTTGTTTTTCCGCTAAATATATGACCATCTGCTGAAAGCGCAACCAAAATAGCTTCTTGCCTGAAAAGTGGAGATGATTCATAATCAGGGATGGCCTTTAAGAAAGAGAACCAAAACTAACACATTGATGCCACTTTGGAAGCATTTGCCAAAGCGATAAACCTTGCGGTATAGCATGAAAAATCAATGTCACATCTGTCCCTGCTTCTCCAGAATTACAGAAATATTCTAGGAAGCAATGAGTGGAGTAATTTGAATAAGGTTCAACTGGTAAAGAACATTTTGGGAGGCTTAATATCTTTTTGGGGAGACCTTTACTTTCCATCTTTTATGTCCCTGGAAGAGGCCTCTTCTGAAGCAGCAAACATATTTCACACCAGTGTTTGAAGAAAAGTATTGACTCTATGCTGTCAGAAGAGAACAACAACACTCCCCACCTTCCTCTGCCAAGGCTTCTGAAGTCTACTTTCCCTTCACTTACTATGGCCTATGCGCACTGTGTGGAGGCTGTTATGAGGCACGGATGAGACACGTAGAGTGTTAACCGCCTTGAACCATGAGCAGGTTGTACTGATTGTTGTTGCCTGTTACTGATGGAACTAAGGCCTTTATGGGGCCCTTGGCAGGCCTTTTGAAGTAAATGACCTGCTCTTCATCTGATTGACCCAGAAACAATATTCCCAGTAGTTGTGGGGTACTTTCTTGATTGGCTCGTGGTTTGCCATTCATTGTCCCAGAACATACTATTAGAGCACTCCACCCCCTTTTGGACTGTCTGTCCTACTGCACACCTTGGGATTTTCTGAACTGTGTCTTGGCCTCTCCTGGAATTCAATGTTGTAGGAGGTGTTGGGAAGGTGATGTACCCCCCTTCTCCTTATATCTGCTCTGTTGCTGCCACCTGGGGTTTAAGGTGGGATGTGCTTGAGGAGTGACCTGGAGTCAGTATGGAAAGCCAGAACTTAGCATCCACACTGGTGCTAATGCTTGAGTCAGGGGAAATAATGTGTGCGTTGTCTATATGGTCAGTAAAGAAATGGGCATTGCTGGGTCTGAGCTTTAAGAGGGCAAGTTGTGCTCCTGGCTAACCTAATGGTGCAGCTGACTCCCCTCAACAGATCTGGCAGCATGGGAAAAGACAAAAGGGTTGCTGATCCTCAGCAGAGTAAAATGGATAGATTGGCAAAGCTGCCCCCCTCATCAGTAAAAAACAACACTTACAAAGGAGGCTGGTGGTGTGGAAAACCATGCGATCTTTATGGACATCATCCTGTAAGTGATCCATTACACTTGAACCTCCCTGGGGAGAAAGATCTGGGAAGTAGACCTGAATGTCTCCCTCCTGCATCAGGACCTTCAGAATGTGGTGGACTGTGTTACTGAGGATGAGGACCACATTCCTGAGGTGGAAGATGCAGTCAAATCAAATACAGCTTTATTCGATTAAAATCAATAATCATAAAAGCATGGATATCACAGTTCAAGTTAAAAACACAAACAAATATGACTACATTAACAACTGGTTCCTTGATTTGAAGATAAATTTTAAAAAAGCGTTGACTGAAGCTACAGCAAAGACAGTATCTAACATTTGTAGAGCAATAAGTGCAGGACGACAGTGCCTGAGGCCAAACAATTTCAAGACTGGCAAAATCCATCTTTTCCTAGGAATGGAATAGAATTTACACAGAAGTACAACATGCAACGTCGATTGAGTCGAGATATCGTCGCAGGGACAATTGCATAGTTGTTTGGACCAGTCGTTCCGTTCCGGGAAACTTAATAGCCTGTGAATAATTCCCAGTCGAAATCGAACTAACAGAAACCTATTAAAGTCATCATCTACTAGTTTTATATATGGTTGAATTGATAAATGAGTAGAAATCAACTGGTGGCTCTGGACTGATGTTTTCTTCAATTCAATGGCCAATCTGCAATCATTTAGGTAATCCAAACACATTTTTTTCAGATCTTTTCTCGCTATCCCGGCCAAGGTTGTGGGGTTATCGTAAAACTCACAATGATCTAATTTGCCACAGAATGATTTGACGTATGTTAGCCATCTAATCTTTAAGACCCCTTCCAATTTTAAAAGGTCAAGGATTATACAGCGGTTCAGAGCCAAATTATCCGAGGTCCAAATCCTGTGCCACTCGAGTATTGGTTGTGTTTTGATAATGTCTTCTAAATAACCAATTCCTAATTCTACGTGGCATGAGTAAGTTGAGGTGGACTCTGGAACCGCCAATAAAAACCTTAAAAATTTATTTTCCACCGTCTGTAAGGTAGTGACATCAACGACCCCCCAGACACCTGCTCCATAAGTAGCAACAGAGACGCATTTTGCGTTATATATTTTTAACAATTCGTAGGGGGGCCTTTTGCCCAACTTTTTGCTAAAATTATGTAGGGCAGTCACTGTTCTAACGAACAGGATCCTCCTAGCTTTCACAGCTTGATGCCAACTCAATTTATTATCAAATAAAATGCCCAAGTATGCAAATGATTTGGTGTACTCTATAGGTTTGTCGTATACAAACATGGTCTTAGGGGTTCTACTCTGTCTAGTACCGCAAGACATAGCAAATGTTTTGGTAACATTAATAGTGAGTCCCAAATTGGTCATAAAATTCTCAAAAGCAGTGACAACACGTTGTAGGGCAAGGGGAGTACGGGCCATTAACACGGCGTCATCAGCATATAGTAAAGCCGGAATGGGTCTAGAATCTATTTGAGGAAGGTCAATACAATTAAGTACTAAGTGTTTACCTAAACCATTAATATAAAGATTAAAAAGGAAGGGAGCGAGAACACAACCCTGTCTCACTCCCTTACCTATCCTAAAATCAGTAGTACATTGACCCTCAGTCCCGTACCTCACCCTTGCCTTGGCCCCTGCGTAGAGCTGTTTGAGAAAAGAAATTAGGGGAATATCCACACCTAAGTCTTCTAGGATTGCCCATAGCTTATCATGGACGACACAGTCGAATGCTGAAGATAAATCGACGAAGGCTAAGTATAAATTGCCCCTTTTCGCTGTCGTATACTTATTAATTAAAAGATTTAAATTAAGGCTCTGATCCACTGTCCCCATACCCTTGCGAAATCCATATTGAGTGTCACTTAAAATCCCAGTGTCTTCAGCCCATTCTTGTAATCTGTTTAAAACCACTCGACCAGCAATTTTCATCGAAGAGTCTAACAGGGAAATTGGACGATAGCATGCCGGGTTAGCTCTATCGCCTTTTTTAAAAATGGGAACTAAAATAGAGACTAACCAGGTAGGAGGAAGACTTAACACACTAGAAGCATTAAAAAGTAGGGTTAAAAGAGGTCCCCATAAATCAGGATTACATTTAAAAAGGTCCGCAGGGATGCCATCCGGACCTGGTGCCTTGCCCCGTTGGCAAGCCAAAATGGCCTCATTTACCTCATGGGGCTCAAAAACCAGATGAGTTGCGGATTCTGCACCCGGCGGGGGCTTCTCAAAATCCACTAGGCCTGGGGCGTTTTCAGTGTCAATAGGACAACTATAAAGCTGCATATAATGACTAATCCATTCTTTTTCAGGTATTGCAATCTCAATGGTGGCCCTATTCTGATTAATTAGGAATGGAGCATTGACGGCTTTCCAGAAGGCCGCCGAGTCTTTCGATAAGGCCGCTTCCTGAAGAGTGGACCACAAGATCTTTTTTACTTCCAATTTCCTATTTTTCAAAGCGATTTTATATTCCCTCCTAGCATTAGAAACATCGATTGGGTTTTTGGGATTGGCATGTAGCACTTGCTTGAGCTTTGAATATGCTTTAGTGCATATGTGGTCAAACCACCCAGACTTTGTAGCCTTACTTTTATTAGATTCAACAAAAAGAGCCTTTTTAATAGATTTTCCTATTATAAAGAAATTCTCCAAAATGGCTCTATAATCGCCTGGATCTTGTAGACAGTTTACAATGTTACTATAACAATCTCTGACTAATGTACCCAGAAATTCTTCAGGATTAACTCGTTCCCAACTTAGTACGTATCCATTCTGTCTGGTGAGTTTGATGTTATCAATATTGTTGAGATCTCTGCCCCTCTTGCCAGATGGATGGGACTTCATCATCATGCATGTACTTTGTGGGAAATGGTCACTTAAGGCTAGGTCATGTGTATAAAAATTCATAACTCTAGAAGAGTGCCTGTTATGTGACAATATAAAATCTATTGTGGAAGAGGCACCACGACCATTAAATGTTGGAGAGAACGCAGTTGGAGGGGTAGTTAACATGTTACAAAAGCCCAAATCCAGTGTTGATAAAACATCATTAAGTAACTCTCCTTGGATTGTGTGTGCAAAATGTGGCAGACAATCTTCGTCATTATAATCGTGAGTTAAGCCACATAGCCCTTTACCTGTATGCTCACATAATGGGCAATTAAAGTCTCCCCCCCACAAAAGGACTGCATCCTTGTTCTGGGAATCCTGAATCCACTCCAGCTTTTCTAAAAGGGTTTTTAGAGTGCTCACAAATAGTGGCTGAGGAACATTATTATAAAAGTTTACTACTATCAATTTCAAATGACGATCACAAGTAAGGCCGATAATTTGGTAATAGGGGCCATCAAAGAAGTTACATTTATCAAAGTTCAATAAATTGGAAATATAAACACAAAGGCCACCCTTTGCTCTACCGGAAAAGGATGGAACTGCTGGTGTAAAAAAGGTTCTGAAACCAGCCAGGTGAACAGTTTCCACTAGCCAAGTTTCCTGTAGGCAAAGAATATCGAAATTCCGTATAAAGTCCAGCCAGATACCATTTGACAATTTCGATTTCAGTCCTGCTACATTCCAGTAAGCAATTTGAAGACCTTTAGGACTAACTCTTGCATTCTCCCCCTCACAGTCATGAACCACAATTTCCATAGGTGACAACTGGGACATACAGGTTTGGGGACCCATGATCGTGAGGTCAGGTGCTAGGGTAGTTTTGGGAATTATAGAATCTAAGCTTGAACTTCCCACTAAGTCCGGACGGAGAGGTATAATACAAGCCATGTCACTTCGCCGTACATTATTATCGAGAAGTGGCATGCAGATTTCATCTGTACTAGGCGATGGCGCCGCCCCAGGTGTTTGGTCCAAAATGTCCTCTTGCTTAACCAGTCTACTATGTCAGTCTACATCTTCTAGAGGGGGCAAGGACTCAAATCGGTTATATGTATGTATAGGATGTGAATGGCAAAAGTCTTTGTTTGGAGCTCTTTTTCCTGAGGCACCGGGCTTATAAAAGAAACCCAGGGGAACCACACCAATGTTGCCTGGGATCAGTGAGTGATATTCCATAGAGCCCAAGATCCATTGAACAAATTGAGGTGTCTTAAAGCTCAAAACCACACAATCACCTTGCAAATTTTTAGAATCTCTTCCCACCCAGCCCACCCTTCTTACCATTTTAAATTCCGCAAACAATCTGCCTGTTTCACCGATCTTAGAACCCAGCCACGCCAAGGATTTATTTCTTAACTCCTGCCAGGGTTCGTTCTGGTCAACTCTGAGTTTTGGTACGTTGGTTAGAATCACAGTGTAGGGTGTCGCGGGGGGCGGTAGGTCGAGGAAAGGGGCAGTTTGTGCAGGCACAGGGCTTACAGCTGGTACCATATTGTGTCTACTGACGTCACCAATGTTGTGGTCTGGCAGGGTTTGCCTTTGATGTAAGCAATTTGAGGTACTACCCTGCGATGTGAGTGAACGCACTCCAGGATGTCTGTTGTTGTTCGACTGTGTGTTGTTAGATCTAAATGCGATCTCAGCTTTGTCTTTATTTGGCCGGTTTATAGGTACGATAGAGTTGGATGTCGGCACTTCAGAAGTAATAACGTGCTCGGGATATTTAAGTATAACCTCTTCGATTACACCAAGCCTAGTGGAGATGTTACTGAGGGAATCCCTAATAAAGGTATCCAGTGCCTCTAACTTGGTTTGAATAGCTGATAAACTAGCCTGGGGTGGTTTATGGGACGAGGTAAATTCCAAATCACACGATGCTTTTTTAGATTTTTTTGCAGGGGGCTTGTTAGTTCCTTTGGGACCGGGTTTAGGTAGATTGACTTTAGCCCTCGGGGTTGAATCTACCGCTAAACGTGCGTTTGTAATTGGGTGTTTTGAACGTTTAGAGGGTGGTTGTAGTTCAGCGTCCTGTTCAGAAAAGGATATATGATCTGGAGTGTCTTGTACACACCCATTACTCGTCACAATATGGTCAGCCACCGATTGATTACTATGGTTCGCCGGTAAGTCCCCTGAGCAGACTGTAACAACCGTGCCATCACGAGAGATGGCTTCTTCAACCGACACTATTTGCTCCTCCAAGGCTCCCATTGCGCCGGTTAGATAATTTAAAATAGAGGCGCAGGGTCCCTCCCCCGCTTTTGTCTGTTTCTTAGACTGGGAACTTACAGCTTTTCTCTTAGTCATTGTGTGGAGTCTAAATAGGGAAGACTAAAAGGCTAAAGTATGATAAAACAGACAATAAGAAAGAGGAATACCACAGGGTAGTAACTCAGATAAACTATAAAAAGCAGTGTAATAACCACTTAGCTGGTAAGTCAAGGATGTTCAAAGGTAGAAGGGCCAAAACACCAAAAACCAAAGTCGTAGGCCCAGCCCGGTCTATGCCTGGCTATGACGGGCTAAGACGGGCCCGTCTTGGCCCGGTCTTCGCACGGGCGCGCCCGCGCGCGTCCCGCGAAGCGGGACCGCCGCCGTCAATTTCACTGCCGCCCAGGGACCAGGGTCAAAGTGCTGGGTGCCTTTAGGTCAGGGCCTCTGGCAAAAGTGCAAAGTGCAAGGTCCTTAGTGCGCGTTCCTCCTCCTGCGGTCTCCCGCGAAGCGGGACCGCCGCCGTCAATTTCACTGCCGCCCAGGGACCAGGGTCAAAGTGCTGGGTGCCTTTAGGTCAGGGCCTCTGGCAAAAGTGCAAAGTGCAAGGTCCTTAGTGCGCGTTCCTCCTCCTGCAGTCAATCTTTACTGTTTGTCTCTATCCAGCATGTGCCTGTTTGAAAGAGATCGATGGAAAATGAGACAGGTGAGCAAAACAATGAAACGTTACCAGCAAAACTGCAGAATCCTCGCTTCAACTTGGAAGCACTAGTTATCGGCGGGCTTCGCGGCTCCTCCAACCAGCGACACACACACCCTACTCCGGTGCACCTAGCGGACATCCAAACAGAGAATCACAGCCATGCAGGCAAATACGGAACTTCCCAGTCACGTATTATCAGTGTTTCAGGGTGGGACTTTTACCGAAAGTTACTTGATGGAGTTCAGGAAACTGTGCAGATATTCCCAGGCTCTGTCCTCCTCAGGGGGCTGGAGTGGCGCAGGTGAAGGTTTGGAAACTCAGGGGCGTCTGTGAGTGTCTGAAAGTGATGTCAGCTTCCATCACTAGTGCTGTCTCTGCCGCCGCTGACCCGGAAGAGGAAGCAGTCAATACTCTTCAGGCCACACTGAAGCACTTAATGGACTGAGCAAAGCACCTTGAAGACAGGGTGGAGGATGTTGGCCATGGCTTGATAAGATCTTTATCAAAGAAACATAGCTCACTTACACGTCCTCACACATCTTAGATGTCCTCCTACCCACAGGCTAGAATTTCCATTATGTGGATCATGCACATAAGAAGGGAAAATGCCTTGCTGTCATCAATAAGTATTCCTTGTTCTGCACCGTAGGCAAGTAAGTGAACTCAACTCCATGGAGCTCCTGATATTTGACTTCCCACTCTCTGCAACTTAGAATGACATCTAGAGGCCTCCTGGCCAGAACAATGACCTCATTGATGAATTCTTGGATCTTCTCGCCACCTCATCCATCTAACATTTGCATAGTACCTTCTTTGGTGACTTCTACCTCCCAGACAAAACAAGCTCAGGAAACACCCTCCTCAACCTTATTGATGCACTCAATATGGTACAGCACATCAACAAGCCTACACACTACAAAGGCCATATCCTCGATCCCGTCTTCACAACATCACCAACAATTTAGTGCAAACCACTTATATACCCGGACTAGATCAATCATCTCGCCATCCCTATCTCCCTGCTCAGCCCCTACCAACAAATCGAGGTCAACCTACAATAGAAGCCCACATTTTCAGCTCCTTCAGCAACTTCTCCATCGACAGCCTAATGCTTGAGCCTAATGTTTTGCAACTCCAGCTCTGACACCCAAATCCTTTTAACCAACTTCAACAATTTTTGGGAAAACTATGTGAACATCCACACTCCAACTGAAACATGTAAGTGCAAGCCAAAACATTCAGCACCCTGGTACTCCAAAGGCCATGCTGACAATAAACGCTCTGTCCACATGCAGGAAATAAAATGAAGGATAAACAGAACTTCTGAAGACCTCATGACCCTTGAGTGCCTCGGTGCAACATGCAGGCAGCTCATTACACCAGCCAAAGTAAAGTACTATACTAACACCATCAATGAAGCCAGCAGCAGAAGCAGAACACTCTTTGAGACATTAAAAAACTGCATCAACCCTCTTCCTGACCCTCAGATCGCACACTCCACAGACAAGTGCAATGAATCTCTTCTTCCGTAAAAAGATACATGAGATCGGGCAGTACATCAACAACACCAAGCCTGCGTCTCCTCTTGTACCCACCTATTCTCATAGAACCTCACAAGCAAATTTGAGCCTGCAAAGCCCTATCTCTTGCAGATCTCACCAGCATACTCAATTTCATCATAGCCACTTTCAAAGAAGATTAAGTTGAACAAATATCCTTAATCAAAGCTATCCCTGGGGAAGCTTTCTGACCCCAGATCACCACTGTCAACTCGTCCTTCCCAGAACCTCACACGACAGGCCAGCTCCAACTATTCCTAAAGAAACTACACTAGACCCTGATGATCTTGCCACCTACCCCGTCAACTGACAGCCCATCACTCACCTATTGTTCATGAGCAAGATCATCAAAACAAGCAGTTAATACGTACCTCCAAGATCACATTAAGGCTAACCTTCTACTGCAGTACTATCAATATGGCTTCAGATCAAACTGCTGCACTGAAAACTACTCTTCTGACCACAGATGAAGATGAACCCTGCTCCTCATATTGCAGGACCTCTCAGTTGCCGTTGACAGTCATTCATTCTACCCTCCTCTACACTCTTGAGTCTCCATTGGTAATTCTTAGACTGGTTCTTCTACCTTTTCAACCAACAACAGTTTGTTCAGCTTCTACACGGTCCTCTATTCGCAGACAACAGCATCACAATTCCCTAATGTGCCAATGACACACAACTATACTAGAAAGTCTCCTCTGCTCCAGACATCCAGTGCCTCAAACACTGCCTGCAGCTCATCCACACCTGGATGTCCTGCACCTTCCTGAAGCTCAACCTCACCAAGTCCTGTTATTTTTCAAGAACAACAAACAAGAAACAGTACAATTCTGACTCAATGACATGAACTTGAATAGCTTTGAATCCCCTCTTTCACTTAACGTCAAGTCATTTAGATTCTTTCTGGACACCAACCTCACCCTCAAGGAACACAATGCCAAGACGACCTGGTGCCAGCTCTCTTCTAAAGACATTGAAACTGTTTCTTCCAGAATGCAACTTCAGAACTGCTGTTCAATCCCAGTTATAATACATCTGGTTGGTGGTAACACTCAGCTTTATGGCCTTCCAGATTCCACACTGGCCCCTCTTAAAGGCATCCTACACTCCATAGCATATCTTATCTAAGGCCTGAAGATATATGAAAACATCACTCCCATCCTAATGGAATCCTACTGCATCCCCTTGCTGGCCGCACCATCTTCGAAACCAGCTGCATCATTTACAAGTCACCACGACTAGCACCCCTGCATATCTTGCACATAAGCTCACCATCTTTGGTGGCTGTTGACACACCTGCAGCCAGGACATGATCAGAGTCCAGATTAAGAAGTGTAAAAGACTAAGAACTAAAAACAAGACAGAAGGCATTTTCCATATATACATCCAGGATATAGAACAACAGCTCTGAACCCATCAGGACCACCAGGCGCAGCTCCAAATTAGGAAAGAGTTGAAGACTCACCTCTTTTAAGAACAGTACATCACAATGTACACTTATTCTACTAGCATCCATTGACTGTATGCTTGCCTATGAACCTGTACAGAACTCTGATGTCTTTTGGTTAGTTTTGTGCTATATAAATACCACATACATGCATACATACCCACATGTTGAGGGTAAAGCATTTCTGTTACATTGTGAGCATCCTGGAGCAACTGAAAGTAGCCCATCCGGAACTGCAATCCCGTCTCAGAATGCTGGTGCATCTGGAGGAACTGATAGTTCTGGAAGGGGTGGTAACACCTCAGACCAAAATCATCCTTCCTCTGATGATACTGATATTGATGCCAATAGTTGAAATATTCGGGTTGCTATATATTCTTGTGTGTCCTTGTCAATCTTGATTTCTCTCTGTTATCCACGCCATCATCACAAGGCATTTGAGGCGGATGGCCGTCCTGCCAAAGAAACCATTTCCTCTTTTGGTTGCTTAAACGCATACAGATGAGTGTGGTTTTGTCGGGCATATTGTGGGATGGCCCAGAATATTCATCTGCTCTTATATGACTCCCCTAGTGACACATACCAAGTTGGATGAGCATGATGCCCTACTTGCAGAGGCACCCTATACAGTCACTGTAATTGGCGGCAACTTCAATATCGTGAGGGAACGGGACCTCCTGACTGGAAGGGTACGTTAGTACTAAGTGGTGCTTGGCAAAGTTGGAACCCTCATGCTAGACCCTTCTCCCTTTTTTCTGAGTCTCATTGGTTCTTTGCTCAGCTGGATTATTTCTTGGTACTGATCCCTGACTTGTCGAATGAGGCCTTTGAGTACCTACCTCTATAAATACTAATGTGTCACGACCGAGATACAAAGAAGTGCACCAAGTAGCGAAAAACCAGACTGTTGAGTGATGGTGACTACTCAAAATATATGAGCGGAGAAGCAGAGGCGAAGCAGAGGCTTATTTTGATTTGATAACAAGCTTGGTCCAATCTGCACGTATGCTGTAGTGGCCATTAAGTTTGTTATTTGTGTGAGGGTCCACCTCCAAAATCAGGAAACGTGCAAGGAAAAATGGTAGCCAAACTTGGAAGTGAGCTGCCTCGCTTGAGGCAAGACTGCAATAAGTGCATGCTCTGTAAAATTGAGGCATGAAAGTGGCACATATGACATCAGTGGCTTCACAAAGCTTCAGCTACAAGTTTGATGACTAAGCCAGCAAGCTCTTACACTGGCTAACTGGTGAGCTCCCATTGCAATATCTTGACAGTATTAGTTCTTGAACTGCCTTAAAGGTAACGGAGTTGACCGAAGACTTATCCTCTTTGTACCCTGGAAAGAGAACTAGACTGGACAGCTTCTCTCTGAAACTGTTTAAGTCTTTAGCCCTGTTCTAATAACCCAACTGTGGAACATGATTAATAAAGCTGCCCAGAAAGAAACCCTTTTTGATGATCTTTGCACTGCAACAACAGCAGTTGTGCCAAAGCAGGTACACCGTCCAGATAGATGTGACTCCTTCTAACCCATTTCAATCCTTAGGGTTGGCACTAAAGGTCTGGCTAAAGTTCTTACTAATAGATTATTGGAGGTAGCCACATCAGAGGAATCTCTCGCTCAAAATGCTTGACAAGAAATGAGAAAATATTCCCTCCCTCCAGGAAACTTAGCATGAAATTCGTCCTGCTTGGCTTGTTATCGTCAAAATCCCAGAAAACTATAAAATGGCTGGGTGTGGCACCCCCTAAATATGGAGATTGGCTGAGGGATTTATCCAAGTGGGCAACAGCAGAGGAAATCTGGATTAAACAAACTAGACAATAATTTGAGAGCTTGGGCAGCCATACTATCTGCTCTAAAGTAATCCCCTACGGTTGCATCATCTTGGGAACCGGCTGGGTGAATTGAGGTTGGGAATTGAATATTAGTATGAAATGTATTAGAATACTGAAGTTAAATCTGTCCTTGCTCAGACTTGATGTATGCTACAAAATGGGACACAATGTACAAGAGCATGGAGGGTGGCGGGAAAGTTGAGCATTGTTTCCCTGATCTTTCTGTGATTTATGCACACCCATTCTGTAGTGGCAATACTGCTTATTGCTACTGTCATTTACATCCTATTTTTTTTAAAGTATTTTTATTGGTATTGTAATCTTATTAACATGACATCATATCATATCGTACAAGGAAAAAATGAATATACTTTTATTTCTGATAACCCATTCTAGACAGGTCCATACATTGCTAACAATTCACACTGTTTTAGGGCAAGAGAAATAGCCCCTTGCTTTTACGAAGGGGAGTATGTAATTATCACATCAATAGAATGAATGCATATTCAAAGGAAATTGAAATGCCAGATATATAACAGGGAATTTAAAAAAGAATAACCCGTTCAACAAATAAAAATGGCTTTGAACAGATATACCTTGCACAGTAGATTAAAACAGTCAGCATCGAATCGCCATCCCTGAACTTCAGAGATAAATGTCAGGAGGTTCCCTCCTAGTGTCATGGTGGGCTTCTCATAGACCTCAAAGTCTACCCCTTAGCAAGTAGACCTAGCAGTTCGATCCTCAATTCAGTTTCGTGTCCACACAATATATTATTTTTTAACACATTGTAGGTGGATCCCAAAAGTCCCCAGGGACATTCCCAATTTCTAATCTCCCAGATCCCCGTCCATCTCGTCCTCTAGTGGGTCACTACTTTCCCCAAGGTCCACCCCTTGGCCAAGTTCCTCGTGTTCCCAAGTCACCAATACTCCTGACAGAGGTCTGCTATAGGGCGAGCACGTACTCCACGGCCTCTTCTCGAGCCAAAGCCCTTTCCTTGGCCCTCGCCCACTGGGTAACATCCTCCATCCAAGTTTGGATTCAGGGCCTTCCAGTCCACTTTCAGGTCATAGCTATTCGTTCTTTAGCCAGCACTAATACCCGATCTATGAATCTCAAACCCACTTTTCGGGAAGTTGGTCTCGGGAACAGGCCCAGAACGCATGCCTCCAGGAAGCAAGGAGGGGAACGGACAAGTGTCATCTCTAGGGCCACAACTACATCCGCCCAATAAGGTTGTATTGTGGGGCAAAGCCATATCATGTGGGCAAAATCAGCGTCTAGGTAACCACATCGAGGGCAGGATCGGGGTTCGCCTCCTCAAACCACCTGGCTTTTATGTGGTGTCATGTAAGTCATGCGTATAAAATTAAACTGGATGTATTTCAGTCTGGTATTTCTGGAGATTTATCTGGGGGATGCCAAAACTTTTTCCATTCCGAGTCTGATAGTTCTTTTTCCAAAACTCTCTTCCATCTGCCCCTCAGAGCCAGTTAGGGAAGACGTACTATTGCTGCAAGAGAGCAATACAACCAGGTCACCAGGTGTCTGGTTGATCCCAGGGAGACCAATAACTGCGGCACAGCTTGTGACACAGATTCATCCAGATCCCCGCCCTCATGTCTTGTAGTGCCTCATACGTAAGAATTGTCCTGGTGGCAAGCCATTTTGTTCCATCAACTCATCTAATGGTAGGAGAGTGCCCTGATGGTAACAATCACCAACAGAGACAATCCCAGTGTATTTCCAGGCCGCCATTTGCCCAGCCGTAATGTATGTTACAGGGTCACCGTGAGGGAGGCCCTCCAGTGGCAGAGCCAGGGCATACATTGGCATTCCCCGCTGTCCTCACCACGCATTTACACCATTTCAAAGCTACCGTAAGCAGCACTCCCAGGCGCTGAAAGCCCCATATAGGGGACAGAGTAATTTGGCAATGAGGAGGTCCCTGTATTTTGAGAGCCTAAACGTCACCAGGCCACCCCGAGCAGTGCAGTCGAGCCATTGTGTAATCCATTGACTTTGGTCAGCCAAATAGTAAGGCTCTAAGTCTAGAACTCCAAGGGCTCCCTCCTCCAAGGCGTGCCGAAGAATGGCCAGCGACACCCTATGGCAACATCCGTCCCATATCAAATCGCGCACGTATCTTAAACCAGGATACTGGCACTCCCACCGGTAATTTTGCAAAAAAATATAAAAGTCTTGGGAGCATGACCATTTTAGTAAGCGTAATCCTGCCCATTATGGGTAATTCGAGGGATCTCCAACAAGGGACACAGGTTTTTAGTGAGCGGAAGGGCCTTCCCTAAATTGGCCTCCCAAAGGTCATTCAAATGGTGAAAAATTTGGATCCCCAAATATCAGAAGGAGATGGGTGACCAAATCAAGTCCAGAGGCGAGGACTTGCGGCAGAAGCACAACCGAAGACAGAGGAAAGACATGTGTCTTGGCCATATAAACTTTCAGCCCGGACACCATCCCAAACCTTTGCACTCAATCCAAAGCCCGCGTTATACCCTGCACTCCGTCCTTCAGATAGAAAAGAATATCATCTGCAGAGAGGGAGACAATATGTATTGTAATTGAACCAAACGCACCCAGTTCTCACCCAGGCCCATCTGACACATCACTTCGAGAAGATAGTTCCAGCGCACTGTGTCGAATGCTTTTTCAAGGTCCAGTGACATCAACACTGCATCATGGTTCGTCTGGGCCTCAGGTGCAGATCAGAGCTTCCGAATCCCCTCTACTTCCACGTACGGAGTGATCTCACAGTCACACACGCATACACACATCACACGCTGGTGGGACCCATTACACCAACATTCATTCTACCACTCTTATCCGTGCCATGTATAAGGGAAACACACCTTTTAATACCTATTCGATCTGCCTGTACTTTGAGGTCAATGCGACCAGCTAGTTGCTTTTAAATCAGCGAAAAACATTTCAAAGAATATACAAATAAATTCAATAAACATGACAAGAAATAACCACCCGAGACAGAGATTCAAACAGAATGTTCATTTATCTAGTATTATAAGGAAAGCCAATTAAATGCAAATTCATTTCTCTCATATTTACCTATTCTGTCTAAATGTCAGATCCTAAGTCAGAACCGGTCCTCTGTAGAAGAATTAGAGTTTCCTGCCGTCATGTAGAGTCATCGTCCTCTCCGTCAGCATAGGGACCTCAGATCATCAGCTCGGGAAGAAGTGCCGCTAGACCTCTCTAGTATACTAATATTTATACTAAAAATTACATTCTATAAAGTTACAATTCTTTGTTCAGAACGGATGAATGGCGGAAATAATGTCATCTGGGTACATTTTCGATATTGTGCGAGATTTTCTCACACATAGATTGTCCCAAATAATGAATAGGAAAATTGAATGTTCATGACTAATTTGATACATCTACAGATGTCTCTACTAGGTACATTTGTATCAAATGTTGGGATCACTATAAGTTTGTAAAGTCAAAATTTCAAAATTGCAACATCTCCATCTTCCAGGGGCACTTGGCAGATTTCCTGGTCTTGTCATCATGCTCATGGCTTTTCAGTTCATCGGAGGTGCAAGGTCACAAGCAGAGCGAAGCCTTTTTGTAAAATTGGTGGCCATCTTGTAGTAGGCCACATTAGTCAACTTAAGTAAAAATAAACATAAAACAGAATTACTGCACGGAAATGATTATACAGTGTTATTCCCCTGCTAATACCCTTATGTGTGTGTATTTATCTAGCCATTTGCAACATCAAAAGTGATTATTGCATATTAATTTAAGCGCAAAACACAATAACATCACATAAGCAACATCGATTTCTGTCAGTTTGCTCACCAACTTAGTTCATTTATTATTTTAGCCATGCAATAGCATTCCCACGTGTAATTCTCTTGTTAATAAGGTTGGTTAGACAACATTCGACAAACTTTTAATAATTAATAATTAATCAGTAGTACTTTTAGTTATAACATGCGAAAATGAAACAGGTATTCGGTTTTAAAGTAAAAACCCTGCTCCATCAATCCCCCCTTTGGTGATATCTGATCACCACAAAAATCAAAACCCCCAAAATCAATTTAGTTTCCCCTTTTGGAAAGATTCAAAATATCTTCTTGTTCTTGTTCATGCTTTTAAACCCTAGTTTCCATCTCATCTTCCTTTTTAGTTTCTATATACATGCTTTCTCTTAGCTCTTCTAATTCTATTTCTTGTGGATCTCTTTCTGGTTTTTTTTGTCTCTTTTTAACAATTTCTTTTGTATTTTTCTTTTTATTTCTTCTAAATCTACAACACATACACCCTAATCTAAGGATCAATAATGCAACAATTACACAGGTTAATGGAAATAATATCTTACCAAATATGGTACTACCTATCTTAGCTACAAAATTCTTAATAGCAATCATCTTATTAGCCATTTTAGTCCAGATACTTTCAGCTTCCAGTGGTACTAATTCTTCATGCAAATCAGTGATATTTTTGATATAAACTTTTAGATCTTTGCTTTCGTCAAGTGCAACAATGTTGAACCTTCGGCATTCCACAGACTCCACCCTCTTTTGCCAAAAGAATATCAAGGGCAAGTCGATTTTGCATCGCCTTAGCACGCAAAGCAACCATTTCTGTATTAACCAAAAGAAAGCCTCCAGCGGTGCTTGTTGACAAGCGATCCACCACTGTTGACAGCTTCCGAATGCCAAATGCATTCAAAGAAATTCCACTGCTGGAATTAAAGCTCCAAAAATATCTCCTACAATTTCTGTTCATGTTTCTCTTCTATAGCGTGTTAATGTGTTAGAATGTTCAGCCTCATCTACTCTATCCATGTGGAAAATCTTTGGAAAGACCAGGCCAACATAACATGTACCAAACCAATGGTCAGGCAAACGGTAATAAGCCTTGTTCCCACAAATATAATACACTCCCGGGAAAACTGGATCTTCTCCTCCTCTAAATCCCCATCCGGTTGCAGTAAAGTATGTATCATGGCACTCACCAGTCCCTATGAAATAATAATCATATTGGGATCTCTTCCTGGTAATGCACAGTTTGCCTTTCTGTGGGGCATCTATAGCCATAGTTGGACTGGCTCCATTTTTCAACTCCTTTTCTTTCTCAATATCCCACATTGTGTCACTCATTTTATGCCCTTCTGCTTTCTTGTGCATGTTCAACCTTCTTCTCTCAACCATGTCTAGAAAATTCTTCTCTTCTCCTTTCAAACTGCAAGTTAAATTGTTTCTAAAAACATATTCTAAGGTTAATTCTTTTGTTTCTAAGAAAATTTCACCTAAAGTGTTAGCTTCTTTTGCAGGATTCAGTGCTTTATTCATAGGCAACTGCCCAAGAATATTATCTATATTAGACATATTATAGTCTAATTTCCCTAACTGGTAAAATATACTAATCAACACACTACAGGAAATTCCATACGTAGCCAGAAGATGATGATAAGTCACTCCTTCCGAAACAGAGGCAGGTAATTGCATGCAGACGTAGCAATCCCTTACTTCCATTGTCTTTACGTACTCATACAACAATTTAGAAAAAACATTGCTAGAAAAATCATTAATTGACCTATCCTTATGTATATGTATATTGCTAGTTCTAGTCGGTACTATTTTCTGTGAACTTTTCCCTATATTAGTTTTGTTCTCAGTATGACCTTCTAAAGTGTCTATAGTGACTCTAAATGAAATCAATAGAGCAAGCACGCTCCAAAGCAGAATTAATAAGCCTGTACAGCAGCAGCACATTTTGCACCATCTTTTCAGAAAGGTACATCTACTTTTATTCTCAGTGTTAGCCATTTTGTTAATTTGACCGTGTCTTTTGACTTAGCCTCTTCTACTCCTCTACTGAACTTTTAAGGGCAGCAAGTACCCAACAGATTTTACAATCTACTAATTTTAATATTGCTTTTTCTTTTCTTCTCCAAGTAATTTTCTTTGGATTCACTCAATTTGGATTTTCATCACTTTTCACTGTCTCTTCATCATCATCAAACTGTATCAGGTCCTGAACATCCGTCTCTTCCCCAATGTCGGACAAGATAACTCTCAGGATTCCCACAGCTTCTTCTTCGGCAACCTCCTTCAGTAAAGCCTCCTCTGGACTTCCTTGGCTGTCCGCCTCTTCTCCTTCTTCAGGCAGTGCCACATACGTCCATTCCGGTGACTTGTACCTCTGGTTTGGTTTCCTTATTCTTTTAGTTCTCTCAGGTATCTTTGTTTCTTCTTCTTTGGTAGGATTCTTACTTGACACTTCGTTCACTTGTTCAGCTTTTGAAGAGTTAACTCGTGTCAGCCTGTACCTTAGTCTCTTTATCTTATTTGGCCAAAGATCTCCTTTAGCATTTCTCTTTTGTTTTCCTTCTTTATTGTTTCTTTCTCCAAGCCAAATTCTCTTTCTCAGAACTCGTCCTCCATGTATCTCATTGCCACTTTCATCAGACTCTGTTTCAATTAACTCTTGTGCATCAACAGCTTTCTTTTCTCCAACAACTTATTTTTCTCCAACAGTCTCTTTTCCCACCAATTGAGATTTCCCTACTTCTGTCCCTCCTCGGGTCTCCGACACGCAATCTTCTTGCTGCCTACTTGTCCCTTCACCTAGCTTGTTGTTGATGTTCCCTACACCTCCTCGGGGTTTTTCTGCAATCTGTCCCTCTCTGTCTTCGTCTGTCCCTTCTTCTTCAATATTTATCTCAGGTGGAACTTGTCCAATTTCTCTATGTGATTCAGGTGTCTCTTCTGTTGGAATGTTCTTTTCTTTTCTTTCTTTCTTTTTGTGTTGGTCACTGTCAATTGGAACCTCGGGTAATTCTTCTGAGTCTGAACTTGCTTCTGCAGTTTGCACTGTTCTCTTCAGAACCTCTTCTGGTGGGATGAAAATTTCCCTTGACTCACTTTCCCCACTTTCAGGATTCTTTTTCCTTCTTACGGTCTCACTGTCTGCATCATCACTGGAATCGGATCCTTCAAAGTATTCTTTTCCAGTGCTGTCTCTTGGATTTGGAACTCTCAGTGTGTGGCTTGCATGTATCCAATTTTTCACACCAGCACACTCACAGCAGTCGTTGTGGTCAAGATGACTTGTCTTGGCCTTCCCCACCTTGGAACCAGGCAATTCCTTCTTCTGTGGACTTTTATCCTTACCCAGTCCCCTGGGCTCAGATCATGGGCTGGTTTCTTTTCAAGTGTGGTGGCATCTTCTCCAACCTGGTGAAACACAGAATGAACTGCGTCAGCCAGGCCTTTGCAGTAATTCAAAATCATGTCATCAGTTATAGTCATCAGCTTGTTCACTGGTATATATGCATGTCTCATAGCACGTACCATGATAATTTCATGTGGACTCAAACCTGTTGTTCTGTCTGGAGTAGACCTAATGGTCATCAGGACTAGAGGCAAGACATCGGGCCATTTCATTCCTGTGGCTAAGCACATTTTGCCAATTCTGGTTTTTTTTTTTTTTTTAAAGATTTTATTGTGCACAAAAAGGGTTACAAACACGGGCCTACAACCACCAGGGCCGGCCGCTAGTAGTCGAAGTGTTCCAGCATATCAGTAAACAATGACTGTCCCACAGGGGCTCCGCACTATCACAGTAGATCAGACTGCACATAGGGGAAATCAGAATACACACTTTTAGTATAAATAACAACAAAAAAAGAAAAATACAAAAATACAACAAACAAGGCGAAACGACTCATGAAGGGCGGCGAACACCAGCCGGGGGAGTCAACACCCAACCACCCGAGGGCGGTCAATAAAAGAGGACCTGAGAGGGAGGGGGGAGCCACGAGAGAACCAAATCTGTACTCCAAAGTACGAGATACACAAGGAACCCTCAAGGATCAGGGGGACGAGGCAACCCCGGACGTATCCACCAAAGGGGGAGCACAGATAGACCCACGATACGCGTTCCACTGCCCCCAAATTCTACCCCAAGCCCCCGGTTTACCACGAGCCACATACACCGTTTTCTCCCTGAACATGCACCAGTCCATGTTCTCCTTCCAGACGGATACGGTGGGAGGCCGCTGGGAACCCCAAAGCTGTGCAATATCTCTCTTTGCAATCATGTTCCCCAAGGCCGCCCACCGAGCCTGAGCCGCATTGCAGTCATTGGGCTCCCATACATTCAGCACACAACGACGCACCTCCGGCAGCAGAGCGACCCCGGTGACTCGTCTCATAATATCATGCACCCGGCGCCAGTATTCTGCCACCTCGCGGCATTCCCATAGGATATGGAGAAAGGTAGCACTGAGCCCGCAGCCACGCTTACAGAGTCCGTCGTCTGAAAACCCCATCGAGACCAGGCGGGGGCCCATCACATATACACGATGGAGAATCTTAAGCTGGACCAGGCGGAGACGGGCCGGGATGGCCACCTCCTTAGGGGATGACAGTGCAGTCTGCCAGTCCTCATCGTCCAGCTCCACCCCATCTCCCGTCCATGCCTCCCGAAGACGCACCAAGAGGTCAGCCCGATTGTTTATCAGTTTTTTGTAAATCAGGGAGATAGTACTGTCGGGGACGTGACCATCGAGTATGCGGTCCTCGAGAGGCGAAGAAGAAGGGACCGTGGTCCCCTCCCCAAAGACCGAAAGCAGGGCGTGCCGAACCTGTGCATAACGGAAGAACTCTCTGTCACTAAGCTCATACTCGCGCTGAAGCGCCGCGAAGGATTTAACCGCACCTTTAACCCACAGGTCCCCCACTCTGCTGATGCCGATCGTATCCCAGCGCTCAAAGCCTTTCGTTGTCCAGAGGCTTCCCAAGCGGTCTGAGTCGAATAGAGGAGTGGCGCACGTTAAACGCTCACTCCAGCCCATCGCTACGTTAGCCGCCTTCCATACACGGACCGCAATCCTGGTAGGGCCCGTAAGGGCCCTACCAGCAGACCGCGAGTAAAGCGCTCTGTTATAGTTACCGCCGGGGAGCAGGAACTTATCCATCTCATATGCCGGGTTCGAACCAGGAGCGTACGTAGCATGATTAATGGCAGACAGCTGGGAGGCCCAATAGTACCGTCTAATATCAGGAAGCGCGATGCCCCCGTCATACCAGGAAAGAGTCAGCTTGGCCAAAGCGATACGCGATCGCCCGTCCCAAACCAGTCTCCTCTGCAAACTCTCCACCTCCCTAAAGTAGGCCGCAGGAATGACATCAAAGGAGTTCTGGAGTGCATAAAGGAATCTGGGAAGGGACATCATTTTAAACAGCGCCGCGCGACCAAGCGGAGACAAGGGCAGCTTACACCACCGAGCCGTATCTGCCCTCAAACGCCAGAGTGGAGACAGGAGATTCTGCTCATAGCAGACCGCCGGATCCAACGAAACGTACACCCCCAGGTATTTAAAGCCGGACTGAGATATTTGGAGCGGAAGCCGAGGTGGCAAGAGAGGAAGACCACCAGAGATAGGATACACACAAGTTTTGGACCAGTTAATTATCAGACCCGAGTTTTTCCCGAAGGAAGTAAGGACATCAAAGAGAACATTGAGCGACTTCCGCGGTGAGGTGAGATACAAGAGAATATCATCCGCGTACAATGAAACCCGATCCTCGAAGCCCGGGGCCCACCGGAGCCCTCTAATCGAGGGCTCCCAACGGAGCCAGGCAGCGAGCGGTTCCAGGGCGAGAGCAAAGAGCAGCGGGGACAATGGGCACCCCTGCCTAGTTCCCCTCCCGAGAGCGAAAGGCCGAGAAACCCGCCCATTGACAACCACCTGAGCCATTGGTCCAGCATAAAGGAGCTTCACCCAGCTAAGGAACCCCTCCCCAAAACCAAACTTCGCCAAGACGGCCCAAAGAAATGGCCATTCAATGGTATCAAAGGCCATCGTGGCGTCTAGGGAAACCAATATGGCCGGTTCAGCGAAGTACTCAGCCCTAGCGAGGACGCCGTGCAGACGCCGTAAATTGAGAGCGGTATTACGATGTGGGATGAAGCCACATTGATCCGGATGTATCAAGTCACATATAACGCTCAGCAGGCGATTGGCGAGGACCTTAGCAAGGATTTTGGGTTCGGCATTTAGCAGGGAAATAGGCCTATAGGAGGCACAGCGGTCACGTGGCTTACCCTCCTTGGGAATCACCACTATAGTAGCCAGATGCTGGTCGTCAGGAAGGGAACCCCTCTCGAGCGATTCCTGAAACATATGACGGAGGAAAGGCGCGATTTTATCCGGGCGCAACTTATATAGTTCAATCGGCAGACCGTTGGGGCCCACAGCCTTGCCCGAGCGGAGGGAGCGAATCGCAGTAGCTATCTCTTCGACAGACAAAGGGGCATCCATCAGCTCGCGGTCCTCGACGGATAAGCCGGGCAGGGCAATATCCCGAAGCAGAAGACGAGAGTCGTCCTCATCTCTATCAGACACCGGGGAGTACACTGCACGGAGGTGGTCAGCAAAACACTCAACAATCTCACCAGGCTCAGTCACACACACTCCATCCGACACCCGAAGCTCCGGGACCACACGATTCACTCTCTCCTTCTTGTCCAACCAGGCAATCAGCTTACCCGCCTTGTCTCCGGCGTCATACAACCTACCCTGCTGCTCCCTATACATAGTCTTGGCAGCATCAGTGACGAGAGACTTATATTCAAACTGCTTCAGGCTGAGGGCATGCAGCCCATCCGGGGTGACGCCCGCCTCCAAGGCTGCCACCAGCCCCGATATTTCAGTCTCCAGCGTCACAACCGCCTCTCTCTTAACCCTCTTGGCCTCCACTATCTGGGACAGGGCATGCCCGCGGAGCACTGCTTTGAAAGCTTCCCACAGGGACACCGAGGACAACACCGACCCCTCATTCTCAGAAAAATATTGATCAATCGACTTAATCAGGCTATCACGGATCTTGGGGTCTCGCAGGTACCAAGGGTTAATAGGAGCGATCCGCCCAGCGGACCGCGACCCGGTGTCAAAAAGCAACCACAGTGGGGAATG
This sequence comes from Triturus cristatus, assembly GCF_964204655.1. Lineage (NCBI taxonomy): Eukaryota > Metazoa > Chordata > Amphibia > Caudata > Salamandridae > Triturus > Triturus cristatus. Next base: position 300,784,528 of record NC_140587.1, read on the forward strand.
ATCAGAAATACCCCTGGCCAGGTGTTTGACCTCTCGAATCCGAGTAGCCTGGGCCGCGGGCATAAGGAAATAATCCAGTCTGGAGAGACTCCCATGGGCCCCAGAGTGAAAGGTGTACTGACACTGTGTCGGATGCATTAACCTCCAACAGTCCACCAGACCGAAGGTCTCCAGGAGCCCGCCCAGCCACGCCTGGGCAGCAGGGAGGGCCCTGGGCGGATGACGGTCCAGGTCACCCGAGACAACCGAATTAAAGTCCCCACCCATAAGCAAAAGACTGTCAGGAAGCCCAAGCAACATACGACCCAAGTCTGAGAAGGTGGAGTTCTGGAGGCCCGGGGGAACATAGACCGAGATCAAGGAAAGGGACTGCCCCTCCCACCTCCCAGTCAGAGCCACATAGCGCCCTCTATCGTCTGGGACCACCCTGGTGATCTCCAACGGAAGTGAAACTCGCAAGAGAATGCCCACCCCTCTCGAACCAGTGGTGAAACCAGAGTGGGCCACAAGTCGATATCCCCCCCTGTTCATAGCCCGACAAACATTGCCAACCAGATGCGTCTCCTGTAAGAACACCACATCAGGAGTCAGACGACGCAGATATTGCAGCACAACACCCCGTTTGATACGGTCCCCCAATCCATTGACGTTCCAAGACATCAATCTCAACCCGTCCCCCCCCATCCCCTCCAGTAGATCAAGGGCCCCCTAGCAAAGAGCTCAACACCCAAGGATGAACCATAGCCAATACTTCGCCTTGAAAACAAAAAACACAAATCCAAACAACCCCACCCACCCACCAACCCCCCCCCCAACTCCAACACCCCCCACCCTGCACCCCTGCGGTCCAAAAAACCACCCCAACTTGCAGTGTGCCTGTCGCCCTACAAACCCCATTCTACGAAAAGACCCCGGAGGAGGGAAGGGACCCGTCCCCGCCCGCTCCCCACACACAACATAATGAAACAAAATGCACCAAAGAAGTAGAACCCAGCCGAACAGTACAACCTGGCAAAGTCCGGGACCATAAGTCACTCCAAAGGAGACCCGCCACCCTCGGTACCGGCAGAGGGCCCAGTCCGGTCACCCCGGTCCGGCAGCGAATCCAGCCAGTCACTCACAGTCGCAGGAGAGTCAAAAAAGGTAGTCCGATCTTCATGTTCCACTCGGAGCCTTGCAGGATAAAGCATAGAGTACTTGAGACCGAGGTCCCGGAGACGCCGCTTCACCCCCTGGAAGCCCATCCGCTGTTTCTGGACAAGTTGGGTGAAGTCCGGGAAAAAGTTAATGGACGAGTTCTCATGTCGGACCGGGCCATGGACCCGTGAGGCCTGCAGAATCGCGTCTCGGTCCCTGTAATGGAAAAGTCTCGCAACGATAGGCCTCGGGGGGGCACCCGGTCGCGGCCGGCCACCTGGGACTCGATGGGCCCGCTCCACAGCGAAAAACTTACTCAGGCCAGCGGGAGCAAGATGTTCGAGGATGAGCTCCTCGACCAGGAGATCAACCGGGCGGTTATCGGAGGTCTCCGGAACGCCTATGACGCGGATGTTATTGCGGCGGGCCCGTCCCTCGAAGTCTTCCAGCCGCCGGGCCATCAGATCATTGGCCGACTTGAGATCGCCGAGAGTGGCCTGCAGGTCCGACACGTCCGTACCAAGGGAGGACGTCCGCACATCCAGCGATTGAACCCTCTCGTTAGTCTTAGAGAGATCCGCCCGGATTAGCGTAATGTCAATGGCCACCGTGTCGATTTTACGGGCCAAGGCCTCGTACTGCGTAGCGATTGTCTCTCTGATGCCCTTAATGGCGCCCATGATGTCCTGCAGGGACAGATCCGGAGAAACGGACGGGCCACCACTGGTGTCCTCCGGGGGGACAGTGGCCGTCCCGGGGGATCCTTTACCCTGAGTGTAGCGGTCCATGTTGTTCGTCTGGACCGGTCCCCCACGTAGGGATGTTTTGGTCTTACGCCTCTCGGGGTCTCCCTTGCCTCCCATGAGAACCTCGATCGCCGAAGGGGACCACCGAGGAAGCGTCGAGGTGGCACAGGCCAGGCAGACGCGTGTCGCACCACAGGCCGCAATATGGCGGAGCGAAGGGACCCCCGTCAATGAGCACACTGGCAGCAGACGAAGCCACCGGCATCAAGCGAAGGCAAAATGAGAGTCCAGTCGCACCAAGCAAGTCCACAGTCCAGCCGATCAAAGACCAAAAGTGAAACCGAAAGTGATGTGACGGCCACTGGCACAGCCCCGCTGCCGTTGTTGTTCAACTACGCCCCGGCTCCACAGATCACCCTCGCATCGGGCACAGTCGTCGGGTGGGCCTCAAAAGTTCAAACCACCATAACTCCGGATTGCCAGGTCCGATTTGATTTCCGAAAAGAGTTTAGTGTTCAGCCAGCATTCGTCTCCCAGATTCCATCAACCAAGTCAGGATAGAGTCAGGATAAATTCCGAGGAGCAGCGAGGGTCCGGGGAGCCCTGTGCTCACGCGACCATCTTGGATGCGCGCTAGGCTCCTCCCCGCCAATTCTGTTTTTGATGGTACCATTCATTTGTTCAACTACACCAGAAGCCTCTGGTCGGTAAGCACAATGTAGCTTCTGCTGTACACTCAATGCTTCACAAATTAGACCCATGATTTCATTATAAAAATGTCCTCCTCTGTCTGATTCAATGGTTACTGGGAACCCGTACCTTGGGATGAACTCTCTTAACAGTAATTTGGCCTCTGTTATCCCATCATTTCTTCTGGTTGGATATGCCTCCACCTACCTAGAGAACAAACAGACCACCACCAGGACATACCTCAATCTATTGACTGGGGGCATTTCAATGAAGTCTATCTGCATTCTTGTGAAGGGTCCTCCCTGCCTGCCTATTGTTCTAGGCTCACCACTGTTTTCTTTCCAGGATTGAATTGCTGACATATCAGACATCTCTGGCAGACACTTTCTCCTATCAGTCTAAATTTTGGACTGTACCAGGTTTGCTTAAAGGCTCTTATCATAGCATCCCTCCCCAGGTGTCCTTGGCCATGATACATCCTTGCCATTGTTGATAGCATGCTATTTGGCATGACTGGTCTTCCATCCCTATAGACCCACACATGATCCTTTTCTCTAGGTGCGCAACCTGCTTTCACCCAGTCTCTCATTTCCTCATCTCCTGCCTCATCCTGCAGCTGTTTTACTTCCTCCCATGTTCCCACTTCATTAGTAAACATTAAGGAACAAGAAGACATTTCTCGCTCTTTACTCCTGTTAATTGAGTGATTGTTTCTTGCACAGTATTGTGCTATGTCGTTTGCAAACTTATTTCCCACAGTTACAAAATCATCACCATGACCATGAGCAGCACATTTTACAACTGCTAGTTCTTTAGGCAGCTGTATCACCTCTAGCAGTTTTCCAACCACTTCAGCATTCTTTATGGGAGTTCCACTTGAGGTCAGGAAACCTCTTTGTAGCCATAGCTGGCCAAAATCATGGACAACTCCGAAGCCATACTGGCTGTCAGTCATCACAGTCACTCTCACACTCCTCCCAATCTTGCATGCTTTTGTCAGTGCCACCAATTCTGCCACCTGAGCGGATTTAACTCCTTTCAAGGGTGATGCTTCCACAACTTCTGAGACTTTACACACAGCATATGCAGCACTCAACACTCCTTCATCTGTTCTCAGACATGATCCATCCACAAACAGCACATGATCACTTTCAGGCAGTGGCAGATCTCGTATGTCTGGCCTTGGCTTTGTGCAGTAATCAAGTACATCCAGACAGTCATGATCAACATCATTTCTCACTCCCACACATTCGGCATCAGGCGACAGTGTCGCTGGATTCACATTTACACATCTCTCCAGGCTTACATTAGTTGCACCAAGAATGACTTTCTCATATTTAGTCAGCCGACTATGAGACATGAACTGTGTCCGGCTCCTTGTCAAAAGGATTGCCACATCATGAGGTATGAATACCCGTACAGGGTATCCCAATATGATTCCCTCACTTTGTTCCAGACTTTTGCAGGTAGCAGCTACTGCTTTCAGGCACCCTGGTAAACCTGCAGCTACTGGGTCAAGAGTTGCTGAGAAATAGGCAATTGGCCTCCTCAGACGTCCATGTTTCTGTATTAACACTGAAAGTGCACATCCATTTCTCTCACTACAGTACAGCTCAAATTCCTTTTCATAATCAGGCATTCCTAGGGCAGGAGCTTCACATAGTCTGTCTTTTAACTCTCTGAATGCAGCCATTTCTTCTGGGTTTAGTTCTAATGGGTCTTTCACCTCACTTTTGGTCAATTTAGTCAATGGTTTGGCAATCAGGGAAAAGTTACTTATCCACTGACGACAGTAACCCACCATTCCCAGGAACATTCTCACTTCTCGTTGTGTCATTGGGGCTCTCATTCCTCTAATGATTTTAATCCTGTCAATGGTCACTTTTCTCAGTCCTTTCTCAATGTTATGTCCCAGATACTGGACTTCTTTCTTACAGAATTGCAATTTGGCTGGAGATACCTTTAATCCTCCATCTGCTAAGTGATTCAGTAATGCAATGGTATCTACTTCACAAGCTTCACGGGTTTTTGATGCCACAAGTAGGTCATCAATATATTGGACCAAGACAGAATTTTCAGGCATTGTCAGACTTTCCAGAGATTTCTTTAGCAATTGATTAAATATTGAAGGGCTCTCTGTATACCCCTGTGGAATTCGGCACCATGCCAAAATCCGTTCTCCAAATCTAAAAGAAAATATTGGCTGGCTGTCATGATGCAAAGGAATTGAAAAGAAAGCATGACATAAATCAATGACAGTATACCATTCTGCATCATGGGGAATCTGATACAAAATCACTGATTGATTTGGTACAATAGGACAACATGGTACAACAATCTTTTTTTTTTTTTTTGTCCTCATTTGCCCAGCCCTTGTGTGTGAAAAAAGAAAACCGCCAACCACCATTTTGTGCTATCTTGTCCCAACCACCTAGAGGCCATTAGTGTGATCTGGACAATTGCACAAGGAAGAGCGGACAACAAATTGGCGGAAGAAGGAGAGAGCAACACACAAAAAAGGCGGCCTTTAGAAACTCCATCTAGGCATGTTTCAGCCTATTTGGACCAGAAAATCGGAGAAGACCCTTGTTGTAGGTCCATGGAGTAGGGAGACTGGCATAATCATAGGACCGGGGAAAAAAAAAAAAAAAAAAAAACCCCGGTAAACCTACTTCCACTGTATCAGATAATCCCAAAAAGCAGTTTTCTTATTTTTTATACTGCAGGGTCTAGCCAGATCTGTTTTAGAAACTTCATATAGGGACGATAACCATCCTGTATATGTTGGAGGAGCTGTATCCACCCAGAATCTGCAAATCTGTCTCCTAGCCATTAAAATTGCAAAAAACAAGAAGGATCTAGCAGGCCCTAAAATATTTTCATCAATCCCAAAGATAATCAAGGGAAGAGTGCTGGTGAGAGTGATGTTTAGGATAGAGGATATTGCTTCCATCACCTCTTCCCAAAAGAGACCGATAACTGGGCAATCTTTAAACATGTGCACATCCGAGGCCTCTACTAGGTCACATTTATTGCATTTTTTCCCATGTTGGAATTTCGCTAGTTTTTGAGGGGATAGGTATGCGCGATGTAGTGTAAAAAGGTGGTTTCGCCTTAGCCAAGCAGGCTTCACAATTTTATACAGAAGACTAAATGAGTTCAGCCACAAATGCTGGCACTGTTCGCCTACATTACTACCCCATAACACCTCAGGGAGATTAGAGTCATCGTCTATCTCCTCCAAGATCGCCCAATACCAACAAGCAACTTCCTTTCCCCCCCCTGGCCTTGTAACTAAAAGATTTTCTAAATTGCTATAATTCCCCAGGGGGGCTCCCTTCCTTGTCAAAGCCTGCACCCAGCTATTCAACTGCATATACTTGAAGGCAGATAATCCTGGTCCGACTTTCTCCCGCATAGTCTCCCAAGGTATCATTGACCCACCTGCCGTCAGCTCTCCCCATTTTATAATTCCAGCTTCTTTAATTGTGCCTGCCAACCTGTCTTTAAGGCACAAGGGAGTGCCTGGCGAATCCCACATGGGTGCTAAGTTAGAATAATAGCACAACCCTATTCTATTTCTGATTGTGGACCAACTTCTAGCCAAAGATTGAAGAATTTTTAGTTTTATTTTTTTAAAGAATTTCTGGTCTCCAAACTTAAAAAGAAAGCCGTCAGATGGAAGATCGGACCCCTCCAACATAGCTTGGAACATCCTTCCTCTAAGATTATCCATTGGTGTTTTTAGGAGCATTCTCGAGTAAGATAATTGGAATGCCCAAGCATAGTATTGAATATCTGGAGACGTTAAGCCTCCTTTCTCTCTCCTTCTCCTCAACTTTTTCCAAGCCAATCTTGTAGCTCCGTTCTTCCAAATAAAAGAATTAAGACCTTGTTGACATTTAAGTAATTGTTTAGTGTCAAAAGCCATAGGGATCGAATTAAACAAAAAGGTATATTTGGGTAGGATAGACATTTTTAGAAGATTTGTCCTCCCAAAGATGGATAGCTGGAGATTATTCCATGCCTTTAGTTGTTTCTGGCATTCTTTATGTACTCGCTCGAGGTTATAAGTGGTGATATTACTTATATCTTGAGTTATTCTTATACCAAGATACCGCATGGAGGGCACAACCTCTACCTGAGTATTGGGGGAATTCCAGGCCATGATCTCTGTTTTCTCTGAATTTATGTTATATCCAGAGATTTTTCCGAACTCCTCAGCCTTCCTAATCACAGAGGGAAGAGCCAGATCTAAATTTGAAGTCATTATGAGGATATCATCGGCATACAGGGCTACCCGTCTTTCCCACCCTCCAAAGCTAAATGATGGTATGGTGGCCTCCTCTCTAAGAATCTGTGCAAAGGGTTCAATGTAGAGGTTAAAGAGGAGGGGGGATAGCGGGCAACCCTGCCTTGTGCCTCTCGTAATTACAAAAGGCTCTGTTAGGAAACTGTTTACATTAAGCCTTGCCGTAGGGGCCTTGTATATTAAAGAAATCATACGGCAAAAATGTTCAGAGATATTAAATTTCTTCATTACTGCAGCCAGATAGGGCCAATTTACCCTGTCAAAGGCCTTGGTCGCATCTAGCGTAAAAGCGGCCAGAGCAGAGAAAAAGTGGTTGCAATGTCGATCGCCCCCACCAGATCTTGTGTGAGATCAGCTAAGTGTCTGCCCTTTATGAAGCCCTTTTGATCTTCATGAACCAGATGGCTTATCACTTTCCCCAACCTAGATGTCATAATAGCGGTAAAGATTTTATAATCGCTGTTGAGGAGCGAAATCGGGCGATATGACCCACATTCCTTCGGGTCTTTCCCAGGTTTAAGTATTAAGACCACTGTGGCATCATTCCAAGACTTTGGGGGATCTCGGCCCTCCAAAAGAATGTTATTAAAAACAGAGGCCAAAACCGGGGTGATCTCTTCTGTAAGGGTCCTATAGAGTTCCCCTGGTAACCCATCAGGGCCTGCTGCCTTCCCTCGCTTTACGTCACCCAAAGCCTTCCTAATCTCTTCAAAGGAAATCTCTTTCTCCAGCAACCTACTATGCTCTGGGGATAGCTTTGGCAAGGAAATTTGGTCCAACCATGCCTCCCTCCCTGCCGTATCTTCCCGAATATCATCCCTATAAATTTCCTGAAAAAAATCTCGGAAAGCCCCACCTATTTCGTCCTTTGTGGTTCGGGGGGCAAATTCCCCCTCTACCTTGATCTCTCTGATGTAGTTTCGGGCTTGGTCAGATTTAATTTTCCAGGCGAGAATTTTTCCAGCCGCCTCCCCAAACTCGAAATGAGAGATTTTACTCGCCTCGCACCTCCTGGCGACCCTAGCTTGTAATAGGCTTTCTAATTGCGATTTTAGCTCTCTATACTTTTCGAAGTCTGCACCTGATCTCGTTTGGGGGTCCAGGGTTCCTTCGATAATCTTCATTTCCCCCTCCAAATTATCAATGCACTCCCTATATTTCTTTCTTCTATAAGAGGCTCTGTTTGTAATAATTCCTCTCCAAAAAGCTTTTAGAGCATCCCACATAATGTGTATATCCGTAGAGTCTATATTTGCCTCCAAGAAGTGATGGGACTCTGATCGTAGGAAGTTAACCTCCTCATTTTCTAAGAGGATGGAACGATCAAACGACCAAGAAGTATTTGTTTGTATAGACTCAAGTTTTAATACAAACAGAATGGCCGAATGGTCGGAAAGGTGTGAGGGGAGATAGTGGATGTCTATTAATAGATCATTTAAGCTATAGCTAAATAAAGCATAGTCTATCCTGGACACATGTTTGTACTTAAAGTTTCGAAAAGAAACCCCAGTTGGTCCCCCATCCTTTCCCTCCAAAAGTCTGCAAGCCCCAGTTGTGACATGGCTATCAGGAGATCCTCTCTAGATTTTGATAAAACACAGGCTCTAGAATTAGCAGACTTGTCTAAATTCGGATTTAAAACGATATTGAAATCGCCCATCCAAATAACTGGGTCATGGAAAGCCAATAGATTATCTCGGATGCTGTTTAGATGGGAGGGATCGTCCTGGTTAGGACCGTAATACCCGACCAAAATAAGAGGAAAGCCATCCAACAATACCCTTACAATAAGCCACCTACCACTCCCATCCTCCTTATACTCCATGATTTGTGCCTTTGCTTGTTTTTTGAAAATGAAGAGCACCCCCCTAATGTTAGCTGATTGGTCTGTGCAAATAAATTTGTCTACCCATTTTTCTTTTTTCAAGAATTCTGTGGTTTCACCCTTAAGGAGATGTGACTCCTGGATGACTATGACCTGTGCCGGGGAGTCCCTCAAATATTGAAAAATCTTTGCTCTCCTGCTCCCAGTACGCAGGCCATTGATATTCCAAGATAGAAATTTTAGCTGTATCATTTCGTCAAACAGTTGTCCCCCCCCCTTATTTTTTTCAATTCCCCTACGGCCATATTGTCATAGCTTACTCGACCGTTTTTAGGGCATAAAACAAAAGATGATACTCGGCCATTGACAATAAAAATTCTTTTAGGCTTGAACATTTGAGGTTTATTTTTCTTTTCACCCTTCCCACCCTGTGCAAAAACCTCCCCCCTGGAAAACCCTACCCAACCTACACTGGTCAGATGTATTGCCAGTTTTGCGTCCTCTTCCTCCTCCACCCTCCTTTACCCTCCCCTCCTCTCCCACCACACCAAAAAAAAAACAAAAAAAAAACTGCAGAATAAATCATACACCAGTACCTCCCCTTATTATTCCTTTTCTATTCGCGCTTAATCGCTCTTAATCGTGACCCTACTAAACCATAAATTTCTTTTCCCCTGTTACAATACATTTAGTACTGGTTAAATTTATAGCCTATTATGGGTTTTTCTACCGGTGAAAGCCCACTTTTTTTCTCTTTTGTTTTTTTTTTTTTTTTTTTTTTTTTCCTTTAATCCATATACTTTCTCAATTCTTTTTTTTTTTTTTTTTTTATTTCTCCCACCCTTTCCCTTCTCCATTTCCTCCTTTCTTCTTCATTCCTTTCATGGAGAAAACTTTAGTGTCTCCAGCATTTCGTCTGCCTCAAGAGGGGATCTAATATTGAACATTTTATTTTTGAACATCACACGCAAGAAGGCAGGGAATCTCATCTGCACTGTTGCACCTAGGGCACGAAATTTTTCCATTCTCTGACCTAATTCCCACTGCCGATCCAAGGTGGTCTTAGACAGGTCAGAGCGGATCTCAAAGAGGAAATCAGGGCCACTTAGAGACTTGTTTTTTAGGGCCAAAGTTAAGATTTTTTCTTTGATCGAATAGGTCAGAAAGTTGACCAAGATCTTCCTAGGCTTTTCTCTGCCGGGTCTCATGCGGAAGGGGTCCCTATGTATCCTTTGAATGTCTCTTGACAGAATGTCTGGTGACTCCTCTAGATTAAGCGAATCTTTAAGGAGGTTTACGACAAAGGTTTTTAAGTCGCTCCCTTCTTTCCCCTCAGGAATCTTCAAGAGTCGGAGATTATTCCTTCTTGAAAAATTTTCCAATGACTCAACCCTCTCGCGGATCGCATCCCCCTCTCTTTGCAAATTATGAATTTTTTCTTGGGCAGATCCTAAATTGGTTTTAAGCGCTTCTACTGTGTCTTCAAGGGTTTCTGTCCTCTCGCTGAGCCGGTCCACTTTTCGCTCCAAAACATCGCATGCAGCCCTAATCTCAGATTGATTTTCTGCGGAGATCGTAAAACCCTGTTTTATATCTATTTTTAGGGAGTTTAGCAGGGATTCTATTGAAGAAGAGGTAGTGTCCGCCCCACCATCCACAATCTTTGTCTCATCTAACGATACAGGATTTTGTTCAGAACGTATTGCATAATCCGCAGATCCCTCAGTAGGAATTACCTTCTCTGTCGGTGTGTCACATTGTGAGTCTTGGACAGATTGTGAACTGACAACTCTGTTAGGCTCCCTCATCTCCCCTGCCCTGACATCTTCCACCGTCTGATTGCCACAGACTGACCCAGCCGCAGGTAGACTTAAGTCCGCTAGGGGAGAAGCCATGTTCTCGTGGAAACCTACTAATACAGAAGCACAGTCTTGGCCAGATGGGTGGGTCTTTGGAATGGTCAGAACCTGAGGCAAAACTCTAAAAAAGGATCGCAGGGATGGGGTTATGTGGGAGGGCTTTAGCTCTCCTTGTCTCCCCTTAGCAGCTGCTCTTGCTGACACTCTCTGGAGCCCTTTTAGGTCGACAACATTCTCCTCCTGGAAACTGCTCTCACTACCGCGGTCATCCGGAGAGGCCTGGGTACCGTGCCTGCCTCTACCCCTCACTCCCCCGCCTTTGCCCCTACCCCTCCCCTTCCGTAACTTGCACTTAGCTTCTTTCTTTTGACCAAAGTTGAGATTTTTGCAGCCTTCAGGCTCAACCCCACCCAAAGCACCCCCACAAAAAGTCTGTCCAAGTCCTCCAACATCAACCAAGTCGCCTTCGCACGCCACCGTAGCTTTGGAGTGCTCCAACAAAGGGTTTGCCTGGGAACAGTATGTGCCGGTCCTACCCCCCGTCACCTTACCGCGTATTCCAGTGCTACTGCCTCCATGTACTATTCTCCCCCGAAGGAGTCCTCGAGCCGCTACACTGCGGCCGCGTCTAAGCTCCACGGCTGCCGCCTCCCAGCGTTGCGGCAGGGAGAGCCCAGGAGCAGAAGCAGAGGTGCAAGGGAGGGCAGGAGCCCAATCCAAGACTCCAAGGCACATCCGCTGATCCAGCAATCACATCGAGGTGAAAAAAAAAAAGAAAAAAAAAAAAAAAACCTGCCGTATTCCGTACACTCCGAGTGGCGAGAGCAAGGAGAAAAAAACTTCCGAGGATATGCTGCCGTTCAAATCGCCGGCACCATGTTGTTCTCCGCAGCAAGCTGCCTCTCGCGGGAGAGAGAGAGGAGTGGAGAGCTTCTCTGAGGACGCGCGCCGCCGCTCAACACGCGGGCGCCATGTTTTCCCCCGGTCAATGGTACAACAATCTTGTTAATTTTTCTCAAATCCTGTACTATTCTGAACTTTCCATTAGGTTTCTTCAGTCCCATTATCGGTGAATTACATGGGCTGCTCAATATTTCTCTTAACACCCCTTGCTGGATCATTTTTTCAATTATGGGTGTTATTCCTTCAATTATTTCAGGTGTCAGTCTGTATTGCGGAATGTTTGGGTAAGCTATTCCATCTTTTACAGTAATTTTCACTGGATCTACATTTCTCATCAGGCCCACATCTTCTCCAGTAAAATCCCAAACCGCTGCTTTCACTGTCTGTTTCAATTCTGGGGGCAATGCATCTGGATTAAATATTGCATATGTTCCCAAAGCCTCACATTCTCTGTTATCCATGGTCATTCTGTATAAGACATCCTCATCAGGTGTCTCAAAGGTTATTCCATCTGGAGTACAGAAAATAGTGCAATTCATCTTGCATAGCAGATCCCTGCCTAGCAAGTTCACAGGACTTGTGTCACACACCACGAATCGGTGCATATCTGAAAATTTCCCTATTCTAACCCTTACTGGTTCAGTAAGTAAAGTCTTAATCTGTGTGTTGGACACACCAACCACTTGGATTGCTTCGTCCGAGAGAGGAAGATTCTTTATATCAGCTGACTTGACAGTTGATCTCGTGGCCCCTGTGTCAACCAGAAAAGTGACACTTTCACCATTAATTTTCCCATCTACAAAAGGCCCTGCCTGGTCTATTTTAAGAGTTGCACCAAGTACGCACTCCTCTTCCTCTCTTCGGCAACGTCAGAAGTCTCCCTCAGAGTCGCTTTCCTCATTTTTCAGCCAGTACTGAGAAACTGCGCTTGCGCGTTTTGGTTTGATTACCTGCTCTTCATCGTAGAATCCCGACTCTTGGCTGTACTTCTGAGATCCTTTTCTCTGTGGCAAGGGTGGTTTTGGCACCTGATTCTGCTGCTTATCAGCTTTCTGCTGTTGCCGATGCTGACCACACCCCTCACTCTGCACCTGTGAATTCAATGATGGATTATCATCATTAGTAGACGGTGGGTTCTTACACTCGGATTTCCAGTGTCCCAATTTTCCACAGTTGTGGCATGGAAACTTTTTCTTGGCTTCCTCTATGTTCCCTTTTCCTTTTCCTGGACCAAACCTGGGTTTATTTCCTGGGTTATTTGCCTGTTCAACCAACTGAGCTTCCTGTCTTTCTGCAACTTTCACCTGTGCCCACATTGCCTTTTCTTTTAGCTTCCTCTGCTTTGCCTCAATCTCATCACTGAAGTATTTTGCATGTCTCAGAATCTCATCAATCTTCTTACTCTGCCAGTCTACGGTGTGCTGCCTTATCATGTCACTGATTTCTGGCCGCAAACCGTACACAAATCTATATACAAAATGGCTCAGATCCTTGTCTCCCAGGTGTTCATCTCCACTGAACTGCTTAAAAGCTAGTATCAGTCTTTCATAGTAAGCATGGACTGATTCTTTCAATTCTTGGTGTGTTCGATCTATTTTAACCCAGTTTGTTTCCTTGGGGGGTACTTTATTTTTCAAGAAGGCCATAACCTGCTCATATTTCTTCATTACCTCCGGGTCTGGAGCTCCTGTTTTTGGATCTCTTGGGTATTCCTTAGTGGGCCAGTCTATGAATATTTTACATTCTGCCCACAGGTCTGCTGGTACAATAATATCAAACAGACTATTCAGGTCAATCCACAGCACTTTTGACAGCTTTACAAATCTGTCGACCTGTCTGTACCACTCAACGGGCTTTTCCCTTAGTCGAGGGAAATCATTTGTAAATGATAAAATATCCTGTCTGGTCCATGGGACGTGTACGTACCCACCTCCTGGAATCTCCCTCATGGGGTAAGCTGTCACTGCTTTCTCTTTTTCTTTCAGGGGAAATGCCGAGTAAGTTCTATCTGCCCCATCCTCTCGCTTCCGGTACCATCTGTCTTTCCATTTCTCTACATCTCCCCATTTCTTCAGTAAAGCAATCATTTCCTTAATCTGCCCTGTTCGGCCTGCATTGTTCAGATTCTCAATATCTTTATCTGTAAAATCCAATCGGTAAGGCTTTTGTAAAGCTTTTACCTTTTCCATGTCAATTCCCAATTCACTGGCTATTCCTTTCAACCTGTCATGTATGTTCTTTGCTCTCCATGTGATGCTTTTGCACAAGAAGAGAATCTCCCCTTCCTGATAATTCTTCAGCGTTTCTGTAGAGAGTGTTCCTACAACCATTTCCTCCATTTCCATACGTAGCCTAGCTACATCAATTCCCTGTGATTCTTTTTCCTTTCTCTGTAAAGTTTTCAGCCAATCATTCAAATCTTCAGCAGTTATCACAGATTTCTCTGCACCCCCTGGTTCTGTCATTCTTTGTGGTTCTAAGATCGATCCTTTGTTCCCTTCCACACATCCAGAATTCAAACTTGAGTTAGTGTGCACACTCAATTCTCCTCCACATATGGTATGTCTCCACTGATTTTCTCCTGTTCTCCACTGGGTTTCTCCTGTTCTCCCCTGGGTTTCTCCTGCTCTCATTTCTGCCTGCTCCGGAGGAACAATCAATCTATTGCCCACATATGGTACCGTCAAACCACTTTCGCCCGTCCTCTGCTTGTCAAAAATTGGCATAACCGGGCCTATTGTCACAGGCACTGTAACTGCCTCAAGATTTTTAGTAAGCTCTCTGATCTTCTCGGTCAGTTCAAAGGTAGTTCTTGCTAGTTCTCTGGTCTTTTCATCCTCAAGTTCATTCTCCCTTTCTATTTCTCTTTCTCTCTCTCTCTCTCTCTCTCTCTCTCTCTCTTTCTCTCTCTCTCTCTCTCTCTCTTTCTCTTTCTCTTTCTCTCTCTCTTTCTCTCTCTCTATCCTTCTCTCTCTCTCTATCTCTCTCTCTTTCTCTTTCCGCCAGAGAACAACTGCTTTTCAACCCAGGGGTGGTATCCTCTGTCTTAATAATCCTCAGGGTGTCTCTCATCGGGGTCACTGCGGTTCCTACCTCTGGTTCTCGTCCATACGGCGATGTGGAGAAGTGTGGCTCAATGGTTAGAGCGGCAGACCTCGATGCAGAGCACTGGTCCGGGACCAGGGTTCGATTCCCGTTGCGGCAAGGTCTCGGGCTATAAATTCCTTGGACCTGATATTCTCGCCTCAGTGCCTATTCTAATCATGGGTCCCACGCTGCAACTCTGGGCAATAGCTTGCTTAATCTCCACAATTGCCCCAACAGCGCTGGGATGCCTGGCTTCACCATGGGGGTGCCCAGGAGTGGACACTTCTGGTCTCTACATTATGTTCTTTCTCTGTACACTTTCTCCCTCCTGATTCCTCTGCCGTTCTTACAGGATATAATCCGTCGGTCATACTGGCATCACGCCACCTTCTCATCCGGTCATGATGGGTTTCGCGATCATACTTTCGCCCAAACATGTACCTATAGTTACCCCCACTCCTCTGCTTCTCTCGTTCATGCATTTCATCTTCCCATTCAGTCAATGCCTCAAATTGCGTCGGCCTAGGCCGAGGCTCTAGATTCATCATCTGCTCCCGTAAGTTCCTCAGTATGGCCAGATTAAATGAACCATGTTCTGGGAACGCTAACACTCCATCGTCCTTTGTATACTTCACCCAGTTATCTAACCAAACACAGGTATGATACCCATACTTCGCAACCATGAAGGATGCCGGGGTTCTTATCGGGGGCAGTAACTGTCCTTCCCTAGTCACTATATCTTTATCGTTGTCAAACCAGTTCTTTACTTTACTAAACAAGGATTTCTTCTTCTTTTCCTCTGCGTGGTAATACATTTTTCTTATTTTCCACTAGCCGTTTACTCTTTCTACAACTGTACGATCTCTTGTCCAGTTGCAGCACGACTTACACTAACGCACCAATCCTGGAGTGTCTACGTCACTGACTCAGTCCGCGAATCCCAGCGCGACTCACACTAACGCACCAATCCTGGAGCGTCTACGTCACCCTGTATGTCTTCCAATCCTAGCGCGGCGTACACTAGCACACCAATCTCTGCAATTCCACCGTTCTAACCCTCTGTCCAATCACAGCGCGGTCTCCCTGACGTCAGCAGTCGCTGCAGTCGCTTCTGCTCCTGTCTCCTGTCTCTCTCGTCTACCCCTCCTTTACAAGACTACTTGGTAGACTTTGTTTCAACTTCTACGAGTCTGTTAGTTACAACATACAAACATCTCCATTGTCTGCTTCGCTAGCCACAGAACAGCAAAAGACCTTTCCCACGAGAATTCTGCCTTTACCGAGAGCAGCGCTTACCTCTGCCCTACTACAGAATCGTTACTTCCGTTGATAAAGTAGCACATCCCTCTACTTTACCCTTCTAACAAGCACCAATTAACTGTTTTTCTTCGGAATACTCCAAAGAGTTTCACAATTAATCAGAATGCCCACTCATTCACGCACTTTCACACCCGAGAATGTAGTACATTCACACAGAATTCTGTCTTTCCCGAGAACAGCGAACAGTCTGTCCTACTACAGAATTATATCACAAGTTAACAAAACAGCGCTTACCTCTGCTCTGTCCTTCTAACAAGCTCAGAGAATACCTATTACCTTCCTAGTGATAAGCTTTAACGGAATACCATACGGATCCCTGGGACTTAAGACCAGAACTTCACAGACAACCTTCGCTACCATATACAATTCTCTCACACAGAAAATATGTTTCTAATGGCAACACACGGCGATGCTACCTTATCGAACCCAGACAATGCGACGCGCAACTTCAATTGTCACACGTTTCCCCTGTCTGCATACAGGGCCAACAATCCCGCCTTTTTCCGAGAGCAACACTCCCTCTGCTCTACTACGGAACGGTCACCGACTCCCTACGTCCCAGAAGCCGTTCACAATACATAAAACTCAACACGACTTCAACATATAGTGTTAGTACAAATATCAATCAATAATCAACAAGCCTATATACACGCAATTTCGCCAGATCAAGACAATAGCTAACCATCATTCTGCTACCAAGAAACTGGTGCAGATCAGAGCTTCCGAATCCCCTCTACTTCCACGTACGGAGTGATCTCACAGTCACACACGCATACACACATCACACGCTGGTGGGGCCCATTACACCAACATTCATCCTACCACTCTTATCCGTGCCATGTATAAGGGAAACACACCTTTTAATACCTATCCGATCTGCCTGTACTTTGAGGTCAATGCGACCAGCTAGTTGCTTTTAAATCTAGCGAAAAACATTTCAAAGAATATACAAATAAATTCAATAAACATGACAAGAAATAACCACCCGAGACAGAGATTCAAACAGAATGTTCATTTATCTAATATTATAAGGAAAGCCAATTAAATGTAAATTCATTTCTCTCATATTTACCTATTCTGTCTAAATGTCAGATCCTAAGTCAGAACCGGTCCTCTGTAGAAGAATTAGAGTTTCCTGCCGTCATGTAGAGTCATCGTCCTCTCCGTCAGCATAGGGACCTCAGATCATCAGCTCGGGAAGAAGTGGCGCTAGACCTCTCTAGTATACTAATATTTATACTAAAAATTACATTCTATAAAGTTACAATTCTTTGTTCAGAACGGATGAATGGCGGAAATAATGTCATCTTGGTACATTTTCGATATTGTGCGAGATTTTCTCACACATAGATTGTCCCAAATAATGAATAGGAAAATTCAATGTTCATGACTAATTTGATACATCTATGGATGTCTCTACTAGGTACATTTGTATCAAATGTTGGGATCACTATAAGTTCGTAAAGTCCAAATTTCAAAATTGCAACATCTCCATCTTCCAGGGGCACTTGGCAGATTTCCTGGTCTTGTCATCATGCTCATGGCTTTTCAGTTCATCGGAGGTGCAAGGTCACAGGCAGAGCGAAGACTTTTTGTAAAATTTCCATCTACTCAAATGCAGGCTGCGGATGGTGGCCATCTTGTAGTAGGCCACATTAGTCAACTTAAGTAAAAATAAACATAAAACAGAATTACTGCACGGAAATGATTATACAGTGTTATTCCCCTGCTAATACCCTTATGTGTGTGTATTTATCTAGCCATTTGCGACATCAAAAGCCATTATTGCATATTAATTTAAGCGCAAAACACAATAACATCACATAAGCAACATCGATTTCTGTCAGTTTGCTCACCAACTTAGTTCATTTATTATTTTAGCCATGCAATAGCATTCCCACGTGTAATTCTCTTGTTAATAAGGTTGGTTAGACAACATTCGACAAACTTTTAATAATTAATAATTAATCAGTAGTACTTTTAGTTATAACATGCGAAAATGAAACAGGTATTCGGTTTTAAAGTAAAAACCCTGCTCCATCAATGCATCACATGATAAAGTTGCCTAAGATTTTGGGAGGTGTGAAATGAAAATGCTTTGATCTTCATGAAAAAGAGTCTGCATATGAGGGACTAAGCAGAAGGCCAATACCTTACTAAGTATTTTAAAGTCTTAATTCAACATAGATAGAGGGCGGAATTTTATAATCTGGGCACCCTGTGTCTTGGTCTTGGGAGGTGAGATAACCACTGATTCATTAGTAGACTTCGGGAGTACACTGCGGCGCCATGAGTCAGCTTACAGCTGAACCAACTGAGGGATCAAAATCTTCGCATGGGCCCCGTAGAACTCAATTGGCAGGCCAATGGGTCCCAGTGTCTTACCTCTTGCCATAACTTTAATCGCCACTCGGATCTCCTGCGCTGTAATATGAACGCCCGGTTCTCTACTACCTTCCTCGGTGACAGAGGCCAAGGGAATGGCCGCCAAAAAGTCTGATAGGTCCGTCGTCTGGAGGGACGCGGGGGTTATGTACAGGCTTTTATAGTAGCGATGGAACTCACCATTAATAGCTGTGGGCAAATACAAGGAGTGACTATCTTTTTGCCTGATATGCATGATAGGAGTCCACCGAGACACCGGCCGGATGAGCCACGCTAACAACCGACGTGCCTTACCCTCTTCCTCATGAGCCTTAGTGATGTATTGTTTATAATCGTGACTACGCATTCTCTCTGGTATGGCCCTGTGTTGTTCTCTTATCTCCTGGATTTCCTCCAGTACTCCTGTCTGGGTGCCTACGGTTCCATATAAAACATGTAACTTGTCTTCTAGGTTTTGGAGTTCTCTGTCAAGTTCTCTCTGGGTGCCTACCGTCATCCCAATACATCGACCACAAACCACCACTTTAAAAGCCTCCCACTCCACTATGCTCGTGGACGTAGAGCCCTTGTTCTGAGAAAAATATTCGGAGATTACTTCTGCTAAAGAGCTGCAATAGCATGCGTCTTCCAACGAAGTTGGATTAAGTCGCCAAGAAGGTATAAATGGGCCTTTCCCCACTATCTGAAAACCCAGAAGCACAGGACTGTGGTCTAATAGGGTGCGGCCCAAATATTCTGAGTATACAATTTGTTGGGTGAGTTTCTGAGCACATACAAATCTGTCAATCTGGGACTGCAGATCAGTTATATGGGAGAAATATGAGAAGTATTGCTCCTCCCCTTGTTGAATCCTCAATATATCTCCTATCCCCCAGTGTTCCACCCAATATCTCAATCCCACCACCAGCTTCCTCTCCCCAGTGCCCATCAGTAAGGTTGTAGAGCGGTCTAATAACACATCTATCACACAGTTAAAATCGCCACCCATCAGCAGAGTGTCAATTGGGAGGTTAGTCATATGAGTGGAGAGTGAGTGAAGAAAGGGAATCTGATCCTGATTTGGTGCGTATATGCACCCTAATGCAATCTCTTTTCCAAAGAGTCTCTCCACCAAAAAAACAAACCTCCCTTCCTTATCCATTATGGAATGGGTAAGCACAAAAGGGACCCTGACACTGATCCATATTAAAAAAAACCCTGGCGTAAGCTGAAGAGGAAGTGGCATAGAGCTGGCGTCGCCATCTACGCCACAACCGATCTATCTCGGTCCCTGTGAGGTGAGTCTCTTGGAGCATAACAACCTGCACTCCTCTCCAACACAGGTACCTATAAATTCCATTTCCCTTTGAGGGGGACCCCATCCCCCTTAAATTCCAGGACATAAACTTCAGGTATGATCTTTGGTCAGCCATAAGGGTTTAAACCGTCTTACTCCAGCCACAACCTCCCAATATCTCTCTATCAATCCCCCTCCTCCTCTCATCCCACTGTGCAGTCTCTGTAGGCATAAAAGAAACTCCAGAAAAGAAAAAAGAAAAAATAAGGAAACGGGGCAGAAACAGCCCCCAACTAAGAATTCTCCACCCCAAAGGCAGCACGGCGACGGCCGGCTGTCCAAACCAACCCCATCAAACATGTCTTGAGTGAATTTCTCCCCCAGTCAGCCTATAAGGGCTACTCTTTGAGGTGCGGGCCAAGAGGGGTTAGTCAGCGCCATACAATGGCTGCTACTGCCTGCAGGGCTGCTGCCCATTCCAGTTCGGTCTGTGAAGGCGATGGCCCGTTTATGGGACTTCTCGCAGGATTCGGCGTGGATGCTTCGGCACCTTCTGCCTAGGAGCCGATGATCATGAGCGTGTGTTGGGGAGGGTTGTTCCCGACTTGTAGGTCTCCAACCAGGTCCAAGCGGATTAAAAAATGTGTGGTGCCGTCAAGCACAATCCGGAGTTTCGATAGGAACATCAATTAATATTGAAGTCCATTATCGCGTAGAGCTCTCTTGACTTCTAAGAAGGAGGAACGCCTGGCCTGCACCACTGCCGTAAAGTCCAGGAATATGGAGACCTTCCTGTTATCCACCACAAAGGGACCTTTGGAGCAAGCTTTTTGCAGGATGATATCCCTGTCCCGGTAGTGATGCAACCTGGCCACCACCGGTCTGGGGGTTCCAATGAGCTTGTTACAATGTGTGGAAGGGGGTGAGTGAGCCAGAAGCAGCCACTGTTTGCAACCATTTCTCCAAATAGCTCATCATATCACCCTTCTCAATTCTTTCCGGAAGACCTACCAGCCTAATGTTGCTACGCCTGTTTCTACCTTCCGCATCTTCAGCACGCCGTTCGAGATGTTGTACCCTGTCCTGTAGATGTGCCATTTGACTCCCAAGTGCCATGCATTCGGGTCTGACTTCAGTGATGGAGGTCTGCACCTCTTTGACACTTTCCTTTAGCTTGTGGTGTTCCACCCGGAACAGGCCAGGCCTAACGACACTGTGCCTATATCCTGTTGTAGAATGGCCTTGGTATCCTCTGTGGCAGCTAGGATCTTGTCCAACTGGAGTTTAATGAGGGCCCCAGCTTGGGGGGCGTCATCCTCTTCGGCCACTGTACCCCTGCTGGGGTCCGGAGCTTCGGGCGGGATCCCCGACAGTTTAGGTCTCGCCATCTCCATCCGTGCAACAATAAATAAGGCACCTCTAGCCAAGCCAAGTATTCAAGGATCAAACAACCTACTATTACAACCCCTCAGAAAATGGACTCCGCCTCAGTATCTCGAGTGAGTTCCATTGTGTGTTAGAATCGATGCTGGTGACACTTAAGCCTAGTTGGCCACATAGTTTGAAAGGCGATCCAAGAGCAGAAGGGTGCCAGGGGGTCTCCGTGTCCCCAGCCCTGCTCCCCAGCCTCTGCAGGAGGCAGCCGCAGGAAGCATCCAACGCAATACGGTGTAGTTTTGGAACACCAAGGGGGGCTATTCAGGGTAGTTTCCACCCCCAGGGGATTCTCCACACCTCGTCACACTCTCAGGTGGTCTCCATCCCTCACCTTGGAGGTCACCTAGCTCATGGACCAAGCCACTTCCCAAGGGACCCTCGCTTTGCAAAGGGTCCGAAGTCCCGCCCTCAGGGCCACTCCTTGTCCACAATACAGTCAGGAAGCAGGTTCCCCCCCCACAACGCTAAAGTCTCTACACTCCTCTGTGGCAGTCACTCTCGCTCCTTGACTTTGCCCAGAATCCCCAGGCCAGGCCCCACTCTCAGCAAACCTACTGCCACTCCCCGGGGCTCATTGCATGTGTTTCCCCACCCGACGGGGCCTTCCTGAACTCACCCGTCCTGCTGAGTCACAGTTTCCTTGCTTGGTCTCCAGGAGGAGGCAGGCACCTCAGGCCCAACAGCAATGCTGCTCGTTGGACGCGTAGTGGCAACGCGGGCCTACCTCAGGCCTCAACCAGACCGCTCCGCAACTGCTATCTTCCTCAGGCGGGCATCTTGCCTCTTGTCCCCGCTAGGACCAAACTTAAGGGAGGGGCTGAAGAGGCGTCGCAGGCGCCGCGTTCAGTGGTCTCTTTCCCAGCTCGGTCTCTGGGTACCTGGTCGTCTGTTTCCCCCCACACTGTTGCCTCCTCCCCGGAGGTCCACCAGGGATTCAGGGAAGCGTTAGGGTGATGCCGCCTTCCAGGGCAGGATTCTGCTGCAGAAATGCCAGAACATTTTTCTCTGGCAGCTCGCGTAGGTCCGCAACCCCGCAAGTGGCCCGCACCAGTGAAGCTGGAAGTCGCAGCCGCTGCGACATTCCCCCGGGCAAGCTCAGCTTTAGGTAGCAGCCGCCCACTGGGAACCTCTCCACAGGCCGTCCACCACCATCAGCCCGAATTCACAGTTAGCACGGCCAGTCCCCTCCTCAACTGTCCCTCTCCGGTACCTCTAACGGACACCAGAGGCAAGGAGACCCAGTGTGGGTTCGTTGACTGGCTTCTGATGCCGGAATGGGGGGCCTCGCACGGAGCTGCTTTAGGACACGTCCGTTGTGACCGCCATCTTGGCTACGCCCCCCATCATTTACATCCTATTTAACTCAAATAAAGATAATATAAAAAAATTTTTAAAAAACTAAAATGTGGGTATTAGCAGCTCTGTGGTGCCGACAACCACTTTAAGTCAAGTGCCCTACCGATCAACACTTTGATATAAGATTTGTAGATTTGTGGAGCGCATGTAGAGTGCATACAAAACTAAGGTTTTCCCAAATATATTAACAATTAGATTCACATAAGTTAAAACTAGTCTCTCTCTGCATCTCTAGGTGACACACTCTGATTTTGCTGTTTTACTCAGTTATTCCGCTTTTATCTTATTCGCCAGCGTGTCCGTTTCCCGCGTTTCATGCTCGTCCATATTTAACTCACCACGTGGAATGGTGAGTTTTTCATACATTTTTCCACTAGGTTCCCTTTCGTTTTCTCTCTCTTTGGATTGTATCCCTTCTTTTGAGCACCTGTCAGTTGGTTCCTGGTTTATGAAGCATCTTTTCAGCGGTCTTTATTACAACTTCATTTATCCTCGTACTCTTCTGCGCACTGGGTGCCTTCACTATTTCAATCTGTGCATTTTAACTGAGCTAACTAACAGTGTTTACCACAACTTTCTGTGACTAACCACGTAATCATCACTACCACTAGCTGTTGTGTTTTTACTCTCCATTCCTCACACATCATACACCGTGAGTAATTGCATTACATTTTTTGTAGGTTTACCCCTGACGAAGGGCCCTGTTTGTCCCGAAATGCATCGGGCCGCATTCTAAAAAATTGGATGGACAAAAAATGAAAAACTCCTTTTTGTTCTCGTATTTTTGTACTTATTCATGGACTTATACACTGCATGAATAGTGACTAAATACGAAGGCACTATCAAGTACTTTATGTTGTGTTACATTGTGAACAAAATGTTTGTACATTTTTTTTGTGTACTCATGTATAAACCATAGTTTATGGCACTATGTTAAATCTCTTTATCTTGTTCGTCATATCTGAATGTCAGGTTTGCAGCATACAAACCAAGTGAACAGTGCATGGTACCTAGCAGGTTTTCCTGCTATACCTTTTTGCTCCATAGGCGTCTAAGCCATGCCAGATGAGTCTGAACAGTGGAAGAACCCCAAAGCACCAAGATGGTCTGATGAGCAGCCCCCAGAGCTATGCTGATCAGAGGCCCCCTACGGGAGGTGAGTGGATAGGTGAGTGGGTTAGGTAGTCCTAATAGTATGTACGATGGAAATCTAGGGAGCTGAGTAGAGAAATGGGTGTCAATATCATCCAAGACTGAGGCCCAGAATGTTGCTAGTCCCGAGCTATCCCAGAGAAGGTGCGTCAGCGCAGGGACATCTTAAGGATCTTGGGGGCCCTGGGCCAAACGAATTTTGGGGGCCCCTGTTCAGAACAACTTTTAATTTAAGATCCAATTTCAGATTTTTCATGATCTCTTTAGCCAGGTCACTGACAGCGCAGAAGCACACTCGTCCAAGTTTTCGAATGTATTTGCATCTAATATTTAGGATAGTGACTTGTGTTTTCAATATTTAACACAGCAGCAGCTCACTAATATAACTGCTAATAATCTATGTGACGCCCTCCCGATTCGAATATGTGAGGTCATGTTTTCAGCTAAAATAACCTTTTTATGGATGTTGCACAAAAGGTAAACACAGGATTTCTCTTCAAAATGCCCCTTATACACTCTCTCACATCACCCACATTAAAAATAAGTTAAAGTAAAACAGTATTTGAAAGAATTTGTTTAAAAATTACCCATGGTCACCAGGGTAATGCTCTCTGTAGAACATAGCTGGCTCCATAAGGGGGCCCCCTTGAAAGTCTGGGGCCTGGGGCCAGAGCCCACTTTGCCCATGCCTTAAAACGTCTCTGCGTCAGCGTGCCTTTAGCCCCACACTGCCGCCAACATATGTCACTGCAGGCCGGGTTCCCCTTGTGTAGTCGCACAAGGGTTAAGTACCAGTAGGAGGTAATTTTGACCACCGTTTCGGCCAAAAACGGGAGGTAGGCTCCTGACTGGGTCATCCAGCATAACCATAACCAACATGCATGCAGACTGATGCAATGTTCTTCTCCTCCTAGGGGGATTCCACTAATGAGACGGTGGTCTCGAACCCACTGTGCAAAAGGCTCCATGTATAGGGCGAACAATAGAGGTGAGAGCAGGCGGCCCTGTCTTGTGCCTCTTCAAATAGGGAAGTTCTCTGAGCTCACCCCATTGACCTTCACCGACGCCCGCCAGGCCCAGTATCCGCTAAAGACCCAGGACCAGAATCGCTTCCAAACCCGAAATGCTCCATTGTCGCTCTAAGAAATGGTCAGTGGACCCGATCGAAAGCCTTTTCAGCATCCACTGAGAGTAGCATACTGGAATCTTGCCTTCGATGTGCCTTATCGATGATATGTAATATTCTTTTAGTATTGTCTGCACAGAGCCTCTGCTGGATGAATCCCGCTTGGCGGTATGGATAAGTCCCTGCATCAAGGCGTTTAGGCGCGCCGCCAGAATTCCAGTAAAAAGTTTTGAGTCTGCATTAAGGAGTGATATGGGGCGATAGTTAGCACAAAATTTTTGATCCTTTCCGGGCTTGGGGATAACTGTGATGGTGGTTTCTAGCATGGAGGCCAGAAGGGAACCTAAGTCCGCTATTGCGTTGAAAGTCGGGTGAGAATTGGAGCTAGTTTCGAGCAGAAAGCCTTGTAGAATCTGACGGAGAAGCCATCTGGGCCTGGAGACTTCAGTGATTTCTGCCTCGAAACGGCCGAGATAACCTCTTCCAGCCGGATAGGTTCATCCAGGGAAGACGCCTGAGAGTCAGCCAGTTTGGTCACAGGGGAGTCATGAAGATATCCTGCGATGTAAGTGTTTCTGCTAACGCCTCCCGCATAAAGCGCTCCTGCCCCTCATTTGGCACATACAGAGTGCCCAGTGTCAATGTTTGCATGCCCAGCTGTATTTGATGTACCAGGAGACGGCCTTTGAGTTCAGCTAATTTAGGGCCGATAGTGCCTCTGAATGTACATGAAAATAAGATAGCCGCATGTCCCGCCTGGAGCCCCGTTGAAGAGAGTAGCTGCTGTGGAAAGGATCTGGATTTGAGCCGCTTGGAATTTCCGACCATGAGATGAGTGTCCTGGAGGAGGCAAATATCTGCTCCAGTGTGTTCGAGATAGGAAAGAATTGCTTTGCATTTGACAGGGTTGTTCAACCCTTTAACGTTCAGCAAGATAATATTTAAAGTGTCACCAGTAGTCATAGTGAGTATGCAAGGGCTTGCTGTGATGAAATGACATGTCCCACCGCCCTCCCTTCCAAGGTGGCGCGCCAAATGGAATCCTGAAACATTGGAGGAGATATCGTAGCTTCTCCTGCTTGCATAACGTAATGGTCCATAACAAACGAACATTCAAAAAGAAAGCACCCAAAAACAAAACTTTATAGATGTCTTGGACAATGCCTCTAGGGGGGCAGGGGCCTCAAGGGGGATGCCTGCCCTCTGACGAGTAAACGTCCTGATGGGATTCATCGTGGCCTGAGGTCTTCATGGAGATCGCTCCTTCTTCAGTCCCGGATAACGTCTATTGTGTGCCTCGGTGGCTGTCAGGGCGAGCTGTGCTGGGTCAGTCTGTCCCACCAGACGCTTTGCCCCCAGTGAGGCTCTCGAGCACCACATTTCTCTCCTGCGCCATGGCCTCAGGATTCGGTTTCAGGGGTTTCTTGCCTCTCCGCCTCCGTCGCTCCCATCGGGGAGTGCTGGGGCTGCCAGGGGGTCAGAGCGGTCCTGGGGAAGGGGCTTGACTAACATGTCTTTAAGCATGCTGTCTTTTTTTACCAGGGCTGTCGCCATCCTCTTTTCGCCGGTTAAAAGTGCTGAGATGGTGCTAGGAGGGGAGAAGGTGGTCGATCTTCACTGCTGTTCCACACGATCCTGCACAGGGTTATGTCCCAGGAGTCTGAGATCCGCCACCAGAGGGATGTGCCTTTTAATGAGCGGAGACCCAGATAAGGCTCTTAATGCCATGGCCGCAGGGGGAAGCCAAAGTGTGCACGTCCGAAGAGGTCTCCCAACAATCCGAGCCTTCCAGGCCCTATGGCCCGGCCAATGCACTTCTCGGGAATAGCCTTCCGTGCCTAGGTGGAGCCCCCGGCCGAGCCCCCTTATGCTTCCCTTTCACCGGGGCCCTGGTGTTTCTCAGCTAGGTGGTCCCACAGTCCAGGCCTTATTTCCTCCCTCAAGTCAATGGTCTTTGTGAGGATGCTCCTGCCCCCAGATCTGGCCTTGCTATAGTACACAGTGTTTACGGTGGGAACGGCACTCACTAGACTCCGACGCTCTTCCCGCCCCTCAGGCCCAGTTCATCCCGCTCCCCAGCTTTGCAGCAAGATTAATCAGGTCCTCTCACCTTTTTGCGGGCTGTGGCGATCAAGTACTGCTGATAGATTGTTGTCTGCGGCTGCGGGGAGAGCATCCACCAACGACGAGTCCACCAACAAACTGTGCACCGTGAGGGGGGGTGCAAGCGCCCCATCCTGCTGGCCCTGTCGCCTATGAGATCGCTGGTTTCGCCTCCTGCAGGGCCCAAACTTCTTCCCGGCCAAGGGGGGGACCGGCAACACCCCGTGCCTTCCCAGCCACGTCATCGAGTCCCTCCTTCAGGCAGTTCTAGAGAGGCCGCTCAGGCCTGCTGCGCCTTTCGATCGCCGGCCGGGGGAGGGGCCAACCCCGCGAAGTCACAGGCCTTCTTCCCGGCCGCAGCGTTACCGAACCACGTTCTAAGATATGCGTGGCCCGGTGAAAGTGGGCTGCCATTCGGTGCTGTCCCTGACCAGCAGGGTAGACCTTGGCGTCCGCGCAGGGCTCAGGAGACCTCCTCTTTATCGCCCACTGTCACCTCCGAGGCGGCGTCTGTAGGCGTCGCGGCCGAGAGGCGCTGCACCGGGGCTTCCGGATCTGCCTTCACGCCCGGTCCCCGGGGCCGCTGAGGGTCTCGAGGTGGGACAGCAGGCCCTCGGTGTGTTGCGTG
Organism: Triturus cristatus; assembly: GCF_964204655.1. Classification (NCBI taxonomy): domain Eukaryota; kingdom Metazoa; phylum Chordata; class Amphibia; order Caudata; family Salamandridae; genus Triturus; species Triturus cristatus. The sequence continues at coordinate 300,811,870 of NC_140587.1, forward strand.
CAATTAAGTCCCTCTGCAGAGCCATGGGGCACCGCTATGTTAGGCTTTTGTTCAGGTCCAGAGCGGAGCGATCGCAAAGCACGTCTGCTCACTCCGCTATCTTGGCCATGCCCCATAGATAACTTTTTACAAAATAATGAAAACATATATTCATGTAAAGTTAGAAATTATTTTGGGCAGTAAAATAATTTAAGTTGCCTTTAGATGTCCTAAGCGGGTATAAATGAAAATCATTAGAAATATAAATTGTAATTGTTTGTAATGTAATTTACAACCCTGGCGAAGTGACTGCCTTGAAAACATGTCTGCTGGAGTTGGATTTACAGATGAAATAGAATGGATGATTTACCAATGGGAATACAGTGCTATAAAAATCTCTGTTACCATAGTGTTGGACTTGGCCCTTTTTGCAGGGTCATCCCTGAACTTTTTGCCTTCCTCCTGTATTTTTTATGACCTGTTGTTGCCTGTTTTATGACTCTGGGCACTTTACCACTGCTGATCAGTGCTAAAGTGCATATGCTCAACCTATGGTAAATTGATGTATGGATTAGTGATTCCATGATTGGCTAGTTTGGTTTACCGGTCAGACCCTAGTACAGTGCACAGCGTGTGCCTAGGGCTTGTAAATCAAATGCTGCTGGTGGGCTTGCAGCACTGGTTGTCCCACCCACAGAAGCAGCCTGTAAAGTATGTCTAAGGCTTGTCATTGCAGAGCCTGTGTGCAGTCTGGTGCTGCCATTCTGACTGGGCAAGTGCACCCACTTGCCAGTCCCTAAACCTTCCCTTTTCTTCATATCAGACACCCCTATAGTAGGCCCAAGGGCAGGGTGCATTGTAGGTATACGGTAGGACATGCCCTGGTATGTGTGACATGTCCTAATAGTGAATTACAGCCATTTTCGTTTTTCACTATTGCAAGGCTACCTGTTCCCCATAGGTCAGAATGGGCAGATTGATTATTACATCGTATACTCCTAACTGTCAACAACAGCACCAACGGCACACACGATGTCAAGAGCCTCCTCATAAGATTCCCTGATGTCTTTAACAAGGGATAAACAGGATAGACAATCAGCAACGTTGTTTTTGACACCAGCAACATACACTAAACGATAATTGAATTCCTGAAGTCTGTATTGCCATTTAGCAATATGTGGAGTGGCGCGACCGCCACCTTTGGTGGTGAAGAGATCAACCAAAGGTTTGTGATCGGTCCTGAGGATGAATTCATTTCCCCACAGGAAATTCCGAATGTACTGGACACCCCACCATAACGCTAACGCCTCTTTCTCAATAGTGGAGTAGAAACTCTCAGCACCACGAAGAGTCCTGGAGGCAAACGCAGTAATATCCTCATGACCATCACTTCTCTTTTGCATAAGAACAGCGTCCAATCCTATGTTGCTGGCATCAGTAGAAACGATGCATTCGTCATTGATGTTAAACAATTACAAAGGGCGTGCCTGCACAATTTCCTTTTTGAGAAGATCAAATTGTTCAACACACTTGTCGCACCACACAAACGTAACATTTTTATTGAGTAATTCACGCAAACAGGAGGTTTTATTAGCAAAATTCCCCACAAATGTGGCATAGTAATCCACAAGACCTAGGAAAGAGCGAAGTTGGGGGTGAAGGTGCATTTTGATTGGCATCTGAAATTTTAATTTTGGGTTCAATTCCTTTGCAGGAAATGTGGTGACCCAAATGATCCACACCCTCCAGAAAAAATATGCACTTGTCCTTCCTTAAGGTTATCCCATGAAGTTTCACAGTATCCAGTACATGTTTAACTCTTCTGTCGTGCTCTACCTCAGTTTTTGCATACACAAGAATATCATCTTATGAAAACACGACTCCTACTGTGTCTTTGAATAAGTTGCCCATAAGGCGTTGAAACACAGCGGAAGTCAATGCCAGACCAAAAGGCATTTGTTTGTAATGGAAAGCTCCTTCCGGTGTTACAAAAGAGGTGAGATGTCTGGAGTCCTTGCTTAACTCAACCTGGTGGTAAGCTGAGGAAATATCAAATGACGAAAAATACTTGGCTCCATCTAACGTCGCCAGCATTTCATTTGTATTGGGCAAAGGCTGGCGATCGATCCAAATATTAGTATTCAGATCGCGCAAGTCTACACACATCCTAAGAGACTTGTCAGCCTTGCATGCAAGAACTATGGGGGCTAACCATTTGGATCCTTCAATCACATCCATGGTGCACAAACGTTCAAGTTCATGGCTTCAATTCCGCACGCAAACTCAGGGGTACCTTACGCACCTTGTGTGCAACTGCCTTTGCACCATTCTTAAGGATGATGCGGTGCTGAAAACCTCTTAACTTGCCAAATTTGTCACAAAAAACTTCGGGATACCGTTGAATCCACTCATCAGCTGACAAGTGTCCCATCACCACTGAATTGGACAACTTGGAAGGTGAAAATGGAATGTAAAATTTGCGTGCTTCACGTCTGGACAAGACCATGTCGGGATGATTAGGATCAAGAAGGATACCGAGCTCTCCTTGCTCCTCCCATCCCAACAAATGTGCACCATCCTCAACAATGTATACAGTTCCTGTAGCAAGATCCCCACAGAATTCCAAATTTGCTTTAAAATTACCAAGAACTTTCACTCTTTTGCCCCCATACGCAAAAATTCTAATCTTAGACTGGTGCAACTGAATGTCTTCTAGCCCCCCAAAATACATAGCATTGATAAGGGTAAATGGGGAACCGGAATCAGCCAAGAAATTTTATTTTTTCCATTCACAGAGATAACACATGCAGGGGATTTTCTCTTGCGCATACCACCAATGGACGCAATTTCAACGACACCCTCAGGATGTAAGGATGAAGAAGACAACATTAATAACATATTGTCATTTTCGTTATTAGAGTCAATAAAGTCTTCTTCAATGGACTTGACAATTTGCGTGCTTCCTTTGATTTGCGTGTTTACTTTGTTGGACACCATAGCTTTGCAGAGACGTGCCAGATGACCTTTTTTCCCACATTTGAAACAAGTATGGTTCAAAGCAAAACAGAACTTTGCATTTCCTAAAGGAGATTTGCTGCCACAACGAAAACAAAAGAGTTGCATCTTTTCAGATTTGATCTTGGGTGAAGGTAGAGAAGGTCAATTTTGTGTCATATTTTCAATGGGAACTCTGGTAGTCTTAACATTCTGTTTTGCTGACAACAGTTTAATTTCAGTAGGCTGAGAAGGGTTGCACATCTCCTTCATGCAAAATTGAGAGTGCTCAATGCTTTTCCAAAAAGTAATAGCTGTCTCGCGATCTGGGTTGTCTGATGAGAAAAGCTTCTCTTGAATTTTCTTGTTACCTGTGCGCTCAATTAGTTGATCACGTATGATTTCATCTCTAAATTCTCTGTAGTTCCAGGTAATAGAAAGAGTTCTGAGCACAGAGACGAAATTGTTGATAGATTCACCAGGAACCTGGGCACGTTGTAAAAACTTGTGACGCTCAAGTACAACATTCTTCTTGGGGTTGAAACTTTTGTCCAAAGTTTTGATCAGTGATGCATAGTCATCAATGATTAGAGAATCACCATTGTCCCCGCCACACACCAGTGCTGACAACCTCAAGAGGCAATGTTTTCAAAATGCTTCTGCCCTCAGCACCAAGATAATACATAAGAAGTGCTTTCTTCTTCATGGTGGTGAACGTATCACCGTTGATGGCTTCCAGATAACTCTCAAATGTATCCTTCCATTGTTGCCATATAATGGGAGGAGAACCTGGAGATTGTAAGAAGTGTGGCGGAGCTAACACGTGATCCATAGTAAAACAAAGCTTGGGTGAATTGCTGCCCACACAATTATAACAATTGCAAGGATAAGATGAATTCACATAAACACTGTAAAGTTCTTATGATGCACACTGTGAGTGCATTACAGAAATAGCTAAATGTGTTAATTTAGGATAAGAACACAAAGCACAAGAAGAAATAAGCTGTGCACATCAGCGATTACTCTATAAGATGTGGTCGTGAACAATGAATGTTAACATCTGTGTGCATCAGCGGTGAAAGCAACACTGGGGTTGCTATGCTGGTGCGCAAATCAGGGAACGTGGTAATCCGATCAAACAGCTGTGCGCATCAGCGGAGAAAACAACCCTGGTTTTGGTATGGCAACGCACAATTGACATCGGAATAATACAAAATGGCTGCATGCAACGTGAGGATGTTGCATACGGGAATGACAGGCAGGTCAGGCAAGTCAGGCAGAACTGCGAAGGCACGCAGTACGTCAAAGCAGAGATGACGTCACGGGGGCAGAGTGCGAGATGCAACGGAAGATTGCTTTGGTCGCGCGCGTACAGCAAGCAGCAAAAGTACCTGAAATGGCTAGAAATAGCCCAAATTGATGTAGAAGTCCCAGAAAGGGCAGCAGAACCACAACAGGAGTCCACACGGATGGCGAGACTGCAAGGAAACGCCGTGGAGAGAAAAACGCCACACAGGAAGAGCGGAGCTCCAGGGGTCGGCTGGAAGGAAGCAGATTCACTCAGGAGAGGGAGGCCGAAGACGGGACATCTCGTCGCCAATGAAAAGAAGTACAATCACGGATAAGGTAAGTACTTAATTTATTATGTCACGTCAAGGCAGCTCCCAAGCAGCAACTGCCGAAGCAACACATTCCATGTTCCACGCAGGGAACAGTGCCACAAGAGAATTCTATAAGGGAGAACGTGATCAGATCGTGATCAGATCCCAACACATAGTCCTCTCACAATCCAAGAGGTTGGTGGGGTACCTAGAGGATGTGCCTAATCTGTAGTAAAAGACAGCAGTGGCATTTCATTCAAGAAAGGGATAGCACAGTAAAGGAAATACCACCAGTGGATTCTCCTCTGGTTTTAAGACTTCCTCCAGAATTAGGTGGATTTTCCATGACCACCCAACTCTAAATCAGGTTCTCGGTCTGTCCACTACCAGAGGTGGAACGAGGCCCCTCCACCTCCCTTAATCCCCTTTGGAATAATGCAGAACTCAAAGCATTCACAAGGACAGCAATCTGTTGAATTTCTATTGTGAACTGTCTTCTGCAAATGACACTGTTTGCTAAAACAGGTAGTTACTGACTGCTGCACGGCAAAAATAAAACACAATATAATATAACATTGGGTATAATTCAGGATGCAATGGATTTCAAGAGGAGGATGGAATTATGTGTGAGTGGCACACAAAAACCCAACTGAAGAAAGGAAGAACTTTCAAGGCAGAAAAGAGAACTGAAGTAATACTCAAAGGAGAGACAGAAATTGAGAGAGGGAAATAAGGACGTGGTAGGTAGAAAAGAATGAAAGAAAGCCAGTGGGGGTGGGATTAATAGAGAGATATAAGGAAGCCAGAGACAGCAAAAGAGACATTAGGTTGTGGGAAAGGGGGAAAATGAAAGAGATTAAGGTGACAAGGTGACGGGGAAAAATATGGAAATTGAAAGATAGCGAGGGGGAAGGAGTAGAAATGAGAATAATAAAGGGGAGATAAACAAATAGAGGGGAATGGGACAAAGGCTGAGGGAGGGAGATAGAGAATGAAAAGTTGGTGTTATATGTGGAGGGACTTATAGAAAGAGAGAACTTCCAGTAGATGCATTGCTTGAGAATGTGAGCGTGGAAGTGAAATAGGGAGTAAAGAAAGGGGGAGAGTGCGTGAAAAGGGATATGTGAGGTGACAGAAAGAAAGGGCACAGATAATATGTAGAAAATAAATTGAGAGGCTGTAGTTGGGGATATTTCCCATAGCTTGTGAAGCAGATTCAAATCATGTCTCTAATCACAACATAAAAGTCATCAAGTACCAAGCTCTCTTACACTCCCAGGTTATCACATGCAGAGAGGCTTCTGTGGACCTATGAAAGACTCCGAAATGTACAATCATGAATGTCTGAGGCTTAACAGGAAGTTAAATGACAAACTACACATGGTCAGAAGCATCAGGTGCACCAGGAAAGCCAGTGATCTGAAAGTAAGCAAGAACTTACGTGATGTGAAACTGAGGAGGTGTTTTAATGGCCTAAACGTGAGCAGGAACCACAGGGACCTAAACAGAGCAGGCGCTTTCATTATTAATGTCCCTCAGAAGGAAACTGGAAACCTTGGCAGTGAGAAGGAGCTCACACACCACATGGTGAGCAGGAGCCACTGGGGCAAGCCTGAGCCTTTGAGAGTGAACAAGGATTTGAGGAACTGAGAAAGAGCACAAACATCAGATCACCTAAATGAAGCACTGCTCCTGAAACAAATATCATCTCCCAATTTCGGCTGGGAGGATTGAGGGACAAGATTTGTTTCAGGAGCATTTCTGTAGGGATTGAGGGTAAGCAGGAGCATCAAAGTTCTGACGGTGACCGTGAGCCTCAAGCCCTTAGGGCGAAAAGAGCAAAAAGGGAACAAAACAGAAATATAAGCTTTGCAGAATCTCATGGTGAACACTGTCTTCAAGGAACTGAGATTAAAGAGGGAAATTGGATGACCAGACGATGAGCTGGAATCCAAAGGCACCTGAGAGTGGGCTTCAGCCTCAGAGATTTGGGCATGAGCAGGTTTCTAGGGAATCGAAGAGTAGAAATGGGCTTAAGGGTCCTATTGGTAAGTGGCTAGATTATGGACCAATTGATGGTAAGAGCCTCAAGGCTTTAGGACGAGCAGCACTGATGGGTCGTTGAGAGTGATTAGAAGCCTACGGACTTGGGAACGGGTGTGAACCTCTGGGGTCATACTGGTCAGTGGTAACTGAGATTCCCTAAGAATGGCCAGTAGTTGTAGGACCTGACAGGGAATTCAGAGATCAGTGGGTGAGCTTGGGCTTGGGGATCTAAGAGTGAGCAACGGATTCAGGGACCGAAGGATAGGAAGATTTATTGACCTGAAGGTATGCGTTAGAAGACCTGTAATGGAATAACGGAGTTTCCCGTCTTGGATAATGCAACGGGCCCTAGCACCCCTAAAAAGCTTGATTTACTGCAAATTCCTTTCCGAATTAATGCCCAGATACTAACCATGTGATGTTTCACAAAAGGCTGCAATCCACAAATGTGAGCAACTTTTTTTTTTGCATGCCCGGGTCAATTTTTCATACCAATCTAAGCTTACCTCCCTCTGACAATAAAGTACAGTACACAGCATGAGCAGGCGGATGGCACTCTTTTGCTCCGGGCACACCCAGGTGAAAGTCAGCCCTGTCTGCTTCTGTGGTCCTCCGGCAATGATGGGTGGTGTGTGCTGCTGGGATGTACCACTAGCAGCACCTACAGCCTCCCTCTGACAACCATTGTTTTAATGGACATTAACACGGGCTACCACCTCCAAGATCAGTGTGCAGCCAAATACATATCCAGGGCCCTGGTGTGTAATGAACTCTGTCACAAGGGACCTAACAGAAATCCGAATTTACACTTCCCAGAAAGCTGATCACTTTATACATACTTGAACGATTCACAAATAAAATGTGAACCAGTAACAATAGTTGCTTTTCCTATTGTCACCACTCTCCATCTCTGAAAAGGATGTTTTCCTGCTAGTCTGTTGCCCATGCCAGCTCGGCCTCTACTCGTGCCAGGGCATGTCACTGGCACTTCCAACTGAACTGCACTGTAAATGTCCGACCTTGTTTCAGACAGCGACCGCACGGGGAGGACTCGGAAATACGGCCAAACTTCTATTTCAGCAAAACAAAATGGTTCACAAGCTTTCTACTTTGTTTTTCATTCTCCATGTTTTTCTTATTCTTTGTTAAATAAAAAAAAAAAGACAACTAAGAAACTAAGTCGCTCATTGCACGGGTGGTATTGGAAAATATCTTCTTGACAGACCGGAAGATATCACATATTATTAGAACATGCTAGTCAAAGCAGATATTGTGACGTCACACTATCGTGTTTACTTTGCTAACAGTTCATTACATATAATGTTATGGAAGTGATGCGACTTCAGCACACCAAATAACAGACAGGAGAAACATTCTGGCAGCTTCCACGGAGCTATGGACTTGCCGACTGGTAAAGTATGTACTGTCAGACCCACATCCTGCCACTTAACACTTGTCAACAAAGCAAGATGGGCTGGCCAGAGGCTTGGCCTGAGTGCCAAACTTCTATGCACAGATCGGAACAGAGAGCAACATCTTTTTTTTGTTTGTTTGTTGTTCTTTGTCCATGCGCTTTAACGTGAGTCCAACGTAGCGAGGAGCCCTCTGCCAGCAGCCTCAAAAGTTGAAAAATTAAACGATTATAAAACAGGTTTATTATCGTTCAACTTCTAAGTGCCAAGTTTCAATGGCGGGTACATTACAGGGGTAGTCACGGAGGGCTAGTGATGGGCACTGCTATCATTGTGCATGTCGGTTTGGCCGGCCATCTTAGGACAGCCAAACCGACATGCGCACTTAGCTGTCTCCAACCCGAGCTGCGTTGCCACGTTAGAGAGAGCAGGCACAGACTCCCAGTCTCTCTGGGAGCGTACATCTAGGCTGCTCAGACCAATCCTGACGCTGCTCTCATGCTGCTTCTTTTTATGTATATTTGTCATCATCATCCCCGCCACTCTGCCCTGACACCAGCCGCTACTGACTGTAACCCTACAGCAACGGAATAGACTCAGAAAAGATGCTACCACAACAGACATACACCAGGGCCGGACAGGCCTATTATTCCATCGGGCATTTCCCAAGTGGGATGGTGTCGTTGGAGGCCGGATTTTTAAGCCCACGTCCACTTCCTAGTGCCTCTGTCACTTTCCCCAGCAGCAGGCATGGGAGACCTCAAGAGAGAGAGTGGGAGGGAGCTAGAAGGTAGACAAAAGGAAACCAGTGACACAGAGGAGAGATGTGAATGGAAAGAGGAAGATGGTGAGAGGAGGCGAAGGGAGCAGGACTGATTTAAGCTGTTTTCCCGGCTCACTTGCAACTGCATCATAATGCAGATCTTTTAAGTGACTCATTAGGAAAAAATTTGCATCTCACTAGGGATGAATAGTCTTAGATCACTCAAGAGTCCAGATGAGCTTGTTGAGGGCATGTTGGATTTTAGGAAGTTCCGCGCCTTGGCACAATTCTCCCAGGCGGTTCCCTGAGATTTGATTCTCTGAACTGTGGGTATTTACTTCCAGAGTAGCAATCGTAAAGGACCTGAACCGCCTCCTGTTTAAATGGAAAACGCTCATTCATGTCCTCATAAAGTGTTCTCCTCGGTAATCAACAGACAATTGGGAAAAGGCAAGATGGCGGACTGACCTTGACGAGGGTTCCTGCAGCTCCTTCACTTTCGCGCTCTTCTCTAATGGCGATGTAGCTGGACGCTAAAATCGATCCATTTTTTCCTTAGTGAATCTCCTCCCCGGAATGGTATGAGGCTGGTGGGCGCCAGAACTTTGCCGAGGTCAAGTTTGTTGTCGGTCATATTCCATCTACTGACTCGACAACCTTGACATTCCCGGCACTCTTGCTCCGGCTCCTCCTCCGGTGTATCTCTAGGGCAGCATCAGAGCGCGGAGAAGGCCATGCCCTCTAAAATCAGAGAAGGCAGCTAAAGGGGTGCATAAAGACCTTATGAATACATCTGTCGGCTCGGGGTGGGGGCACGCGGAGCTCCCGATGTTAAAGCACCAGATATTGCCGCGTCTGTGCGCGTACCAAACCAAGGACGGCGGGGCGGCCCGGTGAAAAAAACTGACAGCGTTTAAAAGGACGCTGGCGCAGCTGGAGGGACCCGGCTTCGAGCAGCAGCGGCTGCTACGGAGGGGTCACTGCGCCAGCCAACAGTGGTGGAAGCCTTGTCTTGGTCTTCGCCTGTTTCCTCGCCAGCCCTGAGTAAAAAAACATTAAAAAAGAACGTAACAGGCTCAGTGGATACAGAAGCTACAGAAAACCGAGAGCTCATTCAACCTGGTTTGCCAGCTCGGCTGCAGGCACAATCTGGAGTGGAGCAAGATTCTCAAGTGGATCTGGAGTTACTTCTGGCTGGCCAAACTGACCAAACTGAAATACTGTCAGTAGTACATTCTGGCCAAAAGACCCAGCAGTGCCAGTAGATCTAGTAAAATCACCAGACTCCCTGCAAGCGGAGCTCTCCCCACTAAAGAACTTTGAGTTGTCAGATAGCATGGGGGCCACAATACAGAACGACAAGGTGGCAGAGGGGTCACCGGTGGTTCAAGAAAAGAACAGGGAGGAGTCTGAACGAGCAACTAGTAATGGGGAAGTTAATACGGCTGCTATTATGGGTGGACAATACCCCTCGCTTTCTGATGATACCCTCGATAGTGACTCCAAACAAACACCATGCCTCCCAGCGCTGACAGCGCACGGCTCCCCTGAGGTGGATACATTTTTCCCCTTAATGATGACTCTGACTCGCCAATTCTTAGCGACTCCAGCATAACAGATGATACGGACTCGGGAGAATCTTCTACTGTCCAAAAAGTATTCCACAGTAAGCCAATCTCTCAAAGGCGTAGAGTAAGATCTAAGGCAAGCCCTGCAAAAACTGAATCCACCACAGTGCGTAACTTGGAATGGGATTACTCAGCTACAAGTTTGGTCTATGGGAATGGCGGGCAGGAGACAGCAGGGGACTCAGTGGCAACCTCCGGCAGCTTCCCCCGTCATTGGAATTAGTATACACAACCCTTAAACAAATGCAAAGTGAGGCCAGATCCGAAAGCAGGAAGTCGCTTCAAGCAACAAAGTTGCAGGCCTCCATTCGTAAAGGAAACAAGCTCAGCACTGAAATGGCCGAAAGGGTTACTCATGTGGAGAACAGAACAGTTGCTCTGGAGGAGGCGGTGGATCAATTACAGGAGTCTAAAAGACAGCAGGAAAAACAGGCAATGGACATGTGCTGGAAACTTGAGGATTTTGACAATCGGCAACGAAGAAATAACGTCCGATTACTTGGAATTGCCGAAAACGCAGAAGGAGGAAATATAATGCCCTTTGTTGTATCCTTGCTAAAAGGGGCATTCCCGGAACTTGCACACTGGAATTGAGACATGGAGGTCCAGCGTGCCCATCGATTCCCAATGGTACAGAAGAGGAACCACCCACCTAGGCAAGAAGAACGTCCTAGGGCAATATTGATCTACATTGGGAATTTCCTACTTAGACAGGCCATAATGGACACGGCAAAGCCAGACGCTAAGCGGTCCTGTGAAGGGCATCCTTTTTTCGAACGTCCAGATTTTTGCCACGCCCCGGTGGAGCGGAGGTGGAGGCTCCGACAGCTGATTCCCGTTTTTTAGGGGTTGGGCTGCGAGGCTTCCTGCTGTACCCCGCTCACCTTAAGGTCATAGTTAAGGGCCAAGTTCGTATATTTTTTTCAGAAGTTAAAGCTCAAGAATTCATGTCAGAGCTGAAGGACTCTAAAGGGAGGGGGGATGTTGCTTGATGTATCCGGTGGCTGCTGGTTTAATTTCTAGATGTTAATGTTGAAAGTTAGGTGGGGTAACAGCAGAATCAATGATCACTAATTAATATTATGCACATCGTTATATACTGTTATCAGTCCTGTACGGGGGGGGTTCCTACTGGTGTTTTTTATTTGTTTGGTGGTAGTATACATGGGCGCGGAGGTGGAGGGGTATGCAGTAGCTCTTGTTGTGTGATTAGCTGCCACATATAGGTCATGACTGACGTATTTGCCTTTGTGGGAGGTAGGGGGACGAGGGGGTGGAGGGGGGCTTGGTTTAGGGGAGGGTTCGGGGGGGCCAGCTACAGCACAGTACAGTATTATATATAAGGAAACTTGGTAATAAAGGTTCTGGGAAGCATATAGGAGGGTTTGGTTTTGTGAGGAAGAAGCGCTTAGGGCGGTATCAAGGGAAAAGAAGACGCAAGGGAAAAAAGACGCAAGAAACTTATGCTTAAGGAAATCTACCCAAAAACTGATGAGTTTTATTCATCTTAGAATCGTTACAATCAACATCTGCAGGCTTAATGACCAGGCCAAGCGACGAAGGGCAGCTATTATTCTGAAATCTATGCGTGTTGATATTTTATGTGTCCAGGAGACCCACATAGAGGAGGATCCTAGAACAACTGGGGTTTCATTTACTGGGGGCCACTAAACAAGGCACTAAGACTAGAGGGGTCGCTATCCTTACCCGAAGGAATGATATAATTGTTAAAAAAAAGCTTTTAGATAAATGGGGTCGGTGGGTTGTATTGGACTGTGCATTTGCCGGGGAGCCTTTCACTCTGTGTTCAGTGTATGGCTCCACTGCTGATGATCCAGAGGCCTTGGAATATCTAGATGCTGAGTTAGTCAATTGGCCGGCCCCGCTATGGGGCAGTATGGGAGATATATAGTCTGGTCGTAAAAAGAAGGTTTTTAAGGCTCTTGTCAATATAGTTAGAAATCATGGACTAATAGACCTTTGGTATTATTTAAATGGGTATGACCCTGGCAGTACTTTTTTTTCTGCCCCACATAAGGCAGTCTATAGACTTGATTATTTCTTTGTTTCACATTCTCTAGCGCACCGGGCTAAAATAGAGAAATATCCTAGGATATTATCTGATCATAACCCTTTTGCCCTCACTCTGACATTTACAAACGGTGTGCAGGGCGAGCCGACTTGGACCTTTGAAAGAGGGCTTTTAACAGATCCCGATTACGTCTCCCATATGAAAGACTGGATTAAAACGTATTGGGATATAAACAGATATAGTGCCAGTGCCGGGGTTGTATGGGATGCTTTTAAAGAGGTTAGAGGGGAGACACTCAGATTTAGCCTGTCCTGACAGAAGAGGGAAGTACAACAGGTGAAAGTACTATATAAAAACTTAGCTAGAATTGAGGAGGAGTTGGCAACAGCGGTAAATTCAGGTGTAGTAACGGAGGATATCTTGCTTAGGCTTGCCTGGGCCAACGTAGAAATTGGAGATCGCGCTGCCACAAAAGCGGCGGAGCTCTTTTTAGCAAAAAGAAAACACTGCCACGAATTTAGTGAACGGGTGGGCCACACGCTGGCAGCTAGACTCAGGCAAAGGAGTGTTGCGAGTGAGATAAATGAGATCAAGGACGCATGTGGAAAGTTAGTCACGGATCCACTCGGGATTCAGGAAGTGTTTCAGCAGTTTTATCAATGTTTATACGATGCGGGTCCCCAAGCACAGCAGATTCTAACCCAGGGCTATCTTAACAGTATACCATTGCGAGGTATCGATTCAGAGGACAGCATAAAACTTTAGGTTACCTTGACGCAAGACGAGATGTATTGTGCCCTGAAGAACCTCCCCTCTGGAAAGGCAGCGGGACCTGACCAGATCCCTTTGGAATTTTATAAAGTTTTTTTGGAAGAAGTTGGACCCGACTTGGTCAAATTATTATGTCTTGCACAACTCGGGGGATCGATCCCCGATTCCTGGTCGGGAGCAGATATTATAATAATCTTAAAAAGGGTAAACCATCTCAGGAACCAGGGTCCTACCGGCCAATCACCCTCATACATTGTGATGTAAAGATCTTGTCCAAAGCTTTGGCAACTAGATTAAATACCATCATAGGGAAGGCGATTCATCCGTACCAACACAGGCTTATCCCGGGGAGAGGGACCACCCAGCACATTCATCGGGCAATAACCTTATTCGATGTAGCAGAAGTTTCAGGAGACCCTATGGCTATGCTGCTTTTGGACGCAGAAAAAGCCTTTGATAAGGTCTCCTGGGACTACTTATGGGGGGCAATGAGATGGTTTGGTCTCGGGGAGGGGATTAATAAAGCCATTAGCAATTTATATAAAGCACCTACTGCCCGTCTTAGAATTAATAGGAAACATACTGCACCTTTCGGGATGAAACGAGGTACTAGGCAGGGGTGCCCCTGTTCACCCCTCCTATTCGCTATCTATATAGACCCTCCAATTCGGCAATTCGAGTCCTGCCGGGATATCGAACCTATTATTTATCATGGGATAGCGACAAAGGTTCTAACATACGCGGATGACGTTGCCTTGGTTACCCCTAACCCTTTAGCAGCTATAACAGCAGTCGAGGAGATAGCCTTAGCTTTTGGTGCGATCTATGGTTACGCCTTGAATAATCAGAAGATCCAGATTGTAGTCAACGGCAAGGTTAGCCGCTCCGATTCGTGAATGGTAGATTCAGCGATATACCTCGGGATCACTATGGTGCACATGCATCAACATTCAGAAAAGCGATTCCTTATTAGCGATAATTAAGGAATCGTTATTAAGGAATCGCTTTTCAGAATGCATCAACAGATTCGCTGAAAAATAGCGATTCTTTAAAAATCGCTATTATTTACCGAATACACATTTGCGAGTAGTGCAAACACCGATTAGCAATTACCGAAATCGGTATTAGCGAAATCGGTAATAGCGATTTCTAAATAAAACGGGTCGCTCGGGAACGTTCTGATGACATCACCACCAGGAAGTACAGCTGCCCCACCCTCATTCACACTCCAGAGGAGCACACAGGAGGAGCAACAGGAGCAAGCCTGATCCCACAGATTGACCACTGACAGGACTGTGACCCCACCCTCACCAGGATGGAGAAAGATGCACCATCCAGCGCAGAAGCTGCACGCAAGAGGAAACGCAAGTTTTCCGACCGGGAGCTGGAGCACCTGATCGAGGGGGTGAGCAGCAAGCACGATCGGCTGTTTGGGAAGCTGTCCCTAAAGGTGCCAGAGTCTGAGAAGCGGCGCATATGGCTGCGCATCCGAGAAAGGGTAAATGCAGTTGGAGTGACGCCCCGCAGCATTGACGATCTCAAAAAGCGGTGGTACGACCTGAGGAAGCGTGCGAAGGAGAGGATTGCAGAGATGCTCCGGGAGGCATCCAGAACGGGAGGCGGACCTTCCACAGTGCAAGCTAACACCGCCCTGGAGGAGCTGGTGGAAGGGACCATTGAGCCTGAGGCCGTCGTGGGAGTGACCCAGATGGATACCTCCGGCGCAGCCACGAGTGCCCAAGGTAAGATGCATGCCTGTGCCCATACCCAGCATTGCGTTAATCCATTCCCAAGCCCCCAGCACGATCAGAGTGTGCATGCAGCTTTGCCCCACACAACTTTACTCATAACACTAGTGCATCATGGGAGTTGTAGTCAAGTCAGCCCGGTGTGCATGCACAGGAAAAAATAGATTTAAAAATCACCACATCAGTAGAAGCTGGATATAGACTGTTTATTTAGTGGATCACAGAGGGACATGTATGTTAACAATACTACGTAGGTGTAACTATCCCACTAACCATGCACTGTTTCACACACAGATGCATCTCCTGGGGATTCCGACGACAGCGAGCGGCTGATCATTTCGGAGACACCAGCCGATTCGAATGTGGATTCCGCGCAAGATACGCATTCACCACCTCCAGCAGCAACCACACCACCACCACCACCACCAGCACCAGCAACACCTGCTGCCGCAACAACTGCAACTAAAGAGCGGAGGCCCAGGTTACAAGTTCCACCCATGCAGGTGATGGAAACATGCCAAACACCTGCTACACCATCGGGCCAAAGTCTGCGAAGCATCCCACCGCCTGCTGCACCACCAGCACGTGTCAGACCCCGACAGCGCCGCAGGTCTCTAAGCAGTTCACAATCCTCAGGCGACGTTGCAATCTCCCCAAATGGTGGCATTGAGGAAAGGATGCTGCGTGTCCAGCGCCTGCAGGGGAGACACATGGCAACAATCAGCTCAAACATAGCGCGCCTTGCCAAAGATATGCGTGCCATGACAGCGGCAGTGAGGGACATGACCACTGTGGTGGCAGAGGGCAATGGGTACCTGAGGGAGGACATACATGAGCTCACCCGTGCCATGAGGGAAGGCCATGAGAGCGAGAGGAGGAGGCACCGGCAGAACTTGGTCAGGTCCGCAGCCTCTACAAAGGCCATCACCAGGAGGAGCAACAGCACCGCAGTGTTGGCACGCCGCTTGGTGTCACTGCAGGTGGACCTTGGACACTTTTGCGGGGATGTAGCCAGGGCTCTAGGACAGGTCACTGCTGCAGTAGAACACCTGCAGAGCGGCACATTCAGTGCTAGCGCATTGGGAGGGGAGGACGGCAGTGAGGCTGCCTCCAGTGTGAGCAGTGTTTCGATAGCAGAGGTCAGCACCAGGCGGCGCAGTTCCCGTTGCTCCACAGGGACAGGCCGTGGTGAGGTGGAGGAGACACCTGAGAGGAGGCTTGGCGTTCGTGGCAAGCACCACTAGACTAACTGACAGTCATACTTGAACGTGGTGGGGCAACCATGGTCCTCCCCTATTTGACGCTGCACAGCCGTGACAAAAACGGCCTTTTGTTGTACCAGTTTATTTGGGGATATATTATTTTTTATTGCTTGTTTGGTCGCACATGCCTCAGTGCTCCTGTGCATTAAACAGTAGCACCACCAATAATTTGTCATCTTTCATTCTTACCTGGTTCAGAAATGATGTTGCATGATGTATGTCCTCCTCCTATGGCCCTCTGCTGTGTTAGGGACGTGTGCCTGTCGGTGTTGGGCGGGAGGTTGGTCATCCCGGTAGTCGTGATTTCTGTCCACCTCTATGGGTATCCCCCTTCTGGTCGCAATGCTGTGCAGCATTGCACATACAGCTACAATCCGGCAGCAGGTATCAGGTTTGTATAGCAAGGCACCGCCAGTTTTATGTAGGATTCTAAAGCGACTCTTCAGAATCCCAAAGGTCCTCTCGATGACATTCCTTGTGCTTATGTGGGCTGCGTTCTATCGTTGCTCCTGTGGTGTTGCTAGATTGAGGTAGGGGGTGAGTATATATTCCCGCAGGGCATATGCACTGTCACCTACAAGATAGAAGCAAAGACTTAGCAACGGTGATGTTCATACATGTGTGGTGCTCATGTGTGGAAGAGGTATGTGTACGTAACAAGCAGGAGTCCCTCTCCAAATTCTCCGTTGAGTAGACGCCTGTGGATGCCACTGTGACGGAATATGTAGGAGTCGTGTGTGCTCCCCGGAAATTGTGCCACTAGGTCCGTGATGATGTGCTTGGCATCGCACACAACCTGCACGTTGATAGAGTGGTAGGACTTGCGGTTCCGGAATATGTACTCATTGGCAGAGGGTGGACAGATGAGGATATGCGTACAGTCGATGCATCCAATGACATGGGGGAAATGGCCCACCTGGTAGAATGCCTGTTTGTTGCGGTCCAACTGCTGTGGGGTTGTGGAGAAGCTGATGTTGGTGTGTATCATTGTCAGCATGGCATCTATGAATTTCTGGAAGAAGCGTGAGAGTGCGCTTTGCGATACGCCTCCGGCTACGGCGATTACCCCCTGAAAACTTCCTGAGGCCAGTAGGTGCAGGCTGCATAGGACCTGGACGTGCGCAGGGATTGCATTGGTCCGATGTGTCTGGTGCTGCAGGAGTGGTTCGAGGTCTGCAATGAGGCGCATGATCATGGCACGATTCAGTCGATACTTGTCATACACCTCGTCCTCATTCTGTCCCAGCAAGGTGATGCGCACTCGGAATACTCTCTCCTGTACCCTTCTCCTGCGCTGTCCTGCTGCATTGATTCGCATCCTCCTTGCAAGCACGTAGAGGGCTGCCATTTTGTGCTAGCCAACAGGGTCTCCTGGGCCACATTTAAGGGTTTGCTGATTGGTACGATCTGTTGCACATGTGGAAAAAAAATGTAACTTTTTTTTTCTTTTTTTTGTCACTTTACCTCCAGGTTCTGATTCCCCTTAATCTGCTCATGCTAAATAGCGAATTTTGGGATTTTCGGTATTTGCGAGTTTTATTGCATTGTGTAGCGATTCGATATTAGCCATTGGCACTTGCCGGGAGCAATTTGTGATTTCGGTGATTGTGACTTCGGTAATTTGCGATTCGGTATTTTTGCGGATTTGTTATTTGCGATTAGTTATTTTTCCGGAATTTTTTTACGATTCTTTATTTTCTTACGATTTGGGTTGATGCATTGGGATTCGGTTTTTGACACTCGCTAACGGGTGATTTTACCGATTCGGTATTTTACCGACTGGATTTTTGCTTGATGCATGTGCCAGTATAACTCAAGATCTGAATAGCTTAGTTGATGTGAATATAGACCCTGTGATTCGGAAGGCCAAAACCGACTTTGATAAATTCCATAACTTGCACTTATCGTTGGTAGGCCGGTGTAATGTGATTAAAATTGTATTTTTACCAAAAATATTGTACTTGTTCAGGGCAATACCTTTAGAATTTGGGAAGAAGGGGTTTACCGTGCTGGACAATATGGCTAACCGATTTATTTGGGCGCATGGTAAAACAAGGCGGACTTTACAATTTATGACTCTATCTCCGGACAGAGGAGGCTGGGCGGTCCCAGATTTTAAATTTTATTACTGGGCTGCGGCTTTCCATTATATGTGCGGGATGCTTGGTGCCAGACTTGAAGATCATGCCCCGAAGTTAATCTTCCTGATGTATATAGTCTATTGGTGGGGGATGACGCAGCAAATTGCTTCTTGAAATTTAGAGAGCCCAGCTATTACAAGAGAACTACATTTAAAACTATGCAGGCAGCTTTTAAAATCTGGGCTGCCTTTAAGAAGAAGACAGGCCTTGGGAGTTTGAATTTCTATACCCAACTGTATGGTAACCCTACGCTGCCAGAAATTGTTTCGGATCAAATTATGGCAGAGTGTGGCTTCTCGAAAGTTGGGGATATATTGGGCTCAGATGGCTTTTGCCAATTTAAGGACATTCAGGACAAAATTGGCATCGACACTAGGCATTTTTTTAAAATATCTCCAACTTAGGAGCTTTTTGAGTAAAAAAGTGGATGGGGTTAACGGATTCGTTAAGGTGAAAGCCATTGATGTAATAAGAAGTCGGGATGGTTGTTCTATTAAAGGAATTTATGTTGAATTAATGGCAACTAAATCGGATGATATAGAAAAGCATGGTAAAAAATGGGAAGACAGGCTGAGCATCGACTTGGATAATTTCATCCAGTCTTTAGAATTGGGGCAGACATTTTTATGCTCTGCTGGGCTTCAGGCCCAGCACTACAAAACAGTCTTTTCCCTATATTATACCCCGGCAAAAATTGCACAATGGGGGGGCAGGAGGGCACTATGTGCCCACGCTGTAACTCTGCTAATGCGGATCTTACCCATATGTTCTCTACTTGCCCTCGCCTTGATACGTTAAAATCCTCTATCACGGTTTTCTTTGAATCTACTCTGGGCCTAAAAGTTAAGTTTTAATGCTTTTTGGGGTTGATAACAGCCAGGGGCAAACCGTGTCTTATCGTTTCTGTTTCTTGCTATGGCAGTGTTACGAATCTGTGTTGCCGCAGGCTGGATAGACCAAGCCGCCCCAACATTTCAGCTATGGCTTGCTTGGCTCCTCTCAGTATTCAATCTTGAGAGTGGAATATATGAAAGGAAAGGCAAGAGAGGGAAATCACTCGGTAGACGAAGATTGGGCTCCCATTTACAACTGGAACGAAGCGCTGTCTCAAACTGGGCCATAGGTCTATGTATTAAAATGGCAGGCACCTCGTAGTTGGGTTATAATTTTGTCGACAAATCTGTCTACTTGAATTGTCTTCTTTATTGGCTATATGTTGCAAATTTTGCTCTTCACTTTTTTCTATTCTCGCTTTCTTTTTCCCACTAAAGAAATTTTTTAGTTATGGTTTATCCTTGCTAAAATTTCCCAAATGTAATGTTGTTCTGAAAAATTTGGTTTGATTATTCCTCATTTTTTTCGTAATTGACATATGCTGTGCCATATATTGAAAATTCAATAAAAATATTTGTAAAATAAAAAAAAAAAGTGTTCTCCTCATGCTTTGTGGCAATGGTGTTTGGTATTCCTTGTTTGTATTCCAGTGCCTGCACTTTCTGCCATTTGTTATTTTACGTCTAACCCACTGTTAGTCTGCTTATGTGTTAAATTGTTTGAGGGACAGACGGTATGTGCCTTAAATGTTTTGTTTTCATTTGGGGCGTGTGATTGTATATGGATTTACCAGAATGCACTGCTTTAGAATACAGTCCAGCTGATCATTGGACACCACCACACAAGCCAGTGGGGTCACCACAGAATGTCCAGACTGGTCAAGATTGCTTTTTCTGAAGAGAAGGAAGTCACAGTTTCTGGGTCACAAAAGAATGGATCTGGGCCAGGCCCAGGTCATGTGATAGAACAGGCTGTCTTGTCAGGCGATTTTCTGAGACGTTTTCTCAGGGACAATGTATATTCCTTGCATCATGGTGCTACCCGGGCTTGTTTCATACTTAGCATGGGAGGGGCCTCTGGCACATGGTTCTGGTCTGTTGGAAATGTAGACCTTTCTGCAGTGTCACCCTGGATTTGTTTTACCTTTTGCTGAACCCTGTTTTTGCTGATAGAACCCATGTGCACTTTACCCTGCTCACCAATGAAGACTGCTTGGCCTCCTCCTTTCAACATTACACCAACTTGCCTATAAGTCCCTATTATATGGTACCAAGGTGTACCTAGGGCCCATAGGTTACATGTCACAAGTACACTGCAACACCCATTGTGCCATCCACTACAGTGACAACGTAGAACAATATTTTACACAGTCCTACAGTCTTTGGCAGGTCTGAAGGGTACATGCTAGCGCCGCCTGGAAAACCACAGAGAGGGGGCAGGCATTTATTTCTTTAAATAGGGAAGGCTGCGCCTCCCTCCAGGGTCAGAAAAGCAGGCAGAGCTGAGGTTTTTCATATGACACAGGCAAACTTCAAAGATGCCATCCCTGTCACAGGTAAATGTTAGGTTGCCACTTGGACAGGACCCTTCTTTTGTCCACCAGCCAGTCAGGCCCCATTCACCCCTTTTTGACATCACAGCCTGTTTGACATATCTACTGGGTTTACATTTAACATTTGGGGAGCACTTCAAAAGTCGAAGGCAGCATGCCAAAACAATCCTTATGAATCTCATGTCTCAGCTTTGGTCTACCAGACCTCTGTCTCTGAGGTTTTTGCAGTAGAAGGGACTGCATTGAACTGGAGTTTGGTGTTAGATGTGAGAGGACACTAGGATTACCACAGTATACTCCCTACTCACATCAACAGCCCTTGGACTCCAAGCGGAGTATGGCTGATAACTTTGACCATCTTGAAAATGCCTAAAGTGGTGAGGGTTAGCCCTGGGAACCTTTACCCCATTGGTTACGATGTCCTAAGGGGTCATTCCCACTCACTAGCTTGTGCCATGCATAAATATGGTATCTCCTAGCACTCACTGTAGAACACTCCTGTGGGAGAGCAGAAGAGGGCTGAACCTGATGCCTGAGAACTAAGAAGAGTCTAGAAGACTGGACCTGCCCTCCCTCTTATACCCAGAACAAACAAGTGGACTCCAAGGGTCATAAGGCTGACCTTATGGTAAAGCTACAGGGAAACAACAAGCTACAAAATGCCTTTTCCTGCAACTGCCCAGATGACCGGTGGCAACTAGAACTGGACTGGGTTCTCCTGTTGCCAGCTTGCCCTTCTGTGAGCCTCTAAGTGCCTCCCATGAGGTCCTGGGGGGCTTTAGAAGTGTACTCCATTTGTGGATAGGGAATTAAAGGACTAAAGTCAGAAGGTAAAATCTTTGACCCGGATGAACCTGGTTAGTGTATCCGACCTGCACTCCATTATGCAGGGTCAAATTGCGCCTAGGTACTGTTCTACTGTGACCATTGACTTTCAATGGCACTTTATGCTTCTTGGCACTATATCTACTTAAAACTTTAAAAAAATCATACCTCCAGTTCCCCTTATTGGATTCTTTTGTCATTTTGTAGAAATCATTGCAAGCTATTTTTCGAATCAATTTTGGAATTGTTATTGTTTTACATTTTAACTTCATTACTGTTTTAGTACTTCATAAATTCTTTACACATTGCCTCTAAGTTAAGCCTGGGTGCTCTGTGCCATAGCTACCAGGAGGCTGAGCTCAGGTTTATTTGGGAGCTTTAGTGGTTCATCCTGACAAGTAATGTGATTATTACTTCAGGTGGTTACTAACCCCCTCCACTAATAATCCAATTTCTTACAAGGCCCAAATAACTTGCCCACTCTTAGGGACAGTGAATTGCCAGTTGAGAGATAACACCTAGAGGCTCAGGCTTCTCAGTGAGTCATCAAGATCCTAATAGGTGCCGCTGTCTCAATGTGCTCCTTTGATGGTCAGTGACTAATGGTTGACATTGTGGAAGAAAGCCAAGTGCTGCCCCTCATGGCATCTATTTAATTTTTTAATTTTATTTTGAAGGTTTTATATAGCGCTGGCTAGACCCAGAGGTATCAGAGCACTTTACAAGATAAGGATAGTATGAGGCACATAGGGTATAAAAGGTTGTATGTCGTTACAATGCACACTTTTACAACGCATGTACTTACAACGCATTTTTTACAACGCAAGATCCACTACAACGCATTCCATTACAACGCAGGACACTACAACGCATTTTTAAAAACTACCTTTACAACGCATTCCATTACAACGCATACTACCTTTACAACGCATACCATTACCATTTGGTGCTTCTCAGAGGTTGAGTGGAGCCCGCAGTGTGGAGTTTCTTTGAGAGGTAATGCGGAGTGTTTTGGTGGAGGACTTTATGAGTAATGCAGGCGGTTTTGTAGGCAGATCTGCCTTTGATAGGGAGCCATTTAAGAGATTTGAGAGCCGGGGATATATGATCAAAGCATTTGCAGTCCGTGATGAGCCTGGCAGCAAGGTTGAGCACAGCTTTGATTGGAGCTAGGTGTACTTTGGGGATTCCATTAAGGATGGCATTACCATAATCAATATTTGACAGAACAAGCGACTGAACTACGAGTTTGAAATCATCGGTGGGTATGAATGGTTTAATTTTCTTGAGGTGACGGAGAGTGAGGAGGGCTCCTTTGGCAAAGTTTTTGATGTGAACATTAAGGGTTAGGGTGTTGTCGATAGTGATGCCAAGAGATTTGACGGAGTTGGACAGGGTGAGTGAGCAATTGAGTGCATTGAGGTCAGGGATCCATGATTGAACGGGTAGAGGGTTATTTTTGGGGGTTAAGAGAATGATTTCGGTTTTGTTAGGGTTGAGTTTGAGATGATTGGAATGGAACCAGGTTTGGATCTTGGTAAGGGTGTTGTTCAGGTGTAAGATGTCAGGATGAGTTTTAATCTTGTAATAGATTTGGGTGTCATCGGCGTAGAGGTGGTAATTTATGCCTGCTTGGTTAAGAATGAGGGTGAGGGGTTCCATAAAGAGGTTAAAGAGGGAGGGAGAGAGAATAGATCCTTGGGGGACTCCAAGGGAGACAGGAGTAGGGGTAGAGAGACAGTTTTGAATTTTGATTTGCTGAGTACGGTGTTGTAGATAAGGGATGAACCATTTGTAGGCGGTGCCATTAAGGCCGAAACGGGTCCTAAGCACATTAAGTAGGGCTGAATGGTTGACTGTATCGAATGCTGCGGAGAGATCAAGAAGGATAAGAAGACAGGTCTTGCCATTGTCAAGTGATTGATGGATGTCATCTATGACATTGAGCATTGCCGTTTTGGTGCTGCAGCCTTTTCTGAAGCCAGATTGAAAGAGGTCGAGAAGGTTGAAATTTTCTATGTGTTTGTCTAGTTGTAGTAGGACACATTTTTCAAGTACCTTTGAGAGAAGGGGGAGGTTAGTGATGGGGCGGAGATTATTTAGGTCATTTGGGTCAGCATTGGGGTTTTTGATTATGGGCGAGATTTGACCAAGCTGAAGGGAGGAGGAGACACAGCCCGTGGAGAGAGAGGTGTTGATGATTTTGGTCCAGAGTGGGGTGATGATGTGCTTAAGGGCAGGGACAAGGTTGGAGGATATTGGGTCTTTTGTGTGGGAGGATGGTTTTAGATTGCCAATTATATTGAGGACTTCAAGCTCAGTGACGGGGGAGAAAGTTGAGCAAGGAGGCATTGTTCTTAAGTTGAGATTTAGGGGAGTTGGTTACTGGAGATGTGGAAGGTGAGAGGCCTGTGGAGTGGTGGGGGGTATGGAAATGGGCGGGTGAGAAGGCTCGCTGGGGAGCGGTAGGATAGAGGGCAGAGGAGAGAGTGTGTCGTCTGGAAGGGGGGATGTGGAGTAGGCATTAGAGGTGAGGACAGGATTGGATTGGGAGTTGGAGGATAGTTGTGTGGGAAGGAAGGAGTTGTCAATTTTGGCAATTTTTTCTGAGAAGAAGTGGGCAATTTCTTCACATCTGTCTGATGAGGCTGTCATATTTGGAGGTGCGGGGAAAGTTTGGTTTCGAATGATTTTGAAGAGTTCCCTGGGTCTGTTTTTGGCACGGTCAAGTTGAGTGCAGAAGAAGGATGCCTTTTCCTTGAGGATGTGTTTTTGTAAGTGGATCTGGCATGTCTGAGAAGTGCAAGATGGGAGGGTGAGGGATGGTGTCTCCAGGTTCTTTCCGACAGTCTGAGTGCCCGTCTCTCATTATTTATCTCAGTATTAAACCAAGAGTTTGAGGGAGTGTTTCTTTGTTTTTTGAGTTTAGGCGGGGCTAGATGGTCAAGAATATCTGTAACAGTATTGTTAAATAGTTCAGTGAGCTCATTCGCATTTTGGGAGGGGGGAATGAGAAGAAGTTGAGCTTGGAGTTTCGATTGTAGAACTCCTGGGGGGATGCCTTTTAGGTTTCTGGTCATTTTCTAAGGTCTGGTAGTTTTAGGGGCAGGGAGGTTTGCTGAGGTAGCAATGGTGAAGAGTATAAGGTGATGGTCCGACCAGTCAGTGGGGATGATATTGGTAACGGAAGTCAGATCATCGTTGGACAGAATGACGTCAAGTATGGATCCTTTAGTGTGAGTTGGAGATTGGCAGAGTTGTTTGAGTTTGTTGATTTCAAGAAGTGTAGTGAGGAGGGAGATGGAGGGGTCATTGGTATCATTCCAATAGAGGTTAAGATCCCCAAGAAAGAGATTTTTTGAGTTGGATAGTGCTGATTGCGCCAGTAGATCAGATAAGTCCTCAATGAAGGGCTGTGGTGGTCCCGGGGGGCGATAGATGTTGTGTAGACGAATTGGGCGGGAGTTTTGAGTTAACAGTTCTGCTTCCAGGTATTCGCATGAGGAGTAGCCTGGGTTAGTGATAAGGGAAATCTGAAGTTCCTTTTTGAAGAAAATGGCTAGCCCTCCCCCAACTCTGTTAGGTCTGTCTTTTCTAAGAATAGAGTATCCCGGGGGGGAGAGAAGGTCAAGTATGCTCGTTGAGTGGTCATTTAGCCAGGTTTCAGTGAGGAATGCAATATCAATGGATTCACTCAGGATGGTTTCTGAGATTTCCGTGGCGTGTAGGACCTCAGAGCGACAGTTAACTAGCATGCATTTCAGTGGTGTGGGGTTGGGTATGGAGGGTGGGCAAGAGTGGATCAGCGAAAGTTGTGGTGGTGGTCTGGGGAGGCGGGGGAGGAGGGGGTTCTATTTATCCCTATGATAACAGGGATGGGGGCATAAGGGAGTGGAGGGTTGGTGGTTGGCAGATTAGTAAGGTAGGAGTTACATAGGTTGGCGAGGTCAGACGGGGAGAGATGGTTCGAGGTGCGGAGAGGTCTATGCTTACGGCATCGGAGAGGGAGTGATCTCCAAAGGTAGTGTTTGTTATTGGGGATGTTTGAGGGAGGGAGGATGGTGGTTTTATGGTGAGGGAGGGTTCTGGTGCTGTGGACAAAGAAGTCTTTTCTGAGTTGGGCAAATTCCGTAGTTAAATTAGATAGGTCACATTCAATTTTGTGTAGGATCTGGGCAATTGAGGAGAGGGGAGGTATCGGGAGTGCGTGGTCTGAGTTATTTGCAGAGGGTGGACTAATGTGAGAGGGGGAGATGTGGTAGATGGTGTGAGGTGAGCGGTGATGGGGCTGGGAGGAGTGAGGGGTTCGGAAGTTAAAGTAGGTAGGACGAGTACAGAGTTGTGTAGGCTTGGGGTAGTCCGGGTTCAGGGAAGTGATGAAGGGGCTTGGGAGGTGGGAGGAGAATGGTCTGGGGATAGGGAGTGGTCGTGATTAGTTGCGGATGGAGGCCTACTGTGTGAGGGGGGAGATAGGGTAGTAGGTATGGAGTGATGGCTGGCGGATCTGTTAAGTGAGAGTGGAGGGGTTAGGTTAAACAGGGGGCAGAAATCTGCAGGTGATGTGGTCAGAGAGGATAAAAGGGCATGAAGCGAGTGAGAAACGAATATATTGGAGTGACGGGGATGTGTGATTATTGAGGGTTGGGGTGAGGGGGTGTGAGGGAGATGGGTGTTTAATGGGGGTTGAGGTGCGGGGTTGGGGGGTTGGGTAGGTAGAGCCTGAGGGGGGCGGGTAGAGGGGAAGGTATCTGGGACAGGGTTAGGAGAAAAGACTCCAAACAGTCTCACAAACATTCCATACTGGAGGAAAATGGTCTCTTATGGTTTAGTGAACCACCCGAATAAGAGGGTCTCATTCAACTAAGCACGGTTATCACAGGATGCATTGGGAGGTAAAGCTGGAGACTAAGCAGGGCTCCATAACTCCAAGGAAAAGAAAAATTCAGCCTTGCATGTTTGAGAGGTGAGGGAACCCCTCCCGGGAGCCAGGAGGGCAAGAATTCTTTAAGCAGGTATTCACTGAGGCACAGTGACGAGAACATTGTTAGAAGAATAAATCACGAACTAACGCAAGTGGGTAGTTCACTGGTGGGCTAATACAGGCTTACAAAGAGATAAATGAGCCCGGTTTCGATATTTCATACAATGGCCAACTGGGCCTATCCAATATCTGAATTCTGCAAGAGAAGTGACCAGATTCCAAAATGTGAAACTGAAATCCTATGTTATGGAGCTCTGTTCACATAGGGATGTCATTGAGATGGAAAGTAACTGTGATCATACATTGTACCTGGGAAACTCTAGCACTTTATGAGAAACATAGACAGCTGCAAGAATATCTACTTGCAAGGATCTCAGAAGAAGAGAAGGAACGTGTACGTATGAACTAACTATTTGTCAAAGATGGAAGCTATTTTGACACAGGCGTACTTCTGCCATATTCATCATCTGTATACTTATACAATTAAAACAAAACCACGTAAAGTGTTCCTACCCATAAGAATGGAGATTGATTTTGTTAGGTGGAATCAGGGTCCATGACGGAGAGCTCTGCTCTTTCTTAAGAATGCTGGTAGAGTGGAGGCACTAGGAGCTATGTAGTTTAGCAGACACATTGGCATGGGCGCCACCAGTGGTTCAAGCATGTAAATGAACAGATCTACTGCACTTCTGATATTTGATGGCAGGAAATAAGAACTGCGTACTCAACAAGAGTGGTGATCCACACCATGGTAGGAAAGTGAAACCTTCTCTCCTGTTTGCAGATATTGCATTTAATCACTTAGAATCATCCATAGACCAAAAGGACACAGAGTCTTATTGTGTAGTCCCCTACACAATCATCAGAAGCTCACCAAGGTTTAGGGCTGTGCTGCGTCGCACTCACAAATACTGAGGGCGATATTTAAGACCCAGTTTGCGTCGTTCTTGCACCATGCAACATGGTGCAAGAGCAATGCAAACCTTTAGTCAGATTTTTGAAGCCACGCAAAGCCACTTTGCGTGGCTTGAAATGGCTTAAAAAATCTGGAGTAATGCAACGCAGTGCAAATTGCTGCATTACTCTCCGCTAGGAAGGCATTCCATGGCATTGTGTGGGTATTCCATGCAACTCCCATGGTTTTTGACATATTCCCAGATTTACAAAATCTGGTAAACCTGGGTATGCGCCAAAATGATATGCCTCCCCAGGAGAGGCATAATGGGGGAACGGGGGAAAATATATGTATTTCTCTTTGTTGTTTCCCCCTTTTATGTGAGCTGCATTCTGAGGCAATCATAGAAAGAGGAAATCACCTCTTAGGGTTGCTTTTGTGCAGGAAGGTGCCCCTTCGTGCACAAAAATAATCCTGCCTACAATACAGGCACTCTTGCACCATTGTGCAAGAGGGCCTATATTGGCGCTAGGCTGCCAAAATGGCCCCAGCACAAAGGAAAAAGACAGGAATGCACCGTATTGGATAAATGCGGCCCTTTCCCTGTGAAGCAGGGCAGAGCAGCAAGGTGACTTGCTGCGCTGCCCAGCGCAACAATGTTAATAAAAATGCCCCTTAGTATATGAGGTCAACAGGTTAGTGTAATCCAAGAAATGGACAATGACTTTGGAATAGGGAAAATGTGTCCCTCACATTAGAATAACAGGAGGATAGTGCAGTATTGCTGATGTATTTCAGCAGTTCATAGTGCCTCTCTGAAATTGAACTCCACCATTGCTCCCAGGCAGGAGACAAATGGTAACATAAGGCTGCCTGGTAGCAACCTAAAACAACAGTACTTGGCCAAGAGATCAGAAACAACACGGGTGGTTCTGCAATGGTGCACAAAATGTAATGAAAACATTACCTGAGGCAGAACAGATGTCAAGCCAAAGAGGCAAGCTGTCTTCTTCTGCACAAAGAGTTCATATAATAAAAGAGCACTTTAATCCATCTCATGAAATATATTAATGTCTAAAAACGATGGTACCACCCCAAACTGAGACATCTCATTGGATGAATGAAAGCTATATGTATGATGTACATTTAAAGAATTATTTCATGGCTACATGGAAAATATAAATAAACATGGTGCAACCACAATGGGGCCTGATTGGCAGATGTCTACATAACCTGTTGTGAGATCCACAGGACAGGTGACTTCAGGTCATCCACCGAGCTTAGAAGACCCATTATAAACCATGAATTAGACGAGCAAAGCTGCAACTGTTTAAAATCCTACTAGAGGTGACAGAACCAAATACAGGTAAGAGCTCTCCTGATGCTATATTTTACCCCCGTAAAAACCTGCTAACAATCTCCAGTAAGAACAAGGACACCCATGTCAACTGAGAAACCTTCACATTTTCAATCTTTTTTCTACCCAAACATCAACCAATCCTCTTAGAATTCTCTTTTTTAAATGTAGCACAAGTGCATGAAATTGTCCAACCAAACGATGTGCAGCATCAAAGATAGACCTTTGGTCCCTCACAACACAAACTCTCCTTTGACCCCTTTGTCCTGTAATTATTCAAGTATGTTATTCTTATTGATGTGGATATTGCATTTATTACCTTCCTTCCATCCTTTTGTAAAGCGCTCTGATATCCTTTGGGATTTTGTTCGCACTATATAAAACGTTATAAATAAATAAATAAATCTGGTACACCATGCAGTTCTGGATAACAGGTAAAAAAAATCTAAATGTAAAACAGAGCTGATGCTAGTTAGACCCAGAAAGGATATGGCAAAGCCTGCTTTATTTTATGACCACCTATCTTTAGGGGAAATACCTGTAACCCTGAAAGTTTGATTCCATTAGTGGAATTCCCCACAGGTCATTGTGTCCAGGCTCAGGTTGCACCACATTGATAAGGCCCAGCAAGCCTGGAAACTGCCTAGGGTGGCTTGGGTTCCCATTCAGACAGTTCTGGTAGCACTGTTCCTATCGGAGTAGGACCAAGGCTGTTTTGCATATTGCTAGTCCTTGTGTGTAGTGACAGTGAGCAGAAAATAATGAACCTTAATGTGGCCAAGAGTAATAACAGGAGCTGAGATGAAATCAGGTGTCACACCCAAGTCAAGCATTGATCCCATAGCCCGTTGTGCCTAGGACTCGGGGTGCACCTCATTGATGATGCCCAAAAAAGATGCAACTCCTCTGACGTGGCTTGTGTTCCTGTTGAGAGAGGACATGGCCTAGCAGTTCAGGCTGAATCTGAACAAAAGCATTGTTTATCATCCCCCCTAACAAATATAGCGCAAACTACTCCTGGTGCCATAGACTGCATATGTTAACAAGGTATAAAAGATAGAGTTTCCTTTTGGAATTTGGTGTGACCCCAATAAGTTTAGGATACATGACAGAAAGAATCAGTCTATTATCCCCAACAACTTTGCCATCTTGAAATTAAATTAATTTCTCCACAAGCAAAATGTAGTGTTCTTCCTATCCCTTTCTGTTGGACTTCCATCTTCTAACTGATGTTTAACCTGTAGTAAGACATTGTGCCCCTTTACAGCCTGTCACCATTTTTCCTTTTTCATAATGCCTCTGCCACTTATGGTCACACCTCCTATTTACCGTCTTCAACTTCTTCCACCTCATCTACTGCCATTCGAGGATTAAATTCGGCAACCATATTCCTAACCCCTGGGATTAAGGACTATTGGCGCAGAAGTTAAGGAAGAACCTTGATATAACTTAATTTAAATTTGACAAAATTGGTCATTTGATAAAACTTTACACTTATAATCTACTACTACTTACAGTTGAAAGAGGGAAACTTTCCGTACTGATATCTGGAGAGGGTTGGTATGTTGAATGGCTATAAAAACAATGAAGAAAAATGAACGTGATGCAATGGCATATGAAGGAGATGGAGGGAAAAACTCAGGGTAACACCTATGGATAGGTACTTGGGGCCAAATATACCCAAATGGATTAAAGATCTATATCAAGTAAATACAAAAATATAGGACACATTTACAAACATATAAGAATAAAATCAGCAGTTATCATTAAGCTTCTTCAGCAGAGTGAACTATTTAAAGATGATAATGCTCGCCAAGCTCATATTTCTGTTCAATATGTCCCCTTTTATGTTCCCACATCCCTCAGTAAAATTAAATTAAAAATAGATAGATTTTAGAGCTTGTTGAGGTATACATGTTTCACACAAAAAGCTTTTTTTAAATTATTTCTCCATAGGTGTAGGGACAGTTTCTCTGATTTAAAATTTCTGGAAATGTTGTGTCATATTGTATCTACTGCACATTTTTTGTTTAATTTTGGGTCTCCAAAGTTGTTTTTAAAAAATGCGCCACAAGATCCATTTGGGGTTTCACGCTCTGTGGAGGGAGATCAAAAGGGTCTTTCTAATCCCACATTTGTGCAGGATCTCTCAAGGGATGGTGAACTCAGAATCTATTTTACTTAGAAGGCATGCTTTACTCTTTTCTACAGCAGTGGATAAAGACGGATTCATAACTGCCATTCCTGCTTTATGTGCAACTTAGATCTTTTTTTTGTGGCAGGCGAAATAAAAAAATATGTGTAGGAGCTGCTTTGTTTAATTGATTCCGCTATGGGACAAAAACAATTGTGAGCTATCAAGTGTAGCGATGGATTAAAATCAATTTTTCAAGTTTTCAAGTTTTTTATTTTAAATTTGACATAGACCTCAGCTGAGGTCAACAAATACGCAGACATAGTTTTAAAACATTTATAATGACACCCATAGCATCAGCTTTAAACATTTCTAAAGTTAAAACATTTCACCATACGTTTTTTGTGACATATTTAAGATGAAATTATTTGATATTTATATGGCTATAACAGATAAATTCATCCGATAGGTTTTCCACGGCTTAGATAGATCATTTGAAAAGGTGACATTGTATCTAAAGCTGATAGTTCATAATATCAGCTTTAAATATTTATACTTTTTAAACATTATCATCATGAACTTTAAAACAACTTTAGAAAACTCTTTAAACATTTATACAATTGATAGCAAGCAGGTTCATCCGGTGGTGATTTACAGAGCTTAATTAGACTTTGCATAGAAAAAACATTGTATCTGATACTCTTAGGCCTTAAATACCTCCTTTGGGCTTCTACTAGGGTTGGGTTAGGGCAAACAGATAAAACATGAGTTAGATCTTGCATTCCTCCCTTACACAAATCACAAAGCCCAGTTGTATTTTCAGAATTGTTCCACTTTGCTTTATACACTTTCAAAGGGAGGATTTTTAGCCTCATTAAAAGAATACAGCACCGGACCCTATTATCTAATGAGAAATATGTGTATTTCTCTGGGGATTTATAGTTTATAGTTTTTGTATATTCTATATAGTGTTTTAATTGAAGACAATGTTCTACGTCCAGATCGAAACTTAATCTTGGGGTCATAGTCTTTAAAAAGAGCTTCACAAGTGCTGGTGTCCAAGTTTGTAAAAGTGCTACTGTGCTGTGAAATGTTGCGTCCTGCTGTATCTACGGGACGGTGAACTCAGAATTGCCTTTTATTCAGATTCATTCAAGGCAATAGAAAGAACAATAGGGAATCTATTTTACTTAGATGGCATGCTTCACTCTTTTCTACAGCAGTGGATAAAGACGGATCCATAATTGCTATTTCTGCTTTACGTGCAACTTTTTTTGTGGCAGGCGAAATAAAAAGATATGTGTAGGAGTTACTTTATTTAATAGATTCCGCTATGGGACCAAAAGAGTTGTGAGCTATCAAGTGTAGCAATGGATTAAAATCATGAATGGATCTTCAAAAAACATTGTAAATCATTGGCCATACCCAATTATCAATAAATGGGCTTGGAAAAGTTTAATTTTCAGAAAAAAGTATATGGAGAGGTTAGTGTAGTGTAAATCTACACAAACTGAGAGTGGGATTACAGCTGTTGGACACAAACAATAGGTCTCC
The DNA here is from genome assembly GCF_964204655.1 of Triturus cristatus. NCBI lineage: Eukaryota > Metazoa > Chordata > Amphibia > Caudata > Salamandridae > Triturus > Triturus cristatus. The sequence goes on from NC_140587.1 coordinate 300,844,379, forward strand.
ATTAAGTTAGGCTAGTGTTTCCCAAACTGTGGGTCAGAGAGCCGATTTTTTGGTGGGTCCTGAAATTTCAAGCAATAAATAAACATGCCTTTAAACTCTGTGCTTAACTTGTCACATTTGCTGCACTTCAAAGACAGAAGTCAAATGTCAGGCTATGTTTTATGACAAATTTCTGCTTATTTTTAGAACACATAGATTGGTGCTTATAAACTCCTCTCACTTTGCAGTCAGAGAAAGAAAGGTAAAGTGAATTATGTGATAATCTTCCTGTGGTACAAAGAGTGTGAGTGGAAAGGCTGTAGGATATTTTTTCTTTGAAACACACGTTAAAATCTAAATACTTATAAATAAATTGTACACATTTAGCAGTCAGGAAAGCAGAAATTAGGCAAATACATTTTTTGTAATTCCGAAGTGTGACAGCAACAATTTTAATATGATCAGAACAAATCAAGACACTTTACTTGGTGATGCGCAAATGATACCTGTTCACTGAAAGCCGACTTCCACGCATTGTCATATGTGTTCAATATTCTTTTATCAGTAAAACTGCATGTCTGTGCACATTTCGTGGTCATTTCAATAAGAAATGTGCTGTCTCTCAATGAGTGTGCACTGCCACATAAGGCTTTAAATACATTTAAAATCGCCTGCCTCATGGCCATTAAACCTCGGTGGGTCGCAAAAGTTTGCCGTTCTAAAAAGTGGGTTGTGGTTCCAAAAAGTTTGGGAAGCACTGAGCCAGGACATAAATTAAACACAATTTGTCAGGGAGTAGCTCCTCTTATATTTGCTTCACATGCGGGGAGTTGGAAGTAGTTCATCGCCATATGTTTAGCAGCTGTTATCTACTCCAAAATGTTTGGGGAGACATTATTGAATACCTTAATGGGACTACCATGCCAAGGTCCATTCTATGGGGGAACTGATACTGCTAACACTGACAGGCACTTATGCTTATGTTTATGAAAGGACTCAGCGTCTATGCATGGAATCATGAATAACATTAATGATTAATGCAGAGATTTATTTTAACCACTTTGGAGAGCTAACAAACTGAGAGAGATGGATGGACATTTGGAGAAGAGAAGTGGGCTGATGAGAGAATGTGTCAGCTTTTCACTAACCTTGAAGACTATGGCTATTGATATCCAAGATGTCCAGTTAGAGAATGCCACTTGTGTGTGAGTCAAAGGTTGAATACCTTCCGTCTTATGTCCAAGGCCAGACCAGTAATTTAGAGTTTTTCGTCTATATGGTCCATACTTAGGTTGTCTTGACCTATGACCCTTATTCTTCTGTTTATGTTACAAAAGAACAAGTCCTGCAAACATAGTGTAACCTTGCTGTTATTTTTACTAATGGCATTTTCACTTGCGCGTGATATTTTTGCAAGTGCATGTTTAATCATTTAGGCTTGTGAACTCATGTATACGCCGTGTGAGAGGAAGTTTTCTCATTATTGCTTTCTATTTTCATGTAAAAGATTCCCATTCATATGTTACTCCCATCACTGATTTCTGGCATCCTCTTGGGAAGCAGGGATTATGCAACAGTAAGAAACATGTTTTAGTTATCTACACATAGAAGGAGGTTGTAAATTGGGACTCCCTTTGAAGAACAAAAGAACTAAAGTTCATGAACCTCTTGACTGAGGAGAATAGAAGGTCTGAGAAGACTGCATAGCAGGAAGTCATGGGGTTCTTTGGAATACAATCCTTAGTACTGAAGTATAATGTGGTTTCAGTGAAACTTTTATTCCACAATTTGAGGAATATATTTTCTATTTAGTTTTCTTCTGTTAACTTGAGCGGTCAATCGTCAATTGCTTGCTGCGTACATGAATAGTGTATAATAAACATATACAATGTATAATCTGTGTTCTTTACTATCTTATCTGACCCTGTGGGGGCTGTATGTACAACGCCCTGCACCCTCTGACAGGACAGCGGCAGTGTCTATGCTGGCCCACCTTGGATCACAGCCCACAGGAGGGGCCAGTGAGGCACAGTCTGTTCCTTCCACTCCACGACCCCACAATATCAAATAAATGTGTAACTTTTTGTTTGTGATCGATTAGAACTCAAAATGTTTCAAATCTGTAAATATGATACAGTAAATTAAAAATCCCTACTGACCACTGCCTTTTATTTTCCTTTGATTCTGTCCATATTTATACAGCTGTTGAACCCCTTCATACTCTCCCACAATTAGAAAATTTGTGACCATTGGTCTCTGCGTTCTGTAGAGCGGCCAAGGTTTGGATGTGCATGTAGTCTGCACACCTTTATGACACACTGATAGGCACTGAGAGAAGCTTGCACTGCCTTCAGCCTCAGCCCTAGTGCTCTCAATGGTGCCTCATCGGTGAGACCTACCAGCAACGCGAATTCACCCAGACAGCTAGAAGCGACTCAGTTCACTCCGTGCACTGGAGTTATATGTTGCATGAAAAAAATTACAGAAACACATCTGGAAAAAAACATACAATATTATGAAATGCACGAAAAGCAGGAGTAAAAGAAAACATGGACTGAATTGCTGATATGGCTTGCCTTAAAGGTGTTGACAGTCATTGTTGAGAAATCGAATATCCTTTTCACCATTAGGGTTCGGGATCAATAGCGGGTCCAATCAGGACCCGTTTCAAAGTCCCTTTTTAATTACAACTGGATCTCAGATCAGGCCAGCCCCGGCCCACTGAGGGCCCTTGTTTCCTATCAATTGCGGTGCTGGAGCAGTTACTGTATGTTGAATTCAGGAAGAAGTCTGCAAGTGTGCCCCTGCTGAGCGGCATGGTGCCCAAATGAGGAATTCTGTACCCCCTTGTGTCTCTGCTGGTGGGGTTTTGCCCTGGGTCTTTCTGTGACTAGTCCCTTCCTGATTTTTACCTTGTTCATACACATGTAACTTTCACTTCACAGTATGTGTGGAACAACAGCTCTGTTTTGTTTGCCGATGGCTATATTAAGCTCTTCTGCCAGCAGTTTATGTGGGTTGAGTACACCTGAATCCTGGTAGTACATGTATAATGCTTGAAACGCATTTATACCTGTGCTGTGTTTTTACTTTTTTCCTTTAGAGTTGGTCAGTTCATATTTCTGGGACTGTAATGCCCTGTAAATACGCTGTTGCCCATACTATTGAGTTGTAAGGTAATGTTGCGGTTTTGTTTGCACTTTCACTGTCCTTTGTTTATTTCGCCCCTAATTTTTGCATCTCTTTTGTTCAGAGAATCTATGTGCGGCTTCCCATGTTTAGCTGGTGTGTGTGTGATTTAGATGCATTCTTGAGGGAGTGTGGGGTGATCACAGGTTCTATCCAGCTCAGGTGCGGTCTTGTCAGTCATTCGCATGGCCTTTGCTCTACTGTATGGTTTGACATTTGAGCCCCCTGGGCGTGCTGATGGCTTTAAAAATGGTTAGCAATATTCATTTTTCCCCATCATGACTTCTCATCCGTGGCCATTGTACACCATGCTCAATGGATCCATTTTATCTTTTGTTTGAATATGTGTTTGAGCATTTGTGATATATGTTGAGTTTTTCCATGCAATAAAGTAAGAGGATGGAGTCAGATGAAAGCTGTGCTGCAATGACAAAATATAACCTATGGAACACCTACCAACCTAACATAACGTTTCAGAAACAGATCAATAAAAGGTAAAATGGCCTTCAATGTAAAGACATTCGCTGCAGTCTACTCAGAAGCATCTGAAGGCGTAAATGATTCTCTAACATTTCTTTTTTACAATATTTCATTGTTGAAACTTTTACTGAGGAAGTGGTAGGGCCATTTACAGACTCATGGCCGGAAAGATAACTCGAGGCTTAAGAAGTCCTCACAATGAAACATGCTTGGCCAGCACAGGTCAACAAAGGAAGGGTTGTGAAGGATGCAGAGCACCGCCCAATGAAGAGGTACACGTTGGGCAGTAAGATTGTAGGCAGCATGTACAGTGTTCTTTGTATTTTTTGTACAGCACCTGCACTTGATCTACAGATTACTGTTGAGTAAAAGGCCAGGTGGTGTCAGTTAGACCTGTAGGAATAAATCATTTTGTACATTTTGTGAAAGTTGCCTTGGCAGGCACTGCTCTGCTTGGAATCCCATGACACTTGGGCGAGGGAGCCAAAAGTCCTACAAAGACTCAGTTTAGGAGAGAATGGAACATGGGATGGTGCCAGAAGAACATGTCTCGCGAAGCCGATATTGCAACAGAACTGTCTGCAGATACATTTTCTTCTCTGCAATAGAGAGGAGGGTCCTAATTACGCCCATGAGTGGTCCTCTACTTTTAATCAGTGTTTGGCACAGCCTGTGCACAGGTGAAGAACAGACCCAACCAAGAACATAAAAAAAGAAAACGGTGAGGATAGAATGTTAAAAAGTGTCGAAAGTACTTTTAGCATTTGCAGAGATATTCAACGTAAATGTCCATACAGTCTTTTTGTTTCAGGTAGATTTACGTGTGTTGGAGGTTGCTGTTCTGTCTTTTTATGAAGTCTGGTTTACCAACCTTCATAAGTGGATAACGTTATTATTTATGTTTGTAGAAGGAAAGTTAACTACCTAATTTATTATGACGTCAATGAAAAACCGTGGAAAGTATGAAACTGTACCTGAAAGGAGTAATCCACAATTGGAATTAAGTGGGTCATTTAGATGTCAGAGGAATGGCGCATCCACCATAATACTGTGGAAGTAACATTCCATCAAACTTGTGGTTCTCTCGCTCCGTGAATGTATGACATTATAACGAATGTTATTACCACACATGACTTGACCATGCATCCAGTGCAACGCAATGCCTTTAACACGCATTGTCTGTACCACGTAAGTCTTTACCGCGCATATGCCTTTACCATTCTGTTAATTTGATCGGTGGACATGTAAGTCTATTAGTTTGATTGAATAGCATAAACAGTGGCGGATCCTCTGCTAAAGCGGAGGAACGTTGCCCCACTGCTTTTCACAGTGGAAAAAAAGGAAGAATAAGATGATACTAACTCTATATTATTATCATTCTATTTTTCCTGCTGCTGCGTCTCGGCAGTGGGGCGGGGCAGATCAGCACATAAATGTTTGACCGTCCCTCTGGGGCCGGCCAAACATTCATCCGCACTTTGCATGTTCTTCATGCAGGCTGCATTACAGCCTGCATGGAGAACATGCCCAGCCTACCATTCCCTGGTTGAGTGCCGAACCACAGCGCTCAGACCAATCAAAACGCTGCATTGCAGCGTTGTGATTGGCTATCGGGAGGCTGGGAGCCACGTGCTTTCTGCTTCCTTTGCAGAGAAGAAGCCAGGAAGAAGACGCAGGAGAGGTGGTGGTGGCCGGATGGAAGGCCGGCCGGCAGGTTAGTGTTTTTTGGTGTTTTTTTAAAACCTCCACCTCTTCTCCCCTCCCTGCCCCACTGGTGCTTCCCAGTAGCAGCCGCTCCTGAGCATAAAGGAGGGATAGAGGAGAGAAGAGTCTAGAGAGTTTTATTTGGGCGATCATATTAGTTAGATAATATTTGGGATTAATCAAAGGAGGGATAGAGGAGGGAAGAGCCTAGATAGGGATATTAGAGAGATCCTAGTAGTAAAATGAGGTTTGGGATGAGTCAAAGGAGGGATACAGGAGGAAAGAGTCTAGGGAGTGTTATTTTGGAGTTCATAGCAGTTAAATGAGGATTGGATGGGTCAGGGAGGGATAGAGAGGGAAGAGTCTAGAAAGGGTTATAAGGGAGATCATAGTATTAGACTGAGGTTTGGGGTGAGTCAAGGAGGGATAGAGGAGGTAAGAGTCAAGAAAGGGTCTTAGGGAGATCATAGTAGTAGAATAAGGATTAGGATGAGTCAGAGAGTGGAAGTAGAGGATATATTGAGAGAGGAATAGGATGAGACATAGCGTAGTGCATTGGAGGGAGTTGAAAGTTTTGTATTCTTTTTTTCTTTCTTTCTTACTACAGTAGGAGTAAAGTAATAAAATATATACATACATAATTACATAGAAATGGTATACATGAATAAAAGAAATATATATATTAATATATATATTTCCTTATCGACCCCTAAGCCCCTAAACTCACCCACCCCATAAGCCTAAAAACCCTTACTAACCAAATACCCTTACACACCGTAAACACTAAAAATACCCTTACCACCCAAATACCCTTATCCACCAAAAACTCTTACCACCCAAATACCCTTACCCACCATAAACCTAATAATACCCTTACCATCCAAATAACCTTACCCTCCCTCAACCCTAAAAAAAAAACCTTGCTACACAAATACACTTACTCACCCTAAATCCTAAAAATCCCCTTGTCACCATAATCCCCTTGCCCACCCTAAACACTAAAAATACCTTTGTCACCCAAATACCCTTACCCAACCTAATCCCTAAAACACCCTTACCACCAATTACACTTACCCACCCCTAAACCCTAACAATATTCCTACTACCCAAATACCCTTACCACTCATAAATCCTAAAAACCCTAAGTACCCAATAGCCTTACCCATCCATAAACCCTAAAAACACTCTTACCCTAATAAATATAAATATATCAAAGAAATACACCGATGCCCAAATTCAAGGAATACCAGGCGCTTTACTCAAAAACGACTAAATTACGCTCTTTATTCTGACACGTTTCGGCTCTCCTATGAGCCTTGATCACAGATGAGCAATCCCTCTAATACAAAGTGACAGCGTGCTTTTAATGTCAGACTACCATGTGCTCTGTAGCCTTCAGGTCATATATTTCCCAGAGTGCGCAATGAAAATATATTCCATTGCACCTAAGCACTTCAGTCACCAGTTATAATCCATATATTTCCAATGTGCTTTGCCCTTCATATTTAGTGATACTGCTAAAGGCATTTAGTGTCTCTTAATTCGCATCTGCCCAAAATCAGCAAGAGGAAGTGTAAATACCCCTCTCACATCCCTTGCTCGCCTCCACTCTCAATTTCAATTAGGATAAATCCTTTTCTTTCTTTCGTTTAGATGGGCAGGTATATACTTACCTGATATATATTTACTATTTCATTGTAAAGGCATGTGTGGTAAAGGCATGCGTGGTAAAGGCAATGCATGGTACAGGCATTGAGTGGTAATGCACGCGAGGTAAAGGGATTTCGTGGTAAAGACCCTGAGGTAAAGGATGTTTCTGGCTTCATTTAGAGGTGGGGAAACAGTTGGATTTCTTTCAGCCGAGTCCTTTGCCACCCGAGAACCAGGATCTGCCACACTATCCATCATGGGACCATTGGGTCATAGTGGTGGTTCCCATGACGATCCTGCATAGGGAAATCACACAGTGGCCCCCACACCCTTGGATAGATCTCCCTGTATGTTGGGCCATTGTTATTTTGCCCTGCAAAAACAAACTTCCAGTTTTTGGGTTTATTCTTGAAGAGCAAGATAGTTAGCAGAGTCGGTGCATCAAACATGGCACTTGCTGGGCAAGCGATCAATGCCTTCTATAGAGTCCCTACAGTGACAGCTTCACTGAAGGCAAGAGATTCCCACAAGGCATGCCATCTCTCTAAGTCTGTGGGCAGTTCTCTACTGGGGGGCCCATGGTCCCTGTGGAGTGGCATGGAGCACTGGTTTTAGTAGAGTCTACATGGAGTACTGGTGATCTGCTATCAATGGTATTTGAGCATCTACATTGTTTAGGAACTGTGGGGCATATCAACAACAACCGGCGATAATTATCGCTGAGCGCACTTAGCGCTCGGATAATTATCGCCGGCTAGCGCCGATTTTTATCGCTGAGATAGCGTGCTATTAGCAACGCTTATCTCAATAGCGATAAAAATCCTGGTGCTAGGTGGCTAACGTGAGATTATCGCTGGAAACCCAGCGATAATCTCACGTTAGCTTGTTGATAGGGACAGACAAACTTAGCCATGATATCCTCCTTCCATAGGATATCATGGCTAAGTCAGAAAAATACCAGACGTAAAAAAGCAGCGTTAACCGCGGTTAGCGCTGCTTTTTTTGTCTCTAACAGGGTTAGCGATATTCTTGATAATAGGAGAAATGTCGCTTAGCGACCTTTCTCCTATTATTTTACTCTGGAACGCCCCCTTTGCATCTCATTAGAGATGCAAGGGGAAGCGTAGAGTAAAAGGGTGCTAACATGCGAATTTGCATGTTAGCACCCTGTTGTTGATAGGGTGCTAGTTTTATCTCTGCTTTTTTGGCTTTTAAAGCCAAAAATGCAGAGATAAAGCCCTTGTTGATATGCCCCTGTGTTTGGAATGCAAATGAAATTATAAAGGTAATGGACTTCATTTAAAAACAATATTATAGTATTATTTGATAAAGTATGTGAACAATGAACAAGAATTGTTTTATGAATGCGTACCTTAAAGTGATGACAAGTAATATTATCACCAAGGTGAAAGTCATTCTGAATAGGACTGTGCACGACACAATTACATAAAGAATGCTGTAAACACATTCCGTGCGTCCAGAAACAGGCCTGGGGAAATGGTGTAGCAGACTTGTGCCCACAAGGAAAGTCACCTGGAGCTAAGTAACTCAGGCACGTGACAATGGCAAGGTTCTGATCACTAAAAAATGATTTTTGATTTAAAGACCAATAATGGGAATTCTGCCAAAGAATAATAGGATTAAAGCAGGATTGTTATTCACTCCTCCTCTTGTCCTACCCCACTATTTAAAGTGTAGTGGATGGTAAATGTTGCTATAGCGGAGACTCCCAACACCTGTGCCATGGAAAGGTACCAACACCACAAATAAAAGGACAACCCCTGCCACCCATTACTGAAGGCCGTGCGTAGTGCCGGGTTAGGTGTAGATTAGGGGTTGACCGTGTTGCACTGCTAATTACCCCACATATTACATCACTGATGGCATCTCCTATCAAATAGTTAATAATATTGCTGCAACTTATGCAGTAAAATTATTCATGAGAAAAAGGTGTATGGCTGGGGCATGAGTTATAGTTATCTTAGGGTATGAGTTATAGTTTGTTGAGATAATTATAACTATAAATGTTGAATTTCTATGGTTCTGTGCATGTAAAATCTAAACCTAACTATAACTATAACAGTTTTACTGCTCCCGCCCACTGGGAGTGGACTTACTGTTTGTTCTCACGTGGCGGGAGCTGTAAAAGCTCCCACCAAGTGAGAGCAAACAGGTATGCCCTGGGTGGGCACCCTAGAACATAGGGAGACAACCCTAGGGAGTGGCGGTCCCCAGGGCCACTAATGGCTACAGGGGGGGCTGCGCAGCCCCCTTCTTTCTTTATGTATGTCCAGCCCCAGGGAGGTGGTTGTTCTTGAGTCAAAAAACCATGTGGCCCACTCCCAATTAAATTTGGCCATGCTCAGGGGATGTGGTGGTCCCCAGGGCTGAACATGGCCCTGGAGGTGGGCTGCGCAGCACATTCCTCCTTGGCTGAATTCCGTTCGGAGGTGGTGGTCCTCGGGGCAATTTATAACTAAGGAGGGGGTCTGAGCGGCCCTCCTCTTATTTAACAATAAATCACCGGGGAGGTAGCATCCTTAGGGCCATAAAAGGCCTACTGAAGGCACCTGGCAGCCCCTCTCCTTATGTTTTGACAATGCATGTCCCCAGGAAGGTGGTAGTCCCCAGGGCCCATATCGGCGATGGGGAGGGGGCTGCATGCCTCCCCATAATATATATAAAAATAAGCCCCCGGGACCTGGCCCGTCCAGGGGATCTAATACAAACAAGAACAGGAGACCATGCTTGTTTTTAAAAAAATGTTTCACGGGTATTCGCAAATCCATCTGCCATTTTCACAGGGAAAATTTTCCAAAAATGCTTTTTGGTCCTGGCGGAGTCCCTAGGGGACCCTACCATAAGGCCTAGGGGGTTAGGGTTTTCCTACCCTGCCCCCTTCTCTTTTGTTTATCTTTATGTTTGGGACTCAGCTGAGTCCGAGTCCAAAAATGGCTGCCAACACTCCCTGGAATCAGATCTCAGCACGAGACCTCTCGGATCTGCGGAGGGTTCGCATCCCTAGATGTCTATATTTCTTTTTTCTTTTATATCTCAAAAACTACTGAACGGATTTACACCAAATTGCAAAAAGCACGCTTTCTGGACCAAGATCTAACTTTCTTCCAAATTTGGTGTATTCCGTCCAGCAGTTTGGGATGTAGACGTGTATAAAATATCTATGGGAATTAACATGGAAAACACACTTCTTTTGCCCTCCTTTTCTTGGCCCCCGCTTGATTGATCACCTAGAAACTTTCCATGCACAACTAGACAAAGCGGGCACCTTTCTGGGAAATTTTGGGAAGATTCGTCAAACAGTGCCAAAGTTATAAGCAAGTTAAAAAATGCTTTTCCTATTGAAACTAGGTCCTAACTATAACTACCTACTGGTGACTGCCAGTAGGCAATATATATATAATTCTCCCACTTTAAAATCGAAAAAAACAAAAAAGTTGAAAAATTACAAAAAAAAGTTAAAAAACTAAAAAGGACTATTTTCAGTGCAACCCTATATTGTCATCATCAACAGTGTTTGTATTAAAAATTCCCCTCTCCTTAAAAAAAAAGAAAAAAAAAGAACTCCAGCGAGAGTCTTGGGGAGCAGGTGGACCTAACCAACCTGACAAAAACACAAACAACATAAATTATTGACTTTCTTTTTGACAGAATAGGCGGCTCTGAAAAGAGCCATTTTTGTGTACCTATTGTGGGTGTTTTTATTTTTTAAACTGGAATACAGAAGTGAGGAGGGTTTCAGAAAAATGAGGGATTGTGTATGGGGGAAAAAGCTATGACCAAAAAAATAATCTAAAGCCTAGGAGAGCATTTGTGGTCTTGTACCAACTTGTCATGGGCTGCAGCATTTTATTCTGAAGAAAATGTGATTGTCTTACAAAGGCAGCAAGATAGAGCCTTATTTATTGAACAAAAAAGTATCCCATCTGGAGCCAGCCCGGCTCATTTGGAAGATCAGGATTGGGGGACCACTGGTGCGCCTGGTTACTGCACACCCACTGTTATGGGTGGGAAGGGAAATTGACCCTTTTCTTTATATAACCCTTGTTAGACCTGTCAGCCCTTTGGGTGGTCCCTCCTCATCATTATTTATTTTGTCCCACTTTTGGCTCAAACCCTGTTTGAATTTTTCCTTTTTGGGAACCACCAGACTTTTTCGTGTTGCTGCAGATTCAGGGAGCCATTTTAGCTACCCCTGAAACTTCTGTCTGAGGGCCTGGAGCACAAAATGGTGGCCACCTGTGACATCACCAGCATCCACTGGAACCTACCAGCACCTTCCAGAACATTCCAGAACCCTGTGACAGTTGGAGGCGGTTTAGAATGTTGGGAAGCTAAGACAGAGAGTTGGCAGTTGGAGCTGGCAGTTGGCACCTGACTGGTGAGGAGTGAGCAGCAGAAACCTGAAGGAGGAAGGAGTGAGGCAGCAGGGGTGGAAACTTGTGCCTGGAGTGGGGTCCATAAACCCACCCTTGATACTAGTCCCTACTGACTGAGCCCAGCCTGGAGCCCTGTGTGGGAAGAAGCAAGAAAAACCATCCTAAGGACCTGGACAGCAGGAACAGGCCTTAGAAACAGAGAACAGCAAGATCCTGACCTGGAAACTGGTTTCCCTGGAGTCCGACGTCGAGTAGCCTGAGACCTGGAGCCCGAGGTGGAGAAGCGGCGCCGACTGGAAAGCGGACGTCGTACCCGGAGCCGCCAGAGGTCGAGAGAGGGCGCCGTCAGAGGTCGTGAGGAGTACCAGAGGTCGAGGAGGAAGTCACCCGAGGTCGAGTGAGCGGCGTCATCGGAGGAGTGAAGTCCGCCCTCCGGAGTCGTCGGAGACCAAGGTGAAGTGTACCGGAGGTCGGGAGTGAGGATCGCACTCCGGAGTCGCCGGAACCTGAGAGAATCGTGCCGGAGGTCGGGAGTGGAGGTCGCACTCCGGAGTCGCCGGAAACCTAAGGAGAGGAGCACCGGAGGTCGGGAGTGAGGATCGCACTCCGGAGCCGCCGGAAGTCGACATCGAGTCAAGGCCGGCCGACGTCATCGAAGTTGAGGTCGCCATCGGACCGGAGCCGCCCGAAGTCGACATCGAGTAAAGACTGCCCGACGCCATCGAATCGGAGGTCGAGATCGAGCCGAGGCCGCCGACATCGAACCGGAGCCGCCTACCGGCGTCGTCAAGAACTGACATTGTGCCGAGGCCGCCGACATCGAACCGGAACCGCCTCACGGCGTCGACACGACTCCAGCGGCGTCGGAGCATCAGAAAAAGTGCAGTAAGTGGAGTAGAGGGCGCCTAAGGCCCTGTGGAGACCTGAGAGACTGCTCTAAGGGGCTAGGGAGGTGCTGGAACCAACCTGACTGTGCCAGGGGTGAGCTGGGACTAATCTAGAGAGGTTGTGTGGAGGGAGAGAGCCAGGTCTCTGGTATTCCCCCCTTGATCTACCTCAGTTTAGGCCTCAGCCTTGTCCAAGCCAGGGAGTAGACACCCTCAAGCCTTCCACATCCCCACAAGCTGTGCCTGGGCCAAATCAGCCCTTAGGAATTCAAAAGTGATCTGATTCTATGAGTGTCACTGTCAGCTTTTAAGTATTTATTAGGGGCACTGTATTTATTGTATTTAACCTATTTATTGATGCACAATCTTTATTGGTTTACAGTATTTATTGCCTCAGAATATTTAATTGCCTGTATGTATTGCACTTATATCTATGCCTTCATTATTTATGATCACCCCTATTTATTGAATCATTAAGCCAGTATTTATTTGACCTGCACTATTTAAAAAGTTTGTATATTGTGATTGCTATTTATTTATCTAATCAGCAACTAAGAGAAAAAGAAGATAAAGAAAGATATTTTTCATAATTTTTACGGTGTAGAGTCGTTTTTGGAATGGATGCACGCATGGTTATTGTATGGGTATGTCGTATGCTTAGCACGGTGCCTGATTCCTGACCACTCGAGCCAAGCTACCACAGTGTGTCTGGGAGAACACCACCACCCTTCCAGAGTGGGAGTGTGGTTTTCCAACATTAATTGGTGTTCAGTGGTGGGATTGAGCTGTGCCTACGTATACTCAACAATAACTGTGGGTAGTCCATAGGCCTACACCGGGAGTTTTCTCAAAGCGGCCTTCCTAATTGTGGGTTTTTGTTTTTTCCAAATTTACTCTGGTGGTGGGAGTAGGTATTATTAAAGGTACCCCCCTGCATAGTTACTGCACAAAACCTGTCCTCTAACCTGAGTGGGCGAGATGGAGTTTGTACTAGAAAATCTAGAAACGTACACTGTGGCCCAACTCAGGGAGTTTTGCCAGCGGGAGGGGGTGTACTGTCCCCCAGGAGCAAAGAAGGGTGCACTCCAAACCAGCTTAAGGGCTTGGGGGGAGGCACGACGGGAAAGCAAGGCTGAGGAGGAAGACAGGGATGGAGAGCCTGACCCCGAGGGGGCTGAGATGTACCAACCTGAGGTGGGGAACCTGTCAGCGGGGCCCAGAACCATTTCCAGGAAGGGCAGCAGTGCCTCTAGCGGTGGCTTGTCTGAAGTGGAGTTAACAGACCGGAGGGAGAAAAGACAGCTCACATGGGACTTAGCAAGGCTGGAGAAGGAGAAGGAGGAGCAGAGGATGGCCCATGAATTACGACTGAAAGAAATAGATCTTCAGATCCTGAGAATCGGGGCACAACCTGCTCCTAATGGTGGCAGCCAAACCCAAGAGATCACCAGGGAACCTAAACCATACCTGCCAAAGGACATAGTAGCTAGCTATGGAGTGGGCGACGATATCGCCAAGTGGCTAGCGGCCTATGAGGTCTCGTTGAGGGCCCATGGGGTTCCAGAGAAGTACTGGGGAGGGGGATTGTACAAGTACATGCCTCCAGCTGGTAGGGATGCTTTGTTGGCCCTCGAAGAGGATGAGCAGACCCACTACCCCACCATGAAACTGGCGCTCATAAGGAAGTTTGGACTAACACCCGAAAAGTACAGACAGAAGTTCAGGGGTAGTCACAAACTGGGCACACAGAATTGGGTGGACTTCCTGGACTATGCAAAGAAGGCACTGGAAGGTTGGATTCAGGGCAGTGAAGTGAGGAACTACGAGGGGCTGTTTGACCTAGTACTGAAGGAACACCTGCTCGAGAAATGTTTCCCTGAACTGCGGCAACACCTGGTGGATAGCAAGCTGACCAGTCCCCGGAAGCTTGCTGAGGAGGCGGACATTTGGGCTAGTACCCGGGTGTCCACAAGGGGGACTGGAGGGGATACTCAAAAGGCCGGACAGGGCGCCCCCCAGAAGAAAGAGGGAGGGGAAAAGAAAAAGGAGTTCTCCAAAGGCCCCCAAAATAACTTCCAAGGGAAGGGAACAGGATTCACCACTAGGGCTAACCCACCCAGAAACCCTAATCCTGGCCAGAGTCAGCAGCCAAGGGTTGTCCATTGCTATGAGTGCGGTGGCGTTGGACACTATAAAGGAGATCCGAAGTGCTTGAAACGACCACCCCCTCCCATTGGAGGAAAGACCCCCGGAGTAGCTAGTGTAGTGCTCGGGGAGGAGATGCCCTTAACTAAGGGAAGGGAGTGGGCGGGTGTCACTTTAGTGTCCCTGGGAGAACGGGAGATGGTTCCTAAGATCCAGGTGCCCGCAAATACCGCAAAGTATGGGCAGTGGGTCACCATCAACGGCCAACGAGGGGAGGCTCTGAGAGACACAGGAGCCAGTATGACTATGGTGCGTAGCCAACTGGTGTCTCCAGAGCAGGTAATTCCCGATGTACTCCACCCAGCCGCGATGGCTGACGGCAGAACAGGCCACTATCCAGTGGCCGAGGTTCCCTTTGAATGGGGGGGGGTTGCAGGTTCACTTCGAGTTGCCGTAAGCCCTGCCGTGCCAGTCGATTGTCTGCTGGGGAATGACATGGAGCACAACGCTTGGAAGGAGGTGGAATACCGGACTCACACCGAGATGCTGGGTACACCTGACTGGGCCTGTGTTAGCACAAGGTCCGCGACTACCCGAAGAGGGAGTTCGTTTCGGCTGGAGCCTGGAACAAAGGCCCAGCCAGCTGCCAGTCAAGGGAAGAACCGAGGACAGGAGGAGCCTGCCTCGGCGTCCCCACCCCGTAGGACGGATAGGCCACCGGAGGTGGTGGACCAGGAGTCTGCGGTGGGGGACGTTACCAACCTGGAGGACCTACCCATCCCGGCCGAGTGGCACGTGGAGGGAGGCCCGTCCAGGGAGGAATTCTGCCAGGGCCAGAGGGAGTGCCCTACCCTTGAGGGGCTGAGGCGACAGGCCGAAGCCCAGGCAGCAGGGAACGTTGAAGGGAACTACAGTGTTTACTGGGAGGATGGCCTCCTCTACAGTGAACCCAAGGCACCCCTACACGGATCGTCACGAGCCTTGGTAGTCCCTCAACGTTATCGAGCCTTCCTTCTGGAGTTGGCTCACGAGATACCATTGGCAGGACACCTGGGGCAAGACAAGACCTTCGCCCGTCTTGTCCCACACTTTTATTGGCCTCAGATGAAAGTGTCGTCCGATACCTACTGCCGGACATGTGTGTCTTGCCAAGCCAGTGGGAAAACAGGGGTGAAGCTGAAAGCTCCCCTGGAACCACTTCCTGTCGTTAGCACCCCCTTTGAAAGGGTGGGCATCGACATTGTGGGTCCATTAGATCCGCCGACTACAGCTGGTCACAGGTTTATCCTGGTTCTGGTGGATCATGCCACACGGTACCCAGAGGCAATACCTCTGAGGACCATAACAGCACCTGTTGTGGCAAGGGCCCTGATGGGAATCTTTACCCGAGTGGGTTTTCCCAAGGAAGTTGTGTCCGACAGGGGGACCAACTTCATGTCAGCGTACATGCGGGCCATGTGGAAGGAGTGTGGAGTGACATACCGGTTCACCACTCCTTACCACCCCCAGACAAATGGTCTGGTGGAGAGGTTTAACAAAACCTTGAAGGGCATGATCAGAAGTCTGCCTGAAAGCCTGCGGAGGAAATGGGACGTCCTCCTACCCTGTTTACTTTTTTCCTACAGGGAAGTGCCACAGAAGGGAGTGGGCTTCAGCCCCTTCGAGCTTCTGTATGGGCACCCTGTACGTGGACCTCTCAACCTGGTGAGAGACGGATGGGAAAGAACTCCCAGAAAGCTTCCCCAGGATGTGGTGAGCTACATGCTGGCCTTCCGGAGCCAAATGGCTAAGTTGTGGAAGCAAGCTTCTGACAACTTGGAAGCCAGCCAAGCAGTGATGAAGGCGTGGTATGACCACAATGCTCACCCGGTGGAGTTGGAGCCTGGCCAGAAGGTGTGGGTGATCGAACCGGGAGAGCTTAGTGCCCTCCAGGATCGCTGGTCAGGACCCTTTGAGGTGTTGGAGAAGAAGGGTAAGGCTACCTACTTGGTGGACCTGAAGACCCCTCGTCAGCCCCTGCGGGTGCTGCATGCCAACCGCCTCAAACCCCACCACGAGAGGCCCGAAGTCATCTTGATGTTGGTGACTGACGGAGGAGAGGACGTGGAAAGCGAGCCTCTCCCTGATCTGTTTGCGTCTCAAAAGAAGGATGGGTCAGTGGAGGGAGTGATTCTCTCCCCATCTCTAACTCCTGAACAGCAGGAGGACTGTCGCCAGGTCCTGGGGCAGTACTCCTCGTTGTTCTCCCTTGTCCCGGGTAGGACTCACCTGTGCGTCCATGACGTGGACACAGGAGACAGCCCACCTGTGAAGTCCAAGATCTACCGGATGTCAGACAAGGTGAAGGCCAGCATTCATAGTGAAGTCACTAAGATGCTGGAGCTAGGAGTGATCGAACCTTCTAGCAGCCCCTGGTCCAGTCCGGTGGTGTTAGTACCAAAAGCTGCACCACCGGGTGCCCAACCAGAACTGAGGTTCTGTGTGGACTATCGGGGACTGAATTCAGTGACCAAAACTGATGCTCATCCGATCCCTAGGGCGGATGAATTGATTGACCGGCTGGGAGCTGCCCAATATCTAAGTACCTTCGACCTTACTTCTGGGTACTGGCAGATCTCTTTGACTGATGGAGCAAGGGAAAGGTCAGCCTTCTCCACGCCCAATGGCCACTACCAGTTCTGTGTGATGCCCTTTGGGCTCAAGAACGCACCTGCCACGTTTCAGCGCCTGGTAAACCAGATCCTCACCGGAATGGAGAGTTTCTCTGCTGCTTATCTGGATGACATAGCCGTCTTCAGTAACAGCTGGGAGGATCACTTGCGTCACCTGCAAGCTGTTCTCCAGGCCCTGAGACAAGCTGGATTGACGATCAAGGCCAGCAAGTGCCAGATCGGGCAGGGGTCGGTAGTGTACCTTGGACACTTGGTGGGTAGGGGAGAGGTGCAACCCCTCCAGGCGAAGATCGAGGCCATCATGGCCTGGGAACCCCCCAAGACACAGACTGAGGTCCGAGCATTTTTGGGCCTCACGGGATACTACCGCCGCTTCGTGAAGGGATATGGTACCATCGTAGCCCCCCTCACGGAGCTCACGTCCAAGAAACAACCTCGACGGGTAGTCTGGACGGAGGCTTGTCAGCAAGCCTTTGAGAAATTGAAGAAAGCCATGTGCGAGGCCCCGGTCTTAAGGGCCCCAGACTTTTCCAAGGAGTTCATTGTCCAGACAGATGCATCAGAACATGGCATTGGGGCAGTGTTATCGCAACTCAACGAAGAGGGTCTGGATCAACCCGTGGTCTTCCTATCCCGGAGACTACTTCCCAGGGAACAGAAGTGGAGTGCAATAGAGGGTGAAGCCTTTGCAGTGGTATGGGCTCTGAAGAAGTTGCGGCCATACCTGTTTGGCTCGCACTTCCTAGTTCAGACCGACCACAGACCCCTTCGTTGGCTGATGCAAATGAAGGGGGAGAATCCCAAGTTGTTGAGGTGGTCTATTGCCCTACAGGGAATGGACTTTCAGGTGGAACATCGGCCTGGAGTGGACCACGCCAATGCAGACGGTCTCTCAAGGTATTTCCGCCTTAGTGATGAGAACTCCCAAGGGGTTGGGTAGCTCTCCCCACTTTCAGCTGGGGGGGACGCGTGTTAGACCTGTCAGCCCTTTGGGTGGTCCCTCCTCATCATTATTTATTTTGTCCCACTTTTGGCTCAAACCCTGTTTGAATTTTTCCTTTTTGGGAACCACCAGACTTTTTCGTGTTGCTGCAGATTCAGGGAGCCATGTTAGCTACCCCTGAAACTTCTGTCTGAGGGCCTGGAGCACAAAATGGTGGCCACCTGTGACATCACCAGCATCCACTGGAACCTACCAGCACCTTCCAGAACATTCCAGAACCCTGTGACAGTTGGAGGCGGTTTAGAATGTTGGGAAGCTAAGACAGAGAGTTGGCAGTTGGAGCTGGCAGTTGGCACCTGACTGGTGAGGAGTGAGCAGCAGAAACCTGAAGGAGGAAGGAGTGAGGCAGCAGGGGTGGAAACTTGTGCCTGGAGTGGGGTCCATAAACCCACCCTTAATACTAGTCCCTACTGACTGAGCCCAGCCTGGAGCCCTGTGTGGGAAGAAGCAAGAAAAACCATCCTAAGGACCTGGACAGCAGGAACAGGCCTTAGAAACAGAGAACAGCAAGATCCTGACCTGGAAACTGGTTTCCCTGGAGTCCGACGTCGAGTAGCCTGAGACCTGGAGCCCGAGGTGGAGAAGCGGCGCCGACTGGAAAGCGGACGTCGTACCCGGAGCCGCCAGAGGTCGAGAGAGGGTGCCGTCAGAGGTCGTGAGGAGTACCAGAGGTCGAGGAGGAAGTCACCCGAGGTCGAGTGAGCGGCGTCATCGGAGGAGTGAAGTCCGCCCTCCGGAGTCGTCGGAGACCAAGGTGAAGTGTACCGGAGGTCGGGAGTGAGGATCGCACTCCGGAGTCGCCGGAACCTGAGAGAATCGTGCCGGAGGTCGGGAGTGGAGGTCGCACTCCGGAGTCGCCGGAAACCTAAGGAGAGGAGCACCGGAGGTCGGGAGTGAGGATCGCACTCCGGAGCCGCCGGAAGTCGACATCGAGTCAAGGCCGGCCGACGTCATCGAAGTTGAGGTCGCCATCGGACCGGAGCCGCCCGAAGTCGACATCGAGTAAAGACTGCCCGACGCCATCGAATCGGAGGTCGAGATCGAGCCGAGGCCACCGACATCGAACCGGAGCTGCCTACCGGCGTCGTCAAGAACTGACATTGTGCCGAGGCCGCCGACATCGAACCGGAACCACCTCACGGCGTCGACACGACTCCAGCGGCGTCGGAGCATCAGAAAAAGGGCAGTAAGTGGAGTAGAGGGCGCCTAAGGCCCTGTGGAGACCTGAGAGACTGCTCTAAGGGGCTAGGGAGGTGCTGGAACCAACCTGACTGTGCCAGGGGTGAGCTGGGACTAATCTAGAGAGGTTGTGTGGAGGGAGAGAGCCAGGTCTCTGGTATTCCCCCTTGATCTACCTCAGTTTAGGCCTCAGCCTTGTCCAAGCCAGGGAGTAGACACCCTCAAGCCTTCCACATCCCCACAAGCTGTGCCTGGGCCAAATCAGCCCTTAGGAATTCAAAAGTGATCTGATTCTATGAGTGTCACTGTCAGCTTTTAAGTATTTATTAGGGGCACTGTATTTATTGTATTTAACCTATTTATTGATGCACAATCTTTATTGGTTTACAGTATTTATTGCCTCAGAATATTTAATTGCCTGTATGTATTGCACTTATATCTATGCCTTCATTATTTATGATCACCCCTATTTATTGAATCATTAAGCCAGTATTTATTTGACCTGCACTATTTAAAAAGTTTGTATATTGTGATTGCTATTTATTTATCTAATCAGCAACTAAGAGAAAAAGAAGATAAAGAAAGATATTTTTCATAATTTTTACGGTGTAGAGTCGTTTTTGGAACGGATGCACGCATGGTTATTGTATGGGTATGTCGTATGCTTAGCACGGTGCCTAATTCCTGACCACTCGAGCCAAGCTACCACAGTGTGTCTGGGAGAACACCACCACCCTTCCAGAGTGGGAGTGTGTTTTTCCAACAACCCTCACCCACTCTAGTGGTGGCATGCTTCATCATCAGGTTCACCCTGCACAAATTAGTCAAAATGTGCACCTTTTTGGAAAGTTTTGTGGACATTCATCAAATGGGGCCAAGTTATGAGTAACACAAAATGGCATTTCTTTTGGAAACTCTGACCTAACTAGAACTACCCATTGGCGACTGCTACTGGGATATATATATATATATATATATATATATATATATATATATATATATATATATATATATATATATATATATATATATATTCGTCCAAAAGTTGCCACACTTGCGAGGACGCACACAACAAAAGGTCGGATCAGCAATCCTTTATTGAAGCAGAACTAGCAGCTGCACTGGCAATATCTCGGCCTTGCCCTACGCGTTTCGGAGCCCTTGCTCCTTGATCACGGGCTGACGCGCTGTTAGCAGATACAAACAGGAAGGGGTCCACGATTACCATTTATATCGCCCTCTGGTGGGCTATGTTGTTTCAAGGTTACTTGGGACTTGTAGTTCTGTCTGTAAAAATGAAACCCATGGTGGGTTCCGCTGAACAGCATATGCCTCCAAACACTTGAATAGTGTCCCCAGTGTACTTGCCAGTTCTAATACACGCTGCCTTTCATTCCGCTACAGCGGTTCCGGTGTATCCAAAAACCAGCGGTCCACTTTCATTCTCGTGGCGGTGCTGCCCTCTCGACCCTGGCAGGCCGATACAAATTCGTCCAAAAGTTGCCACACTTGCGAGGACGCACACAACAAAAGGTCGGATCAGCAATCCTTTATTGAAGCAGAACTAGCAGCTGCACTGGCAATATCTCGGCCTTGCCCTACGCGTTTCGGAGCCCTTGCTCCTTGATCACGGGCTGACGCGCTGTTAGCAGATACAAACAGGAAGGGGTCCACGATTACCATTTATATCGCCCTCTGGTGGGCTATGTTGTTTCAAGGTTACTTGGGACTTGTAGTTCTGTCTGTAAAAATGAAACCCATGGTGGGTTCCGCTGAACAGCATATGCCTCCAAACACTTGAATAGTGTCCCCAGTGTACTTGCCAGTTCTAATACACGCTGCCTTTCATTCCGCTACAGCGGTTCCGGTGTATCCAAAAACCAGCGGTCCACTTTCATTCTCGTGGCGGTGCTGCCCTCTCGACCCTGGCAGGCCGATACAAATTCGTCCAAAAGTTGCCACACTTGCGAGGACGCACACAACAAAAGGTCGGATCAGCAATCCTTTATTGAAGCAGAACTAGCAGCTGCACTGGCAATATCTCGGCCTTGCCCTACGCGTTTCAGAGCCCTTGCTCCTTGATCACGGGCTGACGCGCTGTTAGCAGATACAAACAGGAAGGGGTCCACGATTACCATTTATATCGCCCTCTGGTGGGCTATGTTGTTTCAAGGTTACTTGGGACTTGTAGTTCTGTCTGTAAAAATGAAACCCATGGTGGGTTCCGCTGAACAGCATATGCCTCCAAACACTTGAATAGTGTCCCCAGTGTACTTGCCAGTTCTAATACACGCTGCCTTTCATTCCGCTACAGCGGTTCCGGTGTATCCAAAAACCAGCGGTCCACTTTCATTCTCGTGGCGGTGCTGCCCTCTCGACCCTGGCAGGCCGATACAAATTCGTCCAAAAGTTGCCACACTTGCGAGGACGCACACAACAAAAGGTCGGATCAGCAATCCTTTATTGAAGCAGAACTAGCAGCTGTGAATAGCTGAACAGCTTGAATAGTGTCCCCAGTGTAGCGGAATGAAAGGCAGCGTGTATTAGAACTGGCAAGTACACTGGGGACACTATTCAAGTGTTTGGAGGCATATGCTGCTCAGCGGAACCCACCATGGGTTTCATTTTTACAGACAGAACTACAAGTCCCAAGTAACCTTGAAACAACATAGCCCATCAGAGGGCGATATAAATGGTAATCGTGGACCCCTTCCTGTTTGTATCTGCTAACAGCGCGTCAGCCCGTGATCAAGGAGCAAGGGCTCCGAAACGCGTAGGGCAAGGCCGAGATATTGCCAGTGCAGCTGCTAGTTCTGCTTCAATAAAGGATTGCTGATCCGACCTTTTGTTGTGTGCGTCCTCGCAAGTGTGGCAACTTTTGGACGAATTTGTATCGGCCTGCCAGGGTCGAGAGGGCAGCACCGCCACGAGAATGAAAGTGGACCGCTGGTTTTTTGATACACCGGAACCGCTGTAGCGGAATGAAAGGCAGCGTGTATTAGAACTGGCAAGTACACTGGGGACACTATTCAAGTGTTTGGAGGCATATGCTGCTCAGCGGAACCCACCATGGGTTTCATTTTTACAGACAGAACTACAAGTCCCAAGTAACCTTGAAACAACATAGCCCATCAGAGGGCGATATAAATGGTAATCGTGGACCCCTTCCTGTTTGTATCTGCTAACAGCGCGTCAGCCCGTGATCAAGGAGCAAGGGCTCCGAAACGCGTAGGGCAAGGCCGAGATATTGCCAGTGCAGCTGCTAGTTCTGCTTCAATAAAGGATTGCTGATCCGACCTTTTGTTGTGTGCGTCCTCGCAAGTGTGGCAACTTTTGGACGAATTTGTATCGGCCTGCCAGGGTCGAGAGGGCAGCACCGCCACGAGAATGAAAGTGGACCGCTGGTTTTTGGATACACCGGAACCGCTGTAGCGGAATGAAAGGCAGCGTGTATTAGAACTGGCAAGTACACTGGGGACACTATTCAAGTGTTTGGAGGCATATGCTGCTCAGCGGAACCCACCATGGGTTTCATTTTTACAGACAGAACTACAAGTCCCAAGTAACCTTGAAACAACATAGCCCATCAGAGGGAGATATAAATGGTAATCGTGGACCCCTTCCTGTTTGTATCTGCTAACAGCGCGTCAGCCCGTGATCAAGGAGCAAGGGCTCCGAAACGCGTAGGGCAAGGCCGAGATATTGCCAGTGCAGCTGCTAGTTCTGCTTCAATAAAGGATTGCTGATCCGACCTTTTGTTGTGTGCGTCCTCGCAAGTGTGGCAACTTTTGGACGAATTTGTATCGGCCTGCCAGGGTCGAGAGGGCAGCACCGCCACGAGAATGAAAGTGGACCGCTGGTTTTTGGATACACCGGAACCGCTGTAGCGGAATGAAAGGCAGCGTGTATTAGAACTGGCAAGTACACTGGGGACACTATTCAAGTGTTTGGAGGCATATGCTGCTCAGCGGAACCCACCATGGGTTTCATTTTTACAGACAGAACTACAAGTCCCAAGTAACCTTGAAACAACATAGCCCATCAGAGGGCGATATAAATGGTAATCGTGGACCCCTTCCTGTTTGTATCTGCTAACAGCGCGTCAGCCCGTGATCAAGGAGCAAGGGCTCCGAAACGCGTAGGGCAAGGCCGAGATATTGCCAGTGCAGCTGCTAGTTCTGCTTCAATAAAGGATTGCTGATCCGACCTTTTGTTGTGTGCGTCCTCGCAAGTGTGGCAACTTTTGGACGAATTTGTATCGGCCTGCCAGGGTCGAGAGGGCAGCACCGCCACGAGAATGAAAGTGGACCGCTGGTTTTTGGATACACCGGAACCGCTGTAGCGGAATGAAAGGCAGCGTGTATTAGAACTGGCAAGTACACTGGGGACACTATTCAAGTGTTTGGAGGCATATGCTGCTCAGCGGAACCCACCATGGGTTTCATTTTTACAGACAGAACTACAAGTCCCAAGTAACCTTGAAACAACATAGCCCATCAGAGGGCGATATAAATGGTAATCGTGGACCCCTTCCTGTTTGTATCTGCTAACAGCGCGTCAGCCCGTGATCAAGGAGCAAGGGCTCCGAAACGCGTAGGGCAAGGCCGAGATATTGCCAGTGCAGCTGCTAGTTCTGCTTCAATAAAGGATTGCTGATCCGACCTTTTGTTGTGTGCGTCCTCGCAAGTGTGGCAACTTTTGGACGAATTTGTATCGGCCTGCCAGGGTCGAGAGGGCAGCACCGCCACGAGAATGAAAGTGGACCGCTGGTTTTTGGATACACCGGAACCGCTGTAGCGGAATGAAAGGCAGCGTGTATTAGAACTGGCAAGTACACTGGGGACACTATTCAAGTGTTTGGAGGCATATGCTGCTCAGCGGAACCCACCATGGGTTTCATTTTTACAGACAGAACTACAAGTCCCAAGTAACCTTGAAACAACATAGCCCATCAGAGGGCGATATAAATGGTAATCGTGGACCCCTTCCTGTTTGTATCTGCTAACAGCGCGTCAGCCCATGATCAAGGAGCAAGGGCTCCGAAACGCGTAGGGCAAGGCCGAGATATTGCCAGTGCAGCTGCTAGTTCTGCTTCAATAAAGGATTGCTGATCCGACCTTTTGTTGTGTGCGTCCTCGCAAGTGTGGCAACTTTTGGACGAATTTGTATCGGCCTGCCAGGGTCGAGAGGGCAGCACCGCCACGAGAATGAAAGTGGACCGCTGGTTTTTGGATACACCGGAACCGCTGTAGCGGAATGAAAGGCAGCGTGTATTAGAACTGGCAAGTACACTGGGGACACTATTCAAGTGTTTGGAGGCATATGCTGCTCAGCGGAACCCACCATGGGTTTCATTTTTACAGACAGAACTACAAGTCCCAAGTAACCTTGAAACAACATAGCCCATCAGAGGGCGATATAAATGGTAATCGTGGACCCCTTCCTGTTTGTATCTGCTAACAGCGCGTCAGCCCGTGATCAAGGAGCAAGGGCTCCGAAACGCGTAGGGCAAGGCCGAGATATTGCCAGTGCAGCTGCTAGTTCTGCTTCAATAAAGGATTGCTGATCCGACCTTTTGTTGTGTGCGTCCTCGCAAGTGTGGCAACTTTTGGACGAATTTGTATCGGCCTGCCAGGGTCGAGAGGGCAGCACCGCCACGAGAATGAAAGTGGACCGCTGGTTTTTGGATACACCGGAACCGCTGTAGCGGAATGAAAGGCAGCGTGTATTAGAACTGGCAAGTACACTGGGGACACTATTCAAGTGTTTGGAGGCATATGCTGCTCAGCGGAACCCACCATGGGTTTCATTTTTACAGACAGAACTACAAGTCCCAAGTAACCTTGAAACAACATAGCCCATCAGAGGGCGATATAAATGGTAATCGTGGACCCCTTCCTGTTTGTATCTGCTAACAGCGCGTCAGCCCGTGATCAAGGAGCAAGGGCTCCGAAACGCGTAGGGCAAGGCCGAGATATTGCCAGTGCAGCTGCTAGTTCTGCTTCAATAAAGGATTGCTGATCCGACCTTTTGTTGTGTGCGTCCTCACAAGTGTGGCCACTTTTGGACGAATTTGTATCGGCCTGACAGGGTCGAGAGGGCAGCACCGCCACGAGAATGAAAGTGGACCGCTGGTTTTTGGATACACCGGAACCGCTGTAGCGGAATGAAAGGCAGCGTGTATTAGAACTGGCAAGTACACTGGGGACACTATTCAAGTGTTTGGAGGCATATGCTGCTCAGCGGAACCCACCATGGGTTTCATTTTTACAGACAGAACTACAAGTCCCAAGTAACCTTGAAACAACATAGCCCATCAGAGGGCGATATAAATGGTAATCGTGGACCCCTTCCTGTTTGTATCTGCTAACAGCGCGTCAGCCCGTGATCAAGGAGCAAGGGCTCCGAAACGCGTAGGGCAAGGCCGAGATATTGCCAGTGCAGCTGCTAGTTCTGCTTCAATAAAGGATTGCTGATCCGACCTTTTGTTGTGTGCGTCCTCGCAAGTGTGGCAACTTTTGGACGAATTTGTATCGGCCTGCCAGGGTCGAGAGGGCAGCACCGCCACGAGAATGAAAGTGGACCGCTGGTTTTTGGATACACCGGAACCGCTGTAGCGGAATGAAAGGCAGCGTGTATTAGAACTGGGAAGTACACTGGGGACACTATTCAAGTGTTTGGAGGCATATGCTGCTCAGCGGAACCCACCATGGGTTTCATTTTTACAGACAGAACTACAAGTCCCAAGTAACCTTGAAACAACATAGCCCATCAGAGGGCGATATAAATGGTAATCGTGGACCCCTTCCTGTTTGTATCTGCTAACAGCGCGTCAGCCCGTGATCAAGGAGCAAGGGCTCCGAAACCCGTAGGGCAAGGCCGAGATATTGCCAGTGCAGCTGCTAGTTCTGCTTCAATAAAGGATTGCTGATCCGACCTTTTGTTGTGTGCGTCCTCGCAAGTGTGGCAACTTTTGGACGAATTTGTATCGGCCTGCCAGGGTCGAGAGGGCAGCACCGCCACGAGAATGAAAGTGGACCGCTGGTTTTTGGATACACCGGAACCGCTGTAGCGGAATGAAAGGCAGCGTGTATTAGAACTGGCAAGTACACTGGGGACACTATTCAAGTGTTTGGAGGCATATGCTGCTCAGCGGAACCCACCATGGGTTTCATTTTTACAGACAGAACTACAAGTCCCAAGTAACCTTGAAACAACATAGCCCATCAGAGGGCGATATAAATGGTAATCGTGGACCCCTTCCTGTTTGTATCTGCTAACAGCGCGTCAGCCCGTGATCAAGGAGCAAGGGCTCCGAAACGCGTAGGGCAAGGCCGAGATATTGCCAGTGCAGCTGCTAGTTCTGCTTCAATAAAGGATTGCTGATCCGACCTTTTGTTGTGTGCGTCCTCGCAAGTGTGGCAACTTTTGGACGAATATATATATATATATATATATATATATTCACTGAAAAAACCATAGGTTTCACACATGTTATAGTTAGCGGAAATTTTACTGATAAAAAACCAATGAAATTGCCCCGTTATAGTTAGTGCTGGCAACTATAACTCACGCGACCGCAATCCTCTGCTGATGCTAATACTGTATTTAGACACTTATTTGCCCATGTCTTCTTCCATACATTTTTAGCTATACATATATTACAAATATTTTTTTTTATAAAGACACATATGTCATCAGCAGAAGATTGCGGTCGCGTGAGTTATAGTTGCCAGCACTAACTATAACGGGGCAATATCATTGGTTTTTTATCAGTAAAATTTCCGCTAACTATAACATGTGTGAAACCTATGGTTTTTTCAGTGAATTTGCAAGGTTTTTTAAATGCTAATTCCTAACTATAACGTGTGTGAAACCTATGGTTTTTTCAGTGAATTTGTACGGTTTTTTAAATGCTAAGTTACTTTACGCCATTCGAGGCGTGCGCGCCCACTTAACGCAGTGCGTTCCGTGCACGGTTTTTATCAACTTTAATAAGCCCTGTACATTTGGTGGCCTTCGGCCACCAAAGGCACAGGGGGTGGGGTCAATGTGGATAGTGTTTTTTTTATTTCGATTTTATAATTTCATGTTGCCAAAATATAGTTTTTTTTACTGATGTAATAAGCCCTGTACATTTGGTGGCCTACGGCCACCAAAAGCACAGGGGGTGGGGTAAGTGTGGATAGTGTTTTTTTTATTTCTATTTTTTACCGTACGCTTACGGTAAGCGTACGGTAAGCGTACTCGGCGAAATTGCCGAAAAAAAAATAAAACCGTTTTTGCTATTGGGGGATGTTTGGGGACTCCCTCAACATGACTATGTGGGAGGGAGTTGTCAAAACAGCCCCGTAACATGTTTTTTGGCATCATGTTTGATAAATAACACTCAGTGCGAGAGACAAAATGGCGGACGCCGCTTCCTGGTTTCGGCCGATTCGAATGTTTACTAAGATCTAAGAGCCAATCAGAATCGCGCTCGCGCACGCCACCGTACGCGTACGGTAAGCGTACGGTAAGCGTACCGTAAGCGGGCTCAGATATATATATATTGATTTAAAGGCTATTTTCTCAGAATCTACTGAACAGATTTACACCAAACCTACAAAAGGCACTTCCTTGACATAGGGACTACCTCTCTGCCAAATTTCTAGTAATTCTGTTCAGCCGTTCGGGCTGTAGCTCTGTCTAAAGGTCCTATGGAAAAATGCATGGGAAAAACGCGTTTTGGGACCCCCCTTTTATCTCAGCCCCCGCTTGACGAATCCCCCCAAGACTTTCAGGGTAGGAGCGGAGCGTAGCGCCCCACCTATTTTGAGAAATTCGTGAGGATTCATCGACCGGCGCCAAAGATATTCAAAATAGAATGTTGCGGAAAGGGGGTTGATACTTCCTTGTAGCAGGTTCCGGATTCAGCGCCTTAATTGTGACATTGTGCAACTGCTACGTGAACGAGTGTGCACCAGAGTTTGCCAGCAACCATACTTACCTACAACATCATGTCGGAGTTTGAGGTGGGACTTTACAACACTAGGACTGCATGAATATTGTCCATTTCAACTCCTGATGAATCATGGGATTTGTAGTGTGGGAGCAGTCCGGCAGGTATTTACCAACTACTTCTGGGACATTGCACACGTGTTGTACCTCTGAAGAAAGCAATACGCTGAAACGCGTCAGGTGCTTCACCATCGTTGCAGCTTTTGTCAAGCATAAATAAAGCCAGTTTTCCCGGAACCAGTGTTGTGGCGCATTTTTGGTGAGGATGTTACATGCGGGAAGCGCTGTCTCCCGTTCAGCCATGAACGCCCTGCAGGGTTGGGGGCCCCCGACGGCAGCGAACTTTGTTGTATGATATTAATTGGGGGGCATGACCCGCTTGACCCACTGCAAGCCTGAGGATTACCGGCGATTGTGCAGTGGAGAAGAGAAAGGGAGCGGAAAGGGGGTTGATACCTCCTTGTAGCAGGTTCCGGATTCAGCGCCTTAATTGTGACATTGTGCAACTGCTACGTGAACGAGTGTGCACCAGAGTTTGCCAGCAACCATACTTACCTACAACATCATGTCGGAGTTTGAGGTGGGACTTTACAACACTAGGACTGCATGAATATTGTCCATTTCAACTCCTGATGAATCATGGGATTTGTAGTGTGGGAGCAGTCCGGCAGGTATTTACCAACTACTTCTGGGACATTGCACACGTGTTGTACCTCTGAAGAAAGCAATACGCTGAAACGCGTCAGGTGCTTCACCATCGTTGCAGCTTGTGTCAAGCATAAATAAAGCCAGTTTTCCCGGAACCAGTGTTGTGGCGCATTTTTGGTGAGGATGTTACATGCGGGAAGCGCTGTCTCCCGTTCAGCCATGAACGCCCTGCAGGGTTGGGGGCCCCCGACGGCAGCGAACTTTGTTGTATGATATTAATTGGGGGGCATGACCCGCTTGACCCACTGCAAGCCTGAGGATTACCGGCGATTGTGCAGTGGAGAAGAGAAAGGGAGCGGAAAGGGGGTTGATACCTCCTTGTAGCAGGTTCCGGATTCAGCGCCTTAATTGTGACATTGTGCAACTGCTACGTGAACGAGTGTGCACCAGAGTTTGCCAGCAACCATACTTACCTACAACATCATGTCGGAGTTTGAGGTGGGACTTTACAACACTAGGACTGCATGAATATTGTCCATTTCAACTCCTGATGAATCATGGGATTTGTAGTGTGGGAGCAGTCCGGCAGGTATTTACCAACTACTTCTGGGACATTGCACACGTGTTGTACCTCTGAAGAAAGCAATACGCTGAAACGCGTCAGGTGCTTCACCATCGTTGCAGCTTGTGTCAAGCATAAATAAAGCCAGTTTTCCCGGAACCAGTGTTGTGGCGCATTTTTGGTGAGGATGTTACATGCGGGAAGCGCTGTCTCCCGTTCAGCCATGAACGCCCTGCAGGGTTGGGGGCCCCCGACGGTAGCGAACTTTGTTGTATGATATTAATTGGGGGGCATGACCCGCTTGACCCACTGCAAGCCTGAGGATTACCGGCGATTGTGCAGTGGAGAAGAGAAAGGGAGCGGAAAGGGGGTTGATACCTCCTTGTAGCAGGTTCCGGATTCAGCGCCTTAATTGTGACATTGTGCAACTGCTACGTGAACGAGTGTGCACCAGAGTTTGCCAGCAACCATACTTACCTACAACATCATGTCGGAGTTTGAGGTGGGACTTTACAACACTAGGACTGCATGAATATTGTCCATTTCAACTCCTGATGAATCATGGGATTTGTAGTGTGGGAGCAGTCCGGCAGGTATTTACCAACTACTTCTGGGACATTGCACACGTGTTGTACCTCTGAAGAAAGCAATACGCTGAAACGCGTCAGGTGCTTCACCATCGTTGCAGCTTGTGTCAAGCATAAATAAAGCCAGTTTTCCCGGAACCAGTGTTGTGGCGCATTTTTGGTGAGGATGTTACATGCGGGAAGCGCTGTCTCCCGTTCAGCCATGAACGCCCTGCAGGGTTGGGGGCCCCCGACGGCAGCGAACTTTGTTGTATGATATTAATTGGGGGGCATGACCCGCTTGACCCACTGCAAGCCTGAGGATTACCGGCGATTGTGCAGTGGAGAAGAGAAAGGGAGCGGAAAGGGGGTTGATACCTCCTTGTAGCAGGTTCCGGATTCAGCGCCTTAATTGTGACATTGTGCAACTGCTACGTGAACGAGTGTGCACCAGAGTTTGCCAGCAACCATACTTACCTACAACATCATGTCGGAGTTTGAGGTGGGACTTTACAACACTAGGACTGCATGAATATTGTCCATTTCAACTCCTGATGAATCATGGGATTTGTAGTGTGGGAGCAGTCCGGCAGGTATTTACCAACTACTTCTGGGACATTGCACACGTGTTGTACCTCTGAAGAAAGCAATACGCTGAAACGCGTCAGGTGCTTCACCATCGTTGCAGCTTGTGTCAAGCATAAATAAAGCCAGTTTTCCCGGAACCAGTGTTGTGGCGCATTTTTGGTGAGGATGTTACATGCGGGAAGCGCTGTCTCCCGTTCAGCCATGAACGCCCTGCAGGGTTGGGGGCCCCCGACGGCAGCGAACTTTGTTGTATGATATTAATTGGGGGGCATGACCCGCTTGACCCACTGCAAGCCTGAGGATTACCGGCGATTGTGCAGTGGAGAAGAGAAAGGGAGCGGAAAGGGGGTTGATACCTCCTTGTAGCAGGTTCCGGATTCAGCGCCTTAATTGTGACATTGTGCAACTGCTACGTGAACGAGTGTGCACCAGAGTTTGCCAGCAACCATACTTACCTACAACATCATGTCGGAGTTTGAGGTGGGACTTTACAACACTAGGACTGCATGAATATTGTCCATTTCAACTCCTGATGAATCATGGGATTTGTAGTGTGGGAGCAGTCCGGCAGGTATTTACCAACTACTTCTGGGACATTGCACACGTGTTGTACCTCTGAAGAAAGCAATACGCTGAAACGCGTCAGGTGCTTCACCATCGTTGCAGCTTGTGTCAAGCATAAATAAAGCCAGTTTTCCCGGAACCAGTGTTGTGGCGCATTTTTGGTGAGGATGTTACATGCGGGAAGCGCTGTCTCCCGTTCAGCCATGAACGCCCTGCAGGGTTGGGGGCCCCCGACGGGAGCGAACTTTGTTGTATGATATTAATTGGGGGGCATGACCCGCTTGACCCACTGCAAGCCTGAGGATTACCGGCGATTGTGCAGTGGAGAAGAGAAAGGGAGCGGAAAGGGGGTTGATACCTCCTTGTAGCAGGTTCCGGATTCAGCGCCTTAATTGTGACATTGTGCAACTGCTACGTGAACGAGTGTGCACCAGAGTTTGCCAGCAACCATACTTACCTACAACATCATGTCGGAGTTTGAGGTGGGACTTTACAACACTAGGACTGCATGAATATTGTCCATTTCAACTCCTGATGAATCATGGGATTTGTAGTGTGGGAGCAGTCCGGCAGGTATTTACCAACTACTTCTGGGACATTGCACACGTGTTGTACCTCTGAAGAAAGCAATACGCTGAAACGCGTCAGGTGCTTCACCATCGTTGCAGCTTGTGTCAAGCATAAATAAAGCCAGTTTTCCCGGAACCAGTGTTGTGGCGCATTTTTGGTGAGGATGTTACATGCGGGAAGCGCTGTCTCCCGTTCAGCCATGAACGCCCTGCAGGGTTGGGGGCCCCCGACGGCAGCGAACTTTGTTGTATGATATTAATTGGGGGGCATGACCCGCTTGACCCACTGCAAGCCTGAGGATTACCGGCGATTGTGCAGTGGAGAAGAGAAAGGGAGCGGAAAGGGGGTTGATACCTCCTTGTAGCAGGTTCCGGATTCAGTGCCTTAATTGTGACATTGTGCAACTGCTACGTGAACGAGTGTGCACCAGAGTTTGCCAGCAACCATACTTACCTACAACATCATGTCGGAGTTTGAGGTGGGACTTTACAACACTAGGACTGCATGAATATTGTCCATTTCAACTCCTGATGAATCATGGGATTTGTAGTGTGGGAGCAGTCCGGCAGGTATTTACCAACTACTTCTGGGACATTGCACACGTGTTGTACCTCTGAAGAAAGCAATACGCTGAAACGCGTCAGGTGCTTCACCATCGTTGCAGCTTGTGTCAAGCATAAATAAAGCCAGTTTTCCCGGAACCAGTGTTGTGGCGCATTTTTGGTGAGGATGTTACATGCGGGAAGCACTGTCTCCCGTTCAGCCATGAACGCCCTGCAGGGTTGGGGGCCCCCGACGGCAGCGAACTTTGTTGTATGATATATATATATATATATATATATATATTCACTGAAAAAAAATTGGTTTCAGGGACGTTATAGTTAGTTGGACATTTGACTCATATAAAACCAGAGAAATATGGCCATTATAGTTATTTGAGCTAACTATAACTTGCGCGCCCGCAATGCAGTGGTGATGACGTCACATATTTCATCACTCATGACATGGTCAGTGACATCACTGATGATATCTCAAATGACATCACTGATGACATCATCCAGTGAATGTGTGTTTCTGTAAAGTTTAAATATTTTTCATATATATCTATGCCAAGGTGTATTGAAGAAAGAGTGGATTTAAAAGTGCCTGAATGGATTATTTAGTAGGTGCGTGACTGACTGTATAAGTGAGTGATTGAACATGTGTTACTGAATGTATGGGTTAGTGACTAAACTGTGTGAAAGTCTGTATTAGTGTCTCAGTTGGTGTATAAGCGGCTGCATGAGTTGGTGAGTAGCTACATGAGCGTCTATATGGGTTATTGATTTGTTGTCTGAGTATCTGTATGGGTGCCTGAGTGTCTGTGTGGATGGGTAGGGGGATGTGTGACTGTGCATACATGTCTGAGTAGGTGATTCACTGGTTGTATGGATTACAAAGTGCATCTGGGAAGGGCTGTATGGGTGAGTTAGTGTGTGGATGGGTGTGTTGGTGAGTGAATGAATGTCTCACTGGTATATGTGTGAGTAACTTCATATGCTTTAAGGCAGCATATGTGAGTGTTGGAGTATATAAATGAATATACGTGAGAGTAAGATATTTGAAGAGTGGGTGTATTAAAGAGTGTCTGCTTGTATCAGTGATTGTATAAGACAGTAAGTATGTGTTAGTATATGCATAAATAAGTGATGTGGTGTGTGTATAAATAACACAGTTGGTGTGTATAACTGTATACATGAGTAAATGCCTATGTGATTGATTCTTGCATGACTGAATAGGTGTGTAACTCTATGGATGAGTGGTGGACTGTGACTGTATGTATAGGTGTATGAGTGCATATTATAGTACTGTATTGATGAGTAACTGCATGTATAAGTTTGTGGATGTGAGTGTAGACCTAGGAAATAGTGGGTTGTGTGTAGTATCTGGCATTGTTATGTGTATGTTTTAAAAAATCGTAGTCTGTATTTTAGAGTGCATGTATCAAAGTTTATATTAGGCCATCAGTATGTGCATCAGATTATCACGTGGATGTTGTCATCAGTGATGTCATTTGAGATGTCATCAGTGATGTCACTGACCATGTCATGAGTGATGTAATATGTGACATCATCACCAGTGCATTGCGGGCGCGCGAGTTATAGTTAGCTCAACTAACTATAACGGGTGAATTTCTCTGGTTTTATGAGTCAAATGTCCAACTAACTATAAAGTCCCTGAAACCTATGGTTTTTTCAGTGAATTTCTAAGGTTTTTTAAATGCTAATTCCTAACTATAACATCTGTAAAACCTATGGTTTTTTCAGTGAATTTCAAAGGTTTTTTAAATGTTAATTTCATATTTTAATATTTATAAAACCTATATTTTTCTATTTTTAAAAAAAATATTTTGGAACTCTATTATCCTTTTTTTTAAAATTTGAAAAATTATGTTTTTTTTATATCTTCAAAAAAAAGTATGTATATATATATATATTTTTTTTTTTAGAAAACTAGACTCCTCTACCAGTAGTGCACCAAGCTCCAACACCACGCGAATCCTATCCACGATATTGCGAAACTCGTTAAGGATGTGCATTTCGTATCAGACGGCTTCGTAGCACCGTGTCCCGCCTAACATCATATACGTATAAGGTCGCGCCAGCTCCTTGTTTGGTATGCGACGGCTGCGCGGTACTAATACGCGTGTTACGTCATCTACGTATAGGGTCGCGCCGGCTGCACGTTCCGTATGCGACGAGTGCACGCTACCAGGCTCTGTGTTACGTCATAGACAAATGGTATCGTGCCGGGTACGCCATTCCCTCATTTATTTTTTTATGTCTCAAAACTATATCTACATAAGTTTAAAGTGTATATGAGTGCAAGCGAAAATCTAAAATATTTTCCACATTTATATATTTCTAACTGTAATAAACTTATATTAAGGTAAATATATTTTCTCAAAATCACGTAGGGTGCGGCCTCCTTGCACGCTCGGTGCGCGATTGCCATGTGACCTTAAAAAAAATATTTGATTGGTTCATAACATTTCCCATTGTAACAGTTGGAGGACCCCATCCATTTTAGTCATTCTCTCTACACCGTATGATGAGAGACACCTCTTCTGCTTACAGAGCTTTTTTGAAAACTTTTTTGCTGTGTACACATATCTTATAGTACACACAACATGCAACAATCATCTTGATCAATAATCATGCTCTGTACAGTAGCCTTCCACGTGTGATAGCCATGCATCTGAAACATTACATCAAAAAACAAATGTGTGTTACACGATGCCCCTGGTGTGTGTGTGCGCGCATTATTGTGCTGCCTTTTGGCCTGGGTATTGGTGGCTCAAAGGGGTATCATCAGCCACAGGCAGAGTGCACATCCTAGATCACATGTGACAAACAGTAAAGAGTAATGTGTAGATTTGTGTTGCAGTATGCTCTGTTGTCAGGCTTTACCAGTATAGTAGTATGTCATATGTGAGACTTTCAGATTCACGTTTGACATGCATTGCTTAACTGTAATGAGCGTTATCACTGTGTATGACGTAGCCTCACTGCTGATCCTCCCTCCATCCGAGCACATTCACATGTGTGCGCTTCTGTGACTCGGCTTGAAGATGGCTGCCAACACTTCCTGGTTGAATTGTTGGCAGCCAATCAAATTTCAGTAGCATTTCAGTAGGATTTTGGACTACCAGATATGTATATTTTTTAAACTTAAATATATCTGAAACTACTGAATGAACTTACACCAAAATACAAAAAGCACACTTTCTGGACCAATATCTAGCTTTCTGCCAAATTTGGTATAATTCAGTACAGCGGTTCGGGCTGTAGTCGTGTTCAAAATATAAAAAATCCCCATAGACATAACATTTATTTATTTATTTATTTTTCACATTTATAGAGCGCACTGTTACCCGGAGGTGTCCTGGCGCTGATTGCCAAAGTGTGAGGGCCGAGAGATTACTGTGTGAAGAGCCACGTCTTAAGCGCTCTCCTGAAAGACAGGAGGTCGGGCAGTTGTCTGAGGTTCAGTGGCAGTGCGTTCCATGCCTTTGCTGCACCCAGGGAGAAGCTCCTACCTCCCCACCGAGCCTTCCTAACTCTGGGGACAACTACCAGGCTCTGTTCAGCTGACCTCAACAATCTAGTCGGTCTGTGCCAATGGAAAAGTTGGGTCATGCAATGGGGCCCTAAGCCATGCAAAGCTTTAAATGTTACGCATAGTGATTTGAAAGTAATTCTTTTGCGAACAGGTAGCCAATGTAGCTTCGCCAAATCCCGCGATACCGAGGCAAATTTGGGTGTGCCTGTAATCAGACGAGCTGCTGCATTTTGCAGAATTTGGAGCCTATTGAGGAGCCCCTTTTGGGCATTCAGCAGTAGGCTGTTGCAATAGTCCAAACGGGACATCACCAATCCTGTCACCACTGTCTTCTTGTGCTCGTCGGCAAGAAACGGCAGCACTTTCCGGATGGTTTTTAGAACGAAGTGGGTTGCTGAGGTAAGTGCATTGATATGAGGCCTGAAGGACAGTGAGTTGTCCATCAGTACGCCCAGGTTTTTAACCTTCGAGACCGAAGCTGGGGGGGAGCCCATTTCCTCCGGCCACCAGCGTGGAGACCAGAAGTTGTCTCTGGACCCAAAGAGTAGCACTTCAGTTTTACCTGTATTTAATTTAAGACAATTTTCCGCCATCCAGTTACTGACTTCCCGCATGCAGCCTCTGAACCTTTCTGCAGTGCTGTCTGTTTCCCCCGGTAGCAGTGATACCACTATCTGAGTGTCATCTGCGTACGATGTTAAGTTGAAACCAAAGGATCTAATAATTGGTGCCAGGGTAGAGACATATACATTGAAAAGAGTAGGGCTCAAGGAGGACCCCTGAGGGACTCCACAGGGGAGCACGAATGGGTCAAAATCACCTAGTGCCACCTTCTGTGTCCTGCTGGAAAGGAAGGCATGAAGGATTTTAAGCGCCTTTCCTTGAATCCCGCAAGCCCTTACCCGGTCAACAAGTATCTTATGGTGGACCGTATCAAAGGCCGCTGACAAATCCAGCAGGATCAAGGCGGCTCTGCCCCCTGTATCCATCACTGTTCTTACATCTTCTGCTGATCTAATCAAAGCCTATTCAGTGCTGTGCCCTGCCCTGAATCCATGTTGAGATGTGTCCAGGTTATGGCCTGCCCCCAAGAAGGCACTCAACTGTGTGTTCAGGATGCCTTCGAAGACTTTTGCCGGCAGATGCAGTCTGGCGATAGGCCGAAAATTGCACAGGTCCATTACATCTAGATTTGGTTTCTTCAATAGTGGTAGAATGGAGGTTTGTTTCCAGCGCAGAGGAAACTCCCCGCTGGCTCTAGGCGCGGAACTGGGGAAAATGTGCTTTGGGACCCCCCTTTTTTTCTTGGTCCCCGGTTGATGGATCACCCCAAAACTTTCAACACAGCAGTTGAACTAAAAAGGTGAAGCATTTTGAAGAGTCTGCAAAGATTTGTCAACAGGCGCCAAAGTTATTGAAAAACAAAAAACGCTTTTCATATGGAAACTTTGCTCCTAACTATGTCTACCTACTGGCAACCTCCTGTTACCCCCAGTAAGCCACACACAGCATGATTGCTGAGAAGTTGTCAGAGGCCACGCCCCCTTTCTCCACCACTCTGCAAATGTGCCTCCCGGCACACTACTAGTTGGGGGAGAAAGTCCCCTTGGCTCCAAAGAGAACTTGGGGGCCAAGAAGCCCTCCTGGTACCTCCTGTAATCCTATACAGCGGAATTCCTGAGAGCTGCTCGGAGGCCCAGCCCCATTTCTCCACCATTTTGCAAACATGGCTGCTAGTTAAAAAACTTAAAAATTCACTAAAAATACCAAAGTTTACAGGGAAGTTATAGTTAGGAATTAGCATTTAAAAAACCTTAGAAATTCACTGAAAGAAACAAAGGTTACAGGGATGTTTTAGTTACCTGAGTTAACTATAACTCGCGCCCCCGCAATGCACTGCTTATGACCTCACATATTACATCACTCATGATATGGTCAGTGACATCACTGATGACATCAGTGATTACATCATCCAGTGACTGTTTTTAAAAAGTTTATGAGTGTTAAATATATATACTAAGGTGTATTGGTGAATCAGTGGGTGTATGAGTGTCTGTATGGATGACAGAGTGGGTGCATGACTGACTGTATAGGTGAGTGATTAGGTGTCTCAGTGAATGTATAGGTATAGGTGAGTGACTGGTTGTGTAAATAAGTGTATCTGTCTGTCAGTTGATGTCTAAGTGGGTGTCTGAGTGTGTTAGTGGGTACATGAATGGCTATATGGGTGATTGATTGGTCTGACTACCTCAATGGTTGTCTGGGTGTCTGGGTGACTGCGTGTGTGAGTCAAGAGGAGTGTGACTGCCTGTATGGATGAGTGAGTGAGTGAGTCAGTAGTTGCATGGGATACTGTGTGCGTGTCTGTCTGGGGGAG
This sequence comes from Triturus cristatus, assembly GCF_964204655.1. Lineage (NCBI taxonomy): Eukaryota > Metazoa > Chordata > Amphibia > Caudata > Salamandridae > Triturus > Triturus cristatus. Next base: position 300,882,640 of record NC_140587.1, read on the forward strand.
TGAGTGTCTGTATGGCTGTGTCAGTGATTGACTGTATGTGTCAGTATGGGTGAGTAACTGGGTATGTGAAAGGTAGTATAGGTGAGGGATGGTGTACATGAGTTACTGTATGCATGAGTGAGTGAATATGAGAGTGGCTATATGGATGAGTGCCTGCTTCTGTCACTAACAGTATAGGTGAGTGAGTATGTGTTACTATTTGTATGAGTAAGTAAGTGGGTGTGTGTGTAACTGTTTGGGTGAGGAAGGGGCTATGTGAGTCACTGTATGGGTAAGTGTCTAGGTGTGTGAGTAGTTCTATGGCTGACTCACTCAGTGTGTGAGTGCCTGTATGGAAGTATGAGTGGATATGTCAATGGCTGTATTGGTGAGTGTATGACTGGCAGCATGGGGGAGCGAGTGGATGTGTGTAGCACATGAATCAGTGAGTGGGTGTGTAAGTACTGGTATGGCTCTGTAATGGGTCTGTGAATGGATGTATGGGGTGGAGTGGGTGTATAAAATATTCTATAGGGGTGTGACTGAGTGCGTCAGAGATGCGATGGATGATGTCATCAGTGATGTAATTTGAGATGTCATCATTGATGTCATCAGTGATGTCACTGACCATGTCATGAGTGATGTAATATGTGAGGTCATAAGCAGTGCATTGCGGGGGCGTGAGTTATAGTTAACTCAGGTAACTATAACAGCTGAATTTCTCTGGGTTTGAATGAGTAAAATCTGACCCTAACTATCACATCCCTGTAACCTTTGTTTTCTGTGGGAATATATATATGTATACGTATATGTGTGTGTATGTATATATATATATATATATATATATATATATATATATATATATATATATATATATATATATATATATATATATATTATCTACTGGCGGTCGCCAGTAGATAGTTATAGTTAGGACCGTGTTTCCATAGGAAATCTGAAAATTCTATTTTGAATAACTTTGGCGCCGGTTGACGAATCCTCGCGACATTTTCAAAACTAATGGGGCGCTCCGCTCAGCTCCTACCCTGAAAGTCTCGGGGGGATTCGTCAAGGGGGGACCGAGAAAAAAGGGGTGTCCCAAAACACGTTTTCCCCATGCATTTTCCCATAGGACCTTTAGTCGAAGCTACAGCCCGAACGGCTGAACAGAATTACTTGAAATTTGGCAGAGAGGTAGTCCTCAGGTCAGGGATGTGCCTTTTGCATATATGGAGTCAATCTGTTCAGTAGTTCCTGAGAAAATTGCAGTTAAAAGCACATACATATCTATAGCCGCGCACCGTGCGCGCACCGTGCGCGCACCGTGCGCGCACCCTAACGTGCGCGAGCATAATTCTGATTGGTTGTTACATTTCAGCTAGTCCCGGTCGTGGGAGAAGCCCTGCCGCAAGAGGAAGTGCACTGCGTTGGAGTCACATGTCTACCAGCGCGAAAGGCAGGAGGTTGTTTTTAGAAGTTCTAAGGTGCAGCGAGTTGTGAGTATGGCTCTTTCCAGGCCCACTGTGGTTTTCAATATTTAAACATTTTTGCAACGTGGAGCAGCTCACTGGAGCTTAATTATGGTACTACAGAGACCATCAGGCTCAGCGAGAGCCGAAGCCCACTGGGGCGGGTTATCGATGTGAAAAGTACTGCCAGGTGCGACACGCTGTGTAAATGGACTGCCTCTGAAGAAATGCTGCATAGCATGAAACGCGTCAGGCTGCTTTAGTAACTGGCAAGATTTGTCTCCACTGTGCTGCAGCTTCTATCATTAAAACACAAGATTCACCTACCTGTGTGTGGCTCTCCTTAATGGGAAAACTTGGATATTGAATATATATATATATATATATATATATATATATATATATATATATATATATATATATATATATATTATCTACTGGCGGTCGCCAGTAGATAGTTATAGTTAGGACCGTGTTTCCATAGGAAATCTGAAAATTCTATTTTGAATAACTTTGGCGCCGGTTGACGAATCCTCGCGAAATTTTCGAAACTAATGGGGCGCTCCGCTCAGCTCCTACCCTCGGGGGGATTCGTCAAGCGGGGACTGAGAAAAAAGGGGGGTCCCAAAACGCGTTTTCCCCATGCATTTTCCCATAGGACCTTTAGTCGAAGGTACAGCCCGAACGGCTGAACAGAATTACTTGAAATTTGGCAGAGAGGTAGTCCTCAGGTCAGGGATGTGCCTTTTGCATATATGGAGTCAATCTGTTCAGTAGTTCCTGAGAAAATTGCAGTTAAAAGCACATACATATCTATAGCCGCGCACCGTGCGCGCACTGTGCACTCACCCTAACATGCGCGAGCGTAATTCTGATTGGTTGTTACATGTCAGTCAACGTTCGAATCGGTCGAAATCAGGAAGTGTCGGCCGCCATTTTGTTTGTTTTCAGTGCGAGAGTGGAAAAGGAAGGTGGCGAACGTGAAAAGGGGGCAGGGTAGAGAGTTCCTGACCCCCTAGCCTTGTTCAGGGGGTCCCTGAAGGACCCCGAAGCCAGAAAAAAACATTTTTTTTTTTTTTTAAATCGCGGAGGTGCGCGCACTGTGAAAAACCATAAAAAAATAAATATATAAAAAAAATTATAATATGTCATAGTTAGGTGGATATTTCACTCGTAAAAAACCAATGAAATTCCCCCGTTATAGTTAGTTGAGATAACTATAACTCGCGCGACCGCCACTCTATCACAAGGATGATGTCATTAGTGATGTCATGAGTGATGCCACTGACCATGTCATGAGTGATGTAATATGTGACGTCATGAGCAGAGGATTGCGGGCGTGCGAGTTATAGTTATCTCAACTAACTATAACGGGGGAATTTCATTGGTTTTTTACGAGTGAAATATCCACCTAACTATAACATGTGTGAAACCTATGGTTTTTTAAGTGAATATATATATATACATATATTTTGGTGAAGAGAAAATAAAACTTTAAACTTTAAAGATTCAGGAAGAGTGCGGCGTCTTTGTTTCATCAAAGCTTGCTTTTGGATACATATGCGAGGCTGTCCTTACCTTATAACTTGCGCGCCCACAATAAACTGCTGATGACGTCACATATTACATCACTCATGACATGGTCAGTGACATCACTCATGATATCAATGATGACATCTGAAATTACACATTGTGGATTGCGGTCGCGCAAGTTATAGTTACCTGATCTAACTATAACGTGGAATTTCATTGGTTTTTTACGAGTGAAATGTACAGCTAACTATAACATGTGTGAAACCTATGGTTTTTTAAGTGAATTTGCAAGGTTTTGTAAATGATAATTCCTAACTATAACGTGTGTGAAACCTATGGTTTTTTCAGTGAATTTGTACGTTTTTTTAAATGCTAAGTTATGTATTTATTTATTTATTTTTTACTGGTTTTTCACTGTGCGCACACCCTGCGCGCACGGTGCGCTTCGCGCACCGAGGGCCCACGTTGCGCAGTCCATGCCTTGCACGCCTCGCATTTTTTTACACAGTAACATTTGTATTTTTCTGCCTTGTGGGTCCTTTAATTTATTTAATAAATGTGATTGTTACTTCTTTATTTTTTTTATTTTATTTTTTTTCCCGTGCGCGTACGGTAAGCTTACCGTACGCGCACTCCGCGATTTATTTTTTATAATTATTAAATGTATTTTTCGTACTTTTGGGTCCTTCTTGGACCCCCTGACAAACACTAGGGGGTCTGCAACTCTCTTCGTTGCCCCCCTTTTCACGTTCCCCACCTTTGTTTCTCAGTGCGAGACACAGAAAATGGCGGCCGACACTTCCTGATTTCGACCGATTCGAATGTTTACAGTCATGTAACCACCAATCAGAATTGAGCTCGCGCACGGCACCGTACGCGTACGGTAAGCTTACGGTAAGCGCACGGAGCGCGCTTACAGATATATATATTGATTTAAAAGCTATTTTCTCAGGACCTACTGAACAGATTTACACCAGACCTACAAAAGGCACATCCTTGACCTGAGGACTACCTCTCTGCCAAATTTCAAGTAATTCTGTTCAGCCGTTCGGGCTGTAGCTCGGACTAAAGGTCCTATGGGAAAATGCATGGGGAAAACGCGTTTTGGGACCCCCCTTTTTTCTCAGCCCCCGCTTGACGAATCCCCCCGAGACTTTCAGGGTAGGAGCGTAGCGTAGCGCCCCATTAGTTTTGAAACTTTCGCGAGGATTCATCGACCGGCGCCAAAGTTATTCCAAATAGAATGTTGCGGATTTCCTATGCAAACACCGTCCTAACTATAACTATCTACTGGCGACCGCAAGTAGATAATATCTATATATATATATAGATATATATATATAGATATATATATACACCAATATATTACCTACTGGCGGTCGCCAGTAGATAGTTATAGTTAGGACCTCGTTTCCATTGAAAAAGCGTTTTTTGTCTTCCCAATAACTTTGGCGTCATTTGATGAATTTTCGCAAAATTTGCAAAACTAGTGGCCTGCTCCGGTCAGCTCCTGTATTGAAAGTTTTGGGGTGATTCGTCATGCGGGGACCGAGAAAAAAGGGGGGTCCCATAACGTATTTTTCCCATGTCAATTTCGATAGGAAACTTGAGACAAAGCTACAGCTTGAACTGCTGAACGGAATTACACCAAATTTGGCAAAAAGGTAGCCCTTGGTTCAGAAAGAGCCCTTTTTAGGTCTCGGCTAGCGAAGGCTGCGCTTGCGCAGTCTCGCTCGCGAGAGATAATGACTTGGAGAAGAGGGGCTTGAACCCGCCCCTCTTCTCCCCTCTTCTCCATTGGCTGGCCTCTTGAATGCTGGCCAGCCATTGGAGAAGAGGTCCGTCACTCCGAACAGGCCCCGTCCTTTTCGGATTCGGGGGCGTGTTTTTTGCAACTTTTCTAATTATCTCCTCCAGCCAATGGCAAGAGGAGAGAAAAGCAAAACACGCCCCCGAATCCGGAAACGCCGCTGCCTTTCTCCGAGGCATTTCTGCTTCGCCTCGGAGAAAGGCGGCGGCGCTGGGACTGATTTCTTCAAACAGGCATCCCCTCTCCTCGCTGCTTCCGTCCCTGGCCGGTCTCTGCCTCCTGGCCGCCCTCTCCGCCTTGGAGCCCGTCAGCCCGCAGAGGAGCCTGGTGTGGGGACATCGTCATGCCTCAGCGCAAACTCACATTGGCGTACAGAGTTTGGTGAATCCCGGCTCTATTTAATTTATGGGAAAAATATTCGATTTGTAAATTTTAATGCACAATTACTTCTCTTTTACAAGTTGACCTTCCGTGGCTTTTACTCGCCTCCGCATGAACATGATTCTGTGTACACATGGTGATTACGTGTAAAATGAAACGGTGGAATTACCGAATTAAAATGTAAAAAGAGGACAGTAAAAAGTGTAGCAAGATCATTTTAAGGAAGAAGTACGTTGATTTAGATTATGTGGAAAAAAATACTTTTAAAGTAATGTCTAGTTAAAAGGAAAGTGTGACGGGATTACTGTGGAGGGCGCATAATTCTGGATGCGGGCCTGAGAAGACAGGGCACGTGGCACAGGGCACAGGGCTGCGGGTTCCGTTTAGAGATGGGCTGAGGTTTACACAGAATCATGTTCATGCGGAGGCGAGTAAAAGCCATATGTATATATATATATTCACTTAAAAAACCATAGGTTTCACACATGTTATAGTTAGCTGTACATTTCACTCGTAAAAAACCAATGAAATTCCACGTTATAGTTAGATCAGGTAACTATAACTTGCGCGCCCACAATAAACTGCTGATGACGTCACATATTACATCACTCATGACATGGTCAGTGACATCACTCATGACATCAATGATGACATCTGAAATTACACATTGTGGATTGCGGTCGCGCAAGTTATAGTTACCTGATCTAACTATAACGTGGAATTTCATTGGTTTTTTACGAGTGAAATGTACAGCTAACTATAACATGTGTGAAACCTATGGTTTTTTAAGTGAATTTGCAAGGTTTTGTAAATGATAATTCCTAACTATAACGTGTGTGAAACCTATGGTTTTTTCAGTGAATTTGTACGTTTTTTTAAATGCTAAGTTATGTATTTATTTTTTATTTTTTTTTCTGGTTTTTCACTGTGCGCACACCCTGCGCGCACGGTGCGCTTCGCGCACTGAGGGCCCACGTTGCGCAGTCCATGCCGTGCACGCCTCGCATTTTTTTACACAGTAACATTTGTATTTTTCTGCCTTGTGGGTCCTTTAATTTATTTAATAAATGTGATTGTTACTTCTTTATTTTTTTTATTTTATTTTTTTTCCCGTGCGCGTACGGTAAGCTTACCGTACGCGCACTCCGCGATTTATTTTTTATAATTATTAAATGTATTTTTCGTACTTTTGGGTCCTTCTTGGACCCCCTGACAAACACTAGGGGGTCTGCAACTCTCTTCGTTGCCCCCCTTTTCACGTTCCCCACCTTTGTTTCTCAGTGCGAGACACAGAAAATGGCGGCCGACACTTCCTGATTTCGACCGATTCGAATGTTTACAGTCATGTAACCACCAATCAAACCCCATCCAGGCGGCGAATCCCCCCTCCCCGCTTCCCCCCCTCGTAACCTCCAGCAATGCTCTGCTACCTTAAATCACCACTGACAACTTTTGTTGGGTGCCTGAAAAGGTCGCAGTTTATTCGCATACTAACACTTTATACATTTGTATCACATTGCTCCTGGTCATGCACATGTTGCATTATTATTCTTGACCCAGCTTTATCAATCACCTGGGAGGGGAGGGAACCCTTTTTGTGTTTCCTGCTTCCGGGTCTAGGCTTCAGCTTGCTACCGATTAGGCGGGTCTCCGTTTGGACCTGTCTGGGCCGCAAGTGCCGTCCCGCTCGCCCTGTGCCCTTTCGTGGGCCCTCCCTTCTCCCAGAGGCCCCTGCCGGCTGGCATCCCAAGGGCCTTTCTTGCGTATCTACTCTATTTTCTTGTGACTGGGTCCTTTGCTTTTGTCTCCTTCTGAGCCCCTGCCGTGAGGCATCCCAAGGGTCATGGGGAGAGCATTGTCTCTAGTCTTTGCTGGCGGCGTGCCGCCCTTTTGGCTCCCTCAGTGCCCCTGCCGTGCGGCATCCCCAAGGCACTGCAAGAGCCTCTCATTTATCTTCTAATGGGTTCTCCCCTTTCGTTTGTTAATTTAGTCCGTCTAGCTCCGCTACCCTCCACCTTGCAGCTGCGACGCCTGATTCTTAGGTGTGGGTGGGTGGGATTCTTCTTTCTTTGTCCTGGGCCCGGGGGGGGGATTTGTGATTCCACTGGACCCTGTGTCCCCTTTTATTCCCCCCCCTGGCCCCTGTGCTCGCCCCCTGATTGGGGGGGGTTGCCCGCGCCATCGGGGGCCAATCCTGGCCCCCGTCGGCCTAGCCCTTATGCAAATGCAGGAGGGGGGTGGACGGGGGAGGGGCGCCGCCCCCGGACGGCGTTTTGCCCGGGCCTCTAATGGGTCCGGCTTCGCCTACCCGGCCCGGGTTCTAACCCCATCCAGGCGGCGAATCCCCCCTCCCCGCTTCCCCCCCTCGTAACCTCCAGCAATGCTCTGCTACCTTAAATCACCACTGACAACTTTTGTTGGGTGCCTGAAAAGGTCGCAGTTTATTCGCATACTAACACTTTATACATTTGTATCACATTGCTCCTGGTCATGCACATGTTGCATTATTATTCTTGACCCAGCTTTATCAATCACCTGGGAGGGGAGGGAACCCTTTTTGTGTTTCCTGCTTCCGGGTCTAGGCTTCAGCTTGCTACCGATTAGGCGGGTCTCCGTTTGGACCTGTCTGGGCCGCAAGTGCCGTCCCGCTCGCCCTGTGCCCTTTCGTGGGCCCTCCCTTCTCCCAGAGGCCCCTGCCGGCTGGCATCCCAAGGGCCTTTCTTGCGTATCTACTCTATTTTCTTGTGACTGGGTCCTTTGCTTTTGTCTCCTTCTGAGCCCCTGCCGTGAGGCATCCCAAGGGTCATGGGGAGAGCATTGTCTCTAGTCTTTGCTGGCGGCGTGCCGCCCTTTTGGCTCCCTCAGTGCCCCTGCCGTGCGGCATCCCCAAGGCACTGCAAGAGCCTCTCATTTATCTTCTAATGGGTTCTCCCCTTTCGTTTGTTAATTTAGTCCGTCTAGCTCCGCCACGCTCCCTATGGTTTCTCGATCAGAGGGAGCTCCCCCCCAACCGACTCCTAGCTGGCCTGGCTGTCATAGGAAACCCCTCTGCTCCCGTATCCCTACGATATTCCGCCGAAACATATCCATCCCCGCCCCTGTGAGTTGAACTCCTTCCTCCCTGTGATGCCCCGGGGATATTAATTTTATGAACCCATGCTGAAGTAATTTGAAGTGGATGGGGCGCCTCACGTCTTCTGGTGCCCGCTGTAACCTACCCCACCCTTTCATAGCCATCCGCCATTCGAACGCCCCTGTTTAGTCAACGCGCTCTGCCATTTTGGGTAATCATGCTACTGCACTTACATGCGCTTGCGCCCAGGTTCTTGACTTCCCTTCCTTGAAAGCCCAGTCGATGAATTCTAGGGTTTCCCCTTTCCTGGCCCATTGTCCCCTCTTTAGCCCTGGAAGTCTCCCAGCACTCCCTATCTGCCTTGGCCATTAGGGCCCCCGCCCCCTCCTGTCTAACCAGGACCGCTGCATCGTCACTGTTGCATAGGCCACCGAGCATGCTCCCCGCTCCAACCAGTCGTTGACTGGCTCCCCCTCCGGGTATGAAAGGTGGTGAATCAAACGTCATTTGCCTGGCTCTTTCTTGTGGACTAAGCCCCAGCGGGGATATTCCCATGTCCTCTAGCGGTGGGGTGGGGAAAGGACCCGCCACCCGGCCCAACCCACCTTCCTTTTCCACCTTTTGTTTTGCTACCTCGGGGTTGTCTTTGACTGACTTCCAATTACTGCTCCCCCGTGTACCATTGGGGCCGTTGTATGGGATAGGGAGACCCCGCGTAAACCCCTCCGCCCATAATCTCCTGTCTGCTGATTTGTGGTACTTGTGTAACAGGTGCAATAGTCTGCCTGCTTCATGGGTGTTGGGAGCGCCTGTCCTCCGCCCCCTTTCCCCCCGACCCCACCTGCAGGGGCCCACTTCTCATTTCTTTGGGCCTGCCTTTGGTTTCTCTGCCGCTTGCCCTGTGGTTCGCCGGCATCGTATCGCCGGGTGGTTCCCCCCACATGACCCGCATGCATGCTCGAACTTGCATGCCGCCCCCCACTCACACTCGTCCTTGTCAAACCTCCAGCACGCCTTGTTGGATTTTGTGGCTGGTTGGCCCCTCCCCTTGTGATCTTTTCCGTGCCCTTCAAACTTGCCCTTATTCCCGTCGGAACGAAAATTATTCTCCTTTGCCCCAACCCCTTCCCTGGCTGCAACCATGTGTTTGGAATAGCCTTCCATGTCCTGGCAGTCCCAGCCTATTGTTGGCCATACCTGCATTTTTTCCCTGAAACCCTCATCATACTGTAGCCATGCATCCCCTTGGAACTGCTGCTGCGCCTCGTGCACCTTCTGCTCATACAGGATCAGTGATGCTGCACTCTGCGGGAATTTCTCGATAAAAACGCACGCTAGTGTCCTAAAGGCTTTTAACCAGTTTTCTATATTTCTGTCCACCCTGGGTTTCCTGGGGCCCCTCCTGTCCTCGTCCTTCCTGTCTTGTGTGGTGAGATCTAAGCCTGCCTGCCTCACTTCGAGCAGGGAAAATATGTCTATAAATTCCTTCCTCCAGATTCTCTCTTTTATTGGGAGTGGGATGAGGTTTGCCAGACCCAGTAACCTTGTTGTTGTGGGAGGGTCGCTTGGGGATGGGCGCATGTACTCGCTAGCTGGCTTGCCCTCGCCTGCCCAAGGTGTAGCTGATCCCTCCCCCGCCGTGGCCCCTGCGCGCTCTTGTTGCGCTGGCTCCGCACCTGCTCCCTCGCCCTGGCTGCACCCCGGAGACTCCTTGTCCGCCATCCTGGCTGCTTGTACTCCTGTGTTAGCCGCCCCGTCTACCGCAAGGCTCCTTGTCGGGCCCCCTGTGGACCAAGGTGCATTTCCCAGGAATGGGACCCCGCTTCCTGGCCATTGCCACCAGGGTAACCATGGTGGGGGTTGCATCGCCCCCTCTGGCCAGGCCTCCCCCTGGAAGCTCCTTCCCCCTTGGCCTGCGCCTGTTTGCCCGGGGGATTGCGTGTGCCATGGCCCCCGTACTGTCGTGGTGTGCTCTATACCCGTGCCAGCCTGTGACCCCTTACTGATCTGTGGCCCCAGCCCCCCTGTTCGCCCCCGTGCGCTGCGTGGTAGTCCATGCTTACCCAGGGTGCTCTTCGTGGGTCCTTCATGAGGGGCCGCCGTGCTGGCCACAGACCCCTCGCCCTCGCCCTCGCTGCCATCGTCCGAATCCGAGCTGCACACCTGTTCTGCCGCCGTTTGGGTCTTTCTCCTGGACGCCTGGGGAGGGGTTCTCTCGTTATCTGTCCTTGCTCTGCTCCTGTGGGGGGGCGCCGTTTTGGCTGCAGACCCCCTCTTTTTTGCTTTCTTTGGTGGTGGTGGCGGTGGTGAAGCCTGGCCTAGCCGTTTCGCTTTCCCGGGGGGGGCATCCTTGATTTGCTGGCCCATCCAGCTCCTGCCCTTCAGCGCCACCAGCGCCCTTGCTTGTTCCAGCATTTCCCGCAGCTCCTCATCCCGATCGTCCTCCTTGCGCTTCCTTGGGTCTGTCCCCTTTGTGGCTGGCTTTTCCTGTAGATCCCTGAAGCGGGCCGGGGGCTGCTTCTTCCTTCCTGTTGCCCCTCTCCTGCTTGTCATCTCCGTAAACTTTTCGCCCTCTCTCGCGCAGTGCAGCTTACTTTTAAAATCCCTTTTTCCCAAGGACCGAGTACTGCTCCTTTAAGAGGGCGCGCCCTTCTCTAGCGCGCTCCCCTCTCCTGGGCGGAAGTGCCGAAGGCGGAGCAACGTGAGGGTGAGAAGCTGCCGGCGCGAACCTTGACTATTCGAGGGCTCTGGACACCTCTTCCGCCCGTGGGGCTGCTGCGGTTGTCTGGGGATACTGGGCCGATCGATGCTGTTGCCGCTACTGCCTCCGTTGCTCCCCGGGCTCTTTTCGTGTGCCGTTGCCGGCCGCTGTGTCCTCCCCTTGGAACCCGCGGCCGCCGTCGCCACGTGTGCCTCTCCCCGCTGCCTGCGATGGATGCAGCCCTGCTCCTCCGCCTTCCTGGTACTGCCTCGTCCCGAGGACCTTGGCGGCAGGAACGTTGCTCCGCTGCTGCACAAAGGCGAGGGCGGTGTTGTGAGGCGGCGCTGGAAAGTCGATGTCTGGGCTCCCCCTGCGCGTCCGTCGCCCACGATCGCGCTCTTGCTCCCGAAGCTGCTGTCCCTCTGCAAGCGTGGGCTGTGTCGTTGCTGAAGCCTCCAATTCCTTGACGCGCTGGGATGTTGGCGCCAAACTCCGATGGTCGCCGCCGGTCGCCTCCAGGTAAGCCCACGATTCTTCTTTCTTTGTCCTGGGCCCGGGGGGGGGATTTGTGATTCCACTGGACCCTGTGTCCCCTTTTATTCCCCCCCCTGGCCCCTGTGCTCGCCCCCTGATTGGGGGGGGTTGCCCGCGCCATCGGGGGCCAATCCTGGCCCCCGTCGGCCTAGCCCTTATGCAAATGCAGGAGGGGGGTGGACGGGGGAGGGGCGCCGCCCCCGGACGGCGTTTTGCCCGGGCCTCTAATGGGTCCGGCTTCGCCTACCCGGCCCGGGTTCTGAATTGAGCTCGCGCACGGCACCGTACGCGTACGGTAAGCTTACGGTAAGCGCACGGAGCGCGCTTACAGATATATATATTGATTTAAAAGCTATTTTCTCAGGACCTACTGAACAGATTTACACCAGACCTACAAAAGGCACATCCTTGACCTGAGGACTACCTCTCTGCCAAATTTCAAGTAATTCTGTTCAGCCGTTCGGGCTGTAGCTCGGACTAAAGGTCCTATGGGAAAATGCATGGGGAAAACGCGTTTTGGGACCCCCCTTTTTTCTCAGCCCCCGCTTGACGAATCCCCCCGAGACTTTCAGGGTAGGAGCGTAGCGTAGCGCCCCATTAGTTTTGAAACTTTCGCGAGGATTCATCGACCGGCGCCAAAGTTATTCCAAATAGAATGTTGCGGATTTCCTATGCAAACACCGTCCTAACTATAACTATCTACTGGCGACCGCAAGTAGATAATATCTATATATATATATAGATATATATATATAGATATATATATACACCAATATATTACCTACTGGCGGTCGCCAGTAGATAGTTATAGTTAGGACCTCGTTTCCATTGAAAAAGCGTTTTTTGTCTTCCCAATAACTTTGGCGTCATTTGATGAATTTTCGCAAAATTTGCAAAACTAGTGGCCTGCTCCGGTCAGCTCCTGTATTGAAAGTTTTGGGGTGATTCGTCATGCGGGGACCGAGAAAAAAGGGGGGTCCCATAACGTATTTTTCCCATGTCAATTTCGATAGGAAACTTGAGACAAAGCTACAGCTTGAACTGCTGAACGGAATTACACCAAATTTGGCAAAAAGGTAGCCCTTGGTTCAGAAAGAGCCCTTTTTAGGTCTCGGCTAGCGAAGGCTGCGCTTGCGCAGTCTCGCTCGCGAGAGATAATGACTTGGAGAAGAGGGGCTTGAACCCGCCCCTCTTCTCCCCTCTTCTCCATTGGCTGGCCTCTTGAATGCTGGCCAGCCATTGGAGAAGAGGTCCGTCACTCCGAACAGGCCCCGTCCTTTTCGGATTCGGGGGCGTGTTTTTTGCAACTTTTCTAATTATCTCCTCCAGCCAATGGCAAGAGGAGAGAAAAGCAAAACACGCCCCCGAATCCGGAAACGCCGCTGCCTTTCTCCGAGGCATTTCTGCTTCGCCTCGGAGAAAGGCGGCGGCGCTGGGACTGATTTCTTCAAACAGGCATCCCCTCTCCTCGCTGCTTCCGTCCCTGGCCGGTCTCTGCCTCCTGGCCGCCCTCTCCGCCTTGGAGCCCGTCAGCCCGCAGAGGAGCCTGGTGTGGGGACATCGTCATGCCTCAGCGCAAACTCACATTGGCGTACAGAGTTTGGTGAATCCCGGCTCTATTTAATTTATGGGAAAAATATTCGATTTGTAAATTTTAATGCACAATTACTTCTCTTTTACAAGTTGACCTTCCGTGGCTTTTACTCGCCTCCGCATGAACATGATTCTGTGTACACATGGTGATTACGTGTAAAATGAAACGGTGGAATTACCGAATTAAAATGTAAAAAGAGGACAGTAAAAAGTGTAGCAAGATCATTTTAAGGAAGAAGTACGTTGATTTAGATTATGTGGAAAAAAATACTTTTAAAGTAATGTCTAGTTAAAAGGAAAGTGTGACGGGATTACTGTGGAGGGCGCATAATTCTGGATGCGGGCCTGAGAAGACAGGGCACGTGGCACAGGGCACAGGGCTGCGGGTTCCGTTTAGAGATGGGCTGAGGTTTACACAGAATCATGTTCATGCGGAGGCGAGTAAAAGCCATATGTATATATATATATTCACTTAAAAAACCATAGGTTTCACACATGTTATAGTTAGCTGTACATTTCACTCGTAAAAAACCAATGAAATTCCACGTTATAGTTAGATCAGGTAACTATAACTTGCGCGCCCACAATAAACTGCTGATGACGTCACATATTACATCACTCATGACATGGTCAGTGACATCACTCATGACATCAATGATGACATCTGAAATTACACATTGTGGATTGCGGTCGCGCAAGTTATAGTTACCTGATCTAACTATAACGTGGAATTTCATTGGTTTTTTACGAGTGAAATGTACAGCTAACTATAACATGTGTGAAACCTATGGTTTTTTAAGTGAATTTGCAAGGTTTTGTAAATGATAATTCCTAACTATAACGTGTGTGAAACCTATGGTTTTTTCAGTGAATTTGTACGTTTTTTTAAATGCTAAGTTATGTATTTATTTTTTATTTTTTTTTCTGGTTTTTCACTGTGCGCACACCCTGCGCGCACGGTGCGCTTCGCGCACTGAGGGCCCACGTTGCGCAGTCCATGCCGTGCACGCCTCGCATTTTTTTACACAGTAACATTTGTATTTTTCTGCCTTGTGGGTCCTTTAATTTATTTAATAAATGTGATTGTTACTTCTTTATTTTTTTTTAATTTTTTTTATCCCGTGCGCGTACGGTAAGCTTACCGTACGCGCACTCCGCGATTTTTTTTTATAATTATTAAATGTATTTTTCGTACTTTTGGGTCCTTCTTGGACCCCCTGACAAACACTAGGGGGTCTGCAACTCTCTTCGTTGCCCCCTTTTCACGTTCCCCACCTTTGTTTCTCAGTGCGAGACACAGAAAATGGCGGCCGACACTTCCTGATTTCGACCGATTCGAATGTTTACAGTCATGTAACCACCAATCAGAATTGAGCTCGCGCACGGCACCGTACGCGTACGGTAAGCTTACGGTAAGCGCACGGAGCGCGCTTACAGATATATATATTGATTTAAATGCTATTTTCTCAGGACCTACTGAACAGATTTACACCAGACCTACAAAAGGCACATCCTTGACCTGAGGACTACCTCTCTGCCAAATTTCAAGTAATTCTGTTCAGCCGTTCGGGCTGTAGCTCGGACTAAAGGTCCTATGGGAAAATGCATGGGGAAAACGCGTTTTGGGACCCCCCTTTTTACTCAGCCCCCGCTTGACGAATCCCCCCGAGACTTTCAGGGTAGGAGCGTAGCGTAGCGCCCCATTAGTTTTGAAAATTTCGCGAGGATTCGTCGACCGGCGCCAAAGTTATTCCAAATAGAATGTTGCGGATTTGCTATGCAAACACGGTTCTAACTATAACTATCTACTGGCGACCGCCAGTAGATAATATCTATATATATATATAGATATATATATATATATATATATATATACGCCAATATATTACCTACTGGCGGTCGCCAGTAGATAGTTATAGTTAGGACCTCGTTTCCATTGAAAAAGCGTTTTTTGTCTTCCCAATAACTTTGGCGTCATTTGATGAATCTTCGCAAAATTTGCAAAACTAGTGGCCTGCTCCGGTCAGCTCCTGTATTGAAAGTTTTGGGGTGATTCGTCATGCGGGGACCGAGAAAAAAGGGGGGTCCCATAACGTATTTTTCCCATGTCAATTTCGATAGGAAACTTGAGACAAAGCTACAGCTTGAACTGCTGAACGGAATTACACCAAATTTGGCAAAAAGGTAGCCCTTGGTTCAGAAAGAGCCCTTTTTAGGTCTCGGCTAGCGAAGGCTGCGCTTGCGCAGTCTCGCTCGCGAGAGATAATGACTTGGAGAAGAGGGGCTTGAACCCGCCCCTCTTCTCCCCTCTTCTCCATTGGCTGGCCTCTTGAATGCTGGCCAGCCATTGGAGAAGAGGTCCGTCACTCCGAACAGGCCCCGTCCTTTTCGGATTCGGGGGCGTGTTTTTTGCAACTTTTCTAATTATCTCCTCCAGCCAATGGCAAGAGGAGAGAAAAGCAAAACACGCCCCCGAATCCGGAAACGCCGCTGCCTTTCTCCGAGGCATTTCTGCTTCGCCTCGGAGAAAGGCGGCGGCGCTGGGACTGATTTCTTCAAACAGGCATCCCCTCTCCTCGCTGCTTCCGTCCCTGGCCGGTCTCTGCCTCCTGGCCGCCCTCTCCGCCTTGGAGCCCGTCAGCCCGCAGAGGAGCCTGGTGTGGGGACAACGTCATGCCTCAGCGCAAACTCACATTGGCGTACAGAGTTTGGTGAATCCCGGCTCTATTTAATTTATGGGAAAAATATTCGATTTGTAAATTTTAATGCACAATTACTTCTCTTTTACAAGTTGACCTTCCGTGGCTTTTACTCGCCTCCGCATGAACATGATTCTGTGTACACATGGTGATTACGTGTAAAATGAAACGGTGGAATTACCGAATTAAAATGTAAAAAGAGGACAGTAAAAAGTGTAGCAAGATCATTTTAAGGAAGAAGTACGTTGATTTAGATTATGTGGAAAAAGTACTTTTAAAGTAATGTCTAGTTAAAAGGAAAGTGTGACGGGATTACTGTGGAGGGCGCATAATTCTGGATGCGGGCCTGAGAAGACAGGGCACGTGGCACAGGGCACAGGGCTGCGGGTTCCGTTTAGAGATGGGCTGAGGTTTGAGTAATGTTTAACAAGGCTTCTCGGGAGTTCAGCTACGTGCGCGTCCCGCTAATATAGGCGCCCTGGACCCATCTAGCCGTTGCCAAAGCCGGCCATGAGCGGGCTTTGAGTGAAGAGTGGGGGTGGGGGATGTAGTTTGAGTGATGGTCAGGGACTATATTTTGATAAATGAGTGGGGCAGGTCCAGTGATGAGTGGGGGCTGTGGTTCGAGTGTCGTGTGCGGCTTTGGTTTGAGAGTTGAGGGACAGCCGTGGCTTGAGTAATGAGGGGCTCTTGTGTTTGTGAATGAATGAGTGCAGATTGTGGGTTGTCTGGGGCGCGGGGCTGTGATAGGAGTATGGCGTGGGTCTGGAGTATGATTAATGAGTCACAATGCCGGGGGATCCAGGACGAGAGGGGTTGGGGTTTTAGCAATTAGTTATAACTGTGGTGGATGGGCAGACTGTGGTGTGATTTAAGACACAGGACTATAGCTTGAATAAGTATGGGGGGGCCGAGGTTTCAGAACTGGACGAGGCTGCTCATTTAGTAAGGCTAAACTGTGGTTTGCGTAGGGAGTGGGCCTTGTAGTCTCATGTAGGACTGAGTTGTGGGGGTTGAGTAAGGATTGAGTGCGTGGCTTGAATAAGGAACGGTGGGATGTAGTTTTTGTGAGGAGCGAGGTATGTGGTTCCTGAGAGAAGCGGGACATTTGGTTCCTGTGAGAAGCGGGGGCATGTGGTTCCTTTGAGGAGCGGGGGTATGTGGTTCCTGGGGGTATGTGGTTCCTGTGAGGA
Organism: Triturus cristatus; assembly: GCF_964204655.1. Classification (NCBI taxonomy): domain Eukaryota; kingdom Metazoa; phylum Chordata; class Amphibia; order Caudata; family Salamandridae; genus Triturus; species Triturus cristatus. The sequence continues at coordinate 300,899,605 of NC_140587.1, forward strand.
GCGGAGTATGTGGCTTCTGTGAGGAGTGGTCGTATGTGGTTCCTGTGATATGTTGCGTCTGTGAGGAAGGGGTATGTGGTTCCTGTAAGGAGCGTGGGTATGTGGTCCCTGTGAGGAGCGGGGGTATGTGGTTCCTGTGAGGAGCGGGAGTAAGTGGTTCCTGTGAGGAGCAGAGGATGTGGTTCCTGTGAGGAGCGTGGGTAAGTGGTTCCTGTGAGGAGTGAGGTGAACATTCGCTTGGACGGATGATTGATGGCATGGAAGTAAGGGTTAACCTAATACCATTAATTCTGAAAGAGCGGAGGGATTCCTTGGGGGAGGGAGGGGGGAGGCGGAGACTGAGAGAGAGAAGTAAGGGGCGGGAAGAGAGAGCAGAGAAGCAGAGGGAATTTAGGAGGGGGTGAGCAAGATAGGTGTCGCGGAATCGGGGAGAGGGGAAGCTTGTGGGGGAAGGAGGAGGAAGCACCAGGGAGAAACCACACTAGAGAGAGCTGGTCTTTGAGAGCGAGCAGATGAGAGAAAGCATTGAAGGGAGAATAACGGGAAATAGTGAGAAGAACGAGAGCGAACTAGGAGAAAGGTAGAGAGGAGGAAGGTAGAGCAGAGATGGAAGAGAGAGGTGGAAAAGAGACGAGACACGGAGAGCTGGACGAGGAGTGGAGGGCTAGCTGGGAGAGTCGACAGAGAAAAGGGGGCGGCGGAGAGAGCGGAGAATCAAACCAGAGACAGTGAGCTGGTGAACGGGCAGAGGATCTAGAAAACGTTACGAGAGTATCAGGCGGAAGACCCCCCCCCCTCCACAAACGTAGCTCAGGGTGCAAGGGATCGAGCACGAGCAACCAAAAGAATGTCAACATTGTGCCCATCCTGCTGCACCTACACATCATATTGGAATTGCTCTTACTACCCTGACGAGGCCTCAAAGCGCTAATTCGACAACTAGCACGCTACTCGGGAACCCAAAAAGATTAGTTGTGAATTAGTATAGGGAAATATGAAATTATTTGGAGCAGTGGACATGCTAGTTTGTTCTTTGGATTAAAAAAGTATAGTGGGTGATGGAAGAGGGAAGGGATTTCATTTATATAGTGCTTGTTATGCCTGATGAGGTGTTGAAGCGGTTTTCAGCAGGTAGCACGCTACTCCAGAACCCAAACAGGATTAGTAGGGAAATGAGTATAAGTGAATATGTTTTTTATTTGTATTGAAAAAGGATAGTGAAGTTATAGAAGAGCGAAGGGTTTGCATTTACAAATATCTCGGAGGAAATCTCCAGAGGCCGAATTCAAACATCTTTAGCCCGCCAGCAAGAAACAAGCACACACATCAGACTCACGAGAAAGTATGTAGACAAGAGAACTGTACCAGTCCGTAGGTGTTCAATATCATTTTCAGTATCCCTTCAATGAAGAAAAGAGTGTAAAACCCCCCAAACACAGATACTGCTTTATCCATGTAATTATCTTCTTTGGGATCGGATCCAAGGGCCTCTGGTATAAGCTGTATATGTGTCCGTAAAGTACCGTGCATCAGGGTGACCAGGTTTGAGAAGGAAAAAAACAGGACAGGTCAGACATAAAAGTAGGACTAAAGTCTTTATCCTGAATTATGACTGGCCTGTCCCGATATTTTGCTTGGGGGGGCGTCGTCGTTTTTAATATACATGTACAAGCTATGCTTACAGAACATTAGCTATGGCTTCACCTTTGCCTGCCCTCCTGCCCCCTGCCCTTCTCCCCACTCTGTCGCCCATCTCCTGCAGCATGCATTCAGCCCATATCCTTCTGCGCTGCCTGAATCGGACAAATTACACCTTTCACTTCTACTGCACAGGTTGACCTGTCCTTGTCCCAAAAACCAGGACATGGGTTCCAAATTAAGAAACTGGGACACCAGGACACTACTCGGAAAACCGGGACTGTCTGGGGAAATCCGGGATGTCTGGTCACCCTACCATGCATGCCTCCCCGACATTAGGGAAAAGTGAAGCTCACACAGTGCTTACCAGAAGCAGCCGTGAATATATGTCGAGGCTGCCGCCTGATTATATCCAGAACGACGTCCGGACGGTGACTGACTTATAAAATGTAGGATTATTTTCCGGCATTATGTAGCGCAAACTCGACCCGAAGAAATTGGAGCGCTTTACGTCAGCACCAATTTCATTACACAAGGATACATTATTTTTGTGTGTGTTTTTACAAGTGTCCTGAGTTTCGACTCATTGTACAGGGGCACTGGCACACGTGGAGGAGCGGGTGGAGAGCCCACTAGTGACATGAGTTCGACTCATTGTACAGGGGCGCTGGCACACGTGGAGGAGCGCGTGGAGAGCCCACTAGTGACATGAGTTCGACTCATTGTACAGGGGCGCTGGCACACGTGGGGGAGCGGGTGGAGAGCCCACAAGTGACATGAGTTCGACTCATTGTAAAGGGGCGCTGGCACACGTGGAGGAGTGCGTGGAGAGCCCACTAGTGACATGAGTTCGACTCATTGTACAGGGGCGCTGGCACACGTGGAGGAGCGGGTGGAGAGCCCACTAGTGACATGAGTTCGACTCATAGTACAGGGGCGCTGGCACACGTGGAGGAGCGCGTGGAGAGCCCACTAGTGACATGAGTTCGACTCATTGTACAGGGGCGCTGGCACACGTGGAGGAGCGCGTGGAGAGCCCACTAGTGACATGAGTTCGACTCATTGTACAGGGGCGCTGGCACACGTGGAGGAGCGGCTTGTCAGTGGAAAGGAGGGACTGCAACAATTGATCCGGAGTAGCTGTGACCTCTGAACTTTGGGTCTTATTTGATGAACAGGGGCGCTGGCACACGTGGAGGAGCGGGTGGAGAGCCCACTAGTGACATGAGTTCGACTCATTGTACAGGGGCGCTGGCACACGTGGAGGAGCGCGTGGAGAGCCCACTAGTGACATGAGTTCGACTCATTGTACAGGGGCGCTGGCACACATGGAGGAGCGGATGGAGAGCCCACTAGTGACATGAGTTCGACTCATTGTACAGGGGCGCTGGCACACGTGGAGGAGCGGGTGGAGAGCCCACTAGTGACATGAGTTCGACTCATTGTACAGGGGCGCTGGCACACGTGGAGGAGCGCGTGGAGAGCCCACTAATGACATGAGTTCAACTCATTGTACAGGGGCACTGGCACACGTGGAGGAGCGGGTGGAGAGCCCACTGGTGACATGAGTTCATCTCATTGTACAGGGGCGCTGGCACACGTGGAGGAGCGGGTGGAGAGCCCACTAGTGACATGAGTTCGACTCATTGTACAGGGGCGCTGGCACACGTGGAGGAGCGGGTGGAGAGCCCACTAGTGACATGAGTTCGACTCATTGTACAGGGGCGTTGGCACACGTGGAGGAGCGCGTGGAGAGCCCACTAGTGACATGAGTTCGACTCTTTGTACAGGGGCGCTGGCACACGTGGGGGAGCGGGTGGAGAACCCACTAGTGACATGAGTTCGAATCATTGTACAGGGGCGCTGGCACACGTGGAGGAGCGGGTGGAGAGCCCACTAGTGACATGAGTTCGACTCATTGTACAGGGGCGCTGGCACACGTGGGGGAGCGGGTGGAGAGCCCACTAGTGACATGAGTTCGACTCATTGTACCGGGGCGCTGGCACACGTGCAGGAGCAGGTGGAGAGCCCACTAGTGACATGAGTTCGACTCATTGTACAGGGGCGCTGGCACACGTGGAGGAACGGGTGGTGAGCCCACTAGTGACATGAGTCCAACTCATTGTAAAGGGGCGCTGGCACACGTGGAGGAGCGGGTGGAGAGCCCACTAGTGACATGAGTTTGACTCATTGTACAGGGGCGCTGGCACACGTGGAGGAGCGGCTTGTCAGTGGAAAGGAGGGACTGCAACAATTGATCCCGAGTAGCTGTGACCTCTGAACTTTGGGTCTTATTTGATGAACATGTGACAACAGTATGTTGAATAAGTTGTGCAAGTGTGGGCTATGCTGACGCTTGAGTTGTGCAGTATGCATGAAATGCAAGGCAAGTGTAATGCTGGGTATCAATTGCCTGGTGTGTGGTGTCCCCGACACGATATAGGTAGAGGGTGCCTAAGGCTATGCATTACAGAATCTTTGCAATGACCTATGAAGGATATGACTGAACACCTTACATGAGCAGTGCTGGACATCATTCAATCAAGAGGAGGTATTGTGCATGAGGGAATTATTAGCTATGAGGTGTACAGGGTATGAGCTGTTCTATAGAGGAGATAAGTTGTTCCAGATGTGAGGTGTGCCATATCCAAGGGTTGGTCAGGAGCTATGCAGAAAACAAGCTGTGTGTAGATTGAGCTTTACTTTGCCTGAAGTTTGCAGGGTATGAACTGGAAGAGACAACTAAGCAAATTGCTCGAGGTGGGAAAGGCATGACCTTTGTACTTAACATCTTGACTGACAAGCCAAGGCCTGTTATAAACATTGTACGTTGATGTTTTATCGTTTACCAATCTTTAGGATTTTCTAATTGATGCATTTACCTTGCTGGTGTCCTGGCAACCCTCCACCACCTCTGAAAGACAGGGGTCATTTCTCAGGGAAGTACTTAAGTGACAAGTTGACCTCTTTTTGCCAAAAGTATAGTCACCTACAGTTTATTGGGCTTGTCGGGTGCTTATGTTTAAAACAAAATTGTGTAAAAAGTTAATGGGTCAAGTGCATTAAAGTTAGGTGGAGTAGAGATTTCAAGTTAGATATAGTAAAATACTGTGAGCTGGAAAGTCATTTTCATTACTGACAGTGGTTCTAACGTAAACGTGTGCAATATTCGGCAAAATTTAACTATTTGACGCTGTGTCATGCTTCCAGAAGGCTCCTCAGAAACCTTTCAGATAATCTGTCAATTTTTATTAGTCATTTATTTTTTAAATGCTTAATTTTTGGTGATAAATGCAAAGATCTAGAAACAACGGTGCCACTTCTGCTTTGGCTCCCAAGATCAATGTGTATGTGTCTAGATCTATGTGTGTGTGTGTGTGGTTCTGTATGTGTGTGTGGCTGTGTGTGTATGTGTATGCGGCTCTGTGTATGTATGTGTGGCTCTGCGTGTGTGTGGGAGGCTCTATGTGTGTGTGTGTATGTGTGTGCCTCTGTTTGTGTTGCTCTGTGTGGGTGGCTTTTTTTGTAGGTGGCTCTATGCGTGGGTGGCTCATTCTGTGTGTGGGTGGCTCTATGTGAATAGCTCTGTGTAGGTGGCACTGTGTGGGTGGCTCTGTGTTTGTCGGTGGCTTTGTGTGTGTGGCTCTGTGTGTGGGTGCAAATGCAATAGGTCTCGTATTTGAGATAGATTAAGCTATTGACACTGTAAATAACAATGGTGTTTCTTTAAATGTTTTAAAAATAAAAACATAAACAAAAATAATGTCATGAGCAGTGCCAATAGCTCTAACTTTAACAATGCCGAGACCATTGCATTGTAAATGCTTGTTGTTGAATGGTGTAAATCAGTTCAGTAGTTGCTGAGAAATTAAAGAAAGAAAAACTGTATATATCTGAGCACCGCGGAGGGTTTGTGATTCTTCCCGGGCACGAGCTTCACTCTGATTGCTGCCACCACTCCGAACCAAGAAGTGTTGGCAGCCATCTTGTGACTCGGTGGAACCGAGACACAAGAAAACAGTGAAAAGGAGGGTAAAAAAGAAGAAAAGGGGGCAGGGTAGAACCCTGGCCCCCTAGGCCTGCTCAAGGAGTCTCACAAGGACCTCCAGGGCGATAAAAAGCATTAGTTCGGCGGAATTCGTGTTGGGGTCGCAATGCGCTTCAGTTTAATGAGGCCCCTGGGTGGGCCAGGTCCCGGGGGCAATGTGTATTTAATTTGCGGGGGCCCCGCAGCCCCGTGGACTGCCACCACCCCAGGGCTATAGTAATTATAAGCCTGGGGGCTCATGCTCCCTGCAGCCTCGGGGACCATCACCTCCCCTGGGCTTTGAAAATAAATGTTTGGGGTGTTCCCAACACCCCCCCACGCAGCCCCAGGGACCGTCACCACCCCGGGGCATTGATGAAAATGGGTGGAGGGGCCTCGCGGGGCCCCTCGAGCCCCGGGGACTGCCACCACCTCCCCGGGGCACTTAATATTTAAATACGGGGGTTCGTTGCAGACCACCGGGGACCACCACATCCCGGGGCTTTGAAATGGAGGGAGGGTGGCCGCACGGCCGCTATCCAGGAGCCATCGATGGCCCAGGGGACCGCCACCCCGCAGGGCCGGCTCCTGAAGTGTCCCGGGGTGCCCACCCCCTGGGACACTGCTGTTTGATATAGCAGGGAAGGAGCCATGTGCCTCCCGCTCTGCCATAGCAAATGCTGCTTTGCTTCCTTGAAGCAAGAGCCGAGAAACCTGCTCTCGCTTCAAGGAAGGAAAGCAGAATTGCTTTTGAGCACGGGGAGCTGCATTTCAGCAGCTCCCCTTGCTCAAAAGCAATGCCGTGGGAGCATTGGGGCTCCCCCCACGGTCCCCAATGGAAAGGGCCAGCCCCGGGGATGGGGTCCCCGGGGCCATAAGAGGCCCGGGAGGGGGCCACGCAGCCCCCCTCCATCATTAAAATTTATATATATTTCTTTTAAATAGAGGCACAGCCCCGGGGGATGGGGTCCCCGGACCAATAGACGCCTCAGGAGGGGGGCCACGCAGCCCCCCTCCTTTAAAAATGATTTTTTTAAATGAATAAATATGTGGCCATGCACTGGGGGATGGGGTCCCCGATGCCGTAATTGGCCTTGGGAGGGGTGCCGCGCGGCCCTCTTCCCTTTTTTTTAATTGAAAAAACAGGTCAGGCCCTAGGGGGTGGTGTCCCCAGGGTCTCAAAAAATCAATTTTAAAAAAAGCCGGCATCGTGCCGTAGGCCCCGCCCTCTGGCGCGCTGTAAGTTGGGGAATTAATTCTCCTTGAATACTGAGGGTCCCTGGGGGCCAACTTGCCCATCAGGTACCTCCAGTATGCGCCACAGAGCTGCGTTGCAGAGAGGTGTTCCGAGGCAGGCCCCTTTTTACACCTCTCTGAAACGCAGCTCTGTGGCGCTTACTGGAGGTACCTGGTGGGTTAGTAGGCCCCCAGGGACCCTCAGGACTCAAGGGGAATTAATCCCCCAACATACAACGTGCCACGGGGAGCATTTGCACAGTGGTGCAGGGAGGGGACGGGGCCTAACAAAACAAGTGTGCTAATGTTCCCCCTGTCGCATTGTAAATTGGGGGATTAAGTCCCGTTGAATCCTGAGAGTCCCTGGGGGCCAACTAGCCCACCAGGTACCTCCAGTATGCGCCACAGAGCTGCGTTGCAAAGGGGTGTTCCGAGGCCATGCCACTTTGTACACCTCTCTGCAACGCAGCTCTCTGGCGCTTACTGGAGGTACCGGGTGGGCTAGTTGGCCCCCAGTGACCCTCACCACTCAAGGGGAATTAATCCCCGAATTTACAATGCACTAGGGAGCACGTTTGCACAGTGGTGCAGGGAGGGGGGCGGGGCCTGATATAACAAATTAGCAATCCTGCTGTGTGGGACTTACTGGAGGTAATAAAAGGGGTAGTTGGCCCCTAAGGTTGACGTTGGGGGCTAACTAGCCCTCCTGTAATCTCCAGTAAATCCCACACAATGGGATTGCTAAAAAGTGTTTGGAGGCCACGCTCACCTTTCTCCACCACTCTGAAAACGAGACTGCTATGTTATAGTTAGAAATTAGCATTTAAAACACCTTTGATATTCACTAAAAAAAATAGGTTTCAGGGACATTATAGTTAGAAATTAGCATTTAAAAAACCTTTGAAATTCACAGAAAAAACCATAGGTTTCAGGCACCTCATAGTTAGAAATTAGCATTTGAAAAAACCTTAGAAATTCAATGAAAAAAACATAGGTTTTAGGGACGTTATAGTTAGTTGGAAATTTCACTCGTACAAAACCAGAGAAATTCGACCATTATAGTTAGTAGAGCTAACTATAACTCGCGCCCCCGCAATGCACTGCTGATGGCGTCACATATTACATCACTCATGACATGGTCAGTGACATCACTGATGTGTCACCCACAGGGGGTCAGGTGGCCCTGCCTGCGTTTTCTTCTGCGGCTTCTGCCACTGGGAGAGAGTTGGACTGGGATCAGCAAGATAATAAAGAAGAGGACTGACAGGGAGGACAGGCCAGGAAAATAAAACAAAAAAGTCACAAAAAACACACAAAGAAACGTATATACACACAGGGAACGTCAGACATTAATAAGGATAAGGTTTTGGGAAGTGGGTGACCAGAAGGGGTGGATTGAGTTTGTTTGGAGTGGGATGTAATTAACAGCAGGAAAAAAAGCAGGCAGGGCAGCAGGAGCAGGCAACACAAAATGTCCATGTGCTTGCGCACCACGTTGTGCTGCTTGCGCAGTACAAGCAGAGTGACGTACATTTTTCTCCTTTTCATGGAACTCCGCAGAATCTCATTGAGGTTTTTTGTAACTCTGCAGAATTCCACGGAATTAAATTCCAATAGTTTTTCCCACCATTAGAAATAAGTGCTAATGGCCAAAAGTAAGTGCTGTTGGCCCCCACTGGCAAACACTGGCTCAAATTAAGCACTGCTAGCAGATGTTATATCTATAAATAAAACTCTCAGTCTTGCCTTCAGATGTTACATTATTAAAGTGTTGGATCATAAGCCAGCTAAACTCCTGCACTCATTGGAAATGTTTAGTGTCCATATTGGGCAAACTATCCATCCGACTTGTAAGCGCACCTGCCATGGATTACCTTATGAGTTTCTCCTATAGAAGTTTTGTGTAGCACTAAGTGTTATAGACACGTAAAATACATTGGTCTCCTGCTGATATACCACAATCTGAAATTTGGCCTGTCCGTTAATACTGACCTAGTGATCCTTGTTTATATATATAGTGTACCCAAGAGGTTCTTATTAAAAAGTATATAAAAGCCATTAACCATCTTAACTCACCTGCATGTTTCTGGGTTTGCAAGAAAGAATGCTCTTCAACTACAGGAATACCTACATTTTAATACGGTCACCTGCAAAATGCAGCTCTGTAGGATATGTTTCTTTGGAATACGACACCATGAATCCAATTCAGGGCCTTCCTCTAGCTAGCTAATATTAACCTACAGCAGAGCAGTAATTTCACTTATTCTGTCACTGCTCATGAACACGCTCACAGGTGGCATTAGGGGACTGCAGCACCGGGGCAGAGTGCAATGGCGACTGTAGCCATTGTGGAGAGCAGACGTTCATGCAGCAGTCCACAACGGCACCATGAAGGATGCTTGGAGTCGCTGGCAAGCAAAGTCTGCTTTCACAGTGCAGTTATCCTCACGGTGCACTGCCTTCTCTCTCACAGACCAGAGCCAGCACACCTGAAACCAATTAGCAATCAATGGAATTCCTTAAGAAATGCACAGCCACAGAGGGACGGTGTCTCAACAAATAGCTCTTACATTCCTCCTTTGTCTGTTTTGTTATTGAGACATTTTACTGACCTTGTTCCAGTTCCTGCCTTTTTCACCTTCCTCTGTGAGGAGAATTCCATTGAATGTTGCTCCACCCGATGTTATACCTTTTCTTGCCCCATCCTGTTTTGAGCCTTTCACTCCTGATCCAAGGAATCCATCCTTGGAAAGTTCCTCCTAAAGGTAGCCAGTCTGCTCTACTTGTGTCAGGTGCTATCTTCATTCACAAGAGGAATTAATTGGTCATAAATTCCTAGATGTTACTGCTGGTGATTCAGAATGCACGGCTGCTGATAATTTGACAAACCAACCGAAAGGTCAGACACTGGGGCTGGAGGAATTACGGAGAATATAGACTTCAAACTTTGCCATAAGGACTTCTTGCCAATTATTGCTATTGTCTAGTTTCAGCTCCTTTGGTGTCAATGCTATTTGTTGCCCTACACTGGAGAGGCCCTCATGTTGTCTAGTGATATACTAGTGAGCGGTGGTCCCTCAGGTGGGTAGGAAGTTGTCTCTTGAGCTCCACTCTTGAGATTACATATGTCTCTAACGGGCAGAACTGGACCAAAAATGGACAAAGGGGGCACGATTGGCCAGGAACAGAAAATAGGCTCAGCCATAAAAATAAAAATGGTCCTCATTAGTGAATCAGAGTGCCAAAAATGTGGCACACAGGTGCAAATCTGCAGTTTTCGAATTGTAAGAGTTTTGCAAGATATGGGAGATTGGATTGTGGATTTGTGACTTGCAGGCAAGGTTTGTGGTAGTATCAGGGAAATCAATAGTGACAAGTATCAGCAAAGTTAATAGGACTGACGGCGTCCACTGGCCTCTTGCCAATTCTTGTTTTGTTTTGTCATAGTTTTTATGAAAATGTATTGTTTAGAAAGCTGCCGGGCCATCATCAATCTGAACAAAAGCAATGGATAAAGGCAAAAGTGTTATTTTGTTCTCAAAAAAGCACACATTGCCACAGTACTGCCTGACACTGAAGGGAACTTGCTTTGAATGTTAAAGTGCTCCTTGTGAATGGGAAGAAAAACATATCTCATAGTGTAGTCATCCATTGGCTGAAGTGGGCTAACACATTGAACCTTGATGCATGCTGGAATGGGTGGAAGAAAAATGTGAATAACAGAACCACAAACTAACGCACGATGTCTAACTGCACATCCCTCTGGGAAACTATGTTATACACATAATTTTGGTAAAAACAAGTTCTTGGCTAACACAGACTTAAAAAAGCCAACCGATCTGACACTGGCCGTCAGCCTCTCACCTTTGGGAAAGAAGGTAGAAGGCAAGTAAGAAAGAAGGATCAAGAAAGAAAGAAGGAGCAAAGCAAGAAAGGAAGAAGGAGGAAGACAAGAAAGAAAGGAGAAGGAAGGCAATAACAAAAGACGGCGGAAAGAAAGAAATAAAGAGAAAGGCAAGAAAGAGAGAAAAAAGTAAGAAAGAAGAAGGGAAAAAAGAAAAAGTCAAGAAAAATGAGGAAAGGCAAGAAGTAAAAGGGAAGAAAGAAGTAATTCAAGAAAGAGGAAAGAAAGATTTAAAAAGAAAGAAAGAAAGGAAGGAAGAAATCATCACAGACAGATAATTAGGGTTCTAAAGAATGAGGGCTCTACTGAGCTTATAGTCAGTGAAGAAGCAGCAGTCAGATAAACAAAATGCAACTTCAAAAGGAATTTACAACATCATTGGCAGGAAACAGGAACGGATAAAGCTGGAATGTGCACTGTGCTCTCATCTGGTCGACAGGTTTCTGCTATCACACTAGGCTCTACAAACAAAGAAAAAAGTAAAGTAATAATAAAGTAAAAGCAGAAAACATTGGCACTAAAGGGAACAACCTTGTGTGTGGGATGCACTCCTTGAAAAGGGTTAAATGCAGTCACTTAAGTGAAGTTAGCCAGTGACTGAATTAGGCTGACCCTTGCCCCATGCTGTATGCTGTAGTGGGTGGAAGCAAAACGTGGATAACACATGAGCAAACCAACGGATGAAGAGATGTGGCTGAAAGCCCCTTTTTGTAATTATACTATACATATAATCTTAGTAAAATCGAAATGTATTGGCTAACATCAGACCTGAAAACACCTCACCAGACCATAAAACAGGCCCACAAACAGCCACAAAAATGGCCCTTGAACTGACCTGCCAGACAGCCTTTGAGCCTTTGAGCATTACCTGATTGCCCTACAGCCAGTCCAATCCTGAAATGGGGGTGTGGCATCCAAGAGAGAATGCACCATTGAAATGTCTGAAAGCTTTTTGTGCCCACATAAGTCCCACAGCCGTGGCTCACTAAGGGCTTCGATACAAACTTTTCAAAGATCTCAAGACCTCTGGTCACTGCCAAAGACATTCCTCGGTCCGACGAGGAATGCTTAATTTCAATGTTGTGTGTACATTGTACTGAGCTTTTATTTTTCCTTCCACTACAATCCTGAGGGCACCTTCCTCAGGAATACCGATCAAAATAAAAAAAATACCTACAGGATAGAAGCCAAGCAGGTCTTCCTGGGTCTTTCATCCTTCTGAGGGTCAATAGAAAATAAGTACTTTTCAGATGGGCAGTAGTAACATTTACAGCATTACAAAGCTGCCAGGCTGACAGCAAGCAGTACACTAAAAATTAACTGTGACAACTTTGTCTTTACAAAAAACTTAAAAAAGCATGTGTTGATACGACCATGAGTGAAGAGACACATTTCTTCCAGTAGCATCTTCAAGAACCATGAAATAAAAGGATTTAAGTTAGACTAGTTAGGGTTAGCTAGATTACATCACATTGGTTATATTAGGTTACATTGGTTATGTTAGATTGAATAGGTTATTTTACCTTGGTTTGGTAAGGTTAGTTTAGGCTATAATGGTAAGTGCAGGATAGCTTGGTTTGGTAAGATTAGATGTGCTGGGTTAATTTGTTTTGGGTAAATTAGGTAGCTTCAGCTTGGTTAGGTTATATTAGGTTAGATTGGTTTGGTAGGATTAAACAGATTAGTTTAGGTTGGCTAGGTCTGTGTTGGCCAGGTTAGATTCTCCTTTACAGATTATATAGTGTTTTCACCAGTAGTTGTTTCCTGATGCTGAAGCATACACAGTTCTGAGCAAGAAGGATCAAAGTATAAAAGCTGGCATGGAAGCCAAAGATCTACATTGTAAAGAAGGGGGGCCTGCTTCAAGGGTTTTCCCATTTACTCCATAAAATACTCTTGAAGAGGTCCAATTATGGCTGGAATGTCCTCAGGGATTAACTGTTAAATATGTCCTTATTGCTGCCTTTGTATTCATCAGAGAATGATCTCTGTTGCTCAATTATTGGCAAATGCTCACCTGTTGATTAACCTGCCTCTGGGCGGGATTGAAGTGGGTGGCATTAATAAGATTTGATTTATGTTAACTGGCACTCTTTTTGGATACCGCTTCCTGAGTACGTCTTCTTGTTCCTGGCATTGTGGGTACCGCATTAATCAGTTCTCAGTGAATAGTCCTTTGAACACCGTTCAGCTTTGGAGGGATGTATGGAATAAATAAACCGAAATGGCAGCACCTCAGAGCTGACACTGTCTATAACAGCTGCCATGTTCCTGAAACTCTTGAGGTCGGATTAAGTAAAGGGGAAATGATTTTTTCAAAGCAGACCATCGCCAAAAGGGTTCAAATAAATGGATTTAGGATCGTAGTCTTTTTTTCTAAAGGATGGCATCCATAAGAAACGTAATACAAGGGTGAATGTGAAATGACCAATATTTAGACAAATGTCTTCAAATATCTGTTACTAACTTCAGAACATTAGAAGACAATGCCTTCCCGGTGGAATAGAGGATGCTGATGAGCTAATGCATATTTTCTGGATGCTCCAGAATTGGAAAAGTTTTGGATCGAATCCTCCACCCGTAATTTGATTAAATAGATGATTTATTTTTTTATAGGGCGCCAAATTACAAATGAATCAGGATACAAGTGTCACTGCAGCTGTCAGTAGGAGAGCAAAACCGACACATTTCACGTAGAAAATGTTTGCAATCAATAGAAAGACTAGAAACAGAAGGCACCAAAATCAGCAGAATCCAAAGCATTCCGGATAGCTTAGAGCAAGACTGGATTCCCAGTGGCGCATTGGTCAGGTGGTTTGTCCCACTGTTTACAGAGTACTTGGTTGGCTGCGGGTGAACCTCCAGAACAGCTAATAGGAGCAGTCCTTCTCTGATGCAGGCTTGAGGATTAGGAAACCTGTTTTGTCTAGCCATTGATGAAGATGATCCGCAGGCAACATGGGTACAAATAGAGAGGTAGATACTAGCCAATACCATGGGCAAAGGTGTTTTTTCTAATATGCTTTCTGACTACATGAGGAGTTTTCCAAGTTTTGTAACCCAAACCCTATTATTTATTTGGTACCCTCATCCTTCAGTGTGAAATAGTGCAATTTACACCTATATTTTGTTAATGTCTCATTCCTGCTACAATTGATGTGATCTACAGTTGATGATTTGCTTTGTTAATGTCATATTCTGCAACAATTACTATTGTCTACAATTGATAAAACCCAATCAAAATTGTTTAATCATCATCAGATAGGTGTCCCCGTCTCTTTGGGGCACATCAAGGGTTAAAAGTCCCAATAATAAGATTTCCATCTTCATTAAGGCCATTAATGGAGGACCCAAGATTGAGGTACTATACATATCACAAGTATGGTCTGGCCTTTTGCATTCCTGCTATCTCCAATTTGGCGGAAGCAGAGGGAATAATTGTGACTCCAGAGTCATCCTGTAAATAGACAAAAATGAACAAGTTCCCCCCTCCATGCCACACTCCCAGAGCTTCCTTTGATACATGTAATTGCTGTGTATTTCCTGTAAATGGTCTTCTTTTTAATTGAATTTCCAGCCAGTGAGCTCAAGAACAAGAGCCTGAAGTTTGCATTGAGGATCAACTGCTAACTGGTCTGGATCTCTCCATCAGTAAGAGTGTAGAGTGCATCTTTCAGTGCTGAAAGTTGTGAGCCAGTACTTGCTGATGGCAAAGGCTCCCTTCAGCATCACACAAAGTTTAAAAAGTGGGGCGTTGATTGAAAGTTATATCTGTTTATTTGATGCAGTGCAGCTAGCTGAAACAAAGGTGACATAGAAGTCCCTGTTAACCCTCTCATAATATCATGCTCACAAGTGAAATTACGATGTTGGTCGAGTTGGGTGTTAACCCTGCTTAAGAAATAGCCACAATCCCTGTCAGGGTGAACCACAAAAGTCACTAAATTAACCTGTGCTTAATCCTCTGGTAGCTTGGCACAAATGCAGCCAGGCCTAACTTGGAAGCAATATGTAAAGTATTTATGCATCACACAAACACTAAGAAAGTGAAAACACAACACATGCAAAATCCCACACCAATTAAAAAACAATAGAGTACAATTTAGTAAATCACTTGACACCAAAATGACAAAAATCCAATCAGTAGAACCGGAGTTATGAATTTGTAAAGTTTAAGGTAAAAACTAGCACCTAAAAGATCAAATTGCCAGTCGCAAACATCAAGTTGCGCAAGACCAGGTCAAAGTCAAAAATAAAAATATGGCCAACCGCGATGGAGAGAAGGTTGGGTACAAAGAGTGGATTGAGCCCGGTTGGCGCTTATCTTTTGACTTAGAAGAAACTTACGGCCACACGCATCATTGTAAATTGCGGTCGTAAAGGGGCAGATTCGCAGAATCTGCCGCTTTGCGACCGCGATTTTTGCATTTGGGATGCATCAGCCCCAATACAAAAATCGTTATTTAAGTAATCGCTAAAATTGCGATCGCTAAAATTGTGATCACTTAAATTGTGATTGCATTTAGAGAATTGCAAATTGTGATTCCCTAGATGCAATGCAACAACCCAAAAAAAATTGTGATTTTAAAATTAAGAAACATAAATTATCCTCAGTTCAAAGTTGATGGTAATTTGCGAGAACTTTGAAAAATGCACAAAAGTGCATTTTTCAAAGTTCTATTTTGCACACATATATGTCCTCAGGGCATGTGTGTGCAACATGAGTTGAAATTGCAATTTCAGGGGTGCATCAGGGTGTCCCTTTGGAACCCTTGCACCCTTGAAATTGCTTGAGCAATTTGCGAGTACCAGATAGGTACTCGCAAATTGCGCATGCAATTCCCATTGATTCCTATGGACCTTTGGCGAAGGACTGCAGAACAGGATTTGCTACAGCGGAGATTAAAGTTTTGGAGCTGCCGCAGTCAGGCCGACTGGGCAGAGAGACTCACTCAAGCTGGATACAGGTGCCGGTTCAATATGGTCACAGCCTTTTCTGTCCCCGAGGCTCTGAACAGGAGGCCAACCAACTAGCCCTTGCAGTCACTCTGGTAGTCCTGTGTCCAAGCATTGGAACAGAGCTCAAGCAACAGCGCAGGCCTCTGGGGGTTCAAGAAAGACTCCAGTTAGCAAAGCTGTCCTCCCAGGTGCATTAAATCAGTCACAGCAGGTCACAGCAGCAGGCAGTCATCTGAGGGTCCTTCTCAGGTCCAGAAAGTGAACTGAAGAGTGGGGTCTGAGGGTCCTATTTTTATACCTAGCGCCTTCTTTGAAGTAGGAGAAGTTTCTAGAGAATTTTCTTTAAAGTTCTTAAGGTTTCTTGACCCCCCTTCCCCGCCCTTTGCCCAAGCACCAAGCTGGCTGCATGAACAATGACTTGGTGACAAGTACTTTGTGTGAAAGCAGGGCACATCCTATTCAGTTGAAAGTGGGGCTGTGCCCAGCTGCGCTCCTATCCTGCCAGTGATGGTCCATCCAGGAACATCTATTCAATCTATTCTGTGGCTTTCTGGGAGATATAAACAAAGGCCAACTACACAGTCATGTAACTCAGAAACAGGCTCCAAATAGTATATGACAGAAAAATGACAACTTTCTAAAAGTGAAACAGGTAAAGCTGCCTACAAGGGATTCATTCAAAAAAGTTTCTTCAAAAAAAATGTTTTTGTCTATCTACTAAAAAGTAACAAAGTATGACACCATAAAGCAAATCAATCAAGACTTACATGATTCCTTAAGTACATAAATTACAACTTTCTTTGTAAAAGTGGCATTTTCAAAACTGTAACTTAAAATCATCCAACTGTACAATTAACTCCTTAGCTGCTGGGCCTTTCCCCCCAGTCCTAAGCCCTGTTTTTTAATCTATTTGTGGTAGTTCGCGCTTAGGGCTCCATAACTTTTTTGTCCACATAAGGCATCCATGCCAAATTTGTGTCCTCTTTTTTGCCAACATCCTAGGGGTTCTAAAAGTACCCAGGGTTTGTGGAATTTGCTGGAGGGGATGAACAAAATAGGTAAATATAGTTACATTTTGAGTTTTTGGGGAAAATTAGGAAAAGAAGTTCTCTTGATAAAGTGCCTAGTTTTATTTCTAAAGATGGCATCAAGAAACAGGTTGCTGTGCTAAAGTCACCATCCTCTCAGCTTTTAGGAACATGGACAACTTAATTTAAAAAAACATTTGTTTTACCCCAGTTTTGGCATTTTTGAAATTGGTAGCCCAGTTTTCCTATTTTTTGGGTTTCTAACTATTTTCAGTTTGTGGTAGAAACCAGTGTGAAACCCAAACGTGAGCCAGAAACGCTATAGTATTCTGAAAAGTAGGTAAAATTTCAAATTCAGCAAGGGGTAATTTGTCCCTCAAGGTTTCCCCAAAGAAACTAACTGTTGAAATAAAGAAATACTTAAAAAGGAGTAGGGAAAATAGTCATTTGTGACAACGTTTTCATCTGTAACTTTTTATCATAATGGCTGATTTGTAAACGCAATATACCATTATGTTTGCTAGGCACTTCTGGTGCAGTGATATATAGGGTTTGTAGGTTTCCCAAGAACCCAAGGTACCCACAGCTAACAACTGAGCAGCACCGTTCAATGGCTTTTCATTGTGTACCGAGTATAGACCAATTCATATGGTGAAATACGTAGAGAGAAAAAATCTCAAGTTTAGGAACAGTGGTTATTTGTACATTTCTGAATTTGTGGGTATCTGTACTAACATATGATTTAGAGGGTATTTTTCAAAATATCTTCTTTCTTACACTCTGGCTTACATTTGAAAGGCACAAATGCAGCAGAATCAAATTGGTAATAATAAATGTTCTATTATTCTATACTCCTGCATGTCGTTTGATCCAGTATTAGTAAAGCGCGAACAATTACCCGAAGGCGTCAAGGCGCTGGGGGCCGTCGGGTAGATTAAGCAAACTATTGCCCAGAGGCACATGATTCTGGGTTGATTGAACCGTGAGCCCCCGTCTTCTGGCGTCAGACGCCCTGGCTGCCACGCCACACCTCTTCCTCGCCCTGGCCACTGCGCCACACCTCTTCCTCGCCCTGGCTGCTGCACCACACCTCTTCTGTCTGATAAAATTGGTACCTCACTTGTGTGGGAAGGCCAACGACACGTGACAGGAAACAGTTCAAAACGCAACATGTATACATCACATTTTTTAACTTAAGAGTGACCCGTTTTTTAAAAAGTGGGTAGCTGTGGAGTTTGGGCCCTAGCTCAGCCGGCTCCTAGGCAAACCTAGCAAACCTGCATATTTTATAACACTAAACACCTAGGGGAATCCAGGATGGGGTGACTTGCATGGCTTTCACCAGGATGTGTAACCTAGAATCCATTGCAAACATCAAACTTTGACCAAACAAACAAATTTTCCTCACGTTTCTGTGATGGGAAGTTCTGGAATCTGCAGGGAGCCACAAATGTCCTTCCTACCAGGATTCCCCCAAGTATTCTGATAAAATGGTACCTCACTTGTGTTGCTGGGCCAAGGGACCTCAACAGGAAACTGCCCAAAATGCAACATGGATACATCAAATTTTTCCGCTCAAAATGGTCCTGTTTTTTGCAAAGTAGGTAGTTGTGGATTTTCGTCCCTAGCTCAGCTGGCACCTAGGAAAACCTAGAAAACCTGTAATACATCACATTTTTTCACTCAAAACTGATCCGTTTTTTGCAAAGTGGATTTTGGGCCCAAGTTCAGCCAGCACCTTGGGAATCCTAGCAAACCTAAACATTTTTTACACTAGACATGTAGAGGAAGTCAGGATGGGGTTGCGTGGATTCCATGAGGGTTTTCTTTTACCCATAATGCCCTGCAAATATCAAACTATGCCTGAAATCACCCATTTTCCTTACATTTCTGTGATGAAAACTTCTGGAATCTGCAGGCATCCTAAAATTCCTGGCACCCAGAATTGTCCCGCCTGTGGCGATAAAAATTCTGCTCCGCTTGTGTGACTGGGCCTAATGATCGAAATAGGAATCAATCAAACCAAGGACAAATGGAGCACTTGCATGGACACCAAACACATTTTTTTTACCTGTTCTTAAATCAAAGTTAGCACTTATTAAATATAATAAGGAACCCAATGTTATCCCATGGGAGAGGTAAGCCACTCAGTAGTGAAAAATTAATTTAGAAGTTTGTCACTACTAGGACATGTAATACTTAAAAGTACATGTCCAATCTTTCAATTACAATGCATGCCCCCTGCTCTATGGGCTACCTAAGGCCTACCTTAGGGGTGACATGAAATTAAATTGAGAGTTGTACAGCGCACTACTTCCCAAGGGTGTCTAGGCACTACGATTCGGGGAGGAGAGGGAAAGATAAGAAATTATTGCCTAAGACAGAGGTCTGAGAGCTACATAGCACGAGGAATCTATTTGTTAAACAACCAGGTTTTTAGCTCTTTCCGGAAAGCTAGCAAAGTGGGTTTTTTCTTCACCTCTAAAGGGAAATTGTTCCAGAGTCTTGCAGTAATAGCAATGAAGCTTCTGCCACCCCAAGTGTCTCTTCAGACTTTAGGGACAGCGAGGTTAGCTACGGCGGCAAATCGCAAAGATCTTTTTGGGGTGTACCATTGAAAGTACTGCTTCAGCAAATCAGGGCTGTCACTATGCAATGCCTTAAAAGCAATGCATAAAGACTTGAACTCAATCCGTGTTTTTTACTAGGAGCCAGTGCAGGGAAGACATGGGAAACCGATTGATTCTTAGTGATTACCTTAATAAGCGAGGTGGCCGCATTTTGAATAATCTGTAATGTGTGTAGGAATTTTTTCTGGAGGCTAAGAAATAATGCACTGCAGTAATCTAACTTGGAAAAGATGAGAGCAGTTATAACTGATTCCATAGATCTTAGGGGATAAATGGAAACATTTTCCTGAGCGTTTTGAACATAAAAAAGCAGGAGGAAAAGATGGAGTTCACCTGTCCTTCAAAAGACATTTTTTTAAAGTATATTCCTAAATGTTTTACTTTGGCAGCTGGTGTGGGCAGCATCCCTAGTTCCTGAGGCCACCTCTTTAGGGACCAAAAGGAATTATTGTTCTCAAACAGAAAAACCCCAGTTTTGTCTGAGTTGAGCTGTAGACAGTTCCTAGCCATCTATCTTTGAACTTCCTGCATGCAGTCATGAAACCAGGAGGCCACACTGTCTGGGTTCCCTGCAATCAACACCACAATTTGTGTCTCATCTGTTATGTTATGTTATATTAAATTATATTTGTAGAGCGCCAATCACCGGAAGGTCTCTAAGCGCTATAACATAGATCAGAGGTCCAGAATCCTTTCGCGCAACTATACTCAACACACAGCAGAGCAAACTTATCCAAACGCCTCTGTAAACAGAAGGGTTTTAAGTCTCCTCCAAAACAGTAATAACCTGGCTTCCTTATATATGCGTATATGACACTACTCCATATATGCGTATATGTATGCAGTATAGGCTACGTATATGACACTACTGCAAATCCAAAGGATTTGCTCAATTTAGCCAGAGGAGTGACATACAGTTTAAAAAGGGTAGGACTCAAGGTGGACATATATATTAGCAAGGGAGTTTAAGGCTCAGCAAAGGAGTTATATTGCCAAGTTGAATTGGCAGTACAAAACAGCTTTCAGGATGCAATGGCAGACTTGGGACATGTGTTAAGTGGCTACTTAAGTAGGTTGCACAATAAGTGCCACAGGCCCACTAGTAGCATTTTATTTGCAGGCCCTGGGTAAACAGTAATGCACGCTACAAGAGACTTATCAGTAAACTAAATATGCCAATCAGGTGTAAGCCAATGTGACTATGTTTAAAGGAGAGAACACAAGCACATTAGTTCAGTTCAGTTCAAAAAGCTTTATTTCGGCAATACATGACGTAAAAGCAATATAAATATATAAAAACATAAAGGTAGCACAAATATTATAAATAAAACTGCAATCAACACAATTTTCATATAATATTTACACTGAAAGTATTCGACATCATAGCCATGTTAAAACCCGTAACATCTAAACTTCGTTAAATTAGCAAGTTTAAAAGCTAAAAGCCCAACTTTAACCTTATAATCCACATCCAGCCCAAGAACTTGGCAACAGAGCTTGCATATTGAGGGGACGGATCTGAGCGAAGTATTCTCAATGTTACACTACTGCTTCTGGTGCCCAGAGTCTTACATGTAGGCTTCAGCTATTTTTTCCGTGGGCCCATATATGCTGGGCAGGCAAACAAGACATGAGAGAATCTTTCAGTTTTGTCTGTGCAGGTTGGACATTTGTTATCAGAGTTAGGAGACCAATTACAAGTAAAAGATTTTATTGGCAGGGTTCCTATACGAAATTCAAAGTTTGTTTGGTTTGTTCGAGGGACCCATCATCCAGCTTCACAATGCCCCTTAAAGATTTATGTTGATTAAAAGCCATACATTTCGTTTTGGCAGAATTAATAACTAAACCTCGATTCCTGCAAAATTCCTCAAAGCTGAGAGGGGCGCATTGCAACCCACTAAGGGTTTTTGAGATTATAAGCGTATTATCTGCAAACATTAAGTTGGGAATCTTTGTACCTGCTACAGTTGGGGCATTTGCTGGGCAGCTAGCCAAAAATTGGGATGCACCATTCAAAAATAAGGAGTATAGTGTTGGGGCCAGGACACACCCTTGGCAAACCCCCTTCCCTATCGGAAATCGGTCAGTAGTGTCACCCTGAGCACCCCAATGGACTTGGGCATGAAGCCGAATGATTAAGGAAAGCAGGTCCGTGGGCATACCCAGGTTCTGTAGTCCCAGACATAGTTTCGTGTATGAGACTAAATCAAATGCAGCCTTAAGATCAACAAAGGTGGCATACATACCTACTTTTGCAATCAGCACCGATAGAGTAGCAAGAAACGAAATACTTGATCAATGGTGCTAACACGCTCCCGAAAGCCAGCCTGTAGGGGAGAAAGGATGTAATTTGCAGAAATCCATTCCTGTACTATGGCCAGTATTAGGCAAGCCACAACCTTTTGTATTGAATCAATTATGCTTATTGGCCTATTGTTACCTGGTAAAGATCTATAACCTTTTTTGAAAATGGGTATTAGCTCGGCACTTCACCAGGAACGGGCTGGCTAGCAGTAATATATAGCTTGTCCAGATATCCATATAGTGCCAAAAAAGGTCAGCCAGAATACTATCCGGGCCAGGAGCTCTACCCCCGTGACTGCATCTAAGGCTGCTTTTGCTGCTAATTCAAAAGTCAATTCTATCGAGAATGGGGGGGGAGTACAGGCATCTGATCATGTAGGTCATCTTCCTCTGCATATTGGTTGGCAAAAAAATCTATCCATATGTTTGGACCTATATGATTTTGTAGGGCCAAAGGTTTCCCCCCTCTTCCCCACTTTCCTAACTGCTAAAATATCTCAGATTTGTTTTCAGAGCATGCCATTTTTAGCTCCTGCCATCTATTGTCTTATTGCCTATTTGCCCTACCCTGGGAGGATTTAAATAATTTCCTTGCTTGATGAATACATGCTGGAACTTTAGATTTCATATTGGTTGCAAGGAACTTACGTGCCTGTCTACATTCCTTATTAAACCAATTTTGCTGCACCGGAAGAGGTTTATGGTTTTGGTTAAAAGGAACGTAAAAATAGGTTCTTATTTTATCAAACAGTTTGTTATACACCTCTGTCATAATTTCATGTATCTCCGCGCTTTGCAAATGCTCCTTTACTGCCGCTAGTACGGATATCACGTCCATATTTATGGAAAGCAATGTGTCTGGGTTATCAATTACCTTGGTCCACTTGACGCGTCACATGTCATTGAAAAGCAACAGATCTCAAGTGGAGATCAAGAAACGAGGATTAGTTGCCCTTGTCATATTAAAAGTTTCAATTGCAAGACACAGTGGATTATGATCACTCTCCACTCTCTCAATAATTTCCATATCGATGAGAGCGGACCACAATTTTAAGTCAATTAAAAAATAGTCAATACGGCTAAAATGATCGCCATTATTCTAGGTGTTGGACCCCTATCTGTCTGACTTGGACCTCCCATTTGTTTCCCTAATATCCCTCTCCAAGCAAAAGGTTTTACTTTGTAAGGTTACTTCTGTCCATCTTACAACAGGTGTTTGCTCTAATCATGGGCTGCCCCATGTCAAATCCTCCTCTTCAGCTAATTTGATGTCATCTAAGTCCAGAGGCTCAAAGGTTGTATTAAAATACCCTGTTATTACTAAATGACTGGTATCAGAAGGATTGTCAAGTAATTCGTTCAGAGTCGTAACAGTTCTGGACTTCTGTCCAACTCTTATCCCTCTAGCATTGACATTGTAAATGTCTGTGTTTACATAAGGACTGATCTTCAAACGGATCGCACAGATATCGGGGCAATCTGTGTGGGAGGCCTGTACCATGTAGCCTGAATCTTGCCTTATCCATATTGTTAGCCCATCTGATGGCCTGCCCATTGTACCACAGGTTGCCGGAACATGGTGGTTCAGGTACCCAGGATGGTGGAATAATGGATCAATAGACCATATTTCCTGAAATAAACAGATATCGTATGAGTCGATTAACGTGTTCCAATTTGATGAAGCCACCTTATGTTTAAATCTGTTTTTATTGCTGCAGAATTGAATCAAAACAAAGGCTTACACATCGAGAGTACCTCTCTCTAGTTTGCCACATAATAATGCAACTTTTAGATCTGACAAAAGAAGCAAAAGAAACAATACAACAAACACCCTCCCACCCTACCCCCTCAACAGCCGCCCCCACCCTATCCCAGTACCATCAGCTGTG
The DNA here is from genome assembly GCF_964204655.1 of Triturus cristatus. Classification (NCBI taxonomy): domain Eukaryota; kingdom Metazoa; phylum Chordata; class Amphibia; order Caudata; family Salamandridae; genus Triturus; species Triturus cristatus. The sequence continues at coordinate 300,923,223 of NC_140587.1, forward strand.
TAATCCGTCTTAACAGGGGAGGTGTGTAAGTTATGTAAAATAGTGCTACAAGCTACGTTGAGTCAGGCTCGGCCAGGCGCAGTAACTGCAGATAGTGGGGACATGTCAGTTCTCTGAATTCCTTGTGGGGCTGCCATATTGTTCGGAAGGTGTCATCTTGTAATGTCAAAGATAGGGTGAGCTTCTCCATCCCCAATATGTCCCATAGGCGTCTAAGTCATGCCAAGTGAGTTGGGACAGTGGGAGAGCCCCAAAGCGCCAGTATAGTCTGGTGAGCCGCCACCAGACAAATGCTAATCTGACACCCGCTTCGGGAAGTGAGTGGAAAAGTAAGTGGGTTAGGTAACCCTAACAGAGTGTAAGATGGAAATCTTGGAAGCTGTGTAGAAAAGTGGGCGTCAGTGTCATCTAAAACTGTGGTCCAAAATGTTGCCAGTCCCAGACAGCCCCAAAAAAGGTGACATAACGTGCCTTTAGCCCCACAGTGTCGCCAACATAGGGCCGGGTTCCCTTTATGCAGGCATACCGGGATTAAGTACCAATAGGAGGTAATTTTAACCGCTGTTTCAGTGCTTGCCATGTTATACGTAGAATGCCATGCTCTGTGGTAAATATCGCGCCACTCCTTCATGGTGAGAGACCGGGCGAGCTCTGACTCCCACCGTTTTTGCAAAGGGGATTTATTGTTGGTCTGAAGGGATGGAAGGAGAATGTACAGCTCCGAGATGAAATGCTTATCTGTGTTTTCCCAACAGCCACCTCTTGTACGAAGTCAACAGTCTCTCTGCCCCTGGTCGGACCGACTGATGTGTCACCCAATGCCTGACCTGGAGATATCGGAACCGTTCTGCCTCAAGGATAGAATAGTCCAGTCTTAGGGTGTCAAAGGGTATAAGCCCCTCTACTTCAAAGAGGTGGCCTATTGCCCTGCAGTGCGACTCCCACCAGATTTGGTAAGGAGCTCTCAGCCCTGGGGTAAAGTCTGGGTTGTCAGCGATTGGGGTCAGGGGAAAGGCAGTGAAGTAAGTTTCCCTTTGCGAGTACACCCATCCCAGACCCGTATCAATGAACTTGTTATCAAGGAGATGTAAAGGCTTGGGGCTCTATGCATTTAAGGCAGGAACAGTAACTAAGCTAACAATGTGCCCGCCAGAGCCCTAACCATAAACAGACACCTCTTTTCCAATTCGAGTCTGGATCATTCTACCAGATATCGGAGCTGGGCAACCTGATAATATCTGGTGAGACAAGGGAACCCCAGTCCTCACTTCGCCGGGGAGCCAACTCTGCTCCTTGCTAATTCTTTGCCTTTTACCAGCCCTTATAAAGTGACCCAGTGGCACCTGGAGGGCTGAGACAGTACCCGCCAATGGGGACAGCGGCAAGGTCTGAAAGAAAAAGAGAACCCTGGGCAAAATTGTCATTTTTGTTGCAGCAATGCGGCCTAGAAGGGAAAGTGGATAGTGCCGCCATCTGTCTAATTCAGCACGGACTCGGGTCAATAATGACTCGTAGTTCGGGGAGTTCGCCTCTTCCACATTCCTACACAACTGCACCCCCAGATAAGGGATGGAATCTGTAGCCCTGCTAAGTGGGTGTTTTCACCTTAGTGCCTCTAGCTCCGGATGGGGGGGGTGGGGCAGAGAGCTTGAGAGCCTGGGACTTATGGAGATTCATGCAAAATCCAGATACCCCCTGTCACACGGCAGGTGAGACAAGAAGGGAAGGAGCCAACACAACAGCTGATTTGTACGTAAGCGCTTTATTAACGCAAGAGTAAGTCAGTATCAAGGGTTAGTTAGCTTGGTTCCGGGTCTTTCTCCGTCTCTTGTCCCTTCTTCTCGGTGTTCCCAGACTTCGGCTTCCCTCTCTCTCACTCTCGGGTAGATCTCACGGGAGACAGTAGATGCGGAAAGAAACAGAAGAGAACGGAGTTTTAGGGGGACGTTCTACGTCTTTTATGTGTTTGGGAAAAAGGAGTGCGGGAAGTAATGCAATCACCCTAGACCACCACCACGTGTGAGAGCTTAAACGGCTTTCCCCGCCGATACGCCACAAACGATCAGGCTCCTCAACCCCTTTCCTGTTGTCCAACCCGTCGGTACTTCACCCGCTGCCCCCTTTGAAAGAGAACAACCCCCGGAGTTTCTTTCGTACCTCGGGTAGCCACACTTCTCCTGAAGTGTGGCTGGGCGCTGCGCGGTGTAGTCGGCCTCCTGGCCTTCCCTCGGTGTCTTCCGCTCTGCTCCCGGACTCACTCCCGTTGTCCTGGTTGGGTCCTCTTCGTCCCTGCTCCTCCGGCGTCGGTTTCCACTCTTTTCTGCTGGGCTCGGCTTTCGCGCTGGCGTCTTCCGGATCGTCCGTCTTCAAGGACGCGAAGGATCCTGATAGGTCTACAAAGGCTGACGTCACAGGGGCGAACTCCACCTCCCCAGAGTCCGCGTCTCCGTTAAAGGGCCAGTCCCTAGGCTGCAATAGAGATAGAGAGTCACAGTCCCTGTTATCCACCCGAGCCCCGTCGAACCCGTCACAAATCTCCCCCCTAAGCTTTCTCCGATCGGGAGAAAGAGGATATCGGGACAAAAAGTCAGCATTGGTATGTTCGGAACCTTTCCGATGACGGACTGAAAAACTATAAGGCTGGAGGGAGAGAAACCAGCGTAGGATTCGATCGTTCCGGCCCTTGTTATGGTGTAGCCAAGTGAGGGGGGCATGGTCGGTGAAAAGGGTAAAATGCCGACCTTCCAAGTAATATCGAAGTTTTTCAATACTCCATTTCACAGCCAAACATTCTTTCTCGATTGTGGGATATGCTGTTTCGCGGGGATATAACTTACGGCTCAAGAAAAGGATGGGACGCTCCATACGCTCAGCATCCAATTGAGAAAGCACAGCCCCGAGGCCAACCCCAGAGGCATCTGTTTGCAAAAAGAATGGTTTAGTAAAGTCCGGGGTCATCAACACGGGGGCAGAGGTAAGAGATGACTTAAGCGCCTGAAAAGCAGCAGAGGCCTTGGTGGAGGGATTCTTCAGACAAACGGATGTGGCCGTGTTTTTCTTTAAGAGATCCGTTAGAGGGGCAGACAAAGAGGCAAAGTGAGGAATGAACCGCCGATAGTAACCCACCAATCCCAAAAAGGCTCTCAAGTCCCGTTTTGTGGTGGGGAAGGGTTGGGACTGTATGGCTCTCACTTTCTCCTGTTGAGGGGTTATACTGCCGTCGCCTAATACGTATCCCAAATACCTCACTTGTGTGAATGCTAGTCTTGATTTCTTCGCGTTTATGTGTAAGTTAGCGTGTTGTAAAGATGTGAGGACCTGTTCTAGATGGAGCAGGTGTTCAGCCCAGCTGGGACTGAAAATCACAATATCGTCCAAGTATGCCGAGGCATATTTGTGGTGGGGGGCCAGGACGGTGTTCATGAGTCGCTGGAAGGTGGCCGGGGCTCCGTGCAATCCGAAAGGCAGGACGGTAAACTGAAAAAGACCGTCTGGTGTTATGAATGCGGTCTTTTCCTGATCTTTCGGATGGAGGGGAACTTGCCAATAGCCCTTGGTGAGGTCGATTGTTGTGATGTATCTGGCCTCACCAAGGCGCTCGATTAGGTCGTCTACTCTCGGCAGGGGATATCCGTCTTGTTTAGACACCCTATTGACCGCCCTGAAGTCAATGCAAAATCTGGTAGTTCCATCCGGCTTTGGGACTAGCACCACAGGCGACGACCAGTTGCTTGTCGATGGCACAATAATACCTGCCTTTAACATTTGTTCTACTTCCTTTCTCATGACTTCCCTACGGGCTTCAGGTATTCTGTATGGTTTTTGTTTTACCACCACTCCGTCCTCGGTGGGAATAGAATGGACGGCCAAGGGGGTGCGACCTGGCTGATCTGAAAAGATTGCGCTGTGCTTCATGACGACGTTTAATAATTCCTCTTTCATGGGGATGGTCAGATTAGGATTAATAACCGTGTTCCCCACTGTATGGGAAGAGGGATTCAGCAGAGGAATGGCGGTGGCTACAGGCTGGACTGAAGAGGGTGGTGAACCTAGCCATTTTTTAAGGATGTTAATGTGATAGATTTGAGAACGGTTAGGATTTACCTGGACCTCGTAAGTGGTTTTCCCTATAGTCCGTTTGATTTGATATGGCCCTTGCCATTCCTTTCTCAATTTGTGACTGGAAGAGGGGAGGAGAACAAGAGCCCAATCGCCCACATCTAGGTGTCTCCATTTTTTTCCTTTGTCGTAAAAATGTTTTTGTCTTTGTTGTGCCTTTTCTAGGGTCTCATGCGAAAGGAGTCGGAGTTTATGTAGTCGGGTTCTCAATCGGTTGGAATAATCTAGCAACTCCTGGGCGTCCTGAGCCCCTTCCTTCTCCCAACTATCTCTCGTGATTTCTAAGAGGGTACGGGGTTTCCGACCGAACAAGAGCTCGAAGGGAGAGGCCCCCAAACTACTCTGTACCTGGCTTCGTAGGATAAAGAGGGCTAGGGGAAGGAGTTGATCCCACTGTTTCCCATCCCCTGTTAGAAGTTTCCTTAGGGTAGTTTTTATAGACCCGTTGTAGCGTTCTACCAACCCGTCGGTTTGAGGGTGGTAAACCGACGTGCGGAGATGTTTTATGTGTAACAACGCACATATTTGCTTCATGAGGCGGGAGACAAAAGGCGTACCCTGGTCTGTGACCAATTCCCGAGGGAACCCCATCCGGGAGAACAGTTCCACTAGGTGTTGTGCTATTGCCGCGGAGGTGGCGGCTTTCAAGGGGAAGGCTTCCGGATACCGAGTGGCATAGTCCACCACTACCATAACATACTGGTACCCTCGTGTGGATTTAGGGAGGGGCCCCACTATATCAACTCCTACTCGGTCAAACGGTCTACCAATAATGGGCATGGGTACCAAGGGAACCTTCGGGGGTACATAAGGGTTCCTTTTCTGGCAGATACTGCACTCTTGACAATATTTCCTAACTTGAGCGTATATTCCTGGCCAAAAAAAATTCTGGACGATAGACTCCGTAGTTTTTTCGGCGCCCGAATGTCCGGCCAATAAGTGGGCGTGTGCGAAAAACAGGATTTGTTCTCTGAATTCCGTAGGTACTATCAATTGTGGGTGTGCGTTCTCATTCCCTATTCTATACAGAAGACCCTTTTTCTCAACAAAACAGGGGTAGCTCAAGTTGCTTTTGTTTTTATTAGTCTGAGCATCCTGCCAGGCAGGGACCAAATTGGCATCGTTTAACTGGGCAGTTCTGAAGTGGGTGTCTGTGGCCCAAGGCTCAGCTATTAGGAATCCTGTGTGGGGAAGCCCTGCCTTTTTAAGAGCTTTGGTCATAAGATGCGAAAAACAGGGGTTATCAGTTCCTATAATAAGGGATTCAGGAAGTCTAGACATCACCCCCAAGTCACACTGGGCCTCGACCCCCTCCTGGGTTTTGATGGTTACTCTAGCTACAGGGTAACTTTTAACGTCCCCATGTACGCATCGTATCCCAACCTTTCGGCCTGGCAATAGAGAGGATGATGGGACCATATTCTCCTTCACTACAGAATGTCGACACCCTGAGTCCAACAGCGCCCTAATGGGTGAGTTATCCATTAGAAGACTTACATAGAAAGCCGGTCCGGTCTCATGAGCATATAAGATGGTGCGGGGCAGATATCCTACGTCCATAGGTTCTTCCTCTCCCTTATCTTTCTTTTGTCGGCAGTAGCGGGAGATATGTCCCCATTCGCCACACTCATAACACTGCGGCCCTGAAGCTACCGGACTTTCTGTTTTAGGAGTCCTGAATCGTGTGGTACTTTCTGGGAGAATCTTCAAGCCCCGTCTCTCGATTTTCTGGGGGGCAACTGGTTTATGAAGTTTATCTGGCTCCTTGTGGGTATATCGTGATTGGGCCCGTGAATAGGAATTAGCCATCTCGATGGCGTGTTCTAAGGTCAGTCCCGCATGTTGTCTAAGCCATCTTTGGGTTCCATAAGGCATTGCTTCTAGGAATTGCTCGAGATACACTTTGTCCATTACTTCGTCCATATTAGACTCTGAAGGTTTTAACCACCTATCTGCTGCGTCTTTGAGTTTAAAGAAGACAGTTCGGGGCGTATCTCCGGGGGCTCCTCTTTCCTGCCGGAACCTCAACCTATGGCTTTCATCGTCCACCCCCAACCTGTCCAAAATAAATTGTTTAATGTGTCCGTAGGTACCGGTTCCATCCCTATTAACAAGCTGGTAGGCGGCCTGGGCTTCGCCTGTCAGTAGTGGAGCCAAATAGAAAGGCCATCTTTCCCCCGGCCATGCACTGGCTCTGGCGGCTCTCTCAAAATTCAAAAAAAATGTTAAGGGGTCCTCGCCTGGGATATATTTTTGCAGCGGAACCACTGCCCCCGGGGGAGCGGCTGATTTTGTATGACTTAGGGTGGCCATCAACTGGGTATGTGCTTCAGCCAATTTAGTTAGGCTCTCAGCTTGTGTCTTGATAGCGGCGGAGAACGTCGTGCGGTCTTGCTCTGCGGTATTCGTGGACTGTTCTACCGCCCACTCTAGTTTGGCTTGACCTTCCCTCATCTGATTCAGCAGGTTCTCCATTATAGAGGTACGTGGAGGAACTCCTATCTGGCTCGCCACTTGTCACACGGCAGGTGAGACAAGAAGGGAAGGAGCCAACACAACAGCTGATTTGTACGTGAGCGCTTTATTAACGCAAGAGTAAGTCAGTATCAAGGGTTAGTTAGCTTGGTTCCGGGTCTTTCTCCGTCTCTTGTCCCTTCTTCTCGGTGTTCCCAGACTTCGGCTTCCCTCTCTCTCACTCTCGGGTAGATCTCACGGGAGACAGTAGATGCGGAAAGAAACAGAAGAGAACGGAGTTTTAGGGGGACGTTCTACGTCTTTTATGTGTTTGGGAAAAAGGAGTGCGGGAAGTAATGCAATCACCCTAGACCACCACCACGTGTGAGAGCTTAAACGGCTTTCCCCGCCGATACGCCACAAACGATCAGGCTCCTCAACCCCTTTCCTGTTGTCCAACCCGTCGGTACTTCACCCGCTGCCCCCTTTGAAAGAGAACAACCCCCGGAGTTTCTTTCGTACCTCGGGTAGCCACACTTCTCCTGAAGTGTGGCTGGGCGCTGCGCGGTGTAGTCGGCCTCCTGGCCTTCCCTCGGTGTCTTCCGCTCTGCTCCCGGACTCACTCCCGTTGTCCTGGTTGGGTCCTCTTCGTCCCTGCTCCTCCGGCGTCGGTTTCCACTCTTTTCTGCTGGGCTCGGCTTTCGCGCTGGCGTCTTCCGGATCGTCCGTCTTCAAGGACGCGAAGGATCCTGATAGGTCTACAAAGGCTGACGTCACAGGGGCGAACTCCACCTCCCCAGAGTCCGCGTCTCCGTTAAAGGGCCAGTCCCTAGGCTGCAATAGAGATAGAGAGTCACAGTCCCTGTTATCCACCCGAGCCCCGTCGAACCCGTCACACCCCCCAAAAATGTCCATGTCGGCCAAGAAGGGGGGATGGCTCCTGACCGGGTCATCCAGCATGACCATGACGTCATCCGCATATAGACTGATGCGGTGTTCTTCCCCCCCAAAGGGGATACCACTAATGAGTCTGTGGTTTCAAATGCGCTGGGAAAAAGGCTCCATGTATAGGGCAAATAATAGGGGCGAGAGCGGGCAGCCCTGTCTTGTGCCTCTGCAGATAGGGAAGTTCCCCGAGTTCACCTCGTTGACCCTTACAGAAGCCCGTGGGGCCCGGTAAGCGCTAAATACCCAGGACCTGAATCGCTCCACAAAGTGCTCCATTGTCGCTTTAAGAAAGGGCCAGTGGAAACGATTGAAAACCTTTTCAGCCTCCACTGAGAGCAGCACGCTGGAGCCTTGCCTACGGTGTGCTTTATCTATGACATTCAAAAGTCTCTTAGTGTTGTCTGCACAGAGCCTCTGCGGGACAAATCCCGCTTGGTCGGGATGGATAAGACCCTGCATCAGGGGGTTCAGGTGTGCCGCTAGGATGCTAATGAAAAGTTTCGAGTCTGTATTGACAAGTGATATGGGGCGGTAACTGGCAAAAGATTTGTGGTCTTTACCAGGCTTAGGGATGACTGTGATGATGGCATCCAGTATGGAGGCTGGGAGAGAGCCTGAGTCCGCTATTGAATTGAAGAGTCTGGTGAGGATTGGGGCAAGTTTAGGGCAGAAAGCCCTGTAGAAAACTGGGGGGAAACCGTCCGGGCATGGGGTCTTCAGTGGTTTCTGCTTCGAGATGGCTGAAATGACCTCCTCCAGCTGGATGGGTGCATCTAAGGCAGACGCCGAGGAGTCTGTCAGTTTGGTTACAGGGTAATCTTGGAGATAGTCTGCTATGTCCTCAGGGGAAGCGGTTTGTGCTGTGTAGAGTGTCGCGTAGAACTCCCTGAACTGGTCTGCTATGGATTCGTCATTGCTCATTTCCGACCCATTCTCAGTCAGGAGAGCGCGGACTGTGTTGGCTTGTCGTTGGGCTCTTAGCTTTGTGGCCAAGGGCCTGACACTCTTGTTGCCATTCAGATAATATGAGCGCTTAAGACGTAGCAGGGTGAATTCCGCCCTGTTGGAGTCCAGATCAGCCAACTGTTTCCGGGCGGCTTCCAACTGGCGCCATATCCTGGGAACCCCAGTTCGGTGATGAATTCCCTCTAGTTCCCTGACCCTTTCCTGAAGCTCGGCTCTTTTGAGCTTTCTCTCTTTATTTTCGGCTGCTGACAGGGATATGTGCTCGCCCCTGACCACCGCCTTTAACGCGTCCCAGACTATTGGAAGTGGTACCACCGCATTATCGTTAGCCTCCAGATAGACGATGATGACTTTCTTAATTTTTGTCTGGACTTCAGGTTTTCGTAACAGGGTCTCCCATAGTCACCATTGTCGCTGCGCTTGTCGTTGTAGGGTGCATCGTATCTCTAAGACTAGGGCAGAATGGTCAGAAAGGGTTCTTGGTTCTATCTCGACTGAGCGAAGGAGCTAGTGTAGGTCTTGGGAGCCCAGGAATAGAATGTGAAGTCCCTGGTGTTTGGGTGGCTAACCCGCCACAAATCTACAAGACCGGCCTCTTTCAGCCAAGCAATGCCTTCTCCCGAAAGGGACCTTGACCCCCCTCTCCGTGTACGAAGCGGTCTAAATGTTTGTCCATGACTAAATTGAAATCGCCCCCGATTAGGATCAAGCGGTCCTGCGATGTAAGTGCCTCCCTGATAAAGCACTCCTGCCCCTCGTTTAGCGTGTATAGGGTACCCAGTGTTAATATTTGCATGCCCAGCTGTATTTGGCGGATCAGGAGGTGGCCTTTGAGTTTAACTTAGGGCCAAAGTGCCTCTAAAGGTGCGTGAAAATAAAATAGCAACCCCTCCCGTTTTAGGCCCAGTTGAAGAAAATAGCTGCTGTGGAAAGGATCTGGACTGGAGTTGCTGGGTATCTCGAGCCATGAGGTGAGTTTCCTGGAGGAGGCAGATATCTGCCCCAGTATGTTGTAGATAGGAGAGGATAGCTTTCCGCTTGACAGGGTTGTTCAACCCTTTAACATTCAAGGAAATAATCTTTAAAATTGTCACCTATGGCCATACTAAATGTGTAAGGGTTTGCCATATGAAAAGGAGCTGACCAACCGTCCCTTCTTCTAGGGTAGCATGCAAAGTGATATCCTGGGATCTAGAGGATAATATCGTAGCATCCCCTGTTTGTGTTGAGCATTGGTACTTAAAGAACAAACATTCAGAATAATAATAACACCCGCAAACAAAACTCCCCTCCCGCCAACGAGAAAGGTTCCTGATAGGGTTCATCGTGGCCAAAGGTTATTATGAGGGCCGCTCCACTCTCATTTCCAGATAGCATCCTATGAGAGTCCCCGAGGCCATCGGGCCATGCTGCGTGGATTTATTCTGTCCCTCCCACCGTGGCGCCCCCAGCAAGGCTCTCTAGAACTGCTTTTCTCTCCTGCGCTATGGCCTCAGGGTCTGGTTTCAGAGGTTTTTTGCCCCTCCGCCTTCACCGCTGTCTCTCCCACTGGCCCGCCCTAGCCCCTGCTTCCTCCGCTCTCCCCACTTGGGATTCTGGTTGCTCGATCCGAAGTAAGTCACAAGTAGCCCTTAGGGAACGTACCAGGTGAGTCTTCCCCTCCCATTCAAAGAACAAGCAGAATGGGTGGCCCCAAGCATAAGAGATGTTGTGGTTCCTGAGAAAGGAAGTCACTGGATGGAACTCTCACCTCTTCTGAAGCATTATAGCTGAGAAATCTTGGAACAGTTGCAGTGAGTGGCCCCTGAAGGTCGTTCTATTGGAGCACCCTACAGTTTGAAGTGTGCGATCCTTCAAGGGGAAGCTGTGGACACAGGCTAGTATGTCCGGCGGTGGCATGTTCGAAGCTCTTGGCAGCCCCACACGGTGGACCCGATCCAGGGGGATACCCGACGCGGATGTGTCGCTTAGGATTTGAGCAAAAAGAGCTTGAACAAATTCCTCCACATTTCCTGATTCAGCCGAGGGTGGGGCGTTCCGTATCCTGATGTTGTTTTGTCTCGACCTATTCTCTAAGTCCTCAGCATGGACCTGGAGGTTGATTTGCCTGTCTGAGAGGCATATTATTTATTGGCGTAATTGTTCCAACGCCTCACCCCTGGATGTTTCGTTTGCCTCTAAAGTGTAGACTCTGTCCCCTATGTCCTATATTTCTCACCTTACTCCTTGCAAATCCTTGGCCAGATCGCCTTCAATCTGTTGTAGGTCCTCTTTAAGTGATGAGAATAGTGACTCCAGATAGGAGCGGATAATGGGGACCTCACTTTTGTGTCCTTCCTCAGGGGGTGAAGAGTCTGCCAGGGGGCAAAAAGGATTAGTTACTTACCTGTAATCCTAGTTCTCATCCAGGGGTATACTCATCAAAGTCATAATCTATGAATAATCCCCGCCCATGTGCGGGATCCCGGAGCATATAGAAAATACATATATATACATATATATATACATATGTGAAAACATATAAATGCAGCCTAATAATGTTCAAAACATGGCAATGCTGTAAATTACATATTTTTGCATAGTAGTGCCCCCGTAACCCGTAAGGAAAAAAGGAAGCATCAGGCAAATTATAACACAGCACTGCTTTATTGCCATAAAGCAACATGTAATTGTAGGCATTCGCCAGTAGGCTGCAGTAGAGTATCAAGAAACCAAGAAAACTGACACCCTGCCTTTAAGGCATTAGAGTAGGGGGACCGTGCCTTTAAGGCCTGCCTGTGACCCCCTGCTCCCATGATGCACTACAGGTGGCAGTTGGGCCAGTTCTTTTTGGCGGTGCCTCCGCACCTGAGTAGATCTGTCTTCCATACATTACTTATTTGAAGAGAAAACATTGCTCGTCCGGGGAGGTGGGTGGGTCGCTTATGACTTTGATGAGTATACCCCTGGATGAGAACTAGGATTACAGGTAAGTAACTAATCCTTCTCATCCAGGGGATACTCATCAATAGTCATAACCTATGAATAGAGTAGCAAGCCCATACCCAAAATCTCGCGGACGAGCAATAACAGTTAAAAAACAAACAGCAAAACACATTTTGCATTTACAGTTATGCAAACAGGTTCCTCAGAGAAGCCTGCCCCACCTGGGCGTCGGCCTGCGCGTCTGAATCTAGGCAGTAATGGCGCGTAAAAGTATGGACTGAGCGCCATGTAGCCGCTTTACAGATCTCAGACATGGGAACGTTGCGAAGGAGTGCTACAGTAGAAGCTTTCCCTCGAGTAGAGTGTGCTCTAGGTTTACCCTGTAGAACTTTGTGGGACAGTTGGTAAGCCAAAGCTATACAAGAGACAATCCATCTAGAGATAGACCTCTTGGCCGCAGCCAGCCCGGTATTAGTGGGCCCATAGTTAACAAAGAGCCTGTCTGACTTTCTAAGAGTAAGGGTCTTAGCTAGATAGAATTTCAAAACCCTCCGGAGGTCAAGAGAGTGTAGAGCTCTCTCCGGGGGAGTGGTCGGCTGAGGAAAGAAGGTGGGCAACGTGATCACCTGATTAATATGGAAGTCCGAAACCACCTTGGGCAGGAAGCTCGGATGAGTACGGAGCACCACCCTCTTAGTATGAAACACAGTGTAAGGTTCCTTGCAGCAGAGGGCCTGAATTTCACTAACCCTACGGGCCGAAGTGATGGCTACTAAGAAGGCAGCCTTCCAGGTCAAATGTTGCAAGGAGGCCTTATGAATCGGCTCAAAAGGAGCTCCCATCAGCTTAGAGAGAACGATATTAAGCTCCCAGGAAGGGGAAGGAGACCTTACAGGTGGGTAAACTTTCTTAAGCCCTTCTAAGAAATCCTTTACCACTGGCATCTGAAAGAATGAGGTCTGGGTAGGAGACTTCCTATAGGCTGTAATAGCCGCTAAGTGTACTCTGATGGACGAGTACTTTAACCCAGACTTCGCCAAGTACAGTAAGTAGGGGAGAATAACCTGTTCTTGACCCCGGATCGGATCAAGGGCGTTATCTCTACACCAGAAGCAGAATCTTTTCCATTTAAAGCCATACGACTTCCTCGTGGAGGGCCTCTTTGCCTCCCGAAGAATGCTCATACAGTCCGGTGGAAGATCTAGATGTCCGTACTGGATGAATTCAGGAGCCATGCCGTCAAGCGGAGGGAGGGGAGATTGGGGTGGAACACTCTCCCCTTGTCCTTGGTCAGCAAGTTCGGCAGGCATGGCAACCTCCTCTGTGGTGCCTCCGACAGCTGGAGTAGATCTGGGTACCACCACTGCCGGGGCCACTCCGGTGCTATTAGGATCATCCGAGTTCTGGCCCTGTAGAACTTCTGAATCACAGCCGGGATGAGAGGGAGAGGAGGAAAAGCGTAAAGCAATGTCCTCGACCAGCTGATCAAAAGCGCGTTCCCCTGCGACCCTCGTTGAGGGAACCTGGAGGCGAAGACGGGGCATTTCTTGTTGTCCGCGTCTGCGAACAGATCGATATCCGGTATGCCCCACAAGCGGAAGATGTCTTGAGCGACGTCTTCGTTGAGCACCCAGTCGTGCGCTTCGACGAAGTCTCTGCTGAGGCCGTCCGCCTGCACGTTCAGGGTCCCTGGCAGGTGAACAGCGACGATCGTCAGGTTTCTCGCCAGAAGCCATTTCCATATTGACTGGGCCTCCAGAGACAGGACCCGTGATCTGGTCCCTCCTTGCTTGTTCAGATAGAACATAGTCGTGGTGTTGTCCGTCTGAACCTGAACATAGTCGGTCTGCAGGGATGGGTACAGGGACTTGAGAGCGAGATGGACTGCTCGGAGCTCCAAGAAGTTGATGTGATAGCTCTGTTCGGTAGCGGACCAGAGACCTTGTACTTGAAGCCGGCCCATATGAGCCCCCCAGCCCTGCATGGAGGCGTCTGTGACCACTGTCTGTGTCGGAGGCGCCTGATGGAAAGGGACACCGTGAAGCAAATGGGAGCGCTTCATCCACCACCGGATGGAATCCTTGGCGGCTTGATGAAGGGTAATGTGATCTTCCCAGCGGTCGGACCTCTGCGACCACTGATCCTCCAGGTCTTGTTGCAGAGGACGCATGTGCAGACGTGCGTTGGGCACGATGTAGATGCACAAGGCCATGGATCCCAGGAGAGATGACACTTGTCTGGCTGTGGGATATTCCGTGCTGAGAAGCGTGCGGCTTTTTTGCAGCATGGAGGATAACCTCTCCTCCGAAGGACACACGCTTGCGCTTGAGGAGTCTAGAGAGGCGCCCAGGTAGTGGATCCGCTGAGTTGGATTGAGGATCGACTTCCTGTAGATGACCTGAAGGCCCAACGAGTGTAGAAGGTTTAGGCAGAACGAGAGATGACTCTGGAGTCGAGCCGGAGTGGAACTTTTTAAGAGCCAGTCGTCTAGATAGGGATAGACGAATATCTTCCGTTTGCGGAGAAATGCAGCCACCACCGCCATGCACTTTGAGAATGTTCGTGGCGCGGACTTGAGGCCGAATGGCAGGACCTTGTATTGATAATGTTGGCGAAAGATGCGAAATCTGAGAAACTTCCGATGTTTCGCTGAGACAGGAATGTGGAAGTATGCATCCTGTAAGTCGATGGCACACATCCAGTCACCCTGGTGTAGATGTGGGAAGATCTGGTGCAGTGCTAGCATCCTGAATTTTTCTCTTCTGAGAAATCTGTTGAGTAGGCGGAGATCGAGGATGGGTCTGTAGTCTCCGATCACTCCTCTTTTCTGAACAAGAAAATACCGGGAATACACTCCCTGATTTCTCTGCCTGTTTGGAACGTCCTCTATGGCGTTTTTGGAGAGGAGAGTGGCAACTTCGTCCTTTAAAAGCTTGTTTTGGCTGGGAGGGAGTGGCTGTTTCCGTGGGGGTACCTGCGGAGGGGGAGATTTGAACCTCAGCAAGTAGCCACGCTCTACAATACTCAGCACCCATCTGTCGTTTGTAATTGTATTCCACTCTGCCAGGTGAGCGGTGATACTTCCTCCTACCGGAGTGGCGAACGAGCGCGGAGGAAGTAAGTTTTCACTGCTTGGGAGGTTGCTTGTTAGAGGACTGCTGCTGTTTAGCATTTCCTCTTCCTCTGCCCCGGCCCCTCTGCTGAAACTGGGACCTCTGTTGGTTTTGAGAGGACCATTGGGGCGTTTGAACGCGCTGGTGAAAGGCACGTTTGTCGCCCTGGCGAAAGCTCTTGCGGAACTCTTTGCGTTTTTCCAGTCCCACAGCCTTTACGGTGTCCAATTCCGTTTTCATCTTGCTCATTTGGTCGTCCGCATGAGCTCCAAATAGTGATGATCCATTAAACGGCAGGTTAAGAATTCTTTTCTGCGCATCTGGTTTAAGGCCCGTTAATCTGAGCCAGGTCGAACGGCGGGAGCAGATGCCATGGGAGTAGCCATGCGCGGCTAGGTCTGATGCATCCGCCGCTGCGCTTATTACTTGGTTGGCCACCAGTCCGCCTTCATGGAGGATCTCCGTGAAGTCCTGCCTGTCCTCCCTAGGCAATTTCTCCACGAATCTGGCCAGGGAATCCCATAGGGAACGATCATACCTCCCCAGCAGGGCTGAAGCGCTAGCGACCTTCATGTGCGAGGCAGAGGTGTTGCACATTCTCCTGCCGTAGGAGTCCATCAGCTTGCTGTCCTTCTCAGGGGGGACAGAAGCAGATACTGAGGCTGAGTGAGACTTCATGGCCGCCGCCACTATTACCGAATCCGCTGGCGGGTCCGCCCTCAAGAATAAAGGGTCCTCGGTCGGAGCCTTGTACTTCTTTGCTATTCTCGAGGGGACCGAGCCCGCTGTAGCCGGTGTAAGGAACATGGCCATCGCTGGTTCTAACAATCCTGGCACCAACGGGAGCAGAGGTCTGGGAGCTGACCGATGGTGTAAAGTATCAAAGATCACAGAAGTGGGTGCCGAAGGGACATGCAGTGCGATGTTCAACTTCTGCGCCCCTCTACCCAGGACGTCCGAGAAAGTTATAATGTCATCCACCGGGGACACTCGTGATGGAGGCGTGGATGAAAAAGTAGGAGAGTAGTCCCGGACTGAGGATCTTGTGGATGAAGTCCCAGTGGACGACCTGGTGCGTCGCCTCTTGTGGGAGCGTTCGCTATGGTGAGCCCTTGATCCTGATCTGCGCTTGGACGGAGATCTTGGACGTTTTGGCGCGGTGCGACGGTCCCTGGAACGAGACCGGCGTGGTGAAATTGGCCTTGGATCCCTCGGAGGCGATTTACTCTTGCGCGGTGGGGAATACATGCGGGAGTAGTCTGATCCCGGACTCCGACATGTGCCAGCGCCCACATCTCGTAACCAGCGCGGTGACAGTCCAAACCGCTCTGGAGCCTCGGGTGATTCTTTCCAGTCGTGAAGAATCATGCTTTGTGGGGGGGATGGAAGCCTCAGGCCTAGTCACCCCTCCTGCCTTCCCGGCTGGGCTCCTCCCGCTGTCTCGTTCTGCGATATGCTGGGCGGCACCTCTCAGTTCTTTACAGGTCTGGGGGGGATCAAATGCTACCGCTGGCACGTTGTCTGATGCTTCAGGGAGAGGTTTCTAACCCAGAGGGGCCGCCAAGTGGGGGTCCGTCGACCAGCTGTGTGTCGTGAGGGGTGGTGATCGAGATTGTCTCAACCCACTACCCCAGTACTGCCAGAGTCTCTCGATTAATCCCCCACAGGAGCTAGGGAGCTGCACATGCCCATACTGGTTCAGGTGGGACCCAGTCTTCTTTCGACTCAAGTAGGGGCACCGAGGGCACCCCCTGTGCCTCCACACAGCATCTCATTGGTCGCCTCAAGGGCCTCCCGGGCCCGCTCCACTTCGCCTGTGGCAGTTGGAGGAGGGGCTGTGCTCGAGCAGTCCTAGGCCTTCCCCTTGTCTGGCGCGTCTATGTTCAATTTGCGCTGCGTGAGCGCCCCGCCGAGCGAGAGCCTCCACCCGGGGCCAACCCTGAGTGGCAGCGTGAACTTCCGCACTCTTGCTGCACCAGGGGGGGCTTTCTCCTCCTCGCCAGTCGCTGTTGTGAGGCACGCGCACTAAGGCGCCGCGGCCCAGAGATCTCGGGCCCGAGGCTCGCTCACAGCGCAATGCCAGGACCACCGGGTCTTCTCGCTCTCCCGGTTCCAGGAGCTGTCGCCTGGCTCCTCCGCAGGGCAGGAGGTTCCCGGAGCCCTGAATGTGATGTGGGCCCTCTGCGAAGCCTCAGGGCACTGCTAAAACAGGCTTATAATCGGGCTGGGAGTGGAGCGATCACCGAGCACGTCCACTCACTACGTCATCTTGGCCACGCCCGGTGAAGCTACCTTAGATCTAAGGCCAGCAATATTCCAAGATAGCAAAGACATCTGGGTTGTTGGCTTCAATAATAGATCTAATGGTATCAATACGTAGACCCCTTGGGGCACCAATAGAAGGGGATTCTTAAGAAGCACGTAATTGTATTAGTTGTTTGATATGCTTTCTAGAAACCTTGGAAGTCAAAGCCAAATAGCATTAGTGATGGAGCATCGATGACAATCAATCTATCTCTCAGGTTGGAGTCTCCGCAGTGACTAGGGGGAATACGGTTTGTGATTTTAAAATGTATACTAGTGTCAATCAGGTGTAAAGTACGGGCATCAAAGGCCACTAAGTTGTCTACTAGGTCTCTCTGATGGAATGTCAATGCTATGCTATCAAGCTTTGTGCCCTGCTGGGATATCTTTGTGCTGTACTTATATCTTCCCTTATGATCGACCGACATCCCCTCACCTGTCGAATCCAAGGTGTACATTTATTTATCAAAGTGTCTTCGTTCTCCTTAATTAAGCTAGGAGATAGGTTGGGGACATTTGTCAGAAACACTGAACATTTTTGTTTTGTGGACCGCAGTGCCTCCCGAGGGATATAATTTGATCTGGGCATAGGGAAAGATGGTCTTGTCATAGGCTTAGGAGCTTTGAATGATTTAATAAACTGAGGTCTTGTCCGTGGTAAACGCATTGATTTATTTGGATTTAAGATTGTGTATTGAACTGATTGCTTCTGTGCAAGACAAAAGTCTGTAGGGGGTAAGCACCTTAGCACTGGTTAGCAGTGGGAAAGAGCACAGATTCTTAAGCTCAACAGAAAAAGAATTCAGCAAAAATAGGAGGGGTGAAGGCAAAATGTTTAGGGGTGACCCTGCAGAGAGGGCTAAGTCCAACAATGATATACTGTAGAGTCCATGCCAATTCAACTTAGTATCAGAAATAACAGGGATCTAAGGCATCGGGTGGGGCAATCAGACTACACCATTACTGAAGCATTTGAGCTTTAGCAGGGCCTGGGCCAGACTTGTTCAATCCTCCTTCATGTCAGAGCTCTGATTAGCTGGACAACCAAAGCACCTTTATACCAGGAAAATAGGAGACTGCAGAACCACTGCCAACCAACTCTGGCAATTATGTACCACATATACAATAGAGAATGGGCTAAAGGCACAGTAACGCACTCAGTAGCAGTGTGTGAGATGAATATAGCCTTTGTGTCAAAGCAAAAGGGCACAGTGTATATGCCCTATCTGAAGGTCTTTGGCTTCAGAGTTTTAAATTTAAAGACAACTCTTTGGGGGACATCTCTGTCTGCCTCCCTCCTCCTTAGTACCGGAGTGAGAGAAGAAAGGGAAGACCCAGAGATCCAGGTTAAAATTTAGAAGAGGTTGACAAAAACTGTCATTTCTCTTAGGCCGGGACTTGAAGCGGGACACTAAACATATGGAATGGACTATTACCAGAAGGACTGGAAGAAGAAAATGCCAGCCCTACCTACAACATGTCAGGAGATGGTATGGACGTTCAGAAAAATACCACGGTATGGGATTAGCGGGGCACACACCCAAATCCCAGTTTATGCCTTACATTGGGTGACTTCATCAGAAGCTTCCAGAAAAAGCATCCTTCCACAGGGCCTGCTGCCAGAGCACAGCATTTGACTCACAAACACACTTCCCAAGTCACGCCAATCCCATGTGTGGGCTCACTTCTCACTCTTGCAGTCTGCTCTGCAAGTGGCAGAGAGGAGGAATACAAGACAGGGGAGAAGAAGATCAGAAAAGGGAGAGACTGGAAGGGAGATAGAAATTGGGTGAGAGAAAAGGCCACAAAGTGGGCGCGAAGGGAGATGAGAAAAACTACTACATTTGTTCAATGCACTGGGACAATTACTTATTTATGGCAGAACTGGAAGAAACTATCAGACACAAAGAGATCCTACACATGAGCCAAACAGGCTTCATTATCCAACAAAGGTCAACCAACCCTTACTGTTTATGTTCTAATGAGCACTCATGCCCACAGAGTACACAACTGGGAAATATTTGAAGGTTTTGCTACATGTGCCTAGGGTTGAACCCAATCTGTCGCCAAGATTTCTTGCTAAAACTGCTTGGGGTACATGATGCAATCAAAATAATGTATTCACAGCATAAAAATAAACAACCGAAAATCAGGTAGCTTCTAACAGGGACAAGGGCATAGGTATGGAAGCACCCTTAGGGCAACTTCATTGGACATTTACATGAATGGCCAAAGGTTTCTTTAGATTAGAATAATCACCAACCTCAGCTGTACAACTAAAAGGCAAAACAATCAACTACCTGATCTGCACGAATGATCTGCTCCTTCTCTCACCAACATAAAAAGGTCTAAAACAAAGCCCAGATAGAGAGTGCCTGAAACTAAATGGAATAAAACTGAAATATCAGGGATCTTACAGAATAAATCCAAAGAATGAAACAATGTTAATGATAAACAAGGAAACAACTGAACACATGACATAGGGCCAGATGCACAAAGCATTTTACCGGTCACAAATGGCCCGATTCGCAGAATCAGGCCCTTTGCGACCAGAAAAATCCTTTTTCAAATGTACAAAATGCAAAATGTGATTCTTGTTACTGAATCACTTTTTACATTTGCTTTTTGCCATTTGGAAGGGGCATGTTTAGGGCGTCCTTTCCAGATACCGGATCAGTATGATATGTATTACCGTTTTGAGACCGAATTCCGCTTGCAAAACAGTAATACTTTGCCACCAGTTTAAAACTGGTGGCGACCCACTCGCAAAGGGAAAGGGGTCCCCAAGGGATTCTTTTCTCTTAAGAATGTAAATAATAGTATTTTTAAGAGCAGGCAGTAGTCCCACGAACCACTACCTACTCTTAAAAAATGAAACTTCAACTTCAAGGTTTAATTTTTACCCTTTTTAAACGCATTCCATTTTGCTTTCAGAAAAACGGGCTGCATTAAAAAAAAATTGTTTATTAAAAAGCCAACATAGACATGGTGGTCCGCTGACTTCAGCAGGCCACCATCCCTGTGATGGCTTTGATTCCTAATGGGTTCCAAACTGAAGCCTACCTCATTAATATTCATGAGGTGGGTCAATGTGTAACCTATAAAGAATCCGTAAATGAAACTCAATGAGTTTCATACATTAGGAATACCGATTTCCTAATTTAAATTTGGAGAGAATCGCAATTTGGAAATCGGTATTCCTAATGTTTGAAGATGTGTACCAAATACCTCTGTTTAGGAACCGAATTGAACAGATCTTGAAATATCAGCCAAGAGAAGGCCACCCAAAAGAGGCCTTATTCCAAGGTATGATTCCCTTGGTGAAGCTCATTTGATAGGGTTTTCAATAATTGTACACAGCAATGAAGCCTGAATCCCAAGTCAGGAATGGTTACACCAAGTGGAAAATCTGCCCAATCATATACATTAACCCTGGGCGTAGTTTGCGAAGTAGCGCTACGCGTAGCTACGCAAAGTGTGTAGTACCCTGTTGCACTGTGCAAGATGCCGTTTTCAATGATTGCACAGTGCGGACAAGCATCCGGCACTGTGCATTCATTGAAAACGGCATCTTGCACAGTGCGAGCTGTAGTTTTCTGCCGCTCGAGTAGATTTTTACTCGAGCGGCAGCTTTCTCAACGCGGACTGGTAGTTTCTCATCTCGAGCGGTCGCGAGCATACGCGACCACTGGCAATGAGAAACCTGACCTCCCCGCGTTGAGAATCTCGCCGGGAGGTTTATTTTCCACGCTTGCGATCGCCAACATGATGTTGCTGATCGCGAACGAGGAAAAAGGCCCGCCGGGATGTCATTTTGCTTGCTCGCGGTCGCCAACTTGACGTTGAGGACCGCGAGCAAGCAAAAAATGACCGCTGCTCTACGCAACGCTACGCGTGTTTGCACTGTGCTACGTGCAATTTGCGTAGTGCGAAGTAGTGCAAACTACGCGAGCGTAGCGTAGTGCTTTGCCCAGGCTTAATAAACATGCACCCGCTGTTGTTCAGACAAGCACTGTAGATGCAAGGAATGCTTCAGATAACACCCGTCAAGCGAAACTAGGGTGGTACCCATAACTGCTCCACATACAGGATGAGACTGCAAAACACAGATACGGCTCTGCCAGTGGTAGCAAATGCCTCTTAATCAGAAATAGGATATCAGGTCTCCTGACAGCAGAAGAGAAGACACTCATATCACAATAAGAGAGGCACACTTCCCAAAGAACCAGGAAAAATTCAAAGCACAGTCACTAAATCTGCTAAGGAAACAAAACAAGAAAAGGATGCAAACCACTGGAAACTCAGAAAGAGAACAGTATTAAATGCCAAAAAGCTACTAAACAAGAAGTACATAATATTTACTTACTAAAAGATCCTAAAAGATTCAACAGAGGCTGTGAAAACAGCAGGAGACTGAATATGTCTACAGCGTGAATTGCACCTCATAGGAAATGGGATGAACTTTCCCCGACGTGAGGAAAGAGGAAGCTACTATAATTATGCTGCAATGCTTGTAAATCTGCTGATCTTTGGGAATAACTGTAAGCCAATACATCATCCATTTAATGGATTACCGAATTGAATCGACTGTAAAGAGAACAAGCACTGCCAAAGCCAGTAGGTTTGCCCTCGGCAAGCATGCAATCCGTTTTTTTGCAAACGAGTAATATAGGATCAAGCAATATGCAGTCACTCACAATGTAAGAGAAAACGGCTGAAGTGTGCTGACCTGTCCTCCAAGTTGTATTCTACAGTGGAAGAAAGAAGTATGTGAAGGACAGCAGAACAGAACAAGGCACAGGAGGGACGACCTGAAGCCTCTCTATCTATATATGTATTTTGTATTGATGTTATTTTTATTACATGAGGCTACTGAGAGATGCATACCTCTCTCTAGGCTAGACCTAAAGAAGTGAGAAGAAACCAGAGAGAGAAAAGGGTGAGAAGACAGTCAAGAACCGGAAGAGGCAAGGAGAGCAACACACATGAGCAAAAAGAATGAGACAGAGAGAGAAGGGCGAAAGGAAGAGTCACACAAGAAAGAAACAGAGGCGGAAGAAGGAAAGAGGCTGGGAAAAGGCAGAAAATGGCGAGAGTGACGGCGAAACAAGGAGGGAGAAAGGCAGAGGAGGAGAAGGATGAGCTACTTGAAAAAGGACTAGAGGAGAGTGGGATGGGCAAAGAGAAAGGTGGGAAAAGATATAATAAGCAAATTCTGGTGTCCTGGTGCCACTTGCCTTTTACCCCCTTTCCAAGAGGTCTCCCCCACTTCCGGTGCAGAGTACAGAGGAGGGACAAGATGAGTATTGGGCCATCTGCCATCTCATCCGTGGATTCTGTAATTTGCACCCTGATAGCAAAATGAAATATCCTTCTGCCAATGGCAGGAGTAATTGATGCTAGAAAGTGAAGGCAACTCCCTTGGCACTAGAAAGTGCAAGGAACAAGACGCGACGTAAGGGATTCTACTGCTTTGAACTCCATCTTGGTCCAGATATGACAGGCTTCATCCCCGTTTCACTTCTGAAAGGAGCTGAAGGCCCATTGTTGTAAGCAACACTTTGTTGCACCCTTCCCAACTGGCCCAACTCTGGGATTCCCACCCACACTGCTCTCAGTCCTTATAGTTACCCCACCCTTCCATTACATTCTTTAGCAACTCAGCATCCGTTTACTCTGCTTTTTCTCCACCCACCTTCCCCGATGTAAACATCCCCCTTCTCTCTTCTTTTGTAGCCCTCACCTTGTTGTACCCAATTCTCTATTTTTAACTCATGGTTCTTTAACTCATGGTTCTATATACACTGGTGCTAGGTTTACGCTACATACGTGAGATATATATGTACAATAAATAATTTATTTTAGGGGAATACCATTGTCAGTGCATTTACTTTATAGGGATTGTCCATGTAGGCTGCTGTAATCTCAAGACAGTAGACCACAGTCATAGGTTTCGACCTCTAAATAGCTTTAACTATCAGTTGTCATAGACGCGTTGTCTGTAATACATTATACAAAGCACTGGCTGTGGGCCAGCTCCTTGGTCATGATTGTATGGCATCTTGCCTATCTCACTTCTCTGCTTCTTATGCAATGCCTATTCTATACCTGTGTATGTTTCACCACTGGAGCATTTCTGCTTTACTTGTTTCCTTCCACCTCTGATGTGTGGTAAGTCTGGGGACTATCTTTTTATTTTGCTAACAGCACTTCATTGGAGTGCATCACTTTCCTTGCTGACTTCCCAATATGCCTGGGCGGAGTTTCCACGAAGTGACCAAAACTCCGCCACGCTCGCAGTGCTCCGCAAGCGGTGGTGTGCGTTTGGTCATGCCATTCATATTTATTTTCAGGCCTTGACATTGGCGAGCACGAGCGAGGAAAAAAACTCCGCTCCACTACATGCAGCTGAGTTTTTCGGAACTCCGTGTGCTCCTCGGAGTGCATAAAACTCAGCAAACTCTGCAAACAGAGCAGAGTTCACCGCCCAGGCCTACTTCCCAACCCCTCTTTATTTTCTTATTTATTAACCCATTTTTGACAGGGCTCCAAGTGAGATCTGATAATGTGTTTGTGACAGGTCTTCTTTTGAGATGTATTTGTTAATTTGTTTGCAGCAGGCATCCATGTACGATTTCATGTTGTATTTCACATTGTGCTTCATGGTAACACATAAAACATCCACATCTCTGTGCTTTAAAATCTTCCCTGGAGTTTGTCGGCCTTTGGACCCTCCCCCCACCCCCCTTTTAGTCCTTTGACTCTTTTGCTCCCATCAATTGGACTGGACTTGGCCTCTCCCCCAAGATACTGGTTAAAACTTCGGCAACTGTTTGCTTCTCCGGTGTCAAAAAATTGTGCTAATGTAACTCTGTGCACACAGGCTGGCAGGAATGCAATCAGCAGCCTAGGCCAGATGTAGCTAAAGCTACATTTATAAATAACATGGCTGTCCGTGGGAAGACTGTGCTTCACCACAACAGGCGTACAACTCAGGGTAAAAATATGTGTCTATCAGTGGCGGTTGGCAGGGAACGGGGTGGCGAGAGGGGGGACAAAATATTTTTTTTAAAACACTTACCTCCTCACGGCCGCCTACGTCTCTCCTTCCTTGTTGCTTCGCTGACGAGTCCTGGAAGCACACAGTCTCCCCAAAGCAAATCACAATGCTACAATGCAGCCTTCTGATTGGTCTGAGTGCCGTGGTTCGGCGCTCAGACGGAGACTGGGAGCCTGGGCATGGTCTCCACCCAGGCTGTGCATAAAGCCCGGTGGAGAACATGTTAAGTGCGCATGACTATTAGGCCGCCCCAAGACGGCCAGCCAAACCGTCATGCACACTTAAGTGCATGAACCACTCCTTCCCCTGTGGCACCAGCCCCACCCCACCCTAACCAAGCCCCATAGCTCTGAATAATAAACTGATAACAACAATGTTATTATCATTTTATTTTTCCTTTTTGCTGTTCTGAGAGCAGTGGGGTGACGCTGCTCCGCCTTAGTGGAGGAGCCACCACTGGTGTCTATTTGTTTTGCTAAAGCATTATTATCTTTGTGGAAGAGGTGTGGCGCCGCGGCCAGGGTGACTGATGCCGGAATCTGGGGATCACAGTTCGATCCCCGGCGCCGGCAGCAGATTAGCCCAGCACCATGTGACTCTGGGCAATAGCTTGCTTAGTCTTCCCGACGGCCCCCAGCGCCTAGAGACCCTTACGGGTGATTGTTCGCGCTTTACAAATGTGGATTATTATTATCTTGCATTGTACTGTATGTTCTGAGATAGCCCCTGGTCTAGCTTGGAAGAGGAAAAGACAATTATCTTGCACGCATTTAGCAATTACCATAACACACACCACTAGGAATGCTTGACCAATGGGATCACAAAAGAGATCCCGTACAACCTGACCACTACCTGCATCGAGTTGATGATGCACACTTCATTCGAGGGCCGCCAGAGCTGGATGGACCATGAGTTAAGTTAATGAGGATGGAAGATGCCAGTGGCACCCCTGTTCCAGCAGGTGTAGATCCAGAACGGTAGAACCGCCTTTTATTTCCCTGCCTCGATCTGCCCGGAAATAAATCACCCACTACAGAGCAGAGCCTTGAGTGTCCATAAGCCGGCTATGACAGGCCAACTCCCACTCCTGGGCAGCCTCGAGAGGCATTCCATGACATGGGACATCCTGTTTGTGTGATCACTGTGCCCTGAAGCCGCTTAAAAATGTAGTTTGTTTTGTCCAGAATATTTCAACTGTGTAGGAGGTAATTATGTCTGTGCTTCTTAAAAATACCAAAAGCATTGTATCAAAAGTGTTTATATTTATGTTTGAGTTTTGTGCCCAAAAAGATATTTTTGGCAGTCTCTAAGTATGTTAAATATGCATTACAGGTCAGGAAGAAATGTTAGAATGCTGGTATGCTAGCACACTACTGCACAAGCGACACACTGTACTCAGAGACAATTATTCTTTAACTCTGCTTTCTCAGTTTATCTTGTGAAACAATTAGAATATTTTCCTAAAGTTTTGTATGGGCAAAATTACAAACAATAAACTGAAACGGAAGCAGTGTCGTCTCAGCCAATGACGTTATTGTTTCCTGTAATCTCAGGTGTTGTTGCCTACCTACTGAAGCATCTAAATCTGAACATTGTTTGTAAACAGTCACGAGGTGCTCTTGTTTCTATATAAATTCTTCCATATATTGCCAGGAGAGACAATTAGTTAATTGCAATCTATGATTTTACTTTTGCTACCGCTGCTGAACACTGAAAGCAATTGTTGAGGGCTTGTAAATCTAGCAGTGGTGAATGCCCCTTGACTCTCCGTGAGATTATAGGAACACTTCCTGGCCACCTCAAAAACCCGAGGTAAGGACAGAGGAGACAGGGGGGCAGTCAGTGGCTGCTCCCCACCTCTGGAATAGTGTGCCCAAACAAATCCGTCAATCCCAATCTCTGATGCCGTCCAGGTCCACCAGTTCCAATCTTATTCTTCTCCCACACTGCCCAGTTTGTTCTCTGTTTTTAGTGGCCACCACCTTCTGTCCTTGCAGATGCCCTGAGGGCACAGTCGCCGTTACCTCAGCCAAATAGCTTTGTGTCCATTCTATGTAGTATGAGACCTGGTACTCCTATTCTACTCCTGTGTCCTGTGCGGCTACGTAACCCTTGTATTCTGTTTCGTTGTTAAGACATGTTTTATGTTTCGTACTTTTTGCTCTGTGAATGTACCATCATTCCATGGCTGTCTTTTTTTCTTCAACCTGTGCAAGACTGTTTTGATGCCTTACATAGCATATCCTCTTTGTCCGTTCAAGGAAAGTGGATGGCGATGGTGCGACAGCTGGGGAAGGTCACCCTTATCATCCTTCATACAAGAAGGTAAAGCAAAGAAAAGTGCAACCTAAAAGTAACAGATGTGGTCCAGAGTTCCTACAACAAAATGCATCTGGAAATAATCTCCCAAGCGCACATTGCACTTGGTTGATCTATTCTTTTGTCCCAACTCCAGACAACGGCAGGCCAATATGTTTCAATATTGCCAACCACTTTCTAGCACATCTTTCCTCCTTCAAATTGGAAGATTCTGAATCTTCTACTTTCCTGCAAATGGAGTAAAACATGGCTATTCTCTAAATATCCATTGAAGTACTGTGATTTGTAGCCTGCTCCTTTTATTTTCTCTGTGACTTTTGCAGTTGGCCAGTAAAGCGAGGTTCCTCCAGCCAAGGAACTTAGGGCCAGATTTAAGGTTTCATGGATAGAGTACTATCTTTCCCGGTGGCCAGGAAATGAGGTCAACCTGCCGTCAACTTTAGAGATCACTGCTGGGCCTGCATTGATCTCTATACCGTGACAGGAACCATTGTTATATATGTAGAAAACAATGGTCCTGAACAGACACTAAATTTTACATAAAATTAAATATAGACCACAATGGGTTACTATACACATCCGATGTCCAGCCGGACAGGGGATTTTTATTTTTCAGATACTAAAGGATATGGTCAAGGATAATGAAAACACTACATTTATCGTAAGGCACAATCCTGCACCCTACAGCATGGGGAACGTGCGGGGGGAAAAAGGAATAACAATGCAGACAGTTTAGGACAAACAACAGCTACAGGCAAAGACTGAGAGCCGTTGCAACTTGCAGGCATAAATGAAGTTGTAGCAAGTTTGACAAAATAGAGACCACAACGAGTAAGCACAATGGATATTTGTGGCACTATTTTTAAAGAGTCGACGTTTCGATCCCAAGCTCATTGATTAACGGGATCATCTTCAGGACTAAATTTATAACATTTGCCTGGTTTTTAACGCCTGTCAGAGTAAAGAAAACAAAGAAAATAGCTTGTGTGAACAAGGGAAAACTTAGAACATATTAAGATTACTCGAAAGTTATAGCATGTCAGAAGGTCAAGGTTATCAATCGTGCACATGGAGTTGTGGTTAAAACGATCGTGCTCGGGCCTATTCCGGTCAAGTGAGTGGGGATTTGTTTGTGAGTGTGCTATGGCAAGCAGGATTTAGTAAGTGACATTCAATGGGGGAATGATGAATGACTGGAGGTGTTTGGAAGTTTAAGGCATCGGCGGGCTACCTAGTTTCTACGTAAAAATGGTTTAAAAACTAGAACCACGTGAGTTATTAAAGGTGTGTGAATGTGCATTCCGATCGTGAGCGGCATGGGGGACAGTCGTATTTATTAAAAAATAAGAACCGGTATTGGGAGGACGTGAAGTTATGAGAAACACGTAACCGGGGGTGTTAACCATTACGGAATGGCGCGTGACTCAGTGAGAAAAGTGAGTGTAACATGTATGCTTACCCCAATTGAGGACATAGGGGTATCACATATGGCAGGTCAGAGTGGAAACTGACAATGAAGAACAGCGTTGTTGCTTTTGGTTTGGTCGCTGTGATAAAAGTTACATTGCGGTTGGATTTGGTGTGTCATAATCGATGTGGGGTTGGGATGTAAATGAGTCTAGGGCACATACCTTGCAGTTAAGGTTTCTATAAAACTTAGTGGGCGCTGGAGCGTGCTGCTCCTTGCCTGGATCGGCTGTTGGGTAGTTAGACTGTGGTGCAGATGGGCCACATTTCAATGCGCCAAGGTATTGCTTCAATATACTAATATGTTACAGTCCAAGCTTGAGGGAATTGAAAATAAGGGGAGGTTTTAGTCAAAGGCTGCCTAAGTGAGGAAAAATCCTTAAAACAGTCAATTACATCGGGGTGAGGGGTTGTCTTATCTGTGGAGAGATACAGCAATGGAGATCTCTGTCCTCAGCAACAATGTGCTGTGTAGTAACCGGCTCAATGGCAGGCACTGGGCGCTGGTGCTTAGTGCTCTCATTTAAATAGAGCGGGAAACCACTGAAGGACCTCAGAGGGGTGCCAAAAGGGAGGAAGGACTATGGATGGGTGATAGCTGTGTGTAACAGCGGTGGCCATCTTGGGTGAGTGAAAAACCAAGTGCGGTTAGTGTGAAGTGCAACGCAAGGGCGTGCGTAAGTGTCAATGTGTGACAAAAAAGGAGTAATTTATGCATTAACTTATTACAGTTATTTACAGATCATGCTTGGGATAATGGCCTGCACAATTGGAAGTAAAATTTGAACATGTACTGACGAATGTGGTATATACAGTTGAAAGTCACAGTTTGTGGCATATACAGGTACAAGTCAAGGTTAAGAATTTTCTCAAGAGATCAACCAGAACAACCAATTAAAATCCAAGGTGTTGCAGTATGGTATTAGTCAATTCATAAGAGGGTAGTCCAGTCCTCATTCCTATTCAGGCCATTTTTGATTGTATCAAAAAGGATTATTGCTTGTAGTTCTTCACGGTTTAACAAATGGGTCATGTTGCCTACTCTCTGTGGCAATTTGAGTACCTTCAGAATCGTCCAGCGGATGTCATCTTCGTTGTGTTTGGCATCCGTGAAATGTTCCACCAGTGGTGCGTTGGGTGTGTTACACCTGATACGACTTCTGTGCTGTCCAATTCTTGTCTTTACTTTTTGTGTAGTCTGGCCAATGTACAGTTTCATGCAAGGACAATGTATTAAATAGATAACATTGCAGGTATTGCAATTAGAGAAGGCATTCGAATTAACTGTAATGTTATTGGCAGTGAAACTTTTGCCTTCAATCGTAAAATCACAAACATTACAACCACCACATTTGAAATGTCCTAGGATAGGAGAAAGACCCCAAAAAGAATCAAGTGTTACATGGGGGACAGTGGTGGGAAGAGCTGCTCTTACCAAGTGATCTTTCAAATTTCTGCTTTTACGGAAAGCGAATAGCGGTCTTTCAATGCTAAGACTACCTGCATTAATGACTGGCCAGTGCTGAATTATAGACTTTCTTATTTGGTTGGATACTGGTGAAAAGGTAGTGACGCAGGCTATTCTTTCCAGTTCACGTTTGGGTTTGGGAGTCAGAAGTACATCACGAGGGCAGTACCATGCCCTTTTGGATGCATTTTTTACTATCCTCTTGGGGTAACCACGATCTTTCAGTTTAGATGAGAGAGTGGCTGCCTCTCTGAAGTAGTCTGCTTTGGAAGAGCAGTTGCGCCTGATTCTCAGAAATTGAGAATATGGAAGTGAATCCCTCAGGGCCCTGGGGTGGTTACTTCCGTAACTGAGCAGCGTGTTCCGCTCAGTGGGTTTTCTGTACAGGCCTGTGAGCAATTCGCCTTCAGAGTGGAAGATTGTCAGGTCAAGAAAGGCAATGGCAGATTTATCAGTGGAGATCGTAAACGATAGGCCTGAGCAGTTGTTATTTAACCAATGAAGGAATTGTTGTAGTGCACTGATATCATGTCTCCAAATGATAAAAATGTCGTCAATATATCTTCGCCATAGGCAAATGCCTGGGAGGAATGGATTTGTGTCAGTGAGAATGGAACCTATCTCCAATTGGTCCATGAACAGAATCGCTAAGTTGGGGGCAAAAATTGCGCCCATAGAAGTCCCTTTGATTTGTTGGTAATACAGGTTATCAAAAGTGAAAAAATTTCTTGTCAAACAGATTTCTAACAGTTGTAAAATGAATAGTGTTGGAACAGTATGGGGGCGGGGGCGGGAGTCAAGTGTTTTTTGTATTACCAATAGAGCCGCTGTCTGGGGAATGTTGGTATACAGGGACTCTACGTCCATGGTGCATAGTGTATCTGATGTGGGGTCGAATGGATGGTGTTCGATAAGGTTTATCATAGCCATGCTATCTCTCACATAGCAGGCAGTGACAGGTACAAATTCTTTGATGAAGAAATCTACGTAAGAACCAAGAGGCTCAAGGATTGAGCCGCAGGCTGACACAATTGGGCGTCCAGGAGGGTTGGTAGAATTTTTGTGGACTTTGGGAAGGGTATAAATGACTGGTGTGCGTGGTGATTTCACATTTAAGAAAATGAATTATTTTTTGCTTAAAAAGCCCTGACTGACAGCTTCAGTTGTAAGTTTCAAGATAAGGGCCTGAATTTCCTTGGTAGGGTTGCCTGGGAGTCTCTGGTAGTGTTCAGTATTGCCCAATTGGCGTAGGATTTCTGTTGTGTAAGTGTCTCTCTCCTGGAGCACTATGCCGCCACCTTTGTCGGCACTCTTTATCACCAGGGTTTCATTGGTTTTGAGCGTATTAATCACTTGTTTCTCTTGGAGAGTAATGTTATAAGGTATAAATCTTTTTTTGCTCTCCAGATTGGCCAGATCTTTAAGTACTAACTTCTCAAAAGTCAGAATCTCCACCGGTAACATACTAGCAGTGGGTGAAAATGTAGATGGGGGACGGAAAGGGGTATTAGCAGTGTTGGTAGGGGATGGGTGGAGTTGATAAAAGGCTTTAAGGCGGATCTGTCTAAAAAATCTGAGGAGTTCCGTTTGTAGCTCCATAAAGTTGGGACGGATAGTAGGTACAAACGAGAGCCCTTTCTTAAGCAAGGAAAGTTCAGACTCTGTTAATATTTGTTTGGACAAGTTGAAAATAGGAATGACATCCGTCATTGCTGTGGTATCGATGGGGGACTCTACCATTTGTAATAGTTGTTGCGTGTTTTGCGTTCCCCTGGTGGGTTGTACCACTGTTGTGTTTTCTTCGCTTTCCCTCGTTGTGGTGTGTCTACTTGGCCTCTGCCTAAAAAATTGTAAGAATGAGCTCCTCCTCGTCTTGTTGAGCTTGATCCTTCTGCTTGATCTGAGCTATCTGACGAGTCGGCAGAGGTATCTGAAAAGCCTACCAGGTTTTGGCGCCTGTTGAATCGACCCCACGGTCTACTATGTTGAAGGTTAGAGTAGAATCTATTGTTGTAAAAATCTTTTTGGAGATAGGGGTAGGTGTTTTCTATAT
Source organism: Triturus cristatus (assembly GCF_964204655.1). Lineage (NCBI taxonomy): Eukaryota > Metazoa > Chordata > Amphibia > Caudata > Salamandridae > Triturus > Triturus cristatus. The sequence goes on from NC_140587.1 coordinate 300,954,419, forward strand.
TGTATAGTTTAATATCTTTTTTGATTTTATTAGACTTTTTGTTCTGCTCTAGTCTATGGAAGTCAGCGATTGTTTTTTCGACCTGTTCTAATAATTTCTTGGTTTCTTCTGTACTTCCTGAGTCCTGAAGCTGCTTTTCAATGTCCAAAATCTCAGCATCTAATGTTTTAAGGGTTTCTGTTGCAATATCTATTCCTAACACTAGCCAGTGTCGGGAACAGGTAGTGCCAATGTAACTAAAGTTGGAGATATATTTGGGATTGTCTGTGAAGATACCGGGGATGTTCCTGACTTGTAAGCCTACGGGGATTACTTCTGCTTTCAAATATTCCGTAAGCATTAACACCATTAATTGTAACCGGATTTGTTTTTTCTTAAGTTTTTCAAGTTGCTCGGGGAGAGAAGAGTTAGTGAGGGTTGGGGCATCCGGAGTGTCTGAGAGAAGGGAGGGACCTGAGCATATTTTCTTAATGTAATCGTCTGAATAAAGAGGTGCAAGTGCTGACATTCTGAGCTAAAGAGTAATAGAGGGTGTAAAGACACATACAAGTGAGAGGTACTAGGAAGGCCCTGCCTGTAAGAAGGTAGGGAAGGGTATAGAAAACCCTTGCAATCCAGCGATTGCGCTAATCGTATTTTATACAAACAAGGGAACCCGAAAAATGGCTAAGGACCACGGGTATCAATTATATATGTAGAAAACAATGGTCCTGAGCAGACACTAAATTTTACATAAAATTAAATATAGACCACAATGGGTTACTATACACATCCGATGTCCAGCCGGACAGGGGATTTTTATTTTTCAGATACTAAAGGATATGGTCAAGGATAATGAAAACACTACATTTATCGTGGGGCACAATCCTGCACCCTACAGCATGGGGAACGTGCGGGGGGAAAAAGGAATAACAATGCAGACAGTGATCGGAATGCACATTCACACACCTTTAATAACTCACGTGGTTCTAGTTTTTAAACCATTTTTACGTAGAAACTAGGTAGCCCGCCGATGCCTTAAACTTCCAAACACCTCCAGTCATTCATCATTCCCCCATTGAATGTCACTTACTAAATCCTGCTTGCCATAGCACACTCACAAACAAATCCCCACTCACTTGACCGGAATAGGCCCGAGCACGATCGTTTTAACCACAACTCCATGTGCACAATTGATAACCTTGACCTTCTGACATGCTATAACTTTCGAGTAATCTTAATATGTTCTAAGTTTTCCCTTGTTCACACAAGCTATTTTCTTTGTTTTCTTTACTCTGACAGGCGTTAAAAACCAGGCAAATGTTATAAATTTAGTCCTGAAGATGATCCCGTTAATCAATGAGCTTGGGATCGAAACGTCGACTCTTTAAAAATAGTGCCACAAATATCCATTGTGCTTACTCGTTGTGGTCTCTATTTTGTCAAACTTGCTACAACTTCATTTATGCCTGCAAGTTGCAACGGCTCTCAGTCTTTGCCTGTAACTGTTGTTTGTCCTAAACTGTCTGCATTGTTATTCCTTTTTCCCCACGCACGTTCCCCATGCTGTAGGGTGCAGGATTGTGCCCCACGATAAATGTAGTGTTTTCATTATCCTTGACCATATCCTTTAGTATCTGAAAAATAAAAATCCCCTGTCCGGCTGGACATCGGATGTGTATAGTAACCCATTGTGGTCTATATTTAATTTTATGTAAAATTTAGTGTCTGCTCAGGACCATTGTTTTCTACATATATAATTGATACCCGTGGTCCTTAGCCATTTTTCGGGTTCCCTTGTTTGTATAAAATAGGAACCACTGTTATGGCAGTTCCTGTCAAGGTACAAAAAGTTTGGCGTATGACAGCCATTCGCTTTGACGACTTCCCCCCAAACTTTAGCAAAGTTTTTGTTTTACAAAAACAAACTTCCAAAGAGAGAATTTGCTATTGAAAACAAAAATTAATGATCCTTATACCCAGAGTTTTTTTCCCTGGGTGTGGGGGTAATTATTTATTTTTTGTAAAACCTGGCAGTGACAGATAGAAACAAGCATTAGCAATGCAATCGGTCTTGCCTTTGGGACCTTATATGTATTTAGCCATGCAGCACATTAGCCTGGGTGCTGAAACATCTACTGTTCTTTAACATGGAGGGAAAGTAAGCACCAAACTGCCTGACATGCCAGGTATGGGAACACATGGAGAGAAATATTGCCTTTCAGCTGGAAATGGTATAGTTCAAAGCTCTGTTTTTAATATAAAAGCAGGGCCTTCGGTGGGCATATCACTGAAAATACAAGATTTGAAAAAAATATTGTTGTCTACGGGTGCTCCTGGAAGACAATTTCTATGGACTGGAATCTAGGGAATGCTAAAGTGATTCTGGTATTTTACTGACCTCTGCTGGTCGTTTTCTATCAAGAAAGTTAAATAGAGGCAGTTGCCAGAAAAATTAAAAAAAGAAAGTCCCTCAGCAGAAAGCAATTCTGGTATTATACTGACCTCTGCAGGTCGTTTTCTATCAAGACAGTTAAATAGAGGCAGTTGAACAGAAAAAAAAGTCCCTACGAGGAAGCAGACAAGTCCTAGGTCAGATCTCCAGAGCCCACAAAGTACATACACATATATGTATATACTAAAGTATATACAAGAGGTCTTGAATGCTCGACCTATAAAGGACATTCCACCTTCCACCTATGCGAGCAGTATAATTCCCTTCCTCCAATAGTTCCTACTCCAATGAAGGAAGCTGTCAGTCATTGGAACCAACGGGGCTCCGTCAACTGAAAGCCTGAAGCCTACCTGACCGTAAATAGGGCAGGCGGACCACCAGTTTCGCAAACATGGTACTCTATCGCATTTGTGGTGGGGTACCCTTTCCTCTAAACTCTAAATCAGCCCCTTAATCTTCCATATGACACCTTGATCAAAAAGCTCTGTGAGTGTGCTGAGGCTATGGTTATTGATTCACTAAACAACCAGGAATAGCAGAAGTGACATCAAGCAACCTTTGAATCGTAATGACATCTCAGGATTGACATCTTCCACCCATTGCCATTCATTAGCTGCCTCCTCAACTGAAGGCCACAATCCCTGAACAAATATCTTTCTCCACTTAACACTAATAATGTTTGTTTTTGTGATGTATTTGCAAGCCTACATCTTCTCCTTTTGTAGCGCTGTAACTAAGAGGTGGTAACCATGTAACTGGGATTCATTTAAACCTTGAAAAGTATGAAGGAAGGGCGCTAGGTGGCGCCGGACCAGTATGGCCGCTTCGCGGTGAAGCTCCGGCCGTCGGACCCCACCAATCCTTCTTAGCCCATCCTAACCTGCCCTGGCCGGCTCCCTTTCGATTGCTCTGGTGCCCGGAGTCGCCCGGCTCCCCCTGACCTGACCTTGGGGCGAGTCTGCCCCCTCGGAGCTACGTGCGGAGTGGCTGTGTGTGCCCGGCGTGCGGAGGCTGCTGTCCTGGTTCCCTACCACGGGCGCGCGGCTACTCGAGCCCCACGGCGCCCACGAGGTGCTTAGGCCTGAGCGCCCAGGCAGCCGGGACGAGCTGCGTCGGCGGATCCTGTGGCCCCCCCTCCGAGGTGACACACGGGCTTGTGCCCGACAACTGCCAGCAGGAGGTGAGGAGGTGTGGGGGCTCCCCCCGGCAGGCGAGGCAGTGCAGGGGGTCCGGTGGTGACGGCGACGCTGGTGCAGTCCCCGGCGGGCTGACCGGAGAAGTTGTGGGGGGCTGGATGTGGTGGGGAGGCCTTCCCCATCGGGCCGGGGGTCGGCGGTCTGGGGTTGGCTTCCTTCCTTCCCCCCCCCCACCTACCTTGCTGAACTTGCCCGGGCTGGCTGTGACCCGCTGTGACGTGGTGGTGGGTGAGGCGCCGCCTTGGAGACTCGGGCCGGCGGTCGGGGGGGGGGGTGCTGACCATCCGTCTCCCTTCGCCCCCCCCCCCCACCCCCAGGCCCTAATTCATCGTCATGTGTGCAGGGCTGAGTTACATCACTACAAGCTGGTGGAGTGCTATTTAGCGCATGGGACTTTGTCCGATCTGCACGCCCTTTCAACCCTCCGCCCCCCACGCGGGGGTGCCCCGGCTCTGGGACTGCGGGACCCGGCAGGCGCTTCCCTAGAATCGGCGCACGTTGGGGCCTCAGCGTTGGCAGTCTTGGTGGGGGCCCCATTTGCAGTGCCGGGGGACGCACCACTTCCCCCTGGGCCAACGGGATCGGAGGAGCTTGGTCGGAACCCGAGGCGCGACCTCCCACTGGCGCCAGTGCCGCTTGAGAGTGCATCCACACAGGTATTCTGTGTCCAGACACTGGGAGGACTGCGGGCTGTGGTGGCATCGGACCCTCCGAGGGGAGGTCTGCGGCGCGGATGGCCATCCTGCGACCGCGGCTGGTGTGAGGAGACCTGGCCCCGACGGTGACGCCTGGGTGGCGCTCCTCCGGGAGGCACTTGGGGGTTGGTGACGAACAGCGGCTCCCGGGAGCTCATCGGCTGCCAGATCGGGCAGGCTGCGGAGCGCTACCCTACGAGGCTGGCGGAAGGTAGCCCTCTGACTGAGCGGAGGGTCCCATTGGCGTTTTCCCTGCCGCCTTTCGCCTCCCGAGTCCTGGCGGAGCGGTGGAGGTGGGTCCCGTGGTGCTTCGACTGGGTGCGGTGCCCCCGTGGCCCCAGGGGCTGCTGCCATGGGTAAGGACAGGGCGTCCAAACCGACACCCGCGGCCACGCAGACCAAGATTGACAAATTTACGACCTCTGAAAGGGGGCCGAACCCCGCCGGGGAGGTGGCCCAAACCCCTGGCACGGATCTTGCTGCCATCCTGCAGGCCATCACGGCGTCTCGCTCCTCCCTGGAGGGTATGGTAGGAGAGGTGAAGGTTGACGTGGTCCTTATTCGGCAGGACCTGCGCAACGCCACCGCCCGCATCTCTGAGGCCGAATCTAGAATCTCGACAGCTGAAGATGATATCCGCCAGCTGCAAGATCAAGTACGGGAGCTGACCACTCACTCTGGGGAACTGCATCGCCGGGTTGAAGATGCCGAAAACTGGGCCCGTCGCTGTAACCTTCGCCTGGTGGGCTTCCCGGAAGGGGCGGAGGCGGGTCGAGCGGACGACTTCTTGGAACGCTGGTTTAAATCTTGGATGCCGGCGGACAGCCTCTCGGCATGTTTTGTGGTGGAGAGGGCGCATCGGTCCCTGGCTCCCAGGCCCCCGGGGGCGCCCCCCCCCGTCCCTTTATCCTAAAGCTCCTTAACTTCAGAGACAGAGATGCGATCCTCCGGGAGGCTCGACGCTCCGAGACCCTCAAGTATCAAAATCACACCATCATGATTTTCCCGGACTACACCCGAGAGGTCCAGGAGCTGCGGCGCTCTTACATGGAGGTAAAGCAGAAGATGCGATCCATGGGCCTCCAATATCAGCTGCAATTCCCGGCCCGCCTCCGAGTCATTTTCCAGCACAAGACTTTCTTCTTTGACACGCCACGAGCGGCCTGGACCTGGCTAACAGAGGAATGCCCCCTGCGCCGTCCTAGACAGAGGTCACTGGCGGGTGGGCGGGGCGGGAGGTGCCCCGATCATCGAGACCTCGGCGGCAGCACCGCACACTGCCCCGGAGGCGCAGTGGGGAAGAGGCGACTGTCACGCGCTCCGGGGGGCGGCAGTGCCGAGCGTCTGGGGCGGCCTCATCGGTGGCGCCTGCCGGTCCTGCTGCTGCCGGACGGCGGGCCGTCTCCCCCCGGCGGGCGGCCTCCGCGGCACAACCCGCCCCTCAAGTGGACACTTCAGATCTTTCCCGTAGCCCCGTCATCTGGTTTTCCTCATCTGTTCTTGGTGGTCTATCGGGGAGGGGAGGCTGGGACGTGATTCCTAGCCAAAGGAACTGTAGGTCGGGCTTCAGTGCTCCAATATGCTTAATGCTCTCGGCCAGGGCGGACGAATTAGGTGTGTTTTGATTTTCTAGGGGTTCACTGGCACTCAAGCCCGAGCGTTTTAGCTTGGTTGTTGTTACTAACTGTTAGGGCGACAGATGCTTCTGTTCTCGAAGTATAGGGTGGGGGGTGTGGGGTTGGGGTTGGGTTGGGGTTGTTTTTTCCTCCTAGAGCGGTTCCTGTTGACAGAGGGTTCATTCCTCGTGGTTGTAATTCTAAGGCATCATGTAACGTTTGACCTGATCTCCTGTCCGACCGCTTCATGTTCCTCCTTTCAGAGGGCTCGCGCACCTACGCGCCCCTCGGCCTTGGTGGGGGAACGGGTCTCGCCGGGTGGGGGTTCCAGACACGCTTCCCGATTTGCCCAATGCTTGCTTCCGTGGCCACCTCCTCCTCATCCTGTCATGCATGCCCCTGATTGCCCCTATGGCGGACACGCCTGTGCCTAAGGCCACCATGCGCGTGCTGTCCTGGAACGTAAACGGTCTGCTGGATCGTTTCCAACGTATGGCGGTCCTCAAATATGCACAGCGTGCAGAGATTGATGTCCTCCTCCTTCAGGAGACCCACCTCTTAGGTAATAAATGTCCCTTTCTCGCCCGTTACGGCTACGATAGGGTCTGGCACTCGGGCTTTGCTAGGGGCTCCCGGGGGGTGGCTATCCTGTTCTAACGATCCTTTCCCTTTGTGCTGACCCAGGTTCACCTACACCCCCAGGGAATGGCCGTCGTGGTTTGTGGCACTCTTGGGGGCCGGCCGCTCACTCTGCTGTCTCTCTATGCCGCGCCGTCCCTGCTGGACACCGCCCTCTCCTACACCGCAGATCTACTCCCCAGACTTCCGGCGGGATCGCTTATTTATTTATTTATTTATGCGATTTTTAAAGCGCTACAATTACCCATGGGTGTCTCGGCGCTAGGAGCTATAACTGATACCAATGAAGTAGAACTCTGGGGCAGTTTTAGAATGATTTAAGAACAGTCGTTTCTTTGAGAAAACAGCCATGTTTTTAGCTGCTTTCTAAAGATAATCAACGTAGGACTGGATTTTATATTAAGAGGAAGGGAATTCCATAATTTTGCAGCTGCGATGGTAAAGCATCTGTCTCCCCAATTAACTTTCCTTGTTCTGGGTATGTGAAGCAGATGAGCAGTGTTGGAGCGAAGCGTTCTGGAGGTTGATAGAGGCTTAAGTGAAGTCCTAAGAAATTTTGGTCCCATGTTGTTTACTGCCTTGTAGACAATACAAAGGGCCTTGAATTTCGTCCGACTTCTAACCGGAAGCCAATGCAGCTGGTCCAAATGTCTTGAGACAGAGCTAAATTTTGGAATGCCTAGTAGAACTCTGGCTGAAGCATTTTGTATCATTTGAAGTTTGGAAATGTTTTTTTTTTTAGCATTGAGGAAGAGGGCATTACAATAGTCAGTGCGTGAAAACACCAATGTAGAGATTAGTGTTTTTCCTGTAGATGTGGGAAGATATGGGAGAAGTTTCTTTATTTTCCTTAAGATGTTGAATGATGATGAAACTACAGCGTTCACATGATGATGGAAAGAAAGTTTGTCATCAAATATTACTCCCAAGTTTCTTACTTTACTGACTGGTTGGGGTGGGGTCCCCATTTCCTCCGGCCACCATAGAGGAGACCACAGAGGCTCAATCTTACCAAAAAGCATGACCTCCGTCTTAGATGAATTAAGTTTTAGACAATTGGAGGCCATCCAGCTGCTGATAGCCCTCATGCCATCTTTGAAGTTTGCTGCTATCTGAGAACCGTTTTTATGTATGGATAGTACCAACTGGGTATCGTCGGCATAAGTTGTTAAGTTGATGTTGTAAGCTTTTATTACCCTCGCTAAGTCCGAGACATAGATGTTGAAAAGGGTCGGACTTAGCGAGGAACCCTGTGGAACTCCACAAGGATGGCTAAAAGTGGGGGAGGTAAAAGTGCCTAGCTTAACTGCCTGCTTGCGATCCGCCAAGAAAGAAGTAATGAGATCTCTGGCTTTATGTTTAATACCGATGGCCTCGACACGGCCGATCAAAGTAGAGTGATCGACCGTGTCGAAAGCCGCCGATAGATCTAGCAAAATCAAGACAGCCTGTCCTCCATTATCCATGGTGGTTCTTATTTCATCTGCAGCCTTAATCAAGGCAGTTTCTGTTCCATGTTCTGTTGCTTGTCCTGGGGGAGACTTTAACGCTGTTTACACACCTCACCTGGACTCGACGGGTCTGATTTCCCTTACCAGAGCCGCTCGCGCGAAGCAACTATTGTGTTGGGCCGAGACCCAGGGCCTGTGCGACGTCTGGAGGATTTGGCACCCACGCGATCGCCAGTATACCCACACTTCGGCGGCGCACCATTCTCACGCCCGGATTGACCTACTCTTTGTCCCCTCTACCGAGTGTGCAGGGGTTCGTGACGTCCGCATTCTGCCGATGGGCCTCTCAGATCACTCGCCAGTGCTCCTCGCTTTTGGCCCGCCTCCCTTCACTGCTCGCCCGACGTGGCATCTGAACGCCTGGTTCCTTCAAGACAAAGCCTTTCGGAAGGTGGTGGAACGTGAGATTGGAGAATACTACTCTCACAACGTAGGCTCCGTCTCGTCCTCGGCTGTCCTCTGGGAGGCCGGTAAGGCGACTATCAGAGGGGCAGCTAAGAGGCATCTGCAACAACAGCGTCGATGACAACTCCAGCAGCTAACAGCGTGTGAAGCGCAGGCCCTGGAGCTTGAACGAGACCAGGCCGCGTTGGGTGATGCCACTCGGGCGCGACGGCTGGCCTTTCTCCGCGAGGAGATACACATGCATTCTCTGGAGGCGGCGCAGACTCTTTGGCGTTCCTCGGTGGCCCGAGTCTACGGATGGGGGGATAAGAACGGCACGCTGCTTCACCGGCTGGCTTCTAACCCTCGTGCAGGCCGGATTATTCCTGCCATCACAGACTCAGAGGGTGTGACCCACACGGTCTCGGTGGCTATAGCCCACACCTTTGCTGATTACTACTCTCAGCTATACCGGGCGCGGGCTCCGGAGCTCTCTCTTGCAGAGCTGATGGGGGAAGGCGGGGCGGCCCTCGAGCGACTGGGGCGGGAGGCTTGTGAGACTTTGGACCTGCCCATTACCCTGCAGGAGGTTGTGACTGCAATCGGCCACTTGGCGCCTGGGAAAACCCCGGGCCCGGACGGCTTCCCGCAGGAATATTATGCCCATTTCCGTGAGACCCTGGCGCCGCGGCTTCTGGATCTTTTTACGGAGGTGGTAGAGAAAGGCTCATTCCCGCGGGACACAGATACTGCCACTATAGTTGTCCTTCCGAAAACGCAGCCCCCGTCGCAGTCCTGCTCCGATTATAGGCCGATATCTCTCATTAACACCGAGCTTAAAGTGTACGCCACCATTCTTGCCCAACGGCTGCGCCCACTTCTCGTTTCGCTAGTCCACCCGGACCAATGCGGATTTATGCCGAACCGGGGAACGAGACACTGCCTGCGGCGCTTGAACCTGGCTCTGGCCCACCGGGAGCGCCTTTCCCCTTATCTGCCCCTTCTACTAGTGGACTTTGAGAAGGCCTTCGACTCGTTGGGCTGGGATTACCTTGGAGCTACCTTGGAGCGAATGGGGTTCGGCCCCCAGTTCTGCGCCATGGTTCGGGTTCTGTACGCGGACCCGCGGGCTCGGGTACTGGTTAATGGGACCTTGTCCCGCGTGTTTACCATAGGACGGGGAACTCGGCAGGGTTGCCCGCTCTCGCCCCTCCTCCTCGCCCTGGCGATGGAGCCCCTGGCTGTGCTGGTTCGGTCGGACCCCGCTCTCCATGGCTGTAGGCTGGCCGGGTATGGTCCCCGATAAAATTGCTCTATATGCGGATGATGTCCTTCTTTATCTCTCGGATCCGGCTGTCTCGGGGCCTCGGGTGCGCCGGACTCTCCGTCGGTTCGGGCAGGCGTCCGGTCTTAGCCTAAACTCCGGGAAATCTGTATTGGTTCCACTGCACCCCTCGAGGGAATGTTTCGATTGGCAGTCGGACATCCCCATCCGGAGGCTATCCTTTAAATATCTGGGGATCTGGGTTACCCTACTCCCGGAACTTTGCTGGGCCCTTAACGTAGCCCCTGTGGTTAATAAGGCCAGATCCGACATGACAAAATGGCAATCACTCCCGTTGAACCCGCTGGGGAGGATCGCTCTTTGTAAGATGATGATCCTCCCTAGGTTTTTATACATGCTGCAAAATACGCCCTGCTCCTTTCCCCGCCCTTGGTTTCGAGACCTAGACAAGACTGCGACCAAATTTCTCTGGGGTGGGGGGAGGCCCCGGTTGGCTTTAGACCGCTGCCGGGTTCCCTCTTATGATGGTGGCCTGAGCATGACAAATCTCTACCTGTACTATCTCGTGACGCGGCTGGTGGTGGTCCATGACTGGTTTTCGGGAGGCTGGGACGATCCGGCTTATAGACTGGAGGTGCGGCTCACTGGGTTCCCCTCTATTCAAGGCATGCTCTATGGAGCGTCGATCCCTCGGTCACTGCCGGAGGTCGTGCGGGGCCCCTTTTTGGCATGGCGTGCCGCCCTGCGGCACAGCCGCTGGTCAAAGGTACTGACCCGGATTACGCCGCTCTGGCATGGCACGTGGCTGCGGGAGGTGTCGGGGCTTGACGGGTTCCGTGCCTGGGATCTTCTAGGGATCTCCTGTTTGGGAGATGTCTGGCAGGGGAGCCATATGTGCTCCTTCCAGGAGCTCCGGAGCCGGTTCTCTTTACATCCCACGCAATTCTATAGGTATCTCCAGCTACGCCACGCGATCCAGTCTCATGTACCCCTGGACTCCAGACTCCCCGCCCATTGCCCGCCTGAGGCTCAGGTGACGCTGGGATGTTTGGGGAGGGGAGGCATATCCCGTATTTATCGGTCCCTGGTCAACAACACCCCGGTGGATTGGAACAGACTGAAGCAGCGTTGGGAGGCCTGGGTGGGTCCCCTGGACGAACACGACTGGAGGGACGCCCTTATGGCTCCCAGGACGATCACCACATCGGCTAGACTGTGTCTTATTCAGCTTTACTATCTCCACACGGCTTACCTGACCCCGGAACGTCTGTATCGAGCGGGCCTGTGCCAGGCGGCTTCATGCGCTCGGTGCGGGGGGGAGCCAGCAGACTTCTTTCATATGGTCTGGTCTTGCCCCCGCCTGGATAGCTTCTTGGCCGAGATTGAAACTGAAATAACTGAGGACCTGGGGTGGGAGGTTCCCCATGACCCGCGACTAGCGCTGCTGGGGATCACGGATGGGCTGGATGGCTCCCGTAATGAGAAGTTCTTCCTAACTACGGCTATGGTGGTGGCCAAAAGGGATATCGCGGCCGCCTGGAAGCAGATGGACCCGCCCAGTGGGACTAAATGGAGGAGAGGGGTGGATTGGTGTGCTGCACAGGAACGGACATTGTACACGGCCCGGGGTTGCACCAAAAAGTTTAGCAGAATATGGGGAAAATGGCTTGGGGGCCTAGTGTAGGAGAGGGAATACAGGGGATGGGGGCGGAGGGGAGGGGATGGGGGGACTGCTCGTGCGATGGTTTATCATTGCTTATCTGACAGGTCTTGTTGATGCAACGTTACTCGAATTGATGTATGTCCTTCTTGATTCGGATGTTGATGCAAAAATAAAAAACTTGTTTATCAAAAAAAAGTATGAAGGAATAAGACAGTAACCTGTGAAATACTAGCATCAAGTGATTCTATACCCAGATTACTGTAAAATGTGGCGCCTGCATAAACCCTTGCTTACACATGTCAGAATTATGAGTGTCGTGGTCTTTATCACATCCAGCAACTACTGGACACAATAAAGTCCACAGTCCGTTTTAAATTCCATCAGGTCTAACCTTCAGAAATTTAACAATAGAAAAAGCCCTGGTAATTAACAAACTGCAAATTTTGGCACAGTAAGCACCAACATCTGCATATTATCCCTCATTGTCAGGGCAAAACATGTAATAGTTGCTAATGATTTCACCCAGTGTATGAAGTCTTTGTCTGGGTGGGAGGGTGACACAGGCGCTGAAACAAGGAAACGTCAAGTCGAGGACAAATTGACACAGAAGAGGGAAATACCACCACTGGCATAAAGAGACCCTGACACTGGGGCTGGGACTTGGACATTGGGACACTGAACTAGGACATGGGATACAGGGGCACTGAAAGAAGGAGAAAATGACATTATTACTATTGTTATTGTCAAACCCTGTTTGGGGGCACGGAGCAAGCAGGGGCCACTGGGCCTTTACTGTGGAGACTGAGGTTCTTCACCTCTGAATTACCAGGATACATCCTTCTATGGAGGTAAAGCAGTGTGCTACCATCCCCCTTCTGTTTAAAAAGGCTTCCTTGAGCCACTGAGCTGACGAGCTCTTGGAGATCCACCTGTGCGCCAAGGAGAGGTACTGAGACCTGAGAGGATTGTGGCAGCTTACTCAGCAACCCCAGAATTGATGAAAGATAATATCCAGAGATTGACAGCACTAACCTGCACCAACTTTGGTGAAACACTTCTACAAAATGTCAAGTAAGCATTTAAACAGAACTACATTTACCAGGATGCTAAGGGGTGCACTGTGCTGGGAGGTGAAGCAGTGTGCTCCCATCCCTCATCTACATCCTACTATGGCTTTACCAAGTACATCCCTTTCAGCACTTGACTTTCAGTGGTAATGATGGTAAGAAATCAGAAGCTTCTCATGGAGGTAGTGTAGAAGTATTCGAACTCAAGACTCAACAATCACACAGCAGTGCAATAATTAGTTGTCCAGCCCAGTGATTTGCCTTCAAGAAGAAAAGTACTTTAATGCACACCAGAACTAAACACTACCCACACAATATGATCAAGATGCAACATAGTGTCTTGGGTGCCGTCTGTGGCTGCACCTCGACTTGTCACCCATCTCGCTGTTTTGATCCAGGTGGTTCCCCATCCAGAAATAAAATTATAGCGTGTTTAGGCTCAGGAGCAGTTACACCCATTATAGTCTAAATGTGCTAAGTCTATCACAGTTCAAGGTTGGCCTCACTGAGTGAGGCTTGGCTGTCTGTGGTGTTTGTGTTATGGTCAGGCAGCTGCCCTACTTGATTTCTACATGGCTGCGTCCCACTTCTGGAAGGTGCACAAACTGAGACTCTGGCGCGGCTCCTCCAGGGTTCTGGTCACCAGTGCTGCTGCTCCCACTTCAGCGAGGGTGCTGCTGACAGGTGGCAGTCCTGCTAGTATGAATGTTAGTCGAAACAGGTGGACAAGTGCTCTGTGTTTGTGGTGACCCCGCAAGGGCCGATCTAGATGTAGCGATGCACTATCCAAATCCAGAAGCAGCAAAGCCATCCAAAGGCCCAAGGTGACTAGCCACGCTTTTCACAGGGCACAACAACATAAGTCAAGTTGCGATCTTTTTCATTACGGAGGTGCACGTTAAGTCTTGTTTTTGTTGTGGTCAGGTCAGGTTTTCATTTTGGTCATAGCGGACAGGTCAAGCTGCACTTTTACACTTCCCATCATGAACCACAAATTGGACAATCTGATACCCACCGACATCCAAGGCACCAAAGATTGCTCTCCTCATCCTTCTCCTTTGGCAGATCCCACCCGCACCAAGTTCATGCTGCACCCGGCTTCTCTTAGACCACGGGTACTCATAGTACGGCCCTTCCTTGGCGGCCCGCGGACCTTGCAGACATAGTGCCTGTGCCCTGTGCTGGTCAGCGAACACCGCCGGTTGCAGCAGCGCGGAGCTGTGAGGCCGGGCGATTCTTTTAAAGGCCATTTACTTGTTAATGAGGCTTTGTTGTATTTCACCTCTTCTTAGCGCCCCTGCATCTCCACTCTGATTGAGTGGAGATGCAGGGGCGCTAAGAAGAGGTGAAATACAACAAAGTCTCATTAACAAGTGAATGGTCTTTAAAAGACCTGTGAAGTACTTGGGTGCGGTGGCCGTGTGCGTTCCCTGGAAGCCGTCTCAGCGCGGGGTGAGGTGACAGAGGACAGCAGGGTGAGGTGATGGAGGGCAGCAGGGAGTGAGAGCAGGGGGGTGAGGTGACAGCGGGAGGAAGACAGAGGGAGGAAGAGGGAGGGAGAGAGAGGGAGAGGAGGAAGACAGGGAGAGGAGGAAGACAGAGAGAGGGGGAAGACAGAGAGAGGGAGAGAGAGAGGGAGGGAGAGGGAGGGAGGGAGAGGGAGAACGGAGGAGGGAGGGAGGAGGGAGGGAGACAGAGGGAGGGAGACAGAGTGAGGGAGACAGAGTGAGGGAGACAGAGGGAGAGAGAGCAATAGAGAGAGGGAGGGAGACGGAGAGAGGAAGGGAGAGAGAGAGAGAGAGGGAGGGGGACAGAAAGAAAGGGAGACAAACAGTGAGAGAGGGAGGGAGAGAGAGGGAGGGAGACGGAGAGGAAGGGAGGGAGACGGAGACAGAAGGAGGGATAGGGAGGGAGGGAGACAGAGGGAGAGGGAGGGAGGGAGACGGAGAGGAAGGGAGGGAGAGAGGGAGACAGAGAGAGGGAGGGAGAGAGAGGCAGGGAGACAGAGGGAGGAAGGGAGGGAGGGAGACAGAGGGAGAGAGGGAGAGGGAGGGAGACGGAGAGAGAGAGGGAGGGGACAGAGCGAAAGGGAGACAAACAGTGAGTGAGACAGAGGGAGAGAGAGAGGGAGGGAGACGGAGTGAGAGGGAGACAGAGAGGGAGGGAGACAGAGAGAAAGGGAGACAAACAGTGAGTGAGACAAAGGGAGCGAGAGGGAGACACAGAATGAGTGAGACAGAGTGAGTGAGACAGAGAGGGAGGGAGACAGAGAGAAAGGGAGACAAACAGAGTGATGGAGGGAGAGAGAGATAGAGAGAGGGAGGGAGACGGAGCGAGAGAGAGGGAGAGTAATAGAGAGAGGGAGAGAGAGAGGGAGGGAAACAGAGAGAGGGCGGGAGGGAGACAGAGTGAGAGATAGATAGATAGATAGATAGATAGATAGATAGATAGATAGATAGATAGATAGATAGATAGATAGATAGATAGATAGATAGATAGATAGATAGATAGATAGATAGATAGATAGATAGATATGTGTGCATACCGGGTCTGGTGGCTCAGTGGATGAAGGTGTCCGCTGCAGGGGCCTGTGTTCAACCTCATGGTCATAGTTTTTTTTTGCTCTAGCCCCGCCCCCTCCCCGACTGGCCCCGCCCCCACCAGTGCGGCCCTCAGCCAGAAACCACACTGTAAATTTGGCCCCCGAGAGAAAGTTTGTGAGTACCCATGTCTTAGACAGTCACTCCTCCTTCAGGGTTGGCAGGCTCCTTCCCTCTCTCAGCAGGCAGGCAGGCTTTTAGGTGCTTCAGGTCAGGTGAACAGTCCCTTTCAGCAAGGGTGATGTCTCCTCACCTCTGGGAATCTGGCTGTCAGATTGTCACTTTCTCTGGTTGCACTGTAGTACTCTGAATAGCACTTCCTTTGTTGGTCATAGATAACTTGAAACAGAATCAGGGCGTCCCACTTGTATACAGTCAAAGCAGGCAGGAGATGAGGATACACTATCTGCACTTTCAGACTTCACTGTAGGGTGATTCTCCTTCCAAGTGTCCTTTCCAGGCTGCGCTCCAGACACAGGCTTTGTGTACAGTGATGCTCCGCACAGCAGGGCAGTCTTCAGCCTCGGGCACCCACAACAGAGCTACAAAGAGGTAGGAACTTTCTGTACCTATCTCTCACTAGCCATACTGAAATGTAATCAGGGGAAAGACAAAAGACTGGCCTCATCTAAGGGTTCCCTTTACCCTTGAATAGAGACTTCAATGCTACCCTTCCTCCCCATCATCTAGACAATGACAGTGCTAAGGAAGACTAATAAGCAGCCCTTCTCAGCAAAAGGCCTAATCGAATTTCTAAAGGAGCTAGTCTCCTCCCTCAAGATTTAGAAATGGCAGCAATACACATCCACTGTATGGGACAACAACTTCACCTCCATCATGTGCACAAGGACGACCATGGACATCACAAAATGGATCACATAGGCCTCAATTACTCTAGTTCACTCAAACACACAATGCATGTACTATGAGGCCCCAAACATGAAAAACATAAACTAATGGGATGTTAGCGATAGGATCTCTGAAAGAAAACAAGATGTCCAAGCCTATTTGAAGTCTAAAACGTGTACTTTGGAAAAATAAGCAAAGGTAGCAAAATTGTGGCTCAGAGATTGAGAGCTTTGCCCTCCAAAAGCTAGTGAGCATGTAACATTAACCCCTCCCACAATCTCCCCGCATTTATACTTTTCTTCACATAGATAGATGAAAGAATATTTATGTGACAGAAACCAAAACTTAAGGCGGCGAGAGTTTGCAGGTGCACAGCTTTCTCATACTTTATTATGTGAAGTATGCAAAAAAGACCTTGACACTAAGATATTCAGAATTCTGAATTCTCGCTTGTGTGTGCCAGTAATGAAAACAAGCTGGACACGTCCAAAGCGAGAAGGCCTAAACACCAGTATACACTGAAATAGAAAACTGCTGCAAACAAAAGAACGTGTATGTTAACAAGGAATTCAATGAATATGAAATAGCAAACATTTTACAAATCTGGGTTAGCACATAGAATCAGAACTTTACATGAGCAGGCCAATAGGCCTCCACTCCAGTGACACAGATAAAAAAGGTCTTGTTACTACTGTGGACCCACAAAAAAAGGTATACCACTGCCACCACTCTTTGTACTAAACCAGGATAGGGACAGTAGTTCACTTTCATTGCAATGAGAGTATGCTTAGTGTGCCCCTCCAGGTCAGGTCCACTAACCCAATCATGTCAACAGACAGGCCTAGGTCTCTGTGCACATACTAGATTACTATTAGGCTGGGGCAAAAAACAAACAGCAAATTAGTATAAGGGCAGGGCCAAAAAATAAAAAATACAAGAATAGCAGATAGACACAGTCAGAAGTTATGGCAGGGAAGCACACCTGCATACCATGCAGTGGACATTCCCTCCCCACAATGTGGAAGAGGTGTGGCGCAGAGGTCAGGGTGCCTGACTCCGGACTACGGTGTTCACGGTTCGGCGCCGGCGGCAGGTTAGCTCGGCACCATGTGACTCCGGGCAATAGCTCGCTTAATCTTCCCGAAGGCCCCCAGTGCCAGGACACCATTTTGGAGGTAGTTGTGTGCTTTACAAATACTGGTATTTCATTTAATTTCAATGATACCAGGAAAGGAAGACAGAGCTCTGGAACAAAGAGAAATTGATACTATGGCAGGGGAAAACTGGCAATGGGGCAGGGAGATAATGAAAAAGACACTGGAACAAGGAGACACTGTCAAAGGCTCTGGGATGAAGAGGCAAAGAGGCACTGACAGAGACACTGGCATAGGGAGACACTTGCAGAGACAGTAAAACTAGAGGACACTAAGAAGGAAGCTAGTGAGCAACAAATTTCAGAGATCTATAGTTAGTCCATTGGATGAAATAAAAACTTTTAAGCCATGGGCTTACTCGATGTATGAAGGAAGGTCGAGCTCAGTACAATAAAGTCATCAGTCTTTGGTAAGAACTGTATGATGCTCTTTGAACATAAGAATAGCTATCAGCTAAGGTTCCTGGAGGATTAGTAAAGCCTGTATAGGGGGATGCGTAGACTTCTGGATTTCAGATTTCATTTGGTACTTCCAGTTTTTTCAAGAAAATAAGGCTACTTACAAGCTACTTGATGAGTCATTTATTCTCAGAACACTGAGTTTTGCAAAATGTGTACTCGCCTCACTTCAGGCAACGGAAAGTGGTCACTTTGGTTTAATTCCCTTGCTGCACTTTGCATTAAAAATGCAACTCAAGGGAGCATGGCCTGCAGCCGACGAAAATGGGTGCACACCGAGCATGCTCCGTTAGCCCCCAGTACATAACCCTCAAAATATCCATCATCATCCGTGCAACTGAAGTTACTCACACTACGAAACTGCCCAAGAAGTCAAGGGGTGCGAGAGAGCGGTCTGAAGAGGACGACTGAGGCAGTGGGAGCCGGCCGGGGAAGCGGCACAGAGGACTAAGATGGCGTCGGCCATGGCCCTTTGCTGACTGGGGCGGCCAAAGCAGCGGATAGAAAAGTTTTGCGGTCTTCCCGCTAAGCTTCCCCGCCATACCGACAGACTGTGATGATGCCCAGCAGCCAGAAAAACGGAACCAGTTCTGCCCCTCAAGATCCTAGTGGGGGTGTCTGGAGCCGACCAAACTTCGCAGAGGCGGAGCGGATGGGGCTGGCCCAGAGATCGCCGAACCTCGGAGAGACATCAATGCGGTGAGTCCAGAAGGGGTACGCGACTGTGGCCAATTGGGCAGCCATCATTGGGCCAGGAGCCGAGGCTCACCGAGAACACTGGACATGAACCTGCGCCCGCGAGAGGCCCTTGGTGGCTCACCAACGCTACACGAGGTGAAGACTGACTCAGGGAGACATATCCCCAGGGCCTAGACGTGCGGCGCTGCTGACCGAGCTGGGCGCCATCCTCCAACGAGAGGGAGCGCCTGCTACGGGCTGTGGGGTGCTGAGGTAAGAAGGAGAGGGCAAGTGGTGGAGAGGCCCAAGGACTTGACCGTAGCCCGAGAGTCCTTAAGGCATTCTAGCGTGTTGTCTGCCTTCTTGCCGAACAGGCGACGACCATCAAAAGGCATGTCCATATGAGTGGATTGGACATCCCCTGGAAAAAACAGTCAACGTCAGCCAGGCGTAGCTTGGAAGAGCTATCGGCGTGGAAATCGTCCTGGCTAGCGAGTTGGCGGTATCCAGTCCACAGCGAATGCTAAACCTTGCTGCGTCTCTCCCCTCTGCAACTGCATGGGAACACGGCCCGTGGGGCAGCACTTGCACCACCGTATCCCGCATGGAGTGGGTGTAACGGCCCAACAGACATGCAGTGTTTACCGAATGCAGTCCCAAGCTGGAGGAAGAAAACATCTTCTTCCCAAGATGGTCCAGCTTTCTGGATACCCTATCAGGTGGTGCTTTAGGGAATGCGCCTTTGGATGTAGAGGCTTGGACCACCAAGCTCTCAGGGGTGGGGTGTTGGAGAGGAAAGTGGGGTCGCCCTGAGCCGGGCGGTGGCGTCGGGCAATCATCCTATCCACAGGAGCCCCTGTGTTGGGCCTGGAACAGGTGCCCAAAAGGATGTCAGTGAGGGCTTCATTAAACGGTAGCAGGGGCTCCAAAGACCTCGCTGCCTGTTGAAGCACCTCTGTCAGGAGGTTAGTCCTGACTGCCACCGTAAGTAGCTTGAGGTGGAGAGCCTCGGCCGCCCTACACAACATCACGGCGTAAGACGCTCCCTCCTCCGAAGCCACGGTAGGAGGAGACAACATGCCAAAGTCTGGTGAGGTATCCAGACCACTGGCTTCCCCCAGTTCCTCTCTCCAGTCTGGTTCGTAACCTAGCTGGTCAGTCAAAGGGTCTCCAAAGCCCTTCCAATCCTCCCCACCCTCCTCTGGCTGCCAATCTGGTCTCAAAGAGCCAGGGTAGAACAGGGGCACAAAAGTACCCGTCGGCACCGGATCCGTTGTCGGACGACGCCGGTCCGGCTCCGTGTCTACATCGGGGTGGAGGCCAGGATCGATGCCGGCTGGGGACACAACCGGCGTCAGCTGCGGACGTGGTGCCAGTGGAATCAGCACCGGGGAGGTGTAATCAGGTCGACCGGCGCAGATCCGAATCCGCAGCGCCCGAAGGCGCACCGGCGGAGTCGGGCTGCCCAAAGATGGCATGCATCGCTTCGTAAAAAGCTCGAAGCTGGGTAGCTGTCGCTCCAGGTCCCGGGAAGGGAGGGAAACTTGGGGCACCACCCGAATCCCTAGTCGCGTCGGCCGACCGACGGGGAGAGGTCGAAGAGCGATGGTGCTTCTTCGACTTCTTCTTGTGCTTCGACTTACCCGAGGAGTGCGATGACTTTGAAGAAGACTGGAGGTGGTGACTCCGCGACTGGTCCCTCGACCTCCCACGCGACCGGGACCTCGAGCTGCGCAGACTGCCGGGCCTTGAGAAGCTTTCAGGACCGCTCCAGCAAAGACTTCAGATTCATGGTCTGGCAGTCGGAGCACGACTTGGGGTCGTGGTCAAGCTTCAAGCAAAACAGGCACACGCGGTGCGGATCCGTCACCGACATCAGCCGGCTACAGGAACCGCAAGCCTTGAAACCGGGCATCCCTGACGTGCACCAGGAGTCGAAGACTCAAAATCAACGTCGACATAAGTCGGCAAAAAGTCAGTCAAAGAGGTACCACTCTCTCCGGATCTGCGCTGGCTGGCGCAGAAAAAGAAAGAAACTACGTCAGCGCGCGAGGGCAGCGTCTAAGTAGCTGCCGCGACATCATCCCGGCAACCAAGACACCAACAACATACGCGGAGCTGACCTACGCCACCTTTCGACGTGCAGGGCTACTGCTGACGAAAAAATTCTCCGGATCCAGTCTGACGCCGGGGGGTAATTCTAAGGTAAGGAATCTATAACTAACTGTTTCTTTCAGATGGGTAGGGCAGATCTACACAAGATGATGACACTCCAGCGCCTCCTGTATGTTCTGCAAAACACACCCTACCCAAATCCTGTGATTTTTTTTATACGAGTAGCCCAGGAACTCTGAACCTTTCTTTGGCAGGGGAGTGCACCACGTATCGCCCTGCATAAACTACATAAGGGGGATCTACGAAGGGGGTTTGGCAGTCCCAGACATCAAACTCTGCTACTGGGCTTCACAGCTAATAGTGATAAATGACTCGGCCTATGCACACAGAGAGGAACCAGCCTACAAAGTGGACAGAGCGGCAATGCCGAATGGAGACTATGAGCCTTTCCTGTACGCCCGTATGCTACCTCCAGACCTACCAGTACACACTGCAGCAGTGGTTCAGTGCTGGAAGGAGGCAAATAGGTACCTGGGCTGGCATTTCTAGGCTGACGAGTATGATTCCCCTATGGTTCGGGGACCAACTGAGGGAGGTTGACCAATCTGAGGGGCTTCTCGCGATGGATGGTAATAGGCGTTGAACATCTGGAGGATGTTTGCAGGAATGTGGCGCCCCTCCCTTTTGATGACCTGAGACAAGAATATGACCTAGCGCCCTCCCAGAAGTTCCCTTACCTACGACTTGTACATGCTCTAAGAGTACATAATCAACAGGGCACAGTTCTTTTCAATCCTCCCCTCTAGAGGACCGACTATTGGTAGACCCTACCCCTGATAAAGAGACATCAACTGTCTATCGAAAGATAATACACAACAATCCAGACCCAATGGGCCCCCTCAGACATGCCTGGACGGACGACGTAGGCAATGTTGACGACGAAGAGTGGAGTGAAGCACTGCAAAGCCCCAGAGACATAGCGATTCGGGCTTGATTTAGGTTGATACAGCTTAAGGTCCTAAACCGCACATACTACCCCCGCACACTGTAACATAAATAGGGAATGGTACTCACGCCGCAGTGTATAAGGGGTTGTGAACAGGAGGGATCCTTTTACCACATCCTGTTGGAGTGCCCACTGATTGGTGCATTCTGGCAGAGAGTGACGACAGTGATGTCTTGAGTCCTGGGAGTCAAGGTAACTATGGACACCAAATGGCTTCTACTGATGATACAAGGAGAAGAAGACTGGCCCGACATACTAGACTCTAGCAGGCATTGGCAGCAGGAGTAGCAAAACGGAACATAGCACGCCAATGGGGAGCGCCTCGCCGCCCCGTCAGTTACGGAGTGGGAGGCTGATCTCGACTGGTGTCAAAGGGCAGAAGAAATAGTTTACAAAGGCAGAGGGTGTATAAAAAAAAAAAGGGGGAAAGATATGGTCTCCCTGGTGGGAATACAGAGGCATGTAGGGGATCTGAGATGATTGCAACACACTACTCCACCCATCAAACCCCGTGATAGAGCATGTTATGAATGATTCATGTCCCGTATAAAAAAGCTTTAAATGATTTGTGTGTAGTTACGGATTCTTGACCCCATGCACTGCAAAACAGGAAACAAACGGACAAATTATACTGTGCATGTAAAACAGCTTCAGACTTGTAATGTATGATGAGCTTGTTTATTAAAAAGATTTTCCCCCAAAAAAATGCAACTCAAAAACTGAACCCCAAAACGTTTAGTACATTCTGTCGAAGAACAATGTGTCACCTGTAGGAGGCGAGCAGGTTTGAATGTCAGACAAGGGATGTAAGGGGGAATTGAAGGGATCCCTAAAACCTAGAAGCTGTCAAAAGGTAACACATAACTTTCACATTCTCCATTGTAACACTGTGTGTCAAGAAACACATTTTTAAGTACACATATAAAATGCAAGCGCTATGTGAATTAGGTGACTAAAAAATACTCAGGTATGGCCAAACTCTAGCTTACAAACTGCAAGTGGTAGGATCCCTTTAGTATAATTTAAATAAGGGCCCTGTTTCTGATTCAGGCACCATGATTGGCTTCCATTTGAAACCATGTTTTTCAAAGTTGGTGGAGAATGCATTCCTTGACGACAGGAGTCCACAGAAGCTCCTATGTGCGCCCTGGCATAGAACAGAGCAGCCTAACACAGACGATTAACTTAAATTATTCCCATTACTGTGGTCAAAAACGTATCTGAACCCAACAGAAAACCATAAAATGTTGGTCACCTCCAGTGCTAGGGGCACATATCCTCAGAACTCGAGTGGAAAAAGGTTAAAGATTCCCTTATCGGATAACTGATAGCCTCCTGTCCTCGTAGAGGATGGCTGTAAAATATTAACTGAGATATAACTCAGATGTAAATTTATTCATAGGCATGTAATTCAAGACTCAACAGAAGATAAGCAACTTAGCATAGTAAAAATGTATACAGGATAAAGTGATCAAACAATACTATATGGATAAGATGCATGAACCTTTAAATGCACATTAATTTAACACAAACGTTGTAGGTTTTAACATATAAGGATCTCTAGGTATGTGAAACTTCAGTAAGGCAACTGAGACTCAATTATGGCTATAAATAAATTAACTTTTTTAATTTAAAAGAACAAAATTATCCTATTTTTAAAACACTTGAAAGTGTTTTAAGACATCAGGTTAAGTCAGTGTTACAGGAGTCACTCACATCCATTTATATTGTGAGGCAGGAGTGCTCCAAAGAGGTAGCTTATGGGACTGAAGATCAAATCCTAATTTTACAGTTGCTCCAACATCCATCTGGGACATCGCACATGGGAAAGGGATGGACAAAAATTTGCTATCAGGCCAATAGTCGGGAGAGTGTTATTTTCATTAATCAATTAGAGTTAATAGGGTATAAAGGGTGGGGTTGGGTACTCTCACAAAATGTTTCAGCAAACAATATTGCAGGTGCAGCATGCATCATTCTCACACTTGGCTAGACTCTCACTTCCCAATGATGGTTCCCAGGGACACTCCTTCAGGCGTTGCTGATTCTCTTCTCTCTGAGTTTTGTTTTTTGTAGCCACTGGGTACCTTAGACCGGCCAACAAGATGCAGAGTGGGTACTGTGGATTACTTCCTTGAGTTTGGTGTCTCACGATGAAGGAAAGGATTAATTTCATGGAAAAGACATGTAGTGCTATTTAATCCCATTTGTCAAGATTTACATGCATTCAAGCTACTTCATCAAGAAACGTCACCTGTACTTATACATAGAAAACATCTTGAAGACAGCAAGACAGTTTGTAAGAGTATCCAGGTCTCCTTCCTATTGGTGTAACTTCTGATTTGTCTGTGGAAGTCAGACTATAGGATTCTAGCTCAAAATCAACATGTGATTCTGCACAAACATATAAGGTCCTTTCCCATTTGCCCCACCCACTATTTTAAACGAAAATGAAGAGCATCATTTTCTTGTCCAATATTTCTCTGTGTTACTTATCTACTTTCCTCAAAATTGGTCAAAAGTGACAATGCATTACGTGTGTTCTGTAACTTGCTGGAAGTAAATTCACTTTTCGTGTAACATTTTTCCTGAGATTTAAAAGGTCTGGGTCTAATGCCATTGCTCAAAGCCCCAACTTATTAAAAAAACATTTTTAATTAAAACTCACTAAAATGCTTTAGTGTTATTTCCTTGCAATTTGATTTTAGCATTTACCTTTTTCATGTACGTTTGCTATGCTATTATTCTATAATCTATTACATATTTTTTACGATACAGTCTATGATTTAGTCTAAAGCATGTTGTGTCTAATTATCCATTCTAATGTTTTACAAAACCAGAACTTGCGACTAATTCTTTTTGTGCAACGTACCATTAGTGTATTTGTACCTGAGAGTGATGAGAGGTTGTCTCACTCACTTTAATTTTCCAATAATGAAAAGGTTCCAAAAATAATCTTTATTGGAGTATTTTCTTTCATAACTAAGATAGATTGCAGAATTTATTTCAAATATTTGAAAACGACATGATTCATTATAGCCCATTAATGTTTTTTCCATAGCATGATTCTCATTACACATCCAGGTCGTTTTTTGTTAAACTGTGCGATTACTTGTCTATTGATTTTGCTTGTCACTTATGTTTCTATCGGGCTGTACTTGTTATAAGTTCTTGGGAGTGGCGAAAATGTAGACAGGATTAATAGCTCAGAAATTGAATGCACCAGCCATGAGTAATGACCTCTTTAACCATAGCTGACATCTGACACAGTGTTTTGAGACAACAAGAGACAACTACATTAGAAATGTACTGTTTTTTACAACAACATTTGAGAGCCATATAGACATTATAGAACTCAACATGGTTAGGCACTATGTGAGAAGAGTTTGTGTCTAAACTGGGTCACTTTAGATACTGATGTTTGGCTTCTGTATCACACCACCCTTTAGACTTGACACTGCATTATAAATTATCCCCAAGCACATATTAACAACTAAAATCAAATCAATATTAAAGTGATATCATTATTACTCACTGTGGATAGGCCAGGCCTTTGAATACTTTCTTCGGTCACATTTAGTATAACCACTCATACAAAAATAATGTTTTAGGTCAAAAGCTTAAAACATGCTCCCACCCGATTACCCCAATGTTTGCAGCAAAGTTCAGACGCGCTGCAGCAACAATGCCAAGAGTACACCAGAAAACCTGAGGCTGTCGCACGTTTCCAGGAGTATTCACATGCATAAAATGTATGAGAAACTTCAACCAGGTGAGATACAAAAGGGCATTTACACACTTCACTTCTTTCCTCCACAGGTAAATTGTTTTTATTCACATAAAGGACCTTTCTTTGCACCCTTTTAAGAATAGGTTGTATAGGTTGTTCCCTGCCCATTTCCACCCTAGAAATGAACTTGGTTTTGCTTTTGACAGAATAAATTCATATGGTTTTCTAAGGTGGGATATTACCTATGAATGAGATGTTGGGTTTTCTCGCTTCTCTTGCAACCTGCCTCTTGTAGAAGCCCCCAAATCCCTGCCTCTTCTACTCCTTATAAAGAAATAAAATTCTCCAACAGGTTGGTTTTCTGTGCTCGTAATTTTACATTTCAACTATAACATTCCAAAAGGTCCTGATTCTGTGCAACAGGACAGGTAAGTTATCTTTTGCAAGTGCATTTTAAGTGAACTTAAGTGACACCTAAATGTGCAAAAAAGTCTGTGAACGAAATACACGTTCTAAAAATGGTGACAAAGAGTTGTTTTCACTCTCTCACCCTAGGATAAGAATTTGTTTTTCATCCTGAAAATATAAGCCACATTTCACCACTTAAACAAAAGATAGTTTATTACAGATGCCATTGTGACAGTAAAAAAATAGGTTAGAAGAAACCAAACGTTTCATTAACACCAGGAAATTTCGTTTGTTAGAATAAAGACTGTTTCAATGTAGTACCTATATGAATATTTTGAAAACAAAAAAACTGGTTCATAAAGGTACAATGTGAAATGAAAGAAACCTAACAATCACACGTGATTTCCATGACCAGCACATATTGTGTCTGGTCATAGGTACTCACACGTGTTCAATATCATTCAGTTCTAGGAGCTTTCAATATAGCCTTAGAGCCCGCTTAACAGGCTCTATCGGCCATTAAAGGCCTGCCCCAGTGTTAAAGGCCCAAGCCGAAGGCAAGGGCCTTTAACATGGGAGTGGGATTTTAATGGCCGGTAGAGCCCGCTACTGAGGGTACCAAGGCTATTAGAACATTCTGCACATAGAGGGTAGAATGCTCTAATTTGTAAAACATTTTTTGTAAAATAAAGGCCTCACGGAACCCAAGGGGGTTGAAATTCCCTTGAGCTCTATGAGGCCTGTTACACATTGTAATGTTGAGGCTCAGGGCTTCAAATGGGGCCTTTAGAAGTCCATAGCACTCCACTGTTTTCAATGGAGCGCTCAACAGTCCAATGTTCTAATAGTATAGATGTACCTACATCGCAGACTTTGCAATGTGGTGGAGCAAAGGGGTTGAGTGGCTTGTAGAAGGAAGGGGACAAAGGTGCAGTTCTATTGCTGATAATGAAGAACACAACAGGGCTGTATAAGGTAACAATAGTAAAGGGGGGACGAGGCAAAAGAAAGGATTCAGAAATTTGAACGGAGCCTGGATGCAAGTGATTGAGAATTGAAATTTGTAGACAGTCATAACATTTCTCAATAAATAGCCAATAAGCTAGGTTTAAATTGGGTCAATTCATGGTACAGAAACTGCTGGGTTACTTAGGGGTTAACTAGGTCTGTGAGGTTACCAGGTGTGACTATGTTATTAGAAATACCAGTATAGACTCCTGCCCTTGCCTTTTACAAACCAATGATTTCTTATGTTAGTCCAATTAGTTCGGTTGAAATTAACCAAAACTGCAATTCCCACAGTGCATACATTTGTTAAAGAAAAATATGGACATGAAAAGGGTTTCCCTGATGATACAGAGTAACCTGATTACCGTATAGTTGTAAGCTAGAGAGCATATGGAAGAAGGAATATTTATTTTTTAAAAGACATGATAGATGATCTTTATGACAAGACGCTTCCTCAATATTTTCAGTGCAGGTGAAGTAATCTAGAATTCATTTTTCACTTAACTTTCAAACTGAAGGATGCAAGCCTGACTAGAGAACCCAATGTTGCCAGGATCAAAATACGGCCAAAGTCAGGATTGAAGTTTGCAAAGCAAAGAGTTGTAAAAGAATGGGGGATTTTTAACATGGATCGAAAAATGTAATCTGAACAACTCAAGGAAGACTATGTCCTCTCAGGGGTGTAATGTTACTACTATTTCCAGGTTAGGTATTCGGTCCTCCATCATTCAATCAAACTAGCCAGCCCAAGACACAACTTGAAAAATTGAGCTTTACGAAAGAGGGGGATAAGCTTCTGAGCACCAGAGCTATACCGATACTGTGTCAGGAACAGGAAACGGGACAGAGAAGCTGGGAGAAGGAACTGAGCTGAATATATACAGAAAGAGAGCGAGAGACATATCCTACCGGGACTGCACTACAGCAAGAGATGCAGGGAGTAGGGAAGCAGCGTTGAAGATCCCCACATACTGGTATAACACCCCAACTAAACTACAAGCAATGGACTTGTACAGCGCTGCTGCTGTGGATGTGAGGGAGCTGGCTCACTAGTGCACCTACTGTGGAGTTATCCACAAACTATGTGCTATTAGGATGTGGTCCTGGATGCACTAGATATATCTTTGCCAATGAAATACCCAGATTCCCCCATCTGTAGTTCTGGGGCTGTCAAACGCACAAACATATCCTCTGCACTCTCCCACATGGAAACAGATGGCATGAGCATTATGTGCAGAGGAGAAAACCTTTACGGCATTATGGTGATAGGCCAAGCCACCCAAACAGAGATATGTGTTATAAAGGCCGTGGTACCTCCTTGGTATGGAGAACATCTCAATGTCACAAGAGCAGAATATGTGGGCTCCATTTTTACAATTTCTATCATATGAATTTATGGATTTACCATGCTCCGAGTATCTTTGGGTTTTATAGATCCTGTAAGGCAGGGGAACGGAAGGTGAATAGCGAGGCCTGAGATGGGTGGATACCTGCATGTAGTGACATAGCTTAGTGCAGTGATGGGGAATCTCGCCCCCCACATGTTGTCCTCTACACCGTTCATAGTAAACTAGAGACCTGTTGGGATCTGAAGGTGGGGGGACCATGCTAGGTCACATGAAGCAGTCCGCCGACTGGTGGAGGTAGGCTTGTGTATGTGTTGTTACCAAAATGCAGCAAAACATTTGAGCCATGAAATCAGGATTCCAATTCACATTTGAGTAGACGCTCATGTGGCTGAAACTTCAAACCAATCTGAAGTGTGTTTTTTCGAGTTCATAAAATAGGTAATCATATTCAGTTTAATGCTTCGCTTTAGTTCTCTTTGGGCAGAAAAAAAAAGCAAAGAATGACATCCCCACATTCACAAGGTTTCGCTGTAAATCATTTATGAGCACAGACCCCATTAATAAATGATGCCGGAAGTAAACGGACACGCGGCATTAAATGGCTTCATTCTTCTTTAATAGGATGCCGAAGTTAGCTCTCTGTGCCGAACCGCTGTACAAACTCCGGCAGCGAGTACACCGCGCCCCAGCCCACCTGGGGGCTCATGCTGATGAAGTCACTCAGGTTCATCTTGGATTCTGAAAAAGAAGGCAGAGAGCTTTTGTGATGGCTAGCATGGGAATAAGAACACGGTAAATGGCGCCTGTTCACAAAAGGTACATTGTATCAGTATAGGCACAGCGTTTCACGGTTTTCTTGTTTTCAACAGACACAATTTAAATTGGCGGGAGTAAACATTCAGTGGCCGGATTTGGTATGACCTGCCCAGATTCTGCTGTGCAGTCACTCCAGCCGCACCTAAAATGCTTTCAAATGTTAAACGGATTATTCTATAAGTATAAGTTCAGTTTTTTAATTGCATGAATAAACACCTTGATCATGCAAAAGGGACTATGGTATTTTTACACACTGATTGTTTTAGCAGGAAAGTAATGCCCCCGCCCCCCAATGCCCATTCCTTGATCTTTTAAAGAGTCCTTCATGAACTTCTGTCCCAACTCACTAGCATGCTTATTGAAAATGTAGCAGCTAAATGTACACCAGACAGAGCGGTTCTGGCAGACAGGAAACACTGGGCCTGATTTAAAGTTTGATGAACACCTTATGCCAATGTACCATCGCAAACGTAATGGTATATCCTGCCCACTAAGCCCCCGATTCGCCCGCCTCATTTAGAGATGGGCAGACCTTAAGTATTCAGTCGGCAGCCCCACTGGCTCCATCGATGGAATACTTGCTTCGATGGCCCAATTGAGTAGGGACAATGGGAAGAAGGACATTACACTGCCCGCCCTAATTAGGGTGAACAGTTTAAATGTCTTTTTTTTCCTGTCCCTCACCACCAGGAAAAAAAACATTTTAATCGGACAGGAAAAAAAACTTTCATGATGTCCGTACCCCGGGAGAAGACTACCATGGTGTGGGGGTTTATTAGTGTTTTTTAAAACAAACTCCAATTCTGGAAGTTGTTTTAAAAAAAAACAAAATAAAAGTTAGCAGTCTGGTGGACGGCCATCGAAACGCACAGTGGCTGTCCACCAATTCAATTCAATTCAATTAAAAAACTTTATTCGATATGTAAAAACAATATCATAAAAAGTACAGATGTATATATTTAAAAAGAGTCAATAGAGTACAATAATAAAATATCACAAAAAGTCATAAAAACGTTAAAAAGAGCACACTTGGCATATTTACAATAATATAGCAGCCGTCATGAGATCATTTGTGTAAGAGATACACAGCGAGCGTTAAATCTTGTATCATCTAGGGCTGCATTGATGCCCTTATTCTCACAATCACTTTTAAGTAAGAGGAAACAACAGCAATGGCTAAGGGATTGTCCAATGTTTTCAATTTATAATAGGCCGCTCTACAGGATTGTAGTCCCCATGATTTAAGCAGTGGTTTCAAAAAGGTGGCCCTCGGCAGTTGATAAAACCTACAAAACAAAATGCAGTGAATATTAGATTGTAATGACAGACCATCACAGGGGCTTTTCTCCAAATTTCTGGACCAACAATTTTGATTGGGAAATGTTAGTAGTCTGAAAAAGGTGTCAGTACGGAAACGAGTCACGAGCATGCGAATGAAAGGGGATGGTATTAGAAATAAATATTGCTGAATCCCTTTAGTTGTATTAGAATGTTGGTGATCAACTACCGTGCTCTTGAGTTTTTCAAATAACCACCGTCGGTTAGTCAGATGGCTTAAAACTAGTCGTTTTAATGTGACTCTCGATATTTTATTCAAAGTTGAGGGGTCAAAGAAAAATTCGGGATGCCCTAAGTCGGATGACAGGTTTCTTACGTATTTCAGCCACTTAATATTATCAACTTCATTCAAGCTGAGGCAATCTGTGATGATTTCCCTGTTAAAATATGTCTCTTGGTTGGTCCAGACTTTGTGCCATAGAATAATGGGGGAAGAATTTATAGTGTCCGTAATATGCGTGAGGCCAAGTTCATTATGCATCACATATGTTGATGTACCACGTGGGACAGCCAGGAGATAGCGCAAAAATAGGTTCTCAGAGCGTTGGATATGGTCAACGTGCTCAATTCCCCAGATCCCAGATCCGTAAGTGCCAGTCGAAATGCACTTGGCCCTGTAAATCTGTAATAAGGAGTTGGTCGGACGTCCCCCCAGCTTTTTAGAGAAATTGATCAGTGCGCCTATAGCTTTAGAAAACGCAGTACCCCTAGCTTGAGCGGCAGCCCGCCAAGTGCCCCTCTTATCAAAAGTAATGCCCAAGTATGGGAACCTATCAGTACTTTCCAGCTTACTACCATTTAAAAAGATGGAGCATTGTTTCTTTCCAATCCCTAGGCCACAGGGCATGGTAAAGGTTTTGGAGGCATTAACTTTTAAACCTCTCTGTGACATGAAATCGGTAAATTCACCTACTGCCCTTTGAAGCCCCATGCGAGTCTGTGACATTACTGTCCACCAAAATTGTAGTATATTGAAAGAAAACACAATGACGGTGGTTCCCTTTAATGTATAGGGATGACCGCTGGAAAAGCAGTCATCTCAACATATGGACGGTGATAGATAAAGTCCTCCCCCACCCTGACGGACTGCACTCAGCAGCCAAACTATAAATCACCCTCTTTATAAAACCCAACCTGAAACATTGCAAAAGCACCCTTTAAGGCTTAGTCTGAAGTTCAGAGTCCCCGTAGTCTCCAAACTAAGAACACTTCTCAAACACTGTTTAAGGAGGTGAAGGATTACTGTGAACTGCCCTGCTTCAAAGGTGCTCTGCGACATTCCGGATTTCTTCTTAGTTGAATATCAGAGGGATCCATGAATCACTCTAACATGTCTGCAGTGCTGCTGCTGCGTTACCTCCATCAACTTCAGACAACTGGTAACTATTTACCCCGTCTGCTCACAGGAGGTACATGGGCTGCTGAGAACCTTTAAATCTGCCACTCAGATGACCCCTGCTAGGTATCCATTCTCCAAACTTTCATCTAGTGTCCTAAGAAAGGGCATCTGCCCACACCCTCCCAATATTTCTGAACATCCATTACAATTCAAATTTGGAAGAATCATTTTCCCAATCCTCTACTTAGAACAATAAATCTATCCTTCTCCACCCATCTGGTGGCTCACATTGCACAAGCAGAAAACAAAGACTGGTTACAGCAATTCCACAAACAAATGCTATTAAGTAGAAACGGCAAAAATATCAGAAATAAATAAAAGATTTCTCTTTATTTGAGTGCCTAGCTTATATATATAGCTCACAACACACATGCCAATACTGATACTTAATCATACATTTATTTTATGCGTTTTTATATAGCGCGGACTTTACCCAAAGGTGTCAGAGCGCTTCACAATAGGAACAGTAATGATACATGAGGAGAAAATTACAAGTGAGCATGTTACAAAAGCAAACGCTACGTTACATGAGGCAATAGTGACAATTGTGCATGTATCAAGCGCAAACAAAATACAAGAGGTAGCAAACGATACGTTACAAAAGGAAAAAGTGACGTGTGCATGTTACAAAAGCGTACAAAGTACAAGTAGAGGTATAATACTGCAATAAATGGCAGATACTCAAACCACAAGAACACACTGGGAAGGCACTTCTATAGTCATGGAGAACAGAATTTCCTATAATGGAAGGACTTCCTTCAGATAATAGAGAGGGCGTGAATTAAACTTGGAAGTATCTTTGAAGGAGGAGAACTTTGAGGTCAGTTTTGAAGGCCTGGGAAGAGGTGGTGGTCCAGAGCTGAGGCGGAAGTGAGTTCCAGATTCTCACCACGTTGCCTGAAAAGGATTGAGCCATCGATCTTTCCTTCTTGAAAGTGGGAGGTTCAAGCAATACATTTTCCGCATTACGTGATGGTCTAGAGCCTCCAGAGAGTTTCAGTTTATTCGCCAGGTAGCGAGGAGAGGAGGAGTGCAAGGCTTTGTGAGTGATACAAGCAGTCTTGTAGATAGATCTTGCCTCAATGGGAAGCCAACGGAGGGTGGATAAAATAGGTGTGATGTGGTCGCTTCTTTTGGCCCCATGTATGAAACGAGCTGCAGAATGGAGAACAGATTTAAGGGGGGACAGGTGGGACTTGGGGAGGCCAGAAAAAAGAGAATTGCAGTAGTCCAGTCTGGAGAGAACCAGCGATTGGACCAGGGTTTTAAGGTCTTGCTCCGGGAAGAAGCGACGAATCCCCCAAAGAAGGCGCAGTTGGTATCGAGCAGACTTTGCAATGGAATTGATGTGGGAGAGTAGATTGAGTTTTTTGTCACCAAGGGATTTTGCGCTGTCGACAATGATGGGTTTATTGTTAAGTAGATTCACCTGAACCATCCATGATTGAACTGGGGGAGAAAGTGAGGAGGAGAGGAGGAGGAATTCAGTTTTGGAGGGATTCAGAATCAGTTGATGAGTTAACATCCAGTTTTGAATGGAGTCGAGAGTAGAGCTTAGGATGGAGAGATAGTGAGTGGAGGCCACCTTAAGGTAGATTTGAGTGTCGTCCGCATAGAGATGATAGTGGATCCCGGATTTACTTAGGAGATTTCCCAATGGTTCTAAGTGGAGATTGAACAATGTGGGTGCAAGTATAGAGCCTTGAGGAACACCTTGACCTACCGCCAAAGGAGATGAAAGACTGTTTGCTATTTTGATCATTTGGGATCTATCAGAGAGGAAGGAAGCAAACCATTTAAGCATAGTGCCCTCCATGCCCATTCTCTGTTGAAGAGTGTTAAGGAGAGTGTTGTGATTGACAGTGTCAAAGGCTGCAGAAAGGTCAAGGAGAATTAGAAGACAAGACTCCCCCGAATCGAGTATCCGCAGCGCGTCATCACTTGCAGCAGGGCTGTTTCATTGCTGCAGTTTTGAATGAAGCCGGACTGGAAATTGTCAAGAAGATCATTGTCTTTGATATGACGAGAGAGTTGTTTCGCTACACATCTTTCTGTGATTTTCGCAAGAAAAGGTAGGTTAGTGATGGGGCGGAAGTTGCTGAGGTCGTTCGCATCAGCGGTGGGTTTTTTAAGCAGAGGGGTGACCTGCCCAGTTTTGAAGGAAACAGGAAGGGAGCCTTGACAGAGGGAGAAGTTAACCAGAGTGGTCCAGTAGGAAAGAGAATGGGTATAGAAGTCAATGGCAATGGCACTAGGGATGGGATCAAGAGAATGGTTGGAGGGCTTTGTTTCGAGGATGCATTTGAGGAGGGCATCTTCAGAGAAGGGGTCAAAGTTCTGCCAAATGGTTAAGGATTTGCGCTCCTCTGGAGGGGTAGGATGAATGACCTGATCCACAAGTGAATTCACTTTTTCATCAAAGAATATAGCGAATTCCGCTGCTTTCTTTATAGAATCCTCCAACTTGGAGGTTGGGGGAGAGCAGTTTGGATTCTTGATGAGATCGAATAGTTTTTTGGGTCCATTTTTGGCTGAGTCGAGGAGGGTTCTGAAGTGCAATGCTTTTCCAAGGAAGATGTGCTTGTGGTACTTGGATCTTGCTGAACGAAGCGTGGCCAAATTATCGGTGGAGGGCGCTTGTCTCCATTGTTTCTCCAGAAATCTTAGGTACTTCCTTTCTTCATAGAGGGATTTGTTGAACCAAGGTGCTGAGGGAGTAGGCCTTTTCTTTTTGCTTTGGAGAGGAGCGACGTTATTGATTTTGACTGCAAGGACAGTGAGGCATTGGGAGGTGAGTTCGTTAACATCTAGGTTCGGATCTAGCCTTGGAAGTGATAGCAAAGCTTATTCACAGAGGGTACCGAGGTCAATATTTTTAGTGTCACGGAACCAGGAGTTAGCCCTCTTAGGTTGACAAAGAGTTATAGAGTGTGATAGGTGAAAAGAGAATGGGATGAGGAGGTGGTCAGACCAGTCTACATGAATAGGGGTAGCGATAGTAAGCATGCCTGCTTTAGAAATAACAAGGTCCAGGATTGAGCCCTTAGAGTGTGTTGTTTCTGTGCAGTGTTGGATAAGATCGTTTGCAGAGAGGAATGTGGCCAGCAAATTAGCAGAAGAGTCTTGAGGCGAGCCCCAGTGGAGATTGAAGTCACCCACGAAGATCTGATTGTCACTTTGCGAGTATTGGTCGCTGATGAAGTCAGTGAGTTCCTCCATAAACGAAGGGCCGCTACCAGGCGGGCGGTAAATAGAATGGAATCTGAGGGGTGAGCAGTGGTGCAATTGAAGCTCAAGAGATAGGCATTCAAAAGTGCGGTAGGAGCTGTTAGGAAAAGCCTTAAGTTGAAGGGAGTTTCTAAAGATGACTGCAACACCTCCCCCGACTTTGTCAATTCTCTAATTTCTAAATATAGAATAGCCTGTGGGTAATAGGAGATCAAACATAGAGTGAGAGGTATCGTTGAACCAGGTCTCTGTGAGGAAGAGCATGTCGAAATTGTGAAGGATGATGGTATCGGAGATTTCAAGTTTGTGTTTTATTGCAGATCTGCAGTTGTGGAGCAGACAGCGCAGCTCTGTCGAGACTGTTTTGGTGACTGCCGCACTTGGGCTATGATGGATGATAGGGATATTGTACTTATACGAGGAAGCTCGGGAGGGTTTAGGTGGATGAGTGGTTCTGACAGAGGAGATGGTCGGAATAGTGTAGATAGTAGGGTTACTTGGAGATGAAAGTGGAAGAAGGGTGGCGTTCGAGGGTTTGTGTGGGTTTGCGATGTTTGCAGATGACAGGTTATGCTTGGCTATTCTGGGGTGTGGGGGCGAGGTGCATCTCGTGGGAAGGTGAGTGTTTTCCAAAGGAATTGAGGTGTATGGAAAAGTGGAAATCTTGGAGCTTAAAAGTGAAATGGTAGCTTCAAGTTGGGAGATGGAGGTGATAAGAGAGCCTAGCTTGTTTTCCAGAGAGAGTAGGGCAGAGCGCGGCATGTTGGGTGGCTCGGTGGAAACAGGAGGGGGTGCAATTGGCGGTGGAATGCAGGGAGAGGTGGGGGAACGGGAGGGGAGTTGGGGTACAGGGTTCAGAGGTGGGGAAAGGTGGTGGTTGAGAGCGGGCGTTGGTGCATCAGAGGTGAGAGGAGAGTTGTCTTTGTTGGCCTTGGCTAGAAGGATAGGAATTAAGGACATAATTAGGGAGAGATAGGTGAGGAGCGAGGTAGTTGGGTGGAAGGAGAGGAGAGGAATGTGTGGAGTTATAGGAATGAAGGAGGTTTGGGAGGAAAAGAGGGGAGGGGGTTGGAGAGGTCCTGTCAGCTAGGTGAGGTGGCTGTGAGGGAACGGGTATCTGGCAGAGTGAGGGGGGTTGGGAGATAGGGAAGTTGAAGAAAGGAAGTGGTTCTGCTAGGCCCGAGGGAGGGAAAGGGAAAGGGTTACCAAGGGGGGAAAGGGGGTAGCACAGCATTGCTGGAGGGGTGGGGGGAAGGAGAGAGATGCAATGGGTTTGTGGAGAAATCGGGGTATATAGCGAGGAGAGCAGGGGGCAGAGAAGAGGAGAAGAGGAGGGAATAAGGGGAACGTTACGAAAGTTAACTAGCGGAGAAGGTTGGAGGAGAGGTGGACTAAAAAGGGGGGTGGCAGGTAGGGATAGGGGGGAGGAGATGAGATTGGAGTACCGGGACAGTGCAGATTGGACGAGGAGCGTATTAGCTAGAGGTAAGGCTGAAGTGATGAAGGGGGGAGGCATACTGTGAGGGGGGTAGAATGAGAGAGGAGGGCACAGGGGAGGGGGAGGGAAGAGGGTCGACCTGTGCCTCCCGAGGGTGCAGCCTATTGGAGTGTAGGGGGGTCAGGAGAGGAAAAAGGGAGTAATGGGTGGAGCTAGATGAAGAGTCAAGGGATAACCCGGTTGCAGGGGAGGGGAGTAGGGAAGGGAAGAGGTGGTCAAAGAGAGAGAGACAGGTGTCTTTGGCTTGGATTATGACAGTACCGTTGTTATAGAGTGAGATAGTGAGGGAGCCGTTGAAACACGCAGAGGGGGACATTTTTAGCTGTTTCCCATGAGGGATAGAGGAGGAGGAGGTGACGTTAAGGGAATTATATAAGCTGGTGGACCAAGAGGGGATGTCGTGAGTGAAAAAAATGAAATCGTTTTTTAGCCTCTCATAACGACCATTGTAAAATTGATCAACAAAAAGGGAATCAGGGAAACATTCAATGGTGTTATGCTTGAATTGTTTTGCTGAAGCTTTAGTCAGGTTAGGAGGATAAATGATTTTGTAGCAATTAATTCCAGACTTAACTCGAGTGGAGGCTATGTTGGGAAAATGAGGAGGAGGAGGGTGGTGGGGATATGAGGAGGGTGTTACTAGGAAAGCGGAGGTGAGGAGAAGTATAAGGAGAAGAAGGGGGCACATATTCAAGACGTCGGGTGGAGATATCTGAACTAATGTGCAGTCCGGGAAGTGAGGCGATTAGGAACAGGTTGTTACTTCAGAGCAGGAGAAGATGGGGGCACAGATTCCAGTTGTCGAGAAAGCTTTACTGCTTGGGAGTCTCTATGATTCCGCTGGTGTTTGATGGGCCCTTCACCTAGGTAATCACATAATAAACATAATGCCACCTGGCACTAGATCATATTTACAAGGGAATTGTTTACACATGACAGGGCCAACTGGACCACTGTCTGAACCATCACAAATCGAACTTAGTAAAAGTAAAACATATCATAAACGTACAACCAGTAAACACTGGTAATCACTGTACTTAGCATCAGCCTGTAACATAAACCACATTATGCACAGCATCACATTAGGCGCCAAACGCATTGTACGCCCATAATCTCAACAGTCTAATATTAGACCCTAACCTCCTAAGTATCAATAACATTAGGGGCATAAAACACAGGGTGGAACATAATCTCACTAGCACAAACCATAATATGCAAGACAAACTCATAATCATAAAAACCACATTTAGAGGTAACCATCATTCCATGAGATCACACGTGACACTCATATTGACCAAAGAATATTTCTTTGTTTATTATTTCATTTCATTGTGTTTGAACTTCGAATTGAAGACTTTGAGAATTTCAATAGTTTACACAAAAACATACATTGGACAAATTTTACATAACATGACCACACAAGTGTGTAAAAGTACACTATCAGGCCAACCCTCCTTTTAATTTTGAAAATATTTTTTCGTGAAAGATTGTTGAAATTGTTTGGGTACCCTGAATAGTACACTGTTTCGTCATTGCCCAGACCAAGGTTGTTAAACAACAGGGGGGCGTGGCTTAGCCGGCTGCAAGATGGCCGCACTTTAAGTTGGCTCTGCCGGCCAAGCTCATCATCCGCCACAATCCTGCAGACAACACCTTTGAAATTGCCTGGCTCCAACATTTCTG
This sequence comes from Triturus cristatus, assembly GCF_964204655.1. Classification (NCBI taxonomy): domain Eukaryota; kingdom Metazoa; phylum Chordata; class Amphibia; order Caudata; family Salamandridae; genus Triturus; species Triturus cristatus. Next base: position 300,992,226 of record NC_140587.1, read on the forward strand.
TACTCACCATATCCTGGGGCGCTGCATGATTCTATCTGCGGCCCCCCCTTGCAGCTCATGGGTTGAGATCCGCTCCTGGGCCTGCTCCTCGAGGTCGGGTCTTCCCGCTGACACCACAGGGCCTACCCGCCTCTTCACTGCTGTGACGCGCTGCGCTCGGAGTGCCATCCCGTGGTCGGTCCTTCTTTGCTGATGGGAGGTACCGGTGAGTGCTGCGACTGCCAGGGGCTTTTGGCGGTGGGGCGGGGGGCTCACGTGACGTACCGCCTGGGCCTTTCCTGACTCTCCATGCGGGCGCCGCTCGTCTGGGATCCAGAGCCTGCTGAGACTGAATCTTCCCCATCTAGGCCGGGCAACGTGGGCGGCGTGCCCTCCGCGACCCCTCGCTGCCGTCCGACTCCTGGTTCCGCAGCACCCGGCCCCCTACGAAGCCCTGCTGCGGTCTTCCTGACCGGCCTCCTGTGCAAGGCGAGTCCGGCCCCCTCTGTGGCCTGCCTCTCTTCCCGGACTCAGCATCAGCTCATCGTGGCCATCCAGCCGCCTGAGGTGCTACGAGCTCGCTTGTTTGCGCGACGCTCATCGCCTACAGCTGCACTGGACTCTGCTTTTGTCCTCTTCCTGACCTGGCACCGTCCTCCACCAGATACCAACGGGGGCCCCTGCATATTGTAGTTCCATCGCACTGATCGCCTCATCCCCTCTCGGAGCAACATCCGCCTGCTAGCGCCATCCGGCGCCTCCTACAACCCACCTGAGGCCAGTACCCTGCTGCTGGGGTAAGTGTAATTGCGACGGGGGCCGCCGCGGCTTGGTTGAGGGCGTGTGCACCACACCACGGGACCCCGCTTCACATTACGAGCACCACCTCTGCTGCATCGCACTTTAGCCCCGTGATTTCTGGCCCCGTGTGGGAGGCCACATGCCCTCCGTGCATCCCCGCTGTCCCGTCCTCCGCGGCTGCACCCCCCCCTCTGAGAGCCTCACATGGTCTGTCGCCATGGAGCTCGCCCCCCGCTAGGTGGTACGGGGGCCTGCTAGCGGTTCACTATTTCGGGCCTGGCCTACCAGCGAGAGGGTGCACACCTTTTCTGGCCTGCAACACTAACCTCATGTGGGGGGCCGCCTGTCCCCATAGGCACCCAGCGACATCGCCACCAGGACTGCGCCACTGGATCTCACGGAATGCACCTGGTGGGATGCACCCACAGCCCCACTACTCCTGGCGCCGCCTCAATCTTGTACACCTATTGGGCCCTTTAGGAATTCACATTGGCATCGCGCCACCCCTGCTGTTGCCTCCCACTGGGCCTCTTGAATTCTATGGGCATAAGCCACACCTCACTGCCTGGAGTAGCGCGACCTCCCCTGGACTTCATTGTGTGTGCGGGGTCCGTCTTTTCCTTCTCGCCGACCTGCCGTCCCGGTGTGCGCACTCTGTGGCAAGTCCTGCCACCACCCTGCTGCCTCTGCGGTCCCCAGTGACTGTTTGCTCCTGTTTGCCTACACTGGGAACACCTCTGGAAACCCTGCCATCCCCTTGTTGTTGGCTCAGCTGATGCTGGTCCGTGGCTCACCTGCTGTGGTCTCTGTCGTCCTCCTCTCTGGCTGTTAACCCCCCCTTGCTTTCTGGCCGCGCTTCCTATCTGCTTCTACCGGACAAGGGGAGAACTGACCCTAAGCAGCCCGAGATCGCCTTTGACCAGCGCCGCCCGACACATCAGGATGGTGCAAGCTCGGATGGCGGCAACCCCGCTGCCATCATGGAGGCATCCCCTGCACGTGAAGATGATTTGAAGGCAATTATGCTCAACGTCAAACCCACGGTCACAGGTATCGCGGCCCAGCTTGATCAACTGTCCGCCCGTCTGGACTGTCAAGGCCCGAGTTGACTCTCACGATGCGCGTCTTTTGCATGTCGAATCTAGGGTCTCTGACGCTGCCACTCAAGATCGTCAGAAATTATTTCAGATGGACAAAATAATCGACCTCATCCAGAATAAAAATGAAGACTTGGAGGCGCCACCCCAGGAGCAACCTCCGCATTACGGGAGTACCCGAATCCACCAATATCTCCCGCATGGAGGACTTTGAGGAACAGCTCGTCAGGGAACTCTTTAACGATATCCTCTCCCCTGTCTTCATTGTTGAGCGTACACACCGCTCCCTCGGCCCCCGTCCTGGCCCTGGTCTGCCGGCTCGTCCCATCATTGCCAAAATCCTGAATTTGAGAGACCGCAATGCCATCCTCCGGGCAGCCAGGGAGAAGGGCGAAATCCGCCACCAAGGCAACTCTCTTTCGTTCTATCCTGACTACACCATCGCTGTACAGGCGGCTCGCCGTGAATTCCTCCCGGCGAAGCGGATCCTCCAAAAGCATGAAGTTTCCTATTCATTGGCCTATCCCACAAAGCTGCTGGTCCGGCAGGGTTCCAAAACGCTTGTCTTCCCGGACCCCAAAGACGACCTTGCCTTTGCCAAGAAACTGGACAGGTCACATCGCTCTTCACCTGCTGACTCTCATGCCACTGCAGCTGACCGCCTCAGTGATAATGATTGACTGGCTGTGTATTACTTCTTGATTATTGTTTGCAATTTATGACTCCTAGGCTTGCTCTCTGTTGGGTCCCTTTGTTGCTCTAGCCTCCTGGGTCACGCCTTTCCTGGCCCATATATAGGGGCTTCCGTTCTTCTGCCATTTGATATGTTTTGATGGTTGTCTGACATGTTTAGGGCTTGGCCACCTTGCCTTATCGGCAAGGGTATATGCTGGGCGACGCCCTGCCCCCACGGGATAATTCCCTTGCTTGAACTTGTCTCTCTCTTTCCTAGTTGTGGGTCCCTGGGGTGGGAATGGGTGGTATCTCAGCCTGATTGGGGGGTTGGAGTGGGAGTGGGGGTGGTGGGTTCCCTGGGGTTGTTTCTTGGGTTGGGTGGGGTGGGAGGTTGGGCTAGGGGTATCTAGGGACTGTTGACTCTCATTGGGGCTTTGTTGTTTGTTCTAGCACTGATCTATGATATTTGCTCCTTCACGATTCACCTTTATCATTTTGCATTTCTGTTTTATGCACCTAATGTATTAATTGTCAAGCCATTTTTATGCATCTTCACTGTTTGTTCCTCAACCGAGTGCACTGTGCAGGTCTTACTTGTGCCCTCATGCGGGAGCCCTTTTTGCCTTAGGGTTATGACACCTTTCTGCGCCTCCATGCTTCTTGCACTAACAGTACTCTAGCACCATTTGCGGCAGCATCATTTGCATCGCCACGCACCATTTTCCCCCCTGACTTGTTTACCATCCTCCTCCTTGACACTGTCCTTTGGACCTGGAACGTCCAGTGGCTAAACAACCACCATAAGGCGCGGCTGGTCCACGCCCACCTTATTCGTCATAAGGTGGACATATGTTTCCTACAGGAAACCTACCTCATGCCCGCCACGTCCACTAGGCTCCTCTCCTGATACTGGGGCGAGATTCCCTCCTCTTACTATTCTAATTATTCCCGGTGGGTGTCCATCCTGTTACGTAAGGGGCTCCCCTGGCAGACCTCACAGGTGGTTGTTGACCCTGGGGGTCGCTTTGTGATTCTTCATGGCTCTCTTCATGCCCAGCCTCTGACACTTGCCGCCCTGTATGGTCCTAATTTTGATGACCCTGATTTTTTCGCACAAGTTTGGCACCACATTTCTGCTCTCAGCCCTTCTGCGCTCCTCTGGGGTGGGGACTTTAATATCACACTTTCCTCTTCCCTTGATCGGTCTGGCCCCGCACCCTACACCCGCGCCCCACCGCCCTCCTCAATTCCTTCTCACTGACAATTCCTTGTATGACACATGGCGTCACACTCGCCCCGACACTCGTGAGGGTACCTGTGTCACTGGCTCCCGCAACTGATGGTCCCGCTTGGACTTCTGGATTACTACCCCGGACGCTCTGGCTTGGCTCACCACCAAAGATCACATGGCGCGCACCCTCACTGATCATGCTCCTGTCCGCTTATGCTTGCGCCTCCCCCACTCTCCCTGTCGTGCTTTTCCTTGGCGGCTCCCCCCTAACGCTCTCCGCGATTCAGTATTCTGTGATAAAATCCAGACTGCAATCACAAACTACTTCGAACTTAACGCGGGTTTGGTAGATTCACCGTCCACGCTTTGGGAGAGTTTTAAAGTCGTAATCCATGGCGAGTGTATTTCTAAACAGTCCGGCGTTCTTCGATCCATTCGCGACATTCAACAAATTGGAAAGGGAGATTAAGGATCTCGACTCCTCTCATACTCAGGACCCTAACCCTGATAAGCTCGCTCAGATCCGGGGGAAATTGACAGACTTCGCCGATGAGGCCAAAAGAGAACTCTCCTTTCTCGGCAGAGTGGCTCAGGCGCGCCGGTTCGGCGAGGGCGATCGCCCCGGCAAAACCCTGGCCAACCTTCTTCGCCCGCCTCGGGCTGCATCTTATATTAACGCTCTCCGCGACAGCGGTCCTGATCGTACGAGTTGCCCTTCCTATTTTATCTTCTCCCCTGCTTGGGCTTCAGTCCGATTTTCATATGTAAAGTGCTGCTCCTTTGTACTCTTCCCACCGCCCGCCTTCGACTTAACGGCCAAATCACCGATCCCATCCCCATTGAGCGTGGCACACGGCAGGGCTGCCCGTTATCGCCATTGCTCTTCGCCATCGCAATGGAGCCTCTTGCAGCTAGACTGCGCCATCACACCCAGAGGGGCATCGACTTTGCGTCTCGCGCTTTGCTCGTTTCTATGTATGCGGATGATGTTGCCTTATACGTCCGTCACCCTCAGGAGAACCTCAGTCCCCTAGATCGTGAGGTCATACACTTTGGCGGATACTCTGGCATCAAGGTGAACTGGAACAAGTCTGTGCTGTTTCCTCTCACCGACGCTATGTTGCCCTTTGATCCAGAGTATCCTTTTGTCTGGGCAACTGAGTAGGGACATAGACAAACTCTGGAAAGCCAACTTCAGCCGTGCGGTGGACTGGTTGGAATCCAAAATTCCCCTCTGGAGTCGTTTGCCACTCTCTTTAGCTGGTCGCATAGACTTTGCCAAAATGGTGGTGCTCCCGAAGTTTTTATATTTATTCCTCAATATCCCCATCCCCCTCACTTTTTTCGTAAACTCCGCTCACTAGTGATCACTCTGATTTGGGCTGGTCGTCAACCTAGGATTGCATATAATGTCTTAACCCTTCCGATGTCGCGTGGTGGTCTCGGTGCCCCTGACCTCAAACTCTATGCCCTCAGCGCCCAGGCCAGCTTTCTCCACTTCCGGCTTCACCCCACTCCATTCCAGCCCCACGTCGCGGTCGAGACTGACCTGACCGCCCCGTGGCCGCCCACCACCACTCTGTTTGCTCCTAATAGGCCTCCGTGCACTGAGGTTGATACGGTCGAGATCCTGCGCTGGGCTTTGGAGGGGCTCTGCAAATTTTCAGGTTCGGACATGCTCTCTGCCGCTGCGATGCTCACCATCCAGCCTTTCCTCCTCTTCAATCTTCGGGGATGGCGAACACTCGTCTTGGGCTCTCCACCGTGTCTGATCTCTACCCTGAGAATACATTCTACACACTTGCTGCTGACTCAGGCCCTTTGGACACTTTGCTTTATTATCAGCTCCGGGCGGTCTGTAGGAAGCTTCATCCCTCTTTCCCCCAGCATCCTCCCTCGATGGCCACTCTAAATTTCCTCTACACATCCTCCTCCCCAAAGAAATTGGTCACCCAAATTTATGCTTCCACACTGGCGGCTTCCTCCATCTCCATTGACAGGTCGCGCGTGGCTTGGGAGGAGGACCTAGGCATCGAAATTTCCCAGGCCGACTGGCGGTATTGTTGCACTCAGATCAAACGCCTCTCCCCCAACTATCGTCTGTGCCTTATCCACTTTAAGTACCTACACAGGCTCTACCGGACCCCTATACAACTACACAAGATGGGACTCATTGCCAGTGACAGATGCCTGCGCTGCTCACCGCACGCGGCCGACTTTTCCCACCTCGCCTGGCTATGCCCCACGGTCTCCGCTTACTGACGCGAGGTATGCACTGTCATTTCTGAGATCACCTCCTCTCCGTTCCCACCTGACCCTCTGCTTTGCCTTTTAGGCTTCGTCAAATTCTGTCCAGATGCCTCCCGCAAACAGATTGCTATGCTATTGGTTCTTGCGCGGCGCAGGGTTGCCATGTGCTGGGGTCGCCGGCCCGCGCCCAAGGTGGCCCTTTGACTGGAAGATGCTTCCCGTTGCCAGACCCTCCTGACCGAATTCTGGGACCTTATGCCTGCCAGATCCCTTCCATTGGATATTTGGGAACTCCTTATCTCCTACCTCTTCCCAGCACCCTGCGACCTCTTCACCGCTTCCCGCCGGCATTCCGCCCGTGGCGGCCGCCGGTGAAGGCCAATGAGTCACCTCTTCTCTGCTCCCTTTCTTCCCAGACTCTGTGTCCCACCCCCCTCTTCACACATGGTGCCAAGCAAGTCGTTTTCTCTTCATTGGTTTTGGCGTCTCCCCGATTTATTTCACTGATATTGTTTTTTTTATTTGTTATATGTATGTGGTAATCTTTGCTCTTTTATGTTGTACGCAGTGCATATTATTTTGTTATGGTGCAACACTGTAATTTTGTCGTGTCTCATCACCAATAAAGGTTTTTGAAAGAAAAAAAAAGTTGTTAAACAACTTTTTTTTTTTTTTTTTTTAATTTGCAACCAATTTGGGCTTCTTTTTCTCTTTGATTCACTTTTCAATTATTTCTTTGTTACGTTCACGTTTTTGAAAATTGGAACTTCCGCTTGTTCACTTTTTAAATGTTGAATATGTTGTCTACGTCATGTTTTGTGTTGTCCAATAAGTGTGATGCATAATATATGTCATTCATAATATATGTAATACATGTAATGTATGTGTATAAAGAAGTGTGGCTTATGTAAAATGTGTCCAATGTATGTTTTTGAGTTCAAACTCAATGAAATGAAATAATAAACAAAGACATTTTCTTCAGTCACAATGAGTGTCACGTGTGATCTCATGGAATGATGTATGATTAAGTATCAGTATTGGCATGTGTGTTGTTGTGAGCTTTATAATATTGGCCTAGCCTTACTGATTAATTATATTGCATATATATATATGGCAGAAGCATAGCTAACCAATATGCATGTCAATTACATATGTCTGCAAAAAATAAATGACTGCTGGCACTTCATTATTATTATTCATTTATTGAAATGATTAAAGCATATGGTATTACTTTAAAATTGTAACTTACCTCTACAAAGGAAAATCAATGAATAAATGTAATTGGTGTGAGAAAAAAGGCACAAGGAAATGATACTTAAACAAAGCTTTTATCTTTGTAACATGCGTGGTTATTTCTACTGTACTCTTTAAAGTTCTGCTTGGTATCTAGTTGAGTATCACTTGACTGATTTTGACTATTTATCAGTCCTAATAACAACTTTCTTATCTTGTGTTTATTTTATCTCCATCTTTCCACCTGTTTTAGTCTTCCTGCCACTTGGCACATCTTCTGGAGCCTACACAGGAGACATGCAGGCGTCCTAAGGTATAATATACTGAAAACGTCCATTATAGAGTGTACAAGAGTGATGGTGCACACATTGTGAGAAATCCCAAAAAAGGGGAAATAATTTTTAGTAGTCTCAGCATGTTGAGTTATGAACTGACTCATTTCTACCTATGGTAGTAAAAGTTAGGGGACAATAAGATATAATTCCTATATTCCTGACAGTTTTGAGAGGTGTGAGCGAGTCAACCAATGCCAGAGGGTAATAAAAGGGTACCTTTAGTGAGATCCATTACCCACATGTTACGATTGCTGTTTACAAGGGATTCGGTTTAAGGTGGTTCGGGTTGTCTAGTTGGTACTTGCAAGGAGTCAATATCCTGTGGTGCTGCTGGCAGCTTGTGTATGTTCCTTCAATGTTGTTTACATTGTCAGCAAAGTTGCAGAATAGTAAATTTGAATGAGAAGATGAGTTTGAATGGAGAAGTAGGTGTTAAAGAGTAGATGTGCCATTGAAGAGCCCCGAGGAATGGCTGAAGGAATGTGCATCACAGCTGAATTATAACACTCTGGGGGATATTGTGTCCTCTCATGCTGAAATGAAGTACTACATTCTTAAACCTTTTCTTCGGATAACCATTAGACATTGTCTGTTGAAGATAGAGACAGTATGAAGGTGAAAGAGTATAAAATTATCCCCACCATTCCTATCCACGCTTATCTTCATAGCATGCCAGACAGCAATCAGGTAACTTGGCCCGGGCGCAAACCAATTTGGTAAACGTTTCTTTGTTTTCAAAGAATTGTGATAGTTGTAGGGAAACCACTCTTCAATTAGTTTTACTAAGGACCCTCATTTAGCAATTAGTTTGCAATTTGCTGGTACTGTTCTCTTTGCCTTCTGATTTTGGACCTTATGTATGAAGTATTGCGATGTCAGAGGGAAAACGCAACTGTCAAGCAAACCATTGAGTACAGGCCTAACAATCTTCGCTGAAGTAGACAGAATCTTATCCTTGAAGAATCCTGGGGACAAGGGATGACAATGAAATGCTATGGGACCCAACACAACTTTGTAAACGGAGAGTGTAGGATTGAGGACTCTGGGAAAACACGCTTGTATCGTAGATCGCTTCAGAGCGGACTGCTGGTGCCATGCACCAAAGTAATTCACCCACTTCTCTCGAACTTTGTCCAGAGAGTGAAGAACTAGCAGTGATGCAGAGATCACCAGGGATTGGTCCCTGTTCTTCTGTTTTTGTTCAGCACATTAGGGATTCAAGAAATCAGTCTTTTATCTCCAATCTATCCCTTTACCCTTTGCAGTCGTAATGCCTTTTTGTAAATCCATTTGGGGTCAGTCACTGAATATCAGTGGGGGTACCTCTGGGTCTTCTCTCTACTTCTGGGGTACTCCACTTGTCTCCTCACTAGCAGCCATACAGCTTCCTCTTAGCCATACAATCAACACTGCTCTGCCTGACAGCAAAATGGTTGTTCACAGCAACAGACATTCTTCACTGTCGGCTTTCGTTTTGAGTCTCACAGTGCGGCTGCTGCACTCCGGCACAAGTTAATGCTCCTTGAGTCCTCCACTTGCGATCCTCCGGCACCGGGGTTAGTTAATGGACCATCCGTTGGTGCATGACTGTTTAGCCACAGGATCCACCACTGCCTTCACCACCGGTTCACGCCCACCCCTGCTCGCTGTCTGGGTCATCTCTGCATCTCTCCCTCTATTGTGCACCAATGGCATGAAACATCTGCCAAGTCCTTGCGATTCATTCGCTCTCATTAGTCTGGCTACTCAGCAGTTTCAGGCAGCATTAGCGAGCGTCAGGCTGACATAATCACCTGGGCTACGCATGGAGGCTAGGGAGCTGCAGACATCTTAGGGGGTACTGGGTGTTTATGTCAAAATACTGTCAACAAAAATACCTTCTGACTGAAATATAATGTCCTAAACATTTCGGACAAAAATATCATGCTATTGGCTATCGACTGTCTATTATTAACTCCAATGGGGTCATATTTTTGTAAACACTATTTACGACATGATTTTTCTCTCAGATGATATGCTGGTTGCAGTTATAGGGAAACAAGAGCACAGGATCACGATTACACTGTGTTAGCAGAAGTAGAGTTTGCTTCATTTATGTTTTGAGAACAAAATGGCATAGTAATAAAATAAGCTCAATCAACCCATTACTCTAACTGCAGTTTGGTTGAGGTGTAATATCAATTAAAAATCAAACACTGGAAGAAGGAAACCTTATTTCAAACAGGTGCTAGTAAATACACATCTGGTATAGAAACCTACATTTCACAGGCAGACCTGCACCAGTTTACTGATGATCAGTTTAGTTTGGTCATCATCACCAAACATGTAAATCCTTCAATCTCCTACCCTGACCCATAATAGTGCTGTATCGTCAGGCAAACGTTATTCCAAAACCTACAAAACAGCAGGACTATGTAAAGGCTTGACAACAGAGCACCAAGTGAATGAGGTACATAAACATATACAAGGGTCCGCACTCTCACCGTCCTTATTCTACTTGTTCATGGAACCGCTCACTGAAATCCTGCAAACATCCAATGTTCAATTTCATATGTATGCGGACGACACACAACTATACCTCAAGATCAACTCCATAGAGGACATTAATTTGCTCAACTCCACACTCATGATCACCCAGTCTTGGTTATCAGAAAATCATCTCAAACGCAACGCATTAAAAACAGAATTCCTCCTCATGGCACCACCGGCCAAGATCCCTTTAATGCACGACTTGATCAAACAGCTCTCCGCGTTCAACGTACAACCAACTATCGTGGACTCAGCAAAATCCTTGGGGATCACTCTTGACAACAACCTCATGATGCAAAAACACATCAGTAACACCACAAAGAGAGCTAATTTCCAGATAAGTACCCTAAGGAAGCTGAAACCCTTCCTGCCACTCGAGGACCTCAAGTTGGCAGTACAAGCGCTAGTTATCCCTTGTGTGGATTACGGAAGTGTCTCCCTGTGTGGCCTACCAAAAGCTGCAACAGCGACCTTAAGAGCGTCCATCAACGCCGCGGCAAGACTCATCACTGGCTGGAAAAGAACTGCACACATTATCCCGGACTTAAAATCCTTGAACTGGCTTCCATTTGAAGCTAGAATCCACCTAAAAGTGGCTTGCATGACTCATAAAGCCTTACACCACAACTCTCCCAGCTACCTCGCGCAGAAACTGACAATCTCTGGTGGTCTACGGACTTCAAGGAGTGCCGATAACCTTTTACTGAAACCTCAAAGGTTCAACTAAAAGAAAACATATAATCGATCCTTCTCAGGGATGGCGCCCAAAATTTGGAACACTCTTCCCCCCCGAAACCAGACGGAATCCCTCTTCCGCCGCTTTCAAAAAAGAAGTCAAAGCGTTTCTCATGGCAAAATTTACATGAGCACTTTCTCCTCAGAACTGAGTTCTCTAGTTCCGGTCATATTTGACAGCCCCATGCTGTAATCCTCCTACTATATTTGATATCATTATGGTTTTATATGATTGTTTACTTGCATATTTTTGTTTTGTTCTTCTTGCAGCCAGTTGTTATGTAAAGCGCTCTGATATCCGCAAGGATCTTGTTCGCGCTCTATAAAACTCTCTAAATAAAATAAAAATAAATAAACTTGTTTAAATTGACATGCGTATACATAAACTGTTTCGAAACAGTGGAATAATACCCTTGTTAGCCACTATGTTGCAAATAAGATTGTCTTTTCCAACCAAACCACTTAGTTGGTGCATCGCGAAGAAAAGGTTTCTTACTTCGGTAAGAATATTTCTGGTGAATGCATAATGATTCGTACAAAAGGGGGTGGTGATGGATGGAGCATCAGAACCAATCAAACACTCACACCCAGTCAACAGATCTGGGTTTGATCCATCACCGTTCTTTAGCCCACTCTGCCACCCCAGTTCAGACATGGCCATATGCAAATCAGTCTGACCCTGTGCCTCATGGGAACAGTCCAGCCCAAACTGCCAAGCCATGCCTTCCCTGGACCGGAAACAAGCTTCCAAGGACCGGTTTCTGGCATTTCAGCCGTCTTCAGCCAGGCTTGCTTGAATCCAGTGTCAAAGTGGGCAAGGGACTCACGTCTGAGCATACCCTGCCAACTTATGGCGAACAAAGCGGTACAAAAGGGGGTGGTGATGGACGGGCTGGACTGTTCCCATGAGGCAGAGGGTCAAGACTGACTTGCATATGGCTGGGTTCAAACTGGAATGGCATGGTGAGCAAAAAAAGCGATGGATTTAGGCCCAGATCTCTGTACTGGGGTGAATGTATGACATTGTTCTGCATTCTGTCCATCAATTGTTGTTTTTGCATTTGTCACCCCGAGTGGGACGGGTATGCTCAGACGTGAGTCCCGTGCTCTCCATGCCACTGGAATCAAGCTATCCTGGCTGAAGAGGGGTGAAACCCCGAAACCGGTCCTAGGATGCTTGTTTCCAGTCCAGGGAGGACCTGGCTTGGCAGTTCGGGCTGGACTGTTCCCATGAGGCAGAGGGTCAAGACTGACTTGCATATGGCTGGGTTCAAACTGGAATGGCATGGTGAGCAAAAAAACGATGGATTTAGGCCCAGATCTCTGTACTGGGGTGAATGTATGACATTGTTCTGCATTCTGTCCATCAATTGTTGGTTTTGCATTTGTCACTCCGAGTGGGACGGGTATGCTCAGACGTGAGTCCCGTGCTCTCCATGCCACTAGAATCAAGCTATCCTGGCTGAAGTGGGGTGAAACCCCGAAACTGGTCCTAGGATGCTTGTTTCCAGTCCAGGGAGGACCTGGCTTGGCAGTTCGGGCTGGACTGTTCCCATGAGGCACAGGGTCAAGACTGATTTGCATATGGCTGGGTTCAAACTGGAATGGCATGGTGAGCAAAAAAACGATGGATGTAGGCCCAGATCTCTGTACTGGGGTGAATGTATGACATTGTTCTGCATTCTGTCCATCAATTGTTGTTTTTGCATTTGTCACCCCGAGTGGGACGGGTATGCTCAGACGTGAGTCCCGTGATCTCCATGCCACTGGAATCAAGCTATCCTGGCTGAAGAGGGGTGAAACCCCGAAACCGGTCCTAGGATGCTTGTTTCCAGTCCAGGGAGGACCTGGCTTGGCAGTTCGGGCTGGACTGTTCCCATGAGGCACAGGGTCAAGACTGATTTGCATATGGCTGGGTTCAAACTGGAATGGCATGGTGAGCAAAAAAACGATGGATTTAGGCCCAGATCTCTGTATTGGGGTGAATGTATGACATTGTTCTGCATTCTGTCCATCAATTGTTGTTTTTGCATTTGTCACCCCGAGTGGGACGGGTATGCTCAGACGTGAGTCCCGTGCTCTCCATGCCACTGGAATCAAGCTATCCTGGCTGAAGAGGGGTGAAACCCCGAAACCGGTCCTAGGATGCTTGTTTCCAGTCCAGGGAGGACCTGGCTTGGCAGTTCGGGCTGGAATGTTCCCATGAGGCACAGGGTCAAGACTGATTTGCATATGGCTGGGTTCAAACTGGAATGGCATGGTGAGCAAAAAAACAATGGATTTAGGCCCAGATCTCTGTACTGGGGTGAATGTATGACATTGTTCTGCATTCTGTCCATCAATTGTTGTTTTTGCATTTGTCACCCCGAGTGGGACGGGTATGCTCAGACGTGAGTCCCGTGCTCTCCATGCCACTGGAATCAAGCTATCCTGGCTGAAGAGGGGTGAAACCCCGAAACCGGTCCTAGGATGCTTGTTTCCAGTCCAGGGAGGACCTGGCTTGGCAGTTCCGGCTGGACTGTTCCCATGAGGCACAGGGTCAAGACTGATTTGCATATGGCTGGGTTCAAACTGGAATGGCATGGTGAGCAAAAAAACGATGGATTTAGGCCCAGATCTCTGTACTGGGGTGAATGTATGACATTGTTCTGCATTCTGTCCATCAATTGTTGTTTTTGCATTTGTCACCCCGAGTGGGACGGGTATGCTCAGACGTGAGTCCCGTGCTCTCCATGCCACTGGAATCAAGCTATCCTGGCTGAAGAGGGGTGAAACCCCGAAACCGGTCCTAGGATGCTTGTTTCCAGTCCAGGGAGGACCTGGCTTGGCAGTTTGGGCTGGAATGTTCCCATGAGGCACAGGGTCAAGACTGATTTGCATATGGCTGGGTTCAAACTGGAATGGCATGGTGAGCAAAAAAACGATGGATTTAGGCCCAGATCTCTGTACTGGGGTGAATGTATGACATTGTTCTGCATTCTGTCCATCAATTGTTGTTTTTGCATAATGATTCGTGGCACATATTCCTCACCTTCTGAACTACCCTTCGAGGCTTCAAACTGATCTGGAAAAGCTTTTTCTTAGCAATAGCTCTACAGCGCCACCATGTGGCACCTTGCAGCTGTATCTATAACTTCGCCTCTTGGCATGATGGTACAGGAGTATATCTGGGACCAGCTGGGATGCTGATGGCAGTTGCTGATTGTTTTTCTATGTCCTCATCGAGGCGCAGAGGAATAGAGGACGCAAGAACAGAGACAAAAACAACCCATAACATGTTTGCATACCTTTGGATCTCATTAGTTACAGCATTAACTCATGTGGTGAGGAACATATGGGAATCTCCACCAGAAATATTGTCACTGTAGGTGAGCATTTTTTCCTCTCATGACTATATGTCCCAGCAGAAAGCTTTCATGATGTCTCACTGATGAAATTCTACAGGACATGGAAAGCAACTAGGTGAAACGTCTCCTCTGAATTTTTCAGAGTTTGAGCTCAATCGAAGTTGCTGCAAGAAGATGATGTTGTTGGATCAAATAACATTTGCATGTGGTGGGACCGGAAAATGGCTCCAGGTCTTGTGATTCCTGTGCATCCATGCACCCAAAGGTCATCAGGAAGCAGGAGGCCAATTTGTTTCTGGCCAAGGTAGTAGATAAGTGCAATAGCTATTTACCTCACATCCGAGCAAGTCTTCCGTTAGGGAACGATCTCTTAAAATACTGTCCCATAAATAAACGCAAAGCGTGCCATTTCTTCCTTGAGAAAATGGTCATGCTCCTGGGAACGTTCGGAGTCCTGGCAATGTTCCTTGATACCAGACTCTTCCTTGTCTTCCCAGATAGGGTCCTAACATTGAAAACGTTTCGAATGAACTTTCCAGGTCCCTCAACTAACCCCCGGCAGGTTGAGGCTTTCTGGCTGGCTATGCTGGATCTGTTGATTGGCTCCTGTAGCTTCGAAGCATGTTCTTATTGCCATAGCAACTTAGGCGCCCCCAACGCTGTGCCGTGGTAGCCCCAGTCATAAGAAGAAGCTAAAGTCTGTCAAGGTGCCATCTCCCATTCGCCCATATATAGTTGCCACCCATGGAGGGAGATTGGCTTTACCATCAAAATTGTCAAGTGATAGAAAAGCAAATAATTGTGTGAGCTGTGCACTGTGGACTTTTGGTATTTCTTACTACGTTTAATGAATGCACTCTTTCTCTTTTAACTATGATTCCCTTTTCCACTAACCAGTTTACAAACTATGTTCACTAGAGAGTCTCAAGTCTAAGATGGGGCAGCTTCTCCTTGATACAATCCTTCATTCAAATTCTAATATTAAAAAGTCATGCATCTACACTTAGCGCGATGTAAGTAAGCATTAGTACATTTTTTATTTTTCTGAAAATACATTCAATCATACCTGCTTTGTTATAGGTTAAAAATGTACTTAGAGTTCAGTGTAAGGCTTCTGGGCAGAGATCAATTTCTAGGTAAGCACCTATATTACAGAACTATCTTAAAATCTTCCATGTCTTAAATTCCCTCTACTGACACAAATGTGTAGTCAATTAGAGTTTGCAAGGAAGATTATGATGAGCTCCTAATATAAGTTTGTTCTGTGTTTTCATGCCTTTAGGGTGACCAAAACCGTCCAGGTCATTAAGGACACTATTTCTACTCTAGCACGTCTGTGTAATAGCAAAATGACTGCACTGTTGAAAAGCTTTGTTTTGCTTCCTTTGAAGTAATTAGACTAACACACCTGAAATCAATGATTTGTAAGTGAAATTGTCAGGACTGGAGACAGTGCCTATATTGTCCTGGAGTGAGGCGGCCACCACCCTACATTCCTTCTATTTTCAATAGCCTGAGACCAGTTTACCTGCAGTTTGGATGCACGGATACTGCGGTGGGGGTTTCGTCCATTTACCGCTTGGCCCTTTCATGTGAGAGCGATCAGAAGCAAAGGTTTTCAGATACACATCAGCGGGAACCACTCTCATCTTTCTACACAGAAGATAAAATGAAAATTTGTCATTAACAATCAGGTTTGAAATCTATGTAGGACATTACTCCAGCAACAGCAAGGGTGAGTCCAGTGCCTAAATAACATGGGAGGCTTATAAACATCAGGCATTTAAAGCATGTACTACCAGAGGGAAGAGATTTCATTTTTTATATTTTAAAAGTAAAACGTGCATTGATAATTATGTTGTCTTATACTTGTTTAGTTATTGCAAGAGCTGGTGTCCCCAATGAGATGTTGCTTACTTTTCATCTGTGTGGGAGTGTCTTTCTATCTATCTATCCATTCACCCATCCATCACTCAATCCATCTATCTATCCATCTATAGACTGTACACCTACATAAAACTGGAGCTATATATTTATGATTACAAATTGAAAACATAAAAGCTACAGAAGTTTCCAATTTATAGTCAGTTCCACAATTTCACAATTTATACAGGCATTAAAATAATAAAATCGCAAAATCAAATACAATAAAAATCCTTGCTCAGGTCTGTGGACCATGGTTTGGGTCCGGAAAACCAACATGGATGACAAGAAAAAACGTCCCTCATCCAATCAGAATTGTTTACTTTTTTCCTCAATTAAGTCTGTGGATAGTCTCCAAACATAGGTTGACGGGTCACGTGTCGACTAATGGTCCAGCTATCTCGAAGCCTTTAAACATTTCAAACCCACCATTAAACATGAAAGGCACCGCCAATACTACTCGCCTTCTGATGAAACAAGAGTGCAATTAATCTGTGGTGCTGGTGTCTGACAGCAGGTGGCAGCTTCAAAATACTAAATAAAAGTACTGACAGATATGAATGTGTGTATCTGTGTGCGTGTGTATAGTTAGAATACCATCATACAGTGAGAGAAAAGCCAGACATATTAGACTATAGTACAATATATGCTGTAGGTTTCAGGTAAGAGAATTTCCAAACTATTTATTATGCCTTACTTGTCTACAATTTCTATGTATCTGTGTCTCTTTATAAGGATATGTAAAGTTGGCACAGTGTGAGATCTGGAGATTCACTCTCCCATTTAGACTTGGGTGGTAGTAGTAGCTCCTCTGATTTCTGAAGGCAGTGCTAAATGTAGAGAACAATCTTCTGGTGCGATTTCCCCCAGCACTAGAAGAGAACAGAACAGTAAATACTACCAAAAAGAGAGTTTTCTATTACCGTGCAGCTGTAACTCAGGCTATATAAAGAGTGCTGGTGCACAAATCATGAAACACACTAAAAACGAGTCAAGTGGGCCATATCAGCCTATATTTATCAATATTATATATATTATACGGCACAACTCACAGGAAGACTTGGCACAGGGTTTGCCCAAGGCTGCAGTTTGTTGCAGATTGTCAAACCTGGCATCTTTGGCGTGGGTTCCCCAGACTTTTTACCTTCTGACCTCCTGTTTTCTTGACTTCAATGCTGCTGGCGTTATGTTCTGGGCTGCCAATCAGTGCTAAAGTGAAAATGCTCTGTACTCCAAACATTGGTTTATCCACAATTGGCATATCTGATTTACTTGTAAGTCCCTAGTAAAGTGCACTACATGTGCCAAGGGCCTGTAAATTAAATGCTACTTGCAGCACTGATTGTGCAACCCACTGCAGTAGCCCTTTAAACATGGCTCGGGCCTGAAACTAAAGAGCCTGCGTGTGTAGTTTTAAACTGCCATTTTGACCTTGCAAGTTAACCTACTTGCCAGGCCCAAACCATCGTTTTGTTACATATAAGTCACCCCTAAGGTAGACCCTAGGTAGCCGTAAGGGCAGGATGCACTGTATTTAAAAGGTAGGACACGTACTTTCAAGTTTTACATGTCCTGGTAGTGAAATACTCTTAAATGTGTTCATCACTACTGCAAGAGTAATTTCCAATTGGGAAAAGATAAGCATTTTGACTTTGGTGTCTTTGGACTCACAATTTAAAATCCCAACTTATAGCAAAGTTGGATTTTAAATTGCTAGTCAAAAAATGCCACTTTTTAGAAAGTTGGCATTTTCTTACTTTAACCATTCTGTGTCTCTGACATCTGGGCTGGGTGACAGCTACACTTTTTGCATTCCCTCTAGACAGCCACAAACATAGGATACTTCAGGGCATCTGCATTCATCTGTATACGGATGGGTCTTCCTGGGCCAGAGGGAAGGGAGGAGCAGACACCTACACGTCATTAGGTAGTGTCCTGTCATCATACAAAGCACTGATCAACCCCCACAGTTAGTGTGGCAGACAGACTGGGCTGAAAGGGGACCTGTGAACTTCAAAGACTTTCCTTTGAAGTCACCTCCATTTTAAAGGCACTTTTGAGTATAGGTACTGGACCTCTGATGCCATGTACTCAACTTCACTTATGGGACCTGAGCAGACTCTGTCAGGATGAGGAGCTGCGGTGCAGGAGGACCTGTCACTTTGCTAACTGCACTCTTGTGTTGGCCTTCTGCATGCTGATTGCTGTGCTGTAGGAGGGCCTGGCACTTTGCTACTTGCTCAGCTGCGTTGGCATGCTGCCTGTTGCCTTGTTGCAGGGATTCTGCGTATGCACAGAACTATGCGCAGGAGAACAGGACCTCAGAGAATTGTGGTGTACCAGAAAACTCCCCTCAGAACCAAGAACCCCTTATCCGACTAGCTTAGTATCCCATTCGTTAACCTAGATCTAGCTAGGTGGTCCCAATGTATAGACAAACCAGAACAAGCGACTTAGATATTTCTCAGGAGTGGTGGGAATCCGAAATACCTGTTCGTATCTATTTGTTAGTCCACAACAGAATAATACAGACACGGTACAGTTTAAAGAGTTTATTTTATAAACCTCGCGTCCTAAGATGCAGTACTTTGGCTAACACTAGCAGACTAACAGTACAGATCAGAACCATAAGCATTGTTATAATACCATACAAAATGAAAGGAGCAATCATACTAATAATGACAGTGGTTTACAGCCACACTCCTTTCCCTAGAATCTAATACATTATTATTAGACTAGTAGAAGGTCTCTTAGGTTAACAGGGGGGACCCCATACCGTATAGATCAGCTTAGTAGAATCACATCAAAGGATCAGCTAGCTCTCTCATGCATCAGCTCTTCTGTTCGAATGAATGTAAAACCAAACTGTTCTGTAATATTAAAGACGCTTGTCCTTCAGATATTGGCAGCTGTATGCATGATATGTCTAGAAAGTGGTACGATCAATCTAATCACAACACTCTGTACCTTCTAGTGACCCAGACTCGTTCTTTGCATGATGTACAGACCAAGGGCACATTTCACTGTTAAGAATGTGAAACAACAGTTTGTTATCCTGTAAGGCAAAGCCGAGTCAGTATTTCTAAAATGAATAACACATAACAACAGTGTCGTGTGCAGCGCAGCAGAAACGACAAGCTGGCTTGCTAACAATTACCTCGGTTATGCTAACTTAGTGTTGTAAATAGAGCGTGGCTTAACCCATCCCACACCCCCCCATGATCGGAGCACGAACCAATAGGGATACACTTATCAAGAACGCAGAGTTCAAGTGATATAGAACGGAACCAAGGGCATGAACTATAAGTCCATATAAGGTAAGTGTAAAGTCCGAGAATGAAAGACAAAATTGTTAAAAAAAAGTAAAAAAAAATTTCAATGAAAAATTTACAGCCCTGGATGCATCCTGAAGCGACAATGTCAATCAGTCAATCCATAAAGGTATATGCACCGTAAGTTGCAACAGCTTCCAATAGGAAATCATTGGAGCGTTCCGCAAAAGTATCTGCCATCCAATTTAACAAGGGAAAAGAACACACGTGTGCATCAATTATCGGAGCATCCAGCACCATGATAGGACAACTGTCAGCATCCTCGATATAACTCCTTTCAAGGAATTCAATAGCCGCCTCTCCGATATCCCAGTTACCAAGGACTCCGTGTGCAGCACCCAAAGCCATAAACCCGACACCAGAACAATCAAATTCATGAGCCACTAAGGGACACATTAGTTCATCAAAATCCGGGTCAGGTGACGCCAAGTTTGACAGGCACAAGTCCAGAGCCCATTGGAAGGGACAATCTAGGCAATGAAAGACAGGTTGCACACACGTAAAAAAGGGAAACCGGAAAGACAATCCATACTTGACGCTTAAGACCGCCAGAGGTAAGGTGCCATAGTAATCAAGCATCTGGCTACGAAGATGGAGCAAGCGGAGCATGCTGTCTTGCAACTCCTGGTGTGCAGCCATATCGAAGTGCGCAGATCAACAAGAGGATCCCAGCCACCAAAGCGAGGAGCAAGGGGAACCCTCCGAAGACACTTGAAAAAATAGAATGTAAAAATGTGGGGATCACACCAAAAACAGTCTGGAAAGATGTCACGAGGCCCGAGCTCACAATTTTAAAAAAATGAACAAGGCCAGTCATAGACGAAGCATTAAAGATAGTTTGAATCAAGGCTCCAAAATGGAGGGGGAGGTCAGTATTTAAAAGAGCTTGTACCTCAGTGCGTGTGTTCGCCACATTAAGAAGAAATGTTTCACGGGACGAAGTCAATGCATCCTCCTTTTTAGACAAAAGAGCCCTTATTCTGCTGATCCTATTGAACTCTGCGTTCAAGGTTGGAATCGCTGGCCAGATGGATATATCGAGTCGGCCTTGTGGGGGTGGGAAAAGGACGTTATTACAGCAAACCACTTTTTGCGAAACAGTGACTATGTAAGGAATACCCACTAGCATCCCACAGCAAGCTTCACTATTTAAAAGCAAATAACTACCGTTGGCAAGCAGCTTAAAAGAAGACGTTATAACTGGCATTGGAATCCCCTTTAGGACACAAGCTAAATTAGGAGCGTGTATATTGCAAGCGCCATGCAACTGTATATGCCTAAAATCACAGAATGATCAGGAGCGGAAGTGCATTCTTCACCCACTAGCATCCCACAGCAAGCTTCACTATTTAAAAGCAAATAACTACCGTTGGCAAGCAGCTTAAAAGAAGACGTTATAACTGGCATTGGAATCCTCTTTAGGACACAAGCTAAATTAGGAGCGTGTATATTGCAAGCGCCATGTAATTGTATATGCCTACAAGTCACAGAATGATCAGGAGCGGAAGTGCATTCTTCACCTTTTAAGTAAACCTCCTTGCCATCCCTTACGCATCTGTAAGTGAACGGAAGTGACCAAACTTCGTGCAGGAACGCATCACCAAGTTGTTCATATCTGCCAATGGCATAAGGCTTCATGCACGAACTAAATTTGAACAAACTAAAAGGTAAAGTGACTAGTCCGTGTATAAGCCACACGGCTGAATTCAACTCAGCAACAGAAAATGGTAAAGGTTCTAATTTTTCTATGTGCAACAATGCGTAAGTTGCGTCTTTCATGGACATGAACTGCTGTTTTGCTGTCAAATTAAAAGGAAGGAACAACGATGAAATATTCATGTAATCCCAAGGGACTTTCCCAGCCTTTAACGTTTGTAATGTCCATGCAAACTGCATAATTGAACGCAACTGATTTTGGCCATGATACAACACAGATATATCATCTTGCACAATATTTACGACAGAAGAAACAATATTATCTAATGTATAAATTCTAGAAGACAAAGTATTAATACTATTATCTATCACAGCCAATACTTTTTCCATATTGGCCTGGTCAATAGCACGTAATCTAGAAGCAGCTTCAATTTGCGACAATTTCCAAATTTCATTGTAAATAGCATAAGCCCATCTTTTGGACCTGCCATTTGCAGGACCCTTAATAAAATCATTCAAATCTATTTTGTCATTTAATCGTGATAAATGAAGCTTAACTGAAGTTAACGTGGAATGTTGCAGCCACGACTGACATAACTTACCTACAGAGTAGGTAGTCACTGTGTGTGAGGATGTAAAACGAGGGTCAACCCTAAGTTGTGTATACCCCAGAGCCAAATCCAAAAACCGACGTTGACAGGAGTCTGAGCTTGTTTGCCAAACCAACCAACCCTCAGGATTCAGTGTTGAAATATTGAAGGTGCCATTAGAAATAAGGGACTGCAACATAGTAAGTGACAGATCTGAGTGATTCTCCCAACCAGGATAAGCACCCAGATCCGGTATCGAGGGGGAATTTAATTGTTTAGATATAGCCAATCCAAAACAGGTGGTCTGAAAAATAGACGAATTCAAAAATAATATATGGTTTGGGATAAGACAGGCACGATGCAACGCCTCCGTTCCCTGTACTGGCCACGGTTTAGTTCCCCAAACCGATTTAAGATCGATAGTAGCTTTCCATACGTCATAACCTCCAATAGCCAATTCATCCATAAAGGATTTGGAATATAATCATTTTGGGTGTGTCAGTCTAACCTTAGAAGCGGGTTCTACCGCCACCTTAAAATAAAAAGAAGCTGGGTCTGACACACTAAAATCCGAAAAATATGTGAATTTTTTCAATAAAGAGGCAGAGCTGCCAGGCATAGGGACAGGACAATGTTCCCACTGAGTGAAATTAACAAAATTTCGAAAAGTATTTGCTCTGTGTAGGAAATGTGTGCCATAATGTTGAAAACAAAATTGCTCATCATAGTTTGCAGTATTTAAATACAGATCTTCAGCATCAAATGCAGCATAATATTTGAAATCAGAAAACAGTACTTCTATTGCTTGTACATCCCAATCATCTGATCGGATGTTTTGTTTAACTACATCACCCATAGAAACATGAAAAACAGTTGGCACATTAATAACTTCGGTGAGACCATGAATTTGAAAGTTCACTGCATCGCAAGCAATCCCATCACGTATAGGCCAGGCGGTGATGTTCACAAAAGTCTGGTCTCTTTTCATGATGTGTGATGAGGAATGGGGGGCCAAAGTTCCATCAATTAATCGAATTGTACAATGTTCATTCAAGTAGTGTCCATTGATAAGTCTAAAAAACACTACCACAAAGCCAATTGTCATGATTAAAAAAATACAAATCAGCACCAGCCAGATGTAAGTCCAAGGTGCAACCAAAAAATGTCTCTTGAACCAGGCAAAAAATATAGAAATTTTGGAAGGGGCAGTGGAAGTCAAAGATTCAGTTTCAAAGGAAGAAAGGGACTGGGTAAGTGCTGTGGTTTGTAATGGGGGCAAAGGGACTTCTGCAGGATAAGCATACTCAGGATCATCAGGCTAACCACCAGCAGTAGGTGGCACAGGCGGATCAGCAACTGTGAACATCTCAATTGAAACCTCAGGCACGATGATAGAGGGTGGCACCACAACAGAGTTTCTCAGCATCGAAGGGCAGGGAACCGAAGGTGTCATACTACGGAGAATCGGCCACCCTGTGTAGCTTGACATTCTCAATTGAAATGTACCTGTTATCCTTGCGACCAGGAAGTGGAGGCAAAACAACTGTACGTGTACCCAGTACTCCAAGTACCGGGACTGGTGCACGATAAGAGGGGCCAAACTCCTTCTTGTTCTCCACCTTCTCACGGACCAGGTCACCAACTCGAGGTAGCCAGCCGACTACCGGAATCAGGAGCGCTTCTTCGGATGTAGAGGGCACGTGTTCCTTTGCTAGAGTGTCTCTGGCTTCTTGTAGATTCTGCAATACAGCACAGTGGTCATCTAGGTCAAAAGGCGCGGCAGCCGCCGCCATGTCTAGACCATCAAGGTCTGGAACAAACATTCTCACTCCAAAGAGCATCATGTATGGGGTCCTCCCACCCAGAGACCTTCTAGGGAGGTTATTAAGTGCACGTTGGACGTCATACAAGTGGGCAAGCCAGTTCCGGCCTGTACATAATACCTTGGCTGTCAATGATTGCTTTAGGTCACGGTTCATTCGTTCCACAACACTATTGCCCTCAGGCCGGTATGGAGACGAAAATTTGACTTGGACCCCCAAACTTCTCATAGCTTCTTTGTACGCCTTAGAGGCGAACGCCGGGCCCTGATCAGAGTGAAGGGTACCACATGCAAAACTCCCTATAAAGACACGCAATACTTTGATGACAGTCCTGGCATCAGCACTCCTTTGTGGCCACACCCACAGAAAACGTGTGCACGAATCCACTGCAACCAAGATGTACTTGTACGCAGTATCAGAGGTAAAAGGACCGCAGTGATCTAAATAAACACACGCAAGTGGTTGATTAGATATATGCAGCTGCGTTGGAGGTAGACGCGCAACAGAAGAAGGTTTAATCTGCTGGCAAATGTCACAATGAAGCACATAAGCCCGCGCTTGTTTATACAAACCGTACCACCAGTAACGCTGCTGCAAAAGAGACACAGTTGCCGACACTCCAGCATGCGCAGACGCAACACCTTCGTGGGCAGCCGTTATCAAAGCTGGTCTGCTGTCCGCGTTGGGAATCACTCTATCACCAACGTCGTTAATCCTCACTAACGGGACTTTATCAGGACTTAAGTGATAATGGTATCGAGAAGGAAAACCTCTAGGGAAGTTTGTCCCAGTCTCAGAAGCAGCAATAGCTGCCAAGATGTCAGCATCAATCTTAGATTTTGATCTTGTAACTGCTGCTACTAAATATGTCGCCACTGCGGTTTTTGCTGCCTCGTCAGCCAAACTGTTACCGACAGCATGGACACCAACTCGTTGGTGACCAAGAGTGTGAATTACATTCACAAGTGGCAGACTCCCTTTAAGTTCTGCCACTCGAGCCCAAAGCGTTTTATGCTTCACTGTGCCACCTTTGGAATCACGAAAACCATTCATAATCCAAAAAAGCAAATTGTCATTGTAAGATTGAACACAATAGTAAGAATCACTAACTATAAGAGTAGTGACCCTGTGATCAGCAAACTCAAGTGCAAGCATTAGAGCATGAAGCTCCGCCAACTGCGCGGTACAATCACCCAATGACTGCGTATGCACTGCATCAGATTGGAACTCTCCATTTACGAAAGTACAGACTACAATTGCGCAAGCCGCTGAATAGGAGTGCTTCGATCCAGTTGCGGGTTGCGCCGACCCGTCAGTGTATATGACACAATGGTATTCCTCGATGGGGCGCAATGACAGAGGAGCAGGATGAACGAATTCATACTCCAAACTCTCCTGAGTCTGCAACGCCGCGTCAAAGATGTATTCGACGTCAGGCGAAGCTAAGGAGGTCGCCCATTGTATCCACCTTGGATGCAAAGCTTTAGAATTCGGTACACTAGCTTTAGTGACTGCTTCCAGTGCAGGAAACGGTGTTACCACTAGCATGCGTTTTCCTTGTGATAGAGCTCGTTCTTTCAGGATCGCCATCTGAACTGCCGTTAAGACTTTCTCAACAGTGGAAAAACGCAGCTCAGCCGAAGTGTACAGATGAGATTTATAAGCAATGGGGACTGTGTCGCCCTCATTGAACGTTAAGTACGTGAAACCCTCCGCGCCTGGAACAATTCTAATGACCAGGTTGGTGTGGTTGTCACGAGTTTTTAAATATTTAGCAGTAAGAAGATCAGTCTGCAAAGAATACAATGCTAATGAATGCTCTGGCAGCCAGCAAGATCTGGTAAAAGTTGGTTGTATCAAGGCATAAAGTGTCTTGATACGCTGGGCATAATCAGGAATGTAGGATCGACCGAAATTCAGAAACCCCAGCAGGGATTGTAGTCTTTTTAGTGTCGTAGGGATACGAAGGCGTGCGCATTTCTCAAGGAATTACGGTGCCAAGCCTCGACCCTCATTATTGAGTTCGTACCCCAAGAACAACACTGTAAACTCAGCAATGTGGGACTTCTTAAAGTTAAACTTGTAACCGAAGTCTGCAAACATAGTCACTATGTTATCCACAAGAGCAAGGTGTGGAAGCAACTCGTCGTCAGTCAGATAGATGTCATCAACATACGAGTATGCCTCCGGGTCTACCATCTCCAAGAGAGAGACCACGCGAGCGGAAAAAACTCCAGGGCTGTTCTTATAGCCCATCGGGAGCCTCTTAAACAATTTTTGTTTTCCACCCGAAGTAAATGCCGTCCACTCATAACTATGAGGGGCCAGGTTATGGCAATAAAAGCCATTGGATAAGTCGAGCGTGGTTTTGAAACGTTTTCGCACAAGACTATCGACGAGAGCCGAACTATGAGTATTTTGTACCGCACACGTCCGGCAATGCGAGTTTAAATGCCGGTAATCCAAAACTAGGCGGTACGACCCGTCAGGCTTCGTCACAGTGAATAAAGGATTATTCATGGGTGACACACATGTCTCAATCACTCCTTGATATTCCAATTGTTCAAGGATGGACGCGACGTGAGATCTTGCCTCGCGACGCATGGGGTATTGGGGTTGAGGCTGGGGATCGGACCGCAATGGAATCTCATGATTGGGAGAACATTTATCCCAGCCAACCTGATTACGATACAGCGCAGGCGCAAGCACCTGTGCCCACTCCCCGGCTAACCTATTAGACTCATCCGTGGGCACTGCGTGCCCAAAAGAAGGAAGAATGACTTCCTCTCCCCTTGGAGCGTCTAAAATGAAAGCCGGAGGCCAATCTTTCTCCGCCAAAAGAATATCATAGGTGGTCGTAAGATTATCCCAAAACACCACTTTAATTTTGCGTTGTATGTCACCCTCAATATTAAGGACTATTTCAAATAATCTTTCTGGGGGAGCTACGCGAGTATCAGCAGTTTCAACTGTCACATAAATGTCAGTTGCTGTCGCCTCCAGAAATGGACGCGATGCTTGCCGCACTACTGTAACTTCCGCCGCGCTGTCTAGCAGCGTTAGTGCCCATGTCAGGTTCCGAAGCTGTGTCTGCACCATCTGAGGCATATCTCGCTGAGATAGCAGCAACTTTCTTTATCTGAAACGGTGTACGTTGTCTGGCAGTGTCTTCCTGCTTGCCTTTACCGTCAGTCTGGCGGGGCTGGTCTCGACCTTGAGTACCCCGTCCTCTCCCACGCTCTCCACCACCAGTGTGAGAAGTCGATGTTTCCTGTGAAGAACGAGGAGAGCGTTGTTCAGAAACCTGAAACCTATCAGGCGACTTAATACGAGTACGATCGCGCAAATCATAAGTGCGTTCACTATACGACTGTACGGGTGAGGCAGAACGAGAAACCTGTTTCTGCTGCTGCTTTTCTTGTTTTTTGGCTCGCCAACTTTGTTTAGGAAAGTTGGGCTTTTCGTCTTTTGTAGACGAACTCACCTTAGTTTGCTGTACTACATCAGTAATTTTGATGGTGGGTTTCACGCCCAATGCACTACGTCCAACCATCCTATAGGCTTTTGCAATAATTTTTGCGAACTCCCTCGGTTTATCGGCATCATCCACAAGTTCCAGCATATTACCAACTTGAAACTGCATGGCATCTCCTTTGAGGTTGCCCATTACCATGGAACAAACCACATCGAAACTGTCGACAAGCCTTAATCCTAATTCAATAGCTGCCTCCGCACCATGATTGTCCTGGACTTTCTTGATGACGGAGGGTAGTACAGACATAGACGGAGTGCCGTAGCACTTCGAATAGGTCGCAGCAAAGACTTTGCCCCAATTGTCACAATCAACAATATCAGGGACCAGGTCCTTCGGCAAAGTAATGGTGAGTATCCTGTGTTTATCCACAGGTGTAGTGTTTGGAAACACGGCTTCCAATTGATCAAATTTTTCCGCAAGCCAGTAAGGAAATTCATCCTTACTGAGGGGGCGCTTGCCGACAACCACATTAACCATAACAGGGCTTGTCACCACCGCGTGATGGTGATCAGCCCCGTGTCCCGCAACCGCAGGTGCTCCCACCTGTACAGTGCGTGACACATACTGCACTAAAGCCCTATGGACAGTAATCAGGGCTGTGTGTAGTGTTCGTAACTCACCCACTCCCACCGTTAGGTAGCGTGGGTGTGGTGTATATCCGGCCAGTACCGGCCAAGTGGCCCCTGCAATGGACAACGGGCCCATTCTCGCCGGTATGACCTCATTGGGGAGGGCGCCATTAAACCAAATTGTATGCTGCCATGCAGAAATAGGTATTTCTAGCGTCCTATATGGGGCATAAACCGCAGGCACAGGCGTGACTGTATATTCGTGGAACAAATTATCGTCCATATCCACCTCCTCAAAGGTCACCCAAGAGTAAAACAACTCATAAGGGTAGGTGGCATCAGCACTGACCACAAAGACCACGGACATCCCGTCATAAGGGACCCCATAAGCCCTCAAATGAGTGCGTAGAGGCACCCTACTATGAGCGGGAATATTAACCGCCATAAGGACACACTAAAGAGTAACAACGATATTTACAGTAGCACTTGGGCTCAAAAGTTGTAACCTTTTTAATTTTCAAGCTTGATAGAACCTTTAGTCAAAACCTAGGTAGGTTATACCGTCACTCTTGTTTTCCGGAAACGAGAGTGAGGGTAGTTGTGGACTAAAAACTCAAGTACTACTAAAGCGTCTCAGATCATAAGACCAAACGTTAGGTGCGCCATGTTGCAGGGATTCTGCGTATGCACAGAACTATGCGCAGGAGAACAGGACCTCAGAGAATTGTGGTGTACCAGAAAACTCCCCTCAGAACCAAGAACCCCTTATCCGACTAGCTTAGTATCCCATTCGTTAACCTAGATCTAGCTAGGTGGTCCCAATGTATAGACAAACCAGAACAAGCGACTTAGATATTTCTCAGGAGTGGTGGGAATCCGAAATACCTGTTCGTATCTATTTGTTAGTCCACAACAGAATAATACAGACACGGTAAAGTTTAAAGAGTTTATTTTATAAACCTCGCGTCCTAAGATGCAGTACTTTGGCTAACACTAGCAGACTAACAGTACAGATCAGAACCATAAGCATTGTTATAATACCATACAAAATGAAAGGAGCAATCATACTAATAATGACAGTGGTTTACAGCCACACTCCTTTCCCTAGAATCTAATACATTATTATTAGACTAGTAGAAGGTCTCTTAGGTTAACAGGGGGGACCCCATACCGTATAGATCAGCTTAGTAGAATCACAACAAAGGATCAGCTAGCTCTCTCATGCATCAGCTCTTCTGTTCGAATGAATGTAAAACCAAACTGTTCTGTAATATTAAAGACGCTTGTCCTTCAGATATTGGCAGCTGTATGCATGATATGTCTAGAAAGTGGTACGATCAATCTAATCACAACACTCTGTACCTTCTAGTGACCCAGACTCGTTCTTTGCATGATGTACAGACCAAGGGCACATTTCACTTTTAAGAATGTGAAACAACAGTTTGTTATCCTGTAAGGCAAAGTCGAGTCAGTATTTCTAAAATGAATAACACATAACAACAGTGTCGTGTGCAGCGCAGCAGAAACGACAAGCTGGCTTGCTAACAATTACCTCGGTTATGCTAACTTAGTGTTGTAAATAGGGCGTGGCTTAACCCATCCCACAGCCTCTTGCTCAGCAGTAGGAAGTGCTGGATCTTCTCTACAACCTTTGACACTAAAAGTAACCTCAATGGCTTGCTGACTTGCCCCCTGTTCAGGAGGTCTAAGGGTCATCAAAGACTTCATCTCCCTATCACTGCTGTTGGACTTTGCAACCTGTTAGTCCGGCAGCTGAACTCAACAAGAATCAGCGCTTCTCTTTACCCAAGATCCGCACTTTGTTTTGTCAAAGATTGGCCCATCATGCCCGACCAGCGCTACGATCTACCAAGGAAGTGTGTGCCAAATGAAATATTCGCTGCATTCCTTTCCGACATGTTGCCTATGTGACACAGAGTCGTGGGTGATGACTGAACTGTATCAGCCTGCCTTCGAAAAAGTGGAAACCAACGCTGTGCACCAATGTTGGCAGCTCGTCTGCAAACCCCAGGTGAAGGGCCAGATTGAGGGAGATTGCTGCATCTGCTTTTCTTTCAACCTGGACATCTGAGTCTGTCTCGACCACTCGAGGACACCCCAGTGAGGCCCATCGCAACACCGCCTTCCTGCCAGGAGAGAACACAGCAACGCAGGCCCCGACCACGAGGCAGACGACCCCGTTGCTTCATCCGGAGAAGGTACTGTGTGTAACGGGACCAACGAGGTCCCTGTAGCCGACATGCGATCTCTTGTGGGCGGCTGAAATTGCCTCAGTATACTGCCCGACCAGCGCTGCAATCTACCAAAGCTGTGTGTGCTGACTGAAATCATCACCGCATTCCTTCCCGACGTGTTGCCTAGGTGACAAGGAGTTGTGGATGACAACTGTACGGCATTAGCCCACTTTCGAGGAAGTGGCAACCAACGCTGTGCTCCAACATTGGCAGCTCGTCTGCAACCCCAAGGTGAGGGGCCTGATCGAGGGAGATTGCTGCATCTGCTTCTTTTAACCGAGACAGCCGAGTCTATATCTACTGCTCAAGGGCAGACCAGTGAAGCATGTTGCAACACCGCCTTCTGGCCAGGAGGGACCACAGCAACGTGAGCCCTGACCACAAGGCTGACGATCCCGCTGCTTTGCCCGGAGAAGATACTGTGTGTAACTGGACCCTTGAGGTCTCTGTAGCCGACCTGCGGTCTTGCAGGCGGCTGAAATTGTTTGAGTACACCGGTCTCGAGGGACCTGTCGAAAACTCTTGTTCTAGTGGCTGAGGAGCACTGTGTGCAAGTAACTATTCCCATCCCTTTGTTTGGATTTGTGTTGTTTTACCCCGGTCTAGAGTCACCATCAGTAATCTGTGAATCATGAGTATTTTCAGTGACACTTTGGAAGTTCATCAATTGAGTACTTATGATTCAATTTTTCTTATTTTGGTCTTGTTTAAAACAGTAAAAGAGATACTGTTTATTCAGTGTGGAGTCTGTTTGTGGTGTTTGCACTATGTTGCTGTATTGTTAAGAGTGCACAAGTTCTTTACACATTATCTCTTGGGTTAAGCCTGACTGCTCTGTGCCAAGCTATGAAAGGGTGAGCATAGATTGATTTAAGTGAGTCCCTTACTTACCCTGACTAGAATTGCAGTCCCTGCATGGACAGGGTGCATTCCTCTGCCAAATAATGAACCAATTTCTGACGCAGATAATATGCAGTGGGTACAGGTGGCAGGAGTATTGGTCAGAGCTCCAGATCATTCACAGTGGGTTTTGAGAGATGGGTATAGGCAAATTCCAGGCAGTTGTTAAATGATATCATTACAAAATCCAACAAATTAATTGAACATTATTAATGAATGGAAATCAGGGTGGTCTAGTGAGAGCGGTTATTAATCAATGTGAGACACTGGAGCAGGGAGTATCCCAAGCGGAAGACAAACATGCCACAGACACTAGTGACACCACGGCCCACGCGTTAGACATGGCCCAACAAGAATACAGAACATAGGCATGGGAAGAGGCGAAAATCAGAATCACCAAAACACAACATACAATTTATGAGGTTGGGGATAAGACGGGCAAGTTGCTAGCTTGGTTAGATAGGCGAGGCAGGGCTAGTCGATGGGTGACACAAATAAGGTTAGAAAATGGGACAACCACCACGGACCCACAGCAGATAGCTGATGCATTAGCGGCCCATTACAAGACGGTATACCCACCTACAGCCACGACCACTATAGCCGATAACCTGGCCCTCCTCAAAGATCTCCAGATGCCAACATTGGATGCTACTGCGACTCAAGAACTGGAGGCAGATCCGACTCCAGAAGAACTTGAAACAGCTATAGGAGCGTTGCATACAAGGAAGGCCCTAGGACCCAACGGTATACCCGTTGAATTCTATAAGAGAGCAGCGACCCATCTAGTACCCCACCTGCTTAGTATGTACAGGGACTGCTTAGACAGAGGGTAGCTCCCCAGGGATCAGCGTCTAGCGACTATAGTGGCAATACACAAGCCAGGCAAACCACCGCACGAGTGTGCGTCCTATCGGCTAATCTCGTTGATCAATGCAGAAGCCAAAATACTGGCGAAGGCATTGGCGATTAGGCTGCAACCCCATCTTGCGATACTGATCCACCCGGATCAGTTGGGATTCATGCCAGGTCGCAGCACGGCACTCAACCTGAGGTGAGTATGTAACGTTATGGCATGTATACCTACAATACAGGAAGACGCAGTTATTCTCTCCCTAGACGCACGTATGGCATTCGACCTTGTCGAATGGCCATTTCTCTTCGCCACCCTTCGACATCTGGGATTTGGCCCCAAATTCTGTGCGTGGATACAACTGCTGTATGATAGGCCGTTGGCACAGGTGGTGGTAAATGGTAGTATTTCGTATTTCGGCCGAATTCCCCCTGGGAAGGGGGACGAGGCAGGGTTGCTCCCTGTCAGCGTTCCTATTCGCGCTGGTACTGGAACCATTGGCAGCATGGATATGACAGGACCCGGTGATCCGAGGGTTAAAATGGACAGCGGGTTGGGAGGATCGCATCTCGCTTTATGCAGATGATGTGCTAATCTATATGGCATCCCCAGCGTGTTCCATAAACCGGTTATTAGACATTTGCACTGCATATGGGAAAGCATCAGGCTACATCATAAACTGGACAAAATCTCTCATGTACGTAGTTTGTGGTTCCCCTCCACGGCTCCCATGGAATTGCGAGATGCAGATCGCCGACAGGGATTTAAATACTTGGGATTGTTCATAACGACCCAGCCCACCGAAGAAAATCTTATGGAGCCCCTAAAACGATTTTGCCGTGATGTCAAATATTGGCGATCACTGCCACTCTCACTATTAGGAAGAGCAGCCCTCTTCAAAATGATGGCGCTCCCCAGATTTATGTATGCCCTGCAAAAAACCCCATTCACAGTTCCCCCCACTTACCTTAAAGCGATAGATGCCGAGGTGAGCATTCTTCTGTGGGATGGCAAACCAGCGCGCATAGCGATGCACAAACTGGTGAGGGGCTGGTACGACAGGGGCATCGCACTTCCGGATATAAAAGGGTACTATTGGGCCTCCCAGCTCATTGTACTAAATCATGCCCCCCAAGAGGAACCAGCATTCCATATGGATCGGCATGTTCTTGAAACAGAAGCAGTTATGGGTGTACTTTACAATAAAACAAAGAACACTACTCTTACAGGTCCAACAGCACATACGGTCCGAATATGGTTCACAGTGCAACGAGCACTAGGATGGGAAGGGGTTCTGACACAGGCGACGCCACTTGGGACACCCGAAAGTTAGGCAAACTGTGCAACACTAAAGGGTTCAGACAATGGGACTTAATTGGCATCTACAAGATAGGGGATCTGTGGAAAAAGGGTGAGGTCATTCCATTCTCCCAACTTCAAAAAACATACGGGCTGGCATCAACGGAAACGTTTTGCTACACACAGATCAGACACGCACTCATGGGGGCCACCCCGTCAGGATCGCAATTGCCAGAGGCCGCACCACTACAGACTTTTAACGGATTATCTGCATAAAAAAGCCATCTCCCTCACCTACCGAAAAATAGTAAACAATCAACCAGACCCCACGATCACCCTTAGGGAGCGTTGGCAGACTGATATAGGAGACTTGGACGAGGCAGACTCGCAGGAGGCGGTGGCGTCCCCGCGAGAGGTTGTGATACCCTCCAAATTAAAGCTAGTGCAATTAAAAATCTTGCACCGAATATATTTTACATGCATAACTCTTCACCGATTAGGTCGGGCAGACACGCCACTCTGCCTACGACAATGTGGGTTGCCGGGCACATTCTACCACACGCTCTGGGAATGTCCAGGAATCACATCCTATTGGGAGGCAGTCATGCACACGATCTCACGGGTTAGTAGGACAAACGTACTACTGGAACCCAAGAGATGTCTACTCAATATTTGGGAGCCTACAGACCTGAACCAAATGGCTCAACAGTGGGTAACATTGGGTATGACAATAGCAAAACGAAATAGAGCCCAAAACTGGGGAACTGGACTTACTCCTACATGTCGTAGATGGTGTTGTGACATGGACGTCGTGATGGTGGCAGAGAAAGCAGTCTATGTACATAGAGGGTTCCCCAAGAAATGGACTCAGATATGGGGAAGGTGGAATGCTTATCGGGGCAATATATGTGAGCCCCCACGAGAGGAGCCGATATCAGATGTCAGTGACTAACCAAACAGGGCCCAACAGATGTAACGATGCTTGTGATCACATGAGTTAGCCAAGTTACCAATGCAGAATAGACATGTAAATGATGGATAATTGAAATCGTCGAGACCTGTGTTTTATGATTCCTTATTACACCATGTATGTACCATTAAAACTGCTTACTATGTAATGCGGATTACCAGTAACAAAATGCTAATAAAAAATGTTTTTTAAAAATATATATATTTTAAAGGGTATTGTGGCCATGATTAATACATAAAAACCCTGAAATGCTGCAGTATGGTAATGCCACCACAATACACTGATTATTACCTCTCACATGACACCACTGACAACATCAAGAATTGCATCAATAATATCACCAATAGCATCATTGATGATCAATGATGGAAAACACCACTCCATCTTTGCACTTCAGCTTGCTGCAGTGGAAGTACAATCTTTCTTTTGTATATAATGCCTGTGAGGACACCTAGCTCTTTACAGAAGAATTGTATATTAAGAACAGCATGTAATGTCTGTCAGGATGGCTACTACCAGCAGCCTTTCTTCCATTTAATCAAGACGATTATGATAGACACAATTATGAGATGGGTGGTGTTGCCACACCCCAATTTAACAGGTGTGGTAACACTAGACCCAATTTTATCGATGAGGAAAACCACCCAAGAAAATTGCTTTAAGAAAGAACTGCTTGGCAGCTCAGACTATTTTCCTGAAATCCCCGCCACCCCCTACCCCACGACCCTCAGCCAAGATACATGAGGATTATCTAAGGCTCCCCATTGCAAGAAACATATTTACCCCTCTCTCCCACTTAGTTCCTCAGTGCTGCGCACAGGAGACCCCGCACATATTCACCACCTGCTCAGAGCAAGGGGTAAACATGTCTGTTAAACCCCATGAAATTGGGAATTCCATGCAGAATATTGTCTGGGTCTGCCCTTTTACTCCCTACTCTGTGGGAATTTAACTCACAATACAATCAAATATGTGCAGAGATACTGGTCAGAAATGTTACTTCCAGCTACCCAGTATCTCTACACATACTTACTCCTAGCTTACATCAGGAGCGGCTCCTCTGCAATGGCGGAGGAGCGTCGCCCCACTATTCAGAGTCAGTCACAGAAAAATAAAATGATATTAAAACAATATCATTTTATTTTTCTGTGACTGCCTCTCACATGATTTGTAGGGTGGGCGGGCCGGGCCGGGCCATAACACGGAGGAGTGGTGGGCACTTAGAAGTGTGCATGTCAGTTTGGACGGCCATCTTAGGTCGGCCAAAAGAGATGCACATTTCTATTTCTACCACCCAGCTGTGTAGCACAGCTGGGTTGGAAAGAGGCCGAAGGCTCCCAGGCACTGTCTGAGTGGCTTCTGGATTGCCTGGGGATCCTGAGCTTTCCTAGAGACTGCCGGGGGTGAAGCACCGAGGCAGCCGTCGGAGGCAGCAGCAGCGAACGGTAAGTTTCTAAAAATTATTATTTTCTGCAAAATTACCCCCAGAACCTCCCCCACCTGTCTCCGCCGACTCCCTCCCCCACCCCCCGATACCCTCCTTTCCTCCTTTCAGTTTGTGGCAGCCACCACTGGCTTACATCAGGGCCAAAGAGCATTTACAAACACAGAAATAGTGTCCGTATGGTTGAATTTCAGCATTCATTAATATCAGACATTTGTCAGGAGTGTGTGCCTTTCCTGGAAGACTTCTTGCAACAGTTGCTAAAAACCCTCAAACTTTATGGGTATTCGCACACCCCTTGAAAGTAGTTTCATATAGTTGAACTACAAGTAAATTTTCTGCTGTTGCAGGCAGCAGTAGGTGTGTTGTGGGAAATAGCACTCAATATTTACAGAACACTTGTGTCATATTCATGCTTGCAACCCTGTCTAGGTGGAAAATGTTACACACTGGTGTACCCAAGGAAATCTACAACTGAATAGAAAGTCATGAATTTGATCCAAACATTGGATCAAACCTACAGAAGGCAAGGCCAGACTTTACCAACTGGCCCTTTGTGAATCATGAGACAAAAGGAGGGACTGACGAGGCTGTTTTCCACTCACAAAGGAATGGGAGGTCCAGTAGGAACAAGGGCCCCTAGTACAATAATAACAAAGGATGTTCCTATAGTTCCTCAGAGATAGAGTATTATCAACACGAAGGTTGTGGTGGATTAATGCACCATATAGACCTTAAAGAAAATCCATATGTCTGATTTAAATGCCCTCACACACCCTTGCAGGTGTCATGCTTCATCATGTGGGCTGCTCCTCGCCGGGCCGGCGGTGCAATGCCTAGCGGGCTCCCTAAAAAAGGGGCACTTTAGCGGAGATCTTTTATCCGACTGCCGTATAGGTGAAGTGCGGGTGTGGGGCCTGGTTAATGTAGATATAGAACAGTGAGATTAAAATAAGATTAGGAGTGCCTGGTGAAAGTAAGTTTTATTCTGACGGCCTCCTATCTTAATTTAAAAACGTGTGTACATGGCTCTTATAGGAGTGTAATGGCTCTTGTTAAGGTGGCATGTAATTTACAAAAGTCGGTCAACATGTTTCTCGCTAGGAGCAATTATGCTCGCGATTCTTCAAGACCTTAATGAAAGAAAGACTATCTACATTCAAAAACCTACTTAGGTTAGGGTTATATGTCAATTCGTAGAATCCAATCCAATCCCTATGCCAACATTAATAGATCATACTCTGACGTGGGTTCCTAATGAAATTAACCTTGTTGTCAATTTTATCTGTTACTAATTTGGGGTGACAATGCCCCATACTTTAATTAACTCATGCTATGATAAGGTGCACACTGTTACTACTTTTCTCCCCCTAAACCCTGATTTTACTATATACTCTTTTGCTGTGCAAAAAATATCAGGCTCAATAAAGGGTCAAGAATTAGGACACAACATGGGGCACTGACATTGTGTGCATTTTCTATGACAAGTGTCTATTAGACTAGAATTCGGAGTTTATAGAGTGCTTCTCAGATGTGTATTTTTTGTGTGTTAAGACAACCAGTCCTATTAATTTGAGGAAGTCCGACTCGTGTATAAGCCCACCGAGTACTGTTGATGCCAGGATAGTGACTGACTAGGGTGAGTTACTGTGGCTCGGATGTGTGCTGTGTTCTCTAGATGTTCCACATCGGTGAGTAGTCACTTTAGCTCACCAAGGGATACACCACTGCGGCTCCTTCACAATTGTGACGAACGTTGCGACACCGCCCCACTTTTTAATTCAAGTTATAGAGTGTGTATCACATTGAAGGTTTTACCAATTGTTTTTATCATAAGCACCTGTTTACTTGTTTGACAATACCTTTTCTCCATTTCAGGTAGCTCCTGACACTGACAGGTATTGAATCTGGACGCAAAGACGTAGATTGACATATAACCCTAACCTAAGTAGGTTTTTGAATGTAGATAGTCTTTCTTTCATTAAGGTCCTGAAGAATCGCGAGCATAAGTGCTCCTAGCGAGAAACATGTTGACCGACTTCTGTAAATTACATGCCACCTTAACAAGAGCCATTACACTCGTATAAGTGCCAAGTACACACGTTTTTAAATTAAGATAGGAGGCCGTCAGAATAAAACTTACTTTCACCAGGCACTCCTAATCTTATTTTAATCTCACTGTTCTATATCTACATTAACCAGGCCCCACACCCGCACTTCATCTATACGGCAGTCGGATAAAAGATCTCCGCTAAAGTGCCCCTTTTTTAGGGAGCCCGCTAGGCATTGCACCGCCGGCCCGGCGAGGAGCAGCCCAAATGATGAAGCATGACACCTGCAAGGGTGTGTGAGGGCATTTAAATCCGACATATGGATTTTCTTTAAGGTCTATATGGTGCATTAATCCACCACAACCTTCGTGTTGATAATACTCTATCTCTGAGGAACTATAGGAACATCCTTTGTTACCTTTGTGAATCATGCTACATATATTGTCTACAAAAATATCTAGCGGTTTGTAGTGGTACTGCAGGAGTATGCCTGTGAGCATATGCATAATCTGTATGCAGAAAGTGGTACTTGCTTTGCACTATAAGCAATCTACATAATGAATTGAAGGGTTTTGATTTTTTAAATGATGAAAAGCTGGGCATTTTGTTTCTCACCGAAACACAGCTTTTGGAATGGGCCAATCCGACTTTAGTTATTACTATTCCACCTTGCTAGAAATGTCTCAGGAAAGACCGTGAAAAAGGTAGAGGTGGTGGGGTAGCAATAATTCATGGAGTGAGTATGAAGGTGTATCATTCCCTCTCGAGGGATTTGTAGATGCTGAAGCATTGGGCTTTTACCTGACCTTGTCCCCACACCAGTCCATGACAGCTGTTCTTATTTACAGACCTCCTGGTCATGCAGGTCCATTTCTGAAATCATTAGGAAGCACGCTAGCCACTTGGACTCTTGGGTATGCTCATTTTTTTTTTTTTAGCTCTTGGGGACCTCAACTTCCATATGGATAAACCTTCAGACTCTGAAGTCTCCCTACTTTTAGATACTATAGGGCCGATTCACAGAACTAATCTGCAATAAAATCCTAAAGTTACAACTTTTGGTATTCACAGAAGGCATTTAGTAGTTGTAAAGTTAGGACTCCTAACTTTACTACTACTAAACTGATATAAAATCCTAAACTTACTACTTTTGGTATTCACAGAAGGCATTTGATAGTAGTAAAGTTAGGACTCCTAACTTTACTATACTAAATGCATTTTGTGAATACCGAAAGTCGTAAAGTTAGGATTTTGTCTCAGTTTAATAGTAGTAAAGTTAGGAGTCCTAACTTTACTACTACTAAATGCCTTCTGTGAATACCAAAAGTAGTAAGTTTAGGATTTCATCTCAGATTACTTCTGTGAATCGCCCCTATGCCATCACTTGCGCTTGACCAACAGGTACACGGCCCAACTCATCAAGGTGGTCGCACACTAGATCATGTTTTTTCCAACTTGAGCCCGGACGTGCCTGATCCTGTTCTTCTTGTGTGGTCTAATCACCACTTAATTCAATTTAATTGCCCATGAACGTCGAAAGTGCATTCCACCATGGAGAAAAACTCACTCTTGCACTCTCCATAAAGTTCATCCAACTGATCTGATTTATGCGCTAGAAGCAAATACTCTGCTTCAATCTGGTTCCTCTGAATGTGTTTGGATGATTGGATTAGAGGTACTATCAATGAGTTAGCCCCAATGTCCACACGTCATTCACACAGGACTAAACCAACAGCTCCTTGATTTAATAAGAACATTAGATTAAGTAAAAATCAATGTAAACACATTGAAAGGTAATGGAGGTATAACTACAGTTTAGATGACATGCTTACAAGCTACCACTGAAGAACTATTACTCAGTGGTGCATCTAGCCAAAAAGGTTTTCTTTGAGAATAAGATTGCTGAAGCCGGTAATAAGTCCAAAGAGATTTATAAAATTGGGAAATCGTTTTTGAGCCGTTAGGGCATCTCTAGAGATTGCCAACCTTCGGCAGAATTGTGTGATGCGATGGATTTTTTTTTCTCCCAAAAATATGTTCACCATTCAGGCAAATCTACTAGCGGATATACAATCAGCAGGAATCCACCCTGAGACAATATATTTTTCCACATCTATCAAGGGGAGTCCAACCCTTGATAATGTCAGCACCTTGCCTCTAGAAGACTCCTTAATTGCTATCGAGAGTCTGAAGTTGGGATCTCCTTCCAACCCATGCCCTCCTTTAATGTTGGCTAAAGTAGCCCAGGTTATTAACCCGATTGTAAATAGAGCATTGAACACCTCTTTGCAATCTGGCACGATTCCAGCCCATTGGAAAAGCACAAAAATCATATCATTACTTAAAAAACACACAGAGGAGCCCAAAATACTGGCTAATTATAGACCTATCTCCCTTTTCTCTGCTTTCTCTACAATATTGGGCAAATTTGTCAACTCGTAACTGTCGCAATTTTCGGAGGAGAACAATCTTGTACACACTTACCAGTTGGGCTTCAGGCCCCACTTCAGCACTGAAACTATGCTACTAGAAGTTGTGGAATATGTAAGAAGCGCCATGGACATAGGAGGCGAGGCCATCTTGATCATGCTGGACTTATCGGCGGCCTTTGATACTCGACCACATCAAAGGCTCCTCCATGCAATCGGAATTAAGAATATTGTTCTGAATTGGCTTACCTCTTTTTTGGACGAAAGAAGCCAAGAGGTCTGGAAGCCTCTTTTCTTTTCTAAAGCACGCAGATTGATGGTTTGTGTACCTCAGGGTTCGGTTCAAAGCCCTACTTTATTTAATGTTTATCTTACCCCATTAGCGGTATTGACGGATTCTTAAGGAGGTAACGTAATTTCTTATGCTGATGACACCCAGCTCCTCTTCTCATGTGGAAAGGGAGAAGCGTTTGCTGGGGGAGCTATTAAAAACGGCCTCTCTAAGATGTTTCAGTAGCTGGAAATTAATCCGTTAAAATGCAACTCGGATAAGACCAAGATTAGGATCCTTGGTTCATCTTTACCGGATTTATGGAGATCCTTCTGGCCGAAGGATGCTCCACACCCGGGCACTCAACAAGGCTCAATAAAGAACTTAGGCATCAAACTCGATAGTGCCCTTTCCTTTCAACCACAGATTTAGGCTCCGACAGGTTCTTGCTTTGGGATGGTTCGGATGTTGAAAAAATTCCAGCCCCTTTTGTAACTGTGTTCCAAGAGACTGGTAATCCAAGTGCTAATAACCTCTAAATTAGATTACAGGAATGCTCTCTACCTAGGTCTTCCGGAGTACCGTCTAGGCAGACTTCAGGTGGTACAGAACTCAGCAGACCAGTTGCTTCTTAATACTTCCCTGAGAATAAATATGTCCTGTCATCTGGAGGCCCTCCATTGGCTTCCCATAAGAAAAAAGGATTCTGTTTAAATCCATGGTCCTGGTACCTAAAGCTCTGTATGGCTCTAGTGCCAGCTATCCGAGGGAGAGGATCCATGACTATGTTCCTTCCAGAAATTTACATTCTTCTTCTGAGCACCTGGCTAGAGTTCCAAAAATCTGGCAGCTCAGAACAGGCGGTAGATCTTTCTCCTATCTGGGGCTGGTTACATGAAATAAACTCCCTTCGGAGCTACGTACTACGCTTGATCTCTCCACCTTCAAGAAAAAACTAAAGACTTGGCTCTTTCGACAATCTGCATAGGTCATGGCTGTGGGTACCGTTATGTCCGTTTAGTGCTGGGAAACTCTTTGAGTAGCTGTGCTCTGTATAACTCACAATAACATAACATAAAATTAAGTTGAAGACAGAGGATTAAACACTTTCTGCTCTGGATATGGGGTAATTTAGACCTGAGCTGTATTGCAAAAAACAGACACAACCTACTTTTGCACTAACATTTCTACGACAGCCAATCACAAGCGGAGTGTAAAGGGTACTTACTCACATTTTGCACATGCTGTTAACACCAGCATTCTGGCAGTGTTAATAGTGCATGTCCTGGTTCATTCATATTTTCTCCATTTGAGAATCAAGATTTTCAATTTGCGAACCGATATGCACAATTTTTTTACACTTGGGTTCTGGAGTAAATGAAATAAAATTAAAAGCAGCAGACTGACTAGGAGGGAGAATTACCCCCTGAGTTTGTTTCATTAAATGTTTGAAAAAAAACAATTGAGAGCACCTTTCTCAGAAGGTCAAACAAAACATTATGGCCGACCACAGAGGAAGCAGCTGAGAGGTCCATTCGGTGGACCTGCCCGAGGGGCCTCCTATATCCTGGGCTGTTCTCAGATCACCTAAGACAGCAACAAGGATTGTCTATGGACACATCCTTTGTACCTAGCGGTTATTAGGTCTTCAGCCATGCCTTGCACCCATTCGCCCATTCACAGTAGATGAGGTGTGGCCTTCAGCCACGCACTATACCTGGTCATCCTTGCTCCCCTATTTCTCCGTGAGCTTCCGGCATGGCCAGCCAGACCTGGGTAAGAGTTTGAGCCATGCCCTGTCCACAGCCTTCTTGCATCCACTGCATCCCTGCACCACGTTCCACACCTCAGTGTCCATAACGCAGGCTTTCCTCCTACCAGCCTTTCACCCTCTACCATCTTGGCATGGTCTGTGCATGGGTGGCTGCTCTGATTACAAAAATTATATTTTCAACCCCAGTATTGCTCAGGGTGGTAAAATACCCATTAATTGTTTCCTTAGATTGCACAAATCACATAATTCCTGTCCATGAAGGATTTAATCAAACTGGAGGCTCAGACTCTGTCTAATTTCCATTTCTAAAGCTAAATCATTTCCAAGTATATTAATGCCTTTGGATGATGAAAATATAAAAAATCTCTTTCTAACTTCATGATTGCCCTTTGTTAAATGGCAGTTTCTCCGTAAAAGTAAAACAAACCACCCTGAACATTCTATTGCAATCAGAGCCCATTGTTAGCTGAACACTGTACACCCAAATGTGGTTCTAATAACAGAATTAAATTTAGAGTTTAGAGTAAAACCTGGCCTTCTGAAGAACTTACTTGAACATCCTTCTAACCGTTTTTCTAAACACAACATATTTAACTGTTATTAAAAAACATTCCCTGTTTAGAAATAAAAATGTGTATGCAAACACAGCCACAATAAATATGTAATATAAAAATACATAAAAAGTAACAAGTGATATGATCTGTTAAAACCATATCAGGGTTCTGGAGACATTGACTAGTTCATGGGAAAAAAAACTTTTCTTTTACTAACAGCTTTGATTATATTTTACTAATCACATCACAATAGCACAACAATGGAGTAGAAACTTTTTCTTCCAATCCACACAAAATGCTACTTTTTTAAAAAACCCTGCACCGAAAAGCAGAACAAAATACGGCCTGCATAAGGAGTGAATCCACATGCACGATCCTTTGCTCTGGAAGCATCCGTCCCAGAACGAGGCTTAGCACTTGAAGCTATTTTCTAGGTATGTCAAATCAAAGTGTCTCTGATGAACTGGAGCGGTGTTAATAATCCTCTAAGGATTTTGTTGCTCCTCACTAGATCTACCAGTTCAAATCAATTCATTATGAAATAGCATTTTCTGAATGAAATGTAGGGCACATTAAGCACCACAATAAAGGCTGACAATCAAACCATGAAGGTTTATTAAATGTTTAAATCATTATAAAAGCAAAATGAATGATTAGAAGTTAGTCAATTAGTAATTTAAATCAAGAAATAACATGAAAATCAGAAGAAAATGAAAAATATGAAAATAGCAGAACAAAGTATAGTTCAGCACAGGTAAAATAAGTCAGAGGTCAGAGGTTAGTTCGACATAGTGTCGCCTTCTAAAGATCAGGGGAGAGTGAGTCCACACCCCGCAGGATGTGGCCTCTTTTATAGGAAATTACACAAAGAGAAACAGGTCCACACAGTACAGAATCACACCGTGGTCCCAATAAAGCAGGCAGTGGGATAATGAATTACACTAACATAGCAGTCTACGAAGCTTGGAACGAAGCATCATTTTGTGAATGGGAAAGAGATATCATGTTTCAAAACACCGTTTACAAAGTTGCCTGAGTGTACTGTAAGCATGGTGAGAAAAATGTAAATTGATACTTGTATAGCGCACTACTCACCCGCAAGGGTCTCAAGGCGCTTGTACGAATACCGCTGTGAAACCCATCCTGGCTTTCCCTGTGAGGCGTCCACTCCTGGGCACCCCCAAGGTGGAGGCGAGGCATCCTTAGCGTTGTGGGGGCCGTTGTGGAGATTAAGCAAGCTATTGCCCAGAGTTGCAGAGTGGGACTCCATGATTGGAATGGCACCGAGGCGAGAATTATCAGGTCCGTGGAATTTTTGAGCCCAAGACCCACCGAGGCGGGGAATTGAACCCTGGTCCCGGTCTAGACCTCTGCATCAGGGTCTGCCGCTCTAATCATTGAGCCACACTTCTCCACAGACAGAGAGCTGACTGCGTGCTGGAAAGGATGGCTGCAACCATTCTAACAAGCATTGGAAATGCAATAGGTCTCGAATTTGCATAATTAAGAGCTATTGTCGTTGTAAATGACTATGGGCCTTATGTATGAAAGTGTCACTTTGCGATTCTCAAATAGCGATTTTTTGCAAATCGCTATTTGAGAATCGCAAAACACTATGTATGTAGGATTTGCAATAAATTTTGCGAATCCTACATATTCCTTAATTGCGAATTGCAAATTGCGATTCGCAATTAAGGAATACCTCCCCATTCATTCCTATGGGCCTAGAGGCCCA
The DNA here is from genome assembly GCF_964204655.1 of Triturus cristatus. Taxonomy (NCBI): domain Eukaryota; kingdom Metazoa; phylum Chordata; class Amphibia; order Caudata; family Salamandridae; genus Triturus; species Triturus cristatus. The sequence goes on from NC_140587.1 coordinate 301,036,398, forward strand.
TAGGAATGAATGGGAAGACATTCTCAATTTGGGATTCTCAATTAGAGAATCGCAAATTGAGAATGCTATTTCAAGGGTGCCAGGGTGTCAAAAGGACACCCTGTTGCACCCCTGAAATGAGTTGGTGGTAATTTGCGATTCCTTAAATCAAAATTGCACTTTTTCTGTGCTTCTTACATTGCATTTAAGGAATCACAATTTGCGATTCCTTAAATGTAATCGCAAAATAGGGAATCGCAAAATTTGCGATTCCTTATTTTGCGAGGGGTGTTTTGTGTCATACATTGGACACTGCTGATTTGCGATTGCAAACGCTGAAATTCGGCGAATTTCGGCGTTTGCGATCGCAAAATTGCCTTCATACATATGTCCCTAAATCTTTAATCCATGTGTTATGGAGTGTATGTGGTGTGTAGTGTTAGTGTAGATAATACAAAATATAAGTGTAGACAAGGTGCTTAGACTCAATTGAGCATACAGTGAAGCGAAGTGACAGAACCAATGGTGCTAATCTGTTGTGCAGCATGTACTGGGCAGAAGATGATAATTTTGCATAATTGTGTAATTTCTATGTCTCTAAGATGTTTCGACACATGGGAGAACAAAGCGGGATAGGCTTTTTTTAAGAAAGCAAATTAAAAAATTGCGCTTCAACTGCTGTATTTTTGCAGGGGACGCTGTTCGCCTGTCGACTTTCCATACCCACCAACCTTCCAAATTAAACCTCTCCTCCTCACAACGACAGACTTCTGTGAGAATTGATGGACATGTTATTCATTGTATCCAAATACTAATGGGTCTTCCTGCTTATGTTGTCAACAATGTTGTGTATCTTAAAAACTGTCTTCACAATACGATAAAAAAGAAAGAAGACATTCCAGTTTGTCGCCTGAGCTGTAAGGGCATTGGAATACAGGAAACTGAAGAGTCGAGCTGGTGCACCTGAGCCCCTCAACAGCCAACCAGAGCACTGGTATCCAGGGGACCAGATGAAGACATAGCCAGATGAACATTAAACCCCCAAATTAACTGAGCAGAGAATACAAAGACTCTGAAATCACACAGACAGCTCCCGGAACACGAGGCTCCAAGCTGCCGTGTATCTGGCTTCTGTTGGAGCCGATCTCATGGGACTGGGGGCGGAGGCAGCAGAACGAAGTGCCCACATTGCGGATGAGACGCTTTTTTTTTTGCATCTTTTATTTAGCGCGAACTCGACCCAAGGTTTGGAGTGCTGTACATGAGCACCGTATTTACATTACATATTCAGGCACGGGGAGATGAAGTGATTTGCCCAGAATCACAGGATGTGGACGCGACCCCGAGGCTCGAACCCTGGTTTCCAGCACTAAAGTCGGCAGCCTAGCAGACGGACCACACCAGGGGAAATACAGTTTAAATAGAGAACACAAACAAAACAAAAAAAAATGAAACAATGGCAACAATAGCGAGAGCGTGTCCTGCAAACAGGATGAAAAGTATAATACAGAAGGGGGGATAAAGCTCTCCCGTCATAAAGGAGAGCAGTCTGATCAGTATAGAGAGTGAATATGTCACAGATTTCAGTGTTTTGCAGTTATGAGAAAGAATTCTTCACTATAGCTCGTGTGGGTCTCTGTCTGGACTACGGCGCATGATGTGGGTTTTTGGATGGATGCAGTTTCACTGAAGCTGATCTCCGCTTAGATTAGCCTTTATTTCTTGAGAAATGCCCGGCCACCAGCCACGCATCTCAGCAGCAGAAAGTTAACATGAAAAGCCCAGGGCTGCCTGATCGTGACTCACGGCCGGTCATGGAGAGAGCTGACAGGCGCCCTGCTGGCCTTCTGTGGGGCACAGAAACCCATTCGCCCTCCGGCTATGTAACCTGAGCTCCACAGCTTTTCAGCTGAATCGAGGAATGCAAGAGACCGTCACCAGGAGCGAGGCGCTGGCTGCAGCTCCATTCATGCGAGGAGACAGAATCCAGTAACGCGTTTACTATTACGTTAAACGTGGCTGCCATAGTGTGTGATGTATTATGTTAAACGTGGCTGCCATAGTGTGTGATGTATTATGTTAAACGTGGCAGCTACAGTGTGTGATGTAGCACACGACGCGACCTGAAGCATTAAGCATGACTACAAACGTCCTTGTGCCTGAAGGGGGAGAAACTCAATCCCGAAAATAGTGCTTACAAGAGTAGATAACAGCCAGCAGCGGAATTACACTGTAGTTGGTCGGTGCTGCTTCCTGCTAAATGGAAGGAAAACGGAAGTGAGGTATGGGACCACCAACCAACAGAAAGCAAGAGAACAACAACCATGCCATGGTTAAACCAATCACAAGCAGAATGACAAATCACACAGAGTTTCACACACAATACACATTACATTAAGTCTCGCTGAGACAGCGCATGCAGCGCATGCGCTGCCAATCCGAGACCTAATAAAAATCGAGACCAGCACTATCCAATGCTAAAATAAACCCAGTTTCTCAACAATATATTGATTTCACTGTATGTTAATATACATGTTATAAAAACCCTACATCACACTGTTGCATTGTTGTCAGACTTTCCCATCTTCTAATGTTGAGACAGACAGATGCACACAATAGACGTGAGGAAAAGATAAATGTGCAACTGGATAAACCCAAGACAGCCAGGGCCCACAGACACATAAACTAGGGCAGCTCTGGCTTACAGTGCACACCAGGAACACCATGCTTAGAGTTCAACGATGGGGCACTGCCACTTCCACACATCTGAAGCATACATGCAGAGGCTCAACATCACAGGAAGTAGCGGCCAGTGCATTGATATAGTGGTGAGGTTGTGGCATGGCATAGAGGGACGGGGGGGGGGGGGGGGGAGTGCAGACAAACAAGGCAAAAAAAAAAATTTAAAAAAAAATCACTTACCTGCATCGCGCTTCTCTCTTCAGAGTGCACTGCGGCCACTTCTGATTGGCCTGAGTGCTGAGGATGTGCGCTCCCAGTTAAACTGGAAACCTGTGCCTGCTCTCGTCAACCTGGCAACGCAGCTCGGGTTGGAGAGAGCTTCAGTGAGCATGACGGATTGGCTGGCCTGAAACGGCCAGCCAAATCGTCATGCGCACTGATAACAGGGCACACCACTCCCCCTCAGTGCCCGTCATCCCCTGGCCCCACCTCCAAGAATCCACTGTAGGAGAAAATAAAACAATAATAAACATGGTTCATTATCGTTTTCTTTTTCCAGTTTTGCAGCTGCTGGAAGGGGGGGGCGGGGGTGCAGAGGAGCCGCCGCTGACCACGGGGCATGATGAGCAGCCCTGCCCAATGGAAAGAATGCATCGGTGCTGGACTGGAAACCTGATGCAGAGCAGCAGCTCCACTTCATTCCAAAGCTCCCTATTCTCAGAACTGAAAATGCTTCCGTGGTTCTGGCTGGTACCAAGGCACAGGAAGGGTGTGTTATTTCTTTTTTTTATCGTCCCTTAAAGACCTCAATATACCTTGGGGTCCCTACTGTCAGCAGTCTCCCCATCAGCGTTAAGTCTGTTGTTGATTCAGTGAAAACTACATAAACATTTATCAGACAGAGGTGTAAGTAATCTTCTGCACACAACTCCACCAGTTGCCTGCTCAGTCCACCATCAAATGAACCTCAATAACTGACACCTGGCAGAACCCTCGCACCACAACACTCTCTATGCTATGGCCAGCAACACCACAACACTGGTGCAAAAGAGATCTTGACAGTTGACAGAACGTAACAAACTAGTTTGTAGGACAACCAAAGCAACAACAAAAAACATGGAAACCCACTCTACCTTCAAATCTGCCATCAATGCACACCACCTCCTCCTCAAAACCACAAAGATAACAGCCCTCCAAGACGGAATAAATGCCAGCGCACACAACAGCAAAGAACTCTTCGCCATCGTCAAGGAGTTTGCCAGGTCCAACAGCAAGACCACAGACCTCTGCAACAAACTAACCACCTTCTTCCACAACAAGATCAGGTAGATCGTGCCACTTCGCCCGCCACCACCGCACACAAACATGACGCACCTCAACAGACCGTGCTCTGCTGGACCACGCTCACAACAAAGGACACACTCAAGGCCACGAAGAGCATCCACTCAGGTGCCTTGACGGATCCCTGCCGGTACCACATCTTCCAAAGAGCAGCAGCTGCCATTGCTCCGGGGCACAATCAACTGCTCCATCAAAACACCCACCTTCACCGATGACTGGAAACACGCCGAGATCAACCCCCTGCTGAAGAAGCCATCCTCAGACCCGACTGACCTCAAGAACTTAAGACCCATCTCCCTCCTCCTCTTCCCAGCCTAGGTAATCGAGAAGGCCATCAACGCCCAACTCTCTGCGTTCTTAGCAGTAAACCACATCCTGGACACCTCCCAATCCGGCTTCCGAAGCAACCACAGCTTGGAGACCGCACTCTTTACTGCCACCAACGACATCCGCTCCTTCCTCAAGCGGGGCGAGACCACAGCCTTCATCCTACTGGACCTCTCGGCCGCCTTTGACACAGTATCCCACCGCACCCTAATAACAAGGCTCCACAACGCCGGCATCCACAACAAGGCATTGGACTGGATCCACTTCTTCCTCACTGGCCGAACCCAGTGAGTCAGACTACCCCCGTTCCTCTCAGAACCCACAGAGATCAGCTGCAGAGTGCCCAAGAGCTCCGCTCTGAGCCCCACCCTCTTCAACATCTACATGTTCTCCCTCACAGCCATCGTCAGAAGCCACTGACTCAACATTGTCTCCTACACCGACGACACCCAGCTGATCCTCTCCCTCACCAACGTCCCCGCAACCGCCAGAACCAACTTCCACAGCATAATGAAAGCCGTCGCTACCTGGATGAGTGTCAACTACCTCAAGCTCAACTCGGACAAGACCGAAGTACTCCTCCTGGGACCCTCAACTTCAGCCTGGGACGACTCTTGGTGGCCAGCCACTCTGGGATCCCCTGCCACCCCAACAGACCATGCACGCAACCTCTGCAGCAGACTGGACTCACAATGAACTGCCACATCAACGCAGTCTCCTCAGCCTGCTTCCACACGTTCCACCTGCTTCGAAAGACATTCAGATGGATCCCCACAGAATCCAGAAAGATGGTCATCCACTCACTCATCACCAGCAGACTCGACTACGGCAACGCACTCTATGCCGGCATCACACAGAAACAGCTTAAGCAACTACAGAACGTCCAAAACACCGCAGCCAGACTGGTCCTCGATCCACCACCGTGGCCACATCACCCAACACCTCCGACAATTCCACTGGCTCACAGTCAACAAGAGAATGACCTACAGCTCCTCACACATGCATACAAAGCTCTCCATGACGAAGGACCAGCATACCTGAACCACTGCCTCACATTCCACGTGTCCTCCAGACAACTACGTTCCGCCCAGCTTGCCCTTGCCTCTGTCCCCAGGATATACAAGACCAAACACAGAGGAAGATCCTTCTCCTACCTCGCCGCAAGACCTGGACCATCCTGCCCCTCCACCTCAGGCACTCTGCGTCGCTGACCCAATTCAAGAAGGACCTCAAGACCTGGATTTTCGAATGATCCTACCCCCAGAGGGATCAGACCCCAGACCCTCCCAGCGCGTTGAGAGCCTCACAGGTGAGTAGCCACGCTTTATAAGTCCCTTACTGATTGACTAATTGAAAGCACTGCCAGGACGCCATTAAGTTGGACTGTGCAGCCATCAGCAAAAAGATTCCCTTTGGTCCCGGATCCCCAATTAATAAATGCAGCAATATGTCTGAGAACCTTTTGCAAACAAATGGAGAAAAGCATTTAGGACAGAGCAACAGATTGTAAATTCTGAAGGAAGAGATATGTTCCATGAGCTTAATATTTGCAAAGAGCTTATTTATTGGGAGGATTACTTTGCTTTTTCAATATTACATTCTCCCTTCTTACAACACACAGAAGACTACTTTAGCTCTCAAAGCGGAAAAGTGTTTCCGTGGCTCAAAAATAGTTGACGTATCTTGATTCACACCGTACTTTGCCAAGTACATTTTTAAGCTACTATATGCAGTGAACCCGTATTATCCAACGTACTCCTCTGAATTCCTTAAACTGCCTGATGTAAACCCTAACCCCCCCTGTAGTCTTATGAGAGGCCCTCCTTGGCTTCTTCTCAAAAGTAAGAACTGCACCAATCTATTTGTTTCTCTACTTTTAAGGTGAAGCCATGCTACCCGAGTTCACCAAATCACTAGACCCAGGCATTATTAAATAGGAGGTCCATGTTGTGGAGGTGAGACCAAGCCAGGATCAGCAGATTCCTCATAACACCTGTGTCTGCTTCTTACATGAACTGGCTTTCATGGGCGCGGATGAGAAAAAGTTAAAGAGCAGTCTGAGGTATATTTTGCGGTGATTAACTACAAAGGTCACCAGTATTTTCTGCAGCACAGCATCCTGTTGATAACTGAAAAGTTTGAGTATGAAGCCTTGTGAGAAGCTGGCCTGGTATATGATGTCCGCTAATGTAAGTGGGCACCTTGCACCAGTCCAGACAACCCTTATGGTGATTTGAGAGGTCTTTGACAACCTTAGAAGATCTCTAAGTGGTAGCTGTGGAGAGCAGCATTCAGGCTTAGTGCAGAAGTAGTGTAAAGCAGCTTGTTTTACCAGAATGCAATCTTATAGTATAGATTAAGTGAAAAAGAACCACACAAGGCACGTATAAAAATATAATACTCTATAACACATAGGAATATTTCCTATCCGGAGATATGCACAATGCACAAAATACTTTCGCAAAGAAAGATAGTAAGTAGCACGTAATACACAGTGGACCCCAGTGGGGGGACCAAACCATATGAAAGTGGTATAAGAACAACTACTCGTGTCAAGGGAGGACATAGAAGTGCTGGGGACCCAATGGAACCACCCAAGGTGAGTAGATAGGGACCCCACGGAGAGCGCGTGCAGTGTGGGAACAAAACCGTGTGCCCCGTACAACTCTACGGGTAAGTCACGGTTGGAGTTTTAAGGATTAAGGACCCTTCCCAGTGCACTCAGAAGAAACCCCGTGGAAGACAGAAGGTTGGAGAGCCACCCCACCTGTGGATACCCTATTACCCATGTTACCTACACCAGGGAAGTCGAGTGCATATGTGTGCAGTGGTGTCGGAAACCGCTGTCGAAGTCAGTGGAGGACTTCAGGAAAGTGCTGATGTTGAAGAAGGAGAAAGTGTCCGGTGGAATCCGTAGGTGGATTCTATGTGAGAGGTACCTGCAAGCAGAGGGGACACGGTGTATGTCACTCAGGAGTGACCAGGAAACTTGGAAGACGAATGCCCTCCGATGTCGGGTGTTGCAGGATGGATGACGATGACCTTGACTCTCCAGCTGTGACAACCAGGTGATGCTTTGGAGGACCAGGGGCTGTGCACGAGATGTCCTACGAAGAATGTCGAGTGCTGAGGGGTCAGTGTCTCGCGGGAGCACCAACAAGTCTTTGCAAGTGCAACCAACGCAGGAATTGAAGAAGGAGCAACATTGGGACCGGCAAGGTCCAGGAGACTCACCAAAAGCAGGGGAGTCAGGACAGGTCCCGAGCAATCAGGGGAGCCCAAAAGAAACAAGTGTGGCCCTCAAATGGACCCACAGGCCGGAGGCACTGAAGTCGCGAGAGGACTTCAAGCAGCTCACCAAAAGATGCAAACCTCGATGTACAAAGATGCGCTGTGGCTGAAGATTCTGGTCTCTGGAGATGCTCAAGGTGGGGGCGACTTGGAGCCCGAAGATCTTCTTGGAAAGAAGCCAACAAGCCTTTGCAACTGCAAGTTGACTCAGTGCACAGGGGGTCAGTTATTGCAACCCCCACGAGGGATACAGGCCTCAAACTTTGTGAGAGGACAGGGCAGGCCTCCACCACCTGTGTTGCAGAACCTTACGGAGTCCGGAGGAGCTCAGGATCAGCCGACCGGTCAACTTAGCAGCGGTGCCTGCGAATGCAGGGGAGTGACTCCTTCACTCCAAGGGCGATTCTGTCAGGTGTCTTGGATTCTTCATAGGCCTTAGAAGGTTCCTGTATGGTGCACAGGCACAGACGATGCAGCAGACTGGAAGGGAGACGAAGTCGAACCCAAACGAAGTCCAGCGAAGTGCAGAGTGCCTAGACGGTTAAAGAAGAAGTGGTGTCTGATCTGAATCTTATCCGACCTACACGCAGGTAGGCCCCTAAGTACTCTAGGGAAAGTGTTCGGGTGATTCAGGAGACCCTCCCAGGGGAGGGTCTGGACAAGGGGAGTTAATCCCTTGTCATTTGTCCTGTTTCACGCCAGAGCGGGAGCCAACGGCTCCCAGGGCTGGTTTGAACTGGACTATGCACAGGAACACCAAATGTGCCCCTCATGCAGACTTAGTGGCGCTGGCAAGCTCACCCATCCGGTCCCAATACACTAAATCCTGTCTGGGAGGTGGTTACACCTCCCTGTGACACAATGCCTATTGTTCTGCCTTCCCCTGCTCGAGCTTGGCTCAGCAGCAGGAGGGCAGAAATGTGTCTCTGGACGGCAGCAACCATTTTATGCTGTCCGGGTCTAGAAGGTTGGCACCGGGAACACTGAGAGCCTAAAGGAGGGCTCTTCTAGTGCTTTCCCAAACCGTTTAAGGTGTGGGGGCATGATTCCAACATGTTTGACTCCGTAGGCTGTAGGGGTGTCCTGCACATGCAGGGGCACCCTCTCACTTAGAACCAAGCACCCTGCCTTCAGGACTGCAAAGGTCTGCTATAGGGGTGACTTATAGGTTTTAAGTGCAGTGACCCTAGATACAGGAAACTTATATCTTTAGTAAGTGGTGCTAGCACCAGCTTACACAGGCTGCAATAGCAGGCCTGTAGTTCCATGTTTGAATGCTCTTCCATGGGTGACATAATGCATGCTTCAGCCTATGGGGACCTCTAGGGTACCTATGTACAGCTAAAACAGCTAGTTACTCTGCCGACCCATTCAAAAGGTCATATTTTAGATATGATTTTCGCAGATACAGAGAATGTAGCTCTTCGGAACATCCTACCTCAATGTTGGACAGACCATGCATTGGTTCATTTTATCCTTTCTCTTCCTGCAGACTCCTTGATGAGAGGTAGCCTAGGCATTACTAGGGTGGGTAGACAATGGTCTAAGCTCGTGAAGCAGTCCACCCTGCCTGCCTTGCTTCCGTTGGGTTTTTCGCTAGGAGACAGCGTAGACGCAAGTTATGAGGTGCTTAGTCAGCGAATTGTGACTTCATTAGACTCATTAGCTCCTTTGCGTAAAATCAGAGACAGACCCACTCGTGCTATGCCTTGGTTCTCAGAGGAACTACTTCAATCTAAACTCCAGTGCAAGAGGACGGAGCGTGCTTGGAGGAAACAGTACCGGGAATCAGATAGAGCTTGCTACAAGCGAACTCTGGCAACTTATAAAGCACAGATTAGATGCGCCAAAGCTAAATTTCTAGAGGATTCCCTACTGTCGGCGGCAAATAAATCCCAGGCGCTGTTCAAAATTGTTAAAGCTCTTTCACACCCCACCTGTATTGCTAATGATGTCCCTGTATCCCAATCTCTATGCGACTCATTGGCACAGGCCTTTGAGGAGAAGATTGCTACCATCCTGGGCAATCTTGCTACTTCATCAAGCTCCGGCACTCAGCCTCTGCTCACTCCCATCTTAACACCGGACATGGAGGGTGATGCAGGTTCAGCTCGCCTTAACTGTTTCCCGGTACCATCTTTTCAGGAGTTCAGTGCTTTGGCTGACAGCGTCTCTTCCGGCTCTCCCCTTGACCCACTTCCTCATAAATTTTGGAAGCTATTTCGGGCAGAACTCTTCTTGCCATTATTTGTGACCTGTTGTCAATCCCTCAGGTCTGCACGAGTACCGGATTGCTGGAAGCTGGCAGTGGTGTCTCCTCTTCTCAAGAAGGAAACCTTGGACCCTTCTTGCCCTGCCAATTATAGGCCCATCTCCCTTCTACCTTTTCCAATTAAAATCTTGGAGAAATGGGCCACAAAACATCTTTCTGGCTATCTGGAGAGCAACGCCTGCTTGGACGTGGCTCAATTTGGATTTAGACCAGCCCACGGGACAGAGTCAGCATTGGTGACTGTGCTTGACGATCTCAGGACGCGTGCCGACCGAGTCGGGCAGCCTTTTTAGTGCTGCTCGATAGGTCGGCCGCGTTCGACACGGTCAGCCATGTGATCTTACTCAGGAGGCTGAGGGAAGTGGGGGTGACTGGCTTGGCCCTTGATTGGCTGACGTCCTAGCTGGACAATAGACACCAGGTAGTGGCCCTGCCTCCGTTCAAATCAACCATCAGAAGCGTTGGTCAGGGTGTACCTCAAGGGTCAGCCATCAGCCCTATTCTCTTCAATCTCTACCTCCGCCCCCTGATCAAGCTGATAAAATCCTTCGGCATTGCAGTGACCAACTATGCGGATGACACCCAACTTATCTTCTCGTTTGAAGGTAAGGAGGCGGTGTCACAAGAGATTTTCCATCGCTGCATGACTTCTACGGCAGACTGGCTGCGTCATAATTCTCTGCAATTTAATAGTTCAAAAACCGAGGTTCTTCACTGTTCAACTGACCGCACCCCTAGGCCTCTTCCATCGAATTTTTGGCCGTCATCCTTCCAGGGCACCAGCCCTCCAGCAGATTGTGTGGGGAACTTGGGAGTATATTTTGGCTCCAACCTTCAACTGGATGCTTCTGTGAATAAAACAGTGGCTACGTGCATGGCTCTGCTTCGCACGCTAAGGAAAATCCTACCTTTACTCCCAGCGCAGGCAAGACCAGAGGTAGTGCGGGGTACCATCTTAAGTAGACTTGACTACTGTAACGCACTACTTCTGGGAGCCCCGGTGACTCTGGTGGGTAAACTGCAACGTGTGCAGAATTTGGCGGCTAAACTGGCTCTGTCACGCCGGCGCGTGGATTCTTCCACTACTGCGCTCAGGGACCTTCATTGGTTGCCTGTCCCTCAGCGGATCGAATTCAAAGCCCTCTGCATGGTATTTAGAGCTCTTCATGAACAAGGTCCCATTCCTCTACGGAATATGTTCTCGTGGTATGTCCCGCCTAGGTCTCTCCGCTCGGCTACGGCTCGCTTGGTGGTAGTTCCAAAAATCTTAAGGACTCGATTGGGAGGCCGGTCTTTCAGTTTCACAGCAGCAACCCTGTGGAACTCACTGCCGTGGGCAGTGAGGAGTATGGGAGCTCTCCCCTCCTTCAAGAAAGCCCTGAAAACTCATCTTTTTCCAAGAGTGGCGTAATTTTTTTTTTACGCAGTGGATCGTTTCTCATTGTGCAGGTTCTTTTTTTTCCATCAACAGTCTAAGCGCCAGGATGCCCGTTGGGTGACAGTCATTGCGCTATACAAGTATATCTATACATACATACATACATACCTATGCCCTCGGTACCTTAGTACCATATACTAGGGACTTATAAGGATACCCCAGTATCCAATCTGGGAGGTACCCAAGTACTGAACACAACAATGTAAGGAGAAAGCAGATAGACTGGGGTCTTGATTAGCAGGCTCACAGTCAGACTAGTCAAATACAGCTTAGCAACAGGCAAATGGGGGGTGGGGGGTAACCATAGAAGCAGATCCTACTTTCCTACAAGCCTTCTTCAGAAGACTCACATGACTCACATGACCACTCCAACACCATTCAATGAAGAACAACAATCTCAGAGTAAACATCTTCCAAACTATTTAGAGTCGGAGCCAAGGATGGAGTCTAAATGACCAATAGTCATGACACTTCAGCACAACTCCAAGCTCATTTTGATTACTAGGGAGTGCTTTTCTTTAAAGAGTACTCAAGGTAGATTTTATTAATGCGCATTACATTGTCTGAAGCATAATGTCATTATAAAATACCACCATCCAACTAGTTATTATCACAGAATTCCAATGCTCAGCAATGCATGCTTAATATTGGGAACAAGGGATCAGCGTCCTTAAATGTGCAGTGCCCGTGATATCACTGTTGGTTTATTTATCCCCAAGCACAGTTGAACTAGCTGTTTTACAATTAATGAAATATACATCCTTACTTAGTGCAGAACACTAAAGTGTACAGTGTTATGAAGTGGAAACCATTTTCATCACAATAGTTGAGCTGATGAAAATAGAAATAGGCAAGTCAATGTGCAGTAGTCATTGGTCCCCTGGCAAGAGGGCCAGCTAGATATGCACTTTGTATGATTTCATCTCTCTGCTCCTGTGGGGCACACACTTTGAAAGACTCAGTGGTCAATCACCAATAGCTGAACGGATCTTCTCTGATTGGTGAACTACCATAATGGAATATGCCACATCTCTACAACACTCAGCTACAGTTCAGAAATGAACATGAACATGTGCTGGCACTAATACTGATGTCAATTCTCAGAGTCAATGAGAACTCGGCAGTTCTAATAGTTTAGTGTTAAGGACGAATCCAACTTCCGAAGCCCTGCTGCAGGTCAGGTAATGGAAAGAAACGTAAAGCGTTGTTGCAAGTCCTTGTAATCTTTGAATGTCCAATTCCGCCACTTGTCCTTCCTTAGGACTAACTCAATTAGCTCTTTATAAATCTCTTTCATTTCATTTCATTTCAAGTAATGGTGTCAGGGTAGAATCTGAATTAGAACTGTTGAGCTCCAACAGTGACAGCACCTTAAAAGCAATGCTGACTAATCAGATAAAAGACCGCCTGCCCTTCTCTAAGTTTTTCGCTAACATACTGACTGGTGAGTAATCTTCACAAGCTCAGGTTCAGATCTGGAAATGGACGCATGAGTGAAGTGTTAATGCAGATAAGAGTGACAGCATCAGAATTGTATTTGTGTTTACACCTTCTAGGTGCAGTTGTAAAATCAATATATTCTCTCCTTTACTTCTATAACCCCTGGATATATGGTCTACCCAACCTAAGACCCCCTTGCTTCCCTTCCTAGAATAACTTACATCCCTTGATGCGTGACATCAGTGCTATTGTTGCAAACACTTGGAGTAGCAAAGTAGTGCATGATCTGTGATTTGTTTCTCAGCAACGAAAAATTCAGCAATCATAAGAAACATACTGTGACCACTCACCTCCTAAACTGCGGATGGAGATCGGCATCGGATTTAAAGGCCTCTTTTACGTAGGTGTTAAAGTCACATGGAAATGGTAGCACTGTATCAAGATCATACACATAGTTCTGCTCACCGCTTGAAACATGAAGCAGGATTACATGATAATCCTAGGAGAAAAAGATAGCACGGTTAATATAAATACGACTAGTAGAAAAGCAAATGAGGAGGCAAAAAATATAGCAGGACAGATGACAAAGCTTTAATTGACTGTGAAAGGAACTTAGACTGCGCTCAAACTAAACTAGTTCCAAAATTCTAAACCGTCTTGGCGTATCATAAACTCTTGAAGAATAACAATAACAGTTTTTGGGATAATCAAAACAGCAAACATTGAAAGAGCCCAGAGGTGGCAACTGAATCAGAAAAGCGTGGAAAAGTCCATCAGACATGGATTTCCTGGATCCACTGTCAATGAGTGCAGTTCTAGATCACTTTTGTAAAGTAATGATGGCTTTAAATTTGCTACAGGACAACATCCGGCACCAAGCTGGCAAAAATATGTGTTTTTGTTTACACGTTTCGTATAGCATACATTGTATAAATGATCTGCTTGCAGGTGCCTGTGTCAGTGTGAATTATGAAGAGAAGATTCTGCATCAAAGAGAGGATACTTGATGGATGCTAGAGATAATTTTTCCACTAAGTTCTGAGGTGTTCCCTTGACACAATTTGGGAAAAGAAGCACAGTCATGTCACTGTTACAGCCACGTCACCAAACTCATATGGACCGATCACTCCATCGTCCACTTCAGCATTTCCACCCTCCACACCGCAACCCCCAAGATGACCAGAGCCTCCACCGGGCGTGGAGTACATTTCATGGACCAACTAGACAAACGTCCTAAACCTCCTCCAAACCCGACCTAGAACAAGGAGTAAAAAATGTCAACACCTGGATCACCGATCGTGCCGGCAGCAACGCACCCATCAAGGGCAGCTTCCAGAGAAAACACTCCAAAAAAGCCAGCTGGTACACCCCGAACTCGGAACAGCTAAACAAGGCATCAAACAGCTGGAGAGGCAGTGGCGCACCTGCAAACACACCTCAGACAGAGCAGCCTTCAAGATCTCACTCAACCTCTACCACCGCCTGCTGAGAGCAACAAAGAAGGCAGCACTAGCCACATGGATTGAAACCAGTGTTAACACCAAGGAACTCTTTAACATCGTGAAGAAATTCTCCAACCCAGCTGCTAGCGAAAACATCACACAATCACAGGAGCTGTGCAACAATCTCACCAACTTCTTTTACGACAAGATTGCAACCATATACTGAAACTTCGAATGCCAACCTACACCTACGAACTTCATCGACAGAGACGCCACCACCACAACCAACACCAACCACAGACTGACCACCTGGAACTTCCTCTCCACCCAGGATACCACCTTCACCATGAAATCCATACACTCTAGAGCCCCACAGACCCCTGCTTGCACCACATCTTCAATCTCGGAAACCAGAAGGATCGGCCAAGAACTCATCACTCTATTCAAGGCTTCCATCACCACCACAACATTTCCAATACTTGCAAATGTGCCGAAGTAAAACCACTACTCAAAAAGCCTTCTACAGTCCCCAGCATACACAAAAACTACCAGCTAATCTCCCTGCTCCCATTCCCAGTGAATGAACTGGAAAATATAATTATCAAGCAACTCATGACATACCTGGAGCAGACCTCTATTACAAAACGGTTAGATGCCGGAGGGTCAAAGGGAACATTTTTGAGATCACACAGGATTATATCCCCAAATGAAGTATGAAAGACACTAAGAACCCTGGGGTCTAGAAGTACCAAAAGGAAGATGAAAAGGTGATGTGTGAAAAAGAAACAAAAGCCCTATTCACCTAGTGAGAGGGCACTCCCTTTAGGAACGTAATCCCTCACTCACCCTAGGTGACATGCTTCATCATATGGGATTCTCCTACAAGAGAAAAATCCTAGTTTCTCTGGGGGCTACAACCCCCTCTATGAGAGGGAGGAGCTCAGGGATGTTTTGATTTTGCACTAAATGGTGGACTAAATCCACATATGAAGAGCTGGGTGTGAGTGGGGGGTGCAGTGCTAATGAAATAATAGTGCAGTAAGAGTGTATTAAAACTAGTCACGGGACGGCAAGGAGGAATCTCTTAAGACCACCGTACCGATGCTAGATTAAAAATGTGAGAACCACTAGTTCAATATAACCAATGGTACAATGCATAAGACAATGGTCGACATGTTTCAGCCTGGGCGCCTAATTAGGCTCGGCTTTCATCAGGACCTAGTAAGCTACTGCAAAAAGGAAAGAATTGTATAAGAACTACGCAACAAAGGATACCGTGAACACCCCGAAGTTGCTTGTCGGGTGTACGTCTCCTTTATAATGCAAACATCACCTAGACAAAAGAGAATCAGTGTAAGACAAGTTGGTCACAAATGCTAAGTAATGTAAATATATGAATGTGGTAACTTAAAGCATTGGCCACTCACCCGTGAAAACTGGGCGGAAAATTGACCTCCACCTGGCAACCGCTCAGGAAGGAACACCGCTCTGAAAGAAGATGTAAGACTACTGAAGAATGGGGTGCTTACATATCATGAGCGAGTGTGATAAACATGTGAGCTGATCATCTAACAACGAGGGAGACTGACAAAATCAAAGAATGCACGATGTGCTAATAAATACAAAAAATTGGTTCACCAAAAGGATAGAACCATGACAAGACCACCACATGTCCTGTTAGATTGGGTATGGTGAGTCTAAACAAAGAGCAGGGAGGCTCAAAGTAACTGTGCTTCGTATACAGCAATGCCATGACGATTGACCAGACATGCCAATAGAGGATTGTGGAGTTACCGCCTTCGTGAAAACATAATTTGAACTAGAACAGAAGGACGGTGTGCGCATAGCATTAGAGATTGTAAAAAGAGCCTACCTCTCCGTCGGGGAACCGGGCCGGAATGAGCCTGCAGCCGGAGGTCCCGTGGGGCTCGACGGAGTTAGGTTAAAAAGAAATGAGTCATCAAATATGGGCCAATCAGGGGACCCGTTCCTTAAACAACGAATGGGGAGAACCAATCGATGGTGCTCTACCGCCCGTGTGCCAGTTACCATGGAAACCGGTAAGCAGCTGACGGTTGGAATCAAGCTGTCAGAGAAATGTGGGAATGCGCGCCACAAGTAATTAAGGAAATAGGTGACAGCGCTCATTAACAGTGTGTGTGAGTTAAGCAGGGAAGTAAGGGAAACTATAGGCGTAATACTGCCTCAATAGCGCATAATGTTCGCAAAAGGTCAAAATCAAAATGCGCTCATGCTGAAGATTCATAAGTGAAACCAAAGCGGAGACGAGCTAGTTGAAACGACACTAGCTACAAGAGGAGAAACGCTCCGTGAGTGCAAGCTCACATCGGGGAATTAATGTGAACTGATGCTATGGCAACACATAATCCAGACAAGTGGAACCTAGTTAAAAAAGCACTAGTTCCGCCGAAAAAAGCTTCGCAAAATGATTAAACAGAGAGGTGCTCCGATGTCAAAAGTTATCGATATCTGGAAAAACCAAGACAGCAAAGACTGTCAGGAGAAAGTAAATAGAGTCAGTGTTGACTGGCAGCCTGGAAGAGTATGATCTATGGCAAATAAATGGTAGCTCAACAAAGCCACCGCAAAAAGATGTGTAAAGCAGCAGTAATTAATGCAGTATGCCTTATAGGTAATGCCCGTATGCACTGTGTGAAAGGTGGGCCTAAAGAGTAAACAAATGCCGCGAAATTACAGGGACAGCCATGGAATATCGTCATTAAGTCCTTGAACGTGCGTCTTCAGCTTGTACACCCACTTTTGCTCGCGTTTAAACAGAAAAGAAGAGCAATCTGTCACTTGGGGTGGTATTAAAGGTTTATCAAGGACGGTCCAGTGTAGGTCATTGGGAACATGATTGACCGCTAAAAAATGGTTGGTAAGTTTGGTAGAGGAACGACCACACCGTATAGTACTTTTGTGTTCCAAAATACGGGTTTTTATGCGACGGGTGGTCATTCCAACGTATCTTAACCCGCATGGGCAAGTTATCAGGTAGATCAAATTTGAGCTGTTGCAGTTGCTGTGGCTTCTGAGAGTCCACGGTCTGCCAGTGCCAATGTCTATCTCTTTAGTTACAGAAGTGTGGCCGCATGCCGCACAAGAACCACATGGGTAGTGGCCCACGACCGGTGGTAGACCCCACAGAGTATGTTGAGTGCCTGTTTGGTTGGTGCGTGGGCGAGTATGGACCAATTGATCTCTGATGTTACTGCTGCGTTTAAACGCAAAAAGAGGTCTAGGCAACCCTACATTACCTATGTTCAGTATTTTCCAATTTGACAATATGATTTTTTTTATTTGATTGGAGAATTGACAATTGGAGAATCCCATATGATGAAGCATGTCACCTAGGGTGAGTGAGGGATTACGTTCCTAAAGGGAGTGCCCTCTCACTAGGTGAATTGGGCTTTTGTTTCTTTTTCACACATCACCTTTTCATCTTCCTTGTGGTACTTCTAGACCCCAGGGTTCTTAGTGTCTTTCATACCTGGAGCAGAACCAGCTACTCAACGCTTACCAATCCAGCTACCACAGCAATCACACCACCGAGACTGCCTTGATCGCAGCCACTGACGACATCCGAATGGCCTCTCGGCAGCATTACACAAAAAAAAATGTCATTAGAGTTTTATATAGCGCAAATTAGACCCGAAGATATCGGGTATCAGAGCGCTTTACATAGCACCAGTTTCGTTACATGAGGACACATTCGTTTTTGTTAGGCACAGGGAGATTAAGTGATTTGCCCAGAATCACAGGATGTTGAGCGTCATTGCTGAGACTCGAACCCGGTTCCCCAGCTTTGACGTCGACCGCTCTAGCCGTAAGGCCACATCCTCTCCCCTCTTCCCCTGAGAACGCATATGTCCTCTCATCTGGATGCACTCCACTGGCTTCCCATAAAAAAAAATATTCTGTTTAAACCCATGGTCCTGGCACATAAAGCTCTGTATGGCTCTAGTGCCAGCTATCTGAGGGAGAGGATCAATGAATATGTTCCTTCCAGAACTTTACGTTCTTCTTCTGAACACCTGGCTAGAGTTCCAAAAATCTGCCAGGTCATACCAGGCGGTAGATCTTTCTCCTATCTGGTGCCGGTTACATAGAATAAACTTTTTGAGCTACGCACTATGCTTGATCTTTCCACCTTCAAGAAAAAACTAAAGACCAAAAGACTGCACAACATCGGCATCCAAGGGGACGCACTCAGATGGATCACCTTCTTCCTCATTGGAAGAACCTAGAGAATACACCCACCTCCTTCAACCTCCAAACCTAAAGATATCACTTGCGGTGTCCCCCAAGGATCATTCCTTAGCCCCATCCTTTTCAACACATAAGTGACCCCACTAGCCAACATCGTCAGATCCCATGTTGGCAGCATCATCTCCTATGCAAGCGACACACAACTGATCCTCTCACTCACTGACGGCCCCACAACCACCAAAACCAACTTCCACAGATGTATGACAAGCGCCACTGACTGGTTGAAAGAAAACTGCCTGCAGCTGAACACAGACAAGACTGAAGTTCTAATTTTCGGCAATAGCAGCAAAACATGGAACGACTCATGGTGGCCTTCAGAACTAGAAATTCCACCCACTCCCTTTGAACAAGCCAGAAACCTTGGAATCATTGACAATAAGCTTATCGAGAAATCACAGATTAACTACGTCTCCTCCGCCTCCTTCTTCACTCTGCGCATGCTACGTAAGATCTTCAAGTGGCTACCCCTGAAACGAGATGCACTGTGACACAGGCCCTCATCACCAGCTGACTGGACTACGGCAACGCCCTCTACATAGGAATCGCCCCACACCTCCTACAAAGACTTTAGACCATAAAGAACATCGTAGCCACACTCATCCTTGACCTTCCCCGACGATCCCATATCACATCACACCCCAGGCAAGTCCACTGGCTACACATGCAGAAGAGAAGCCAGTTCAAACTGCTGACCCACTCACACCAAGCTCTACACAACCAAGGACCCATCTACATTACCACCACCTGAAATTCCATCGACCAGCGAGAAGACCATGCTCTACCTCCCTATCACTTGCCCACACTCCTGGCATCCACATAAGTAGAAGTGGAGGGTGATCCTCCTTCCATATAGCAGCAAAAACCTGGAAAAGCCTCCCCACGCATCTCCAGGCCATCACCTCACATCCAGAATTTTATAGGGCCTCAAGACCTGGCTGTTTGACTGAGGCGCCGAGACATGCAAGCGCCTGGATAACCTTGCGGGTGATAAGCCACGCTTTATAAATCCTATTTGACTGATTGATTGAGTCACCAAAGACAGCACATGGCACAGAAAGAAAGGACCTTATAAGTGTTTAGCCATGCAACAGTTGATATTGTTGTACCAAGGATATTGTGCTGGATAACCAAACACTTATAAGGTCCCAAAGGCGAGACATATTGGCTATGCCAATGCTTGTTCTTTTTGCAGCTTTCTATAGTGCGAACTCCACACGAAGGTATTAGAGCGCTTTACATGAGTACCTATTACGTTACACAAGGACACATTCAATTTTGGTAACCTGGGAGGAGAGTAAGTGATTTGCCCAGAATCACAAGAAGCTGAGCCGAGGCTCCAACCTGGTTCCACTGGTCCAAAGTCAGCAGCTCTGGCCATAAGGCCACAACCTCTCCCCACTCTGGTGACAGGAGACTGACTACATCTTTTATTGCATCGAGATCTCCAAAAAGGGCCGCACAATGAAATGAGAGCAGCTAAGCGACGCCGACAAAGCACAACCCTGGACGGTGTCATCATTATCGGAGTTTATGACCTACAGGGATCTGTGCAATAAATAATAAGCGCCCATAATAAAATCAGTGAATTGTAACCAGAAGCGAACATCCGGGTGAGTGCAGCCACGCGAGGAATGGGGAATCTGCAATATTCCCGAAGCTTCTTTCTGCGTGGGGGCGAATACGGAAGCGGTACAGTTGACCATCCGTGACTGACTTCCTCCCATCCCCTTTCCCCGTTCTTCGTGTCTGCCGATAGCTCCAGCCTCATCAAACGTCTGCGCATCTCTCGTTGGCAGATGCGCAGCCCAAGGAAGGTGCAGTTTCTGCCGCCCGCGGGACACGCGAGGGAGCGCCGCAGGCTGGGCAGACACCGTGTGGGGGAGTTGCCTGCAGGCTACTAACTCCCACAACCTGCTGCACGATTAATGTAGCCGCAGACAGTGATTGTCTGCGTGTTTTGGGCGGGTGGAGACATACTCAACGGCCAACCCACGGACGTAAAGCAGGGACTGCATGCTGTTTCGTCCCCCGCCGGGGAAGGGGAGTGACTGAAAATCCTGACGGCGCAGGGCAGCCCGTAGTAAGAAGCTGTGCGGGTTCTGATGGAGATAGCTGCATGGTCCTTGAGCAGCCTGACCGACTGCCTGCAACCAGGTGAGAGAGCGCAGCTCCAGCACTGAACTAGTAGCTCCTCCCATTCAGTGAAATCTGGCGCGCAGGCAGCAGACAGCTGCTCTTCATTGGCCCGCCGTGGTCCAACCCTTTGAGGAAGAGTGCTGAGCCCCGCCCCTTGATGAGTCTGAGTGAGCTGTGTGGCCACACCCCTGCGAGACTGACAGGAACTACTCCCCTCACAGTACGGAAACTTGGACTACTAGGGAGATGAAATTGGGGTTCGACGGGTCTTTCACATCCGTTTGCAGTGTCACTGCACGTGCTGCTTTCCTGAGAGTTACACATAGTGCTTTAAATGGAAAAATGTAAATGCAGGTACTCTGTGCCAGAGTACCTACTTGTTTCTGAGAAGTGCAGGTGCTTTCAAATTAAAAGTATTATGTTTCCCTTGAGAAGTGCGGGTACTCTCCTTCTCAAAATAAAAAAGTGCCGATACTCAGTACCTGACAGTACCGGCTCATTTAAAGCACTGGTTACACACATGGCGGCGAGAGAAAAGAGCCGCCAGGCATAATGCAACATTAAACGTTTATGGGGAGAGGGGAGCGCAACACAACTAGAGCCAAATTTGGGCGTGTGGGAGGATCTACTAAAAGTTTTGGGGGGGGCTGGCTCTTCCAGCAATATGCAGAGTGGAGATGCAGGGGCTCTAAGAAGGGGTGAAAAACAACAAAGCCTGTTTAACAAGTAAATGGTCTTTTAAAGACCTGTGAAGTACACGGGTGCAGCTGCAAGAAGACAGACGCCAGCCCACAGAAGCTCAAAAACTGTGTGTGTGTGCCCGGGAAGCTGTCTCAGCCCGGCTGACACACACAAGGGGGGGTTGCTTCGGGTCTGAATGGACGGAAGGGGCTTTCGGGTTGCAAGGCACCAAAGACTGCCCCAGGAAGGAAAAGAAGACCACAGGAGAGAAATAATGCTTCTCCGAAATGTGCCAAACTATGAAGTAATAGACTATTTAATTAATTTCTCTTTTTATTTTCCGTACACTTTTTTGTCAAAATCTCCACACAATTATGTTGTATCGTTAATCATTTTGCCTCTTCCTTTTTACATGCTTTGAAAGAAGCCTCTCCCCCATTCACAGAAAAAAAAGGGAGGCTGAATATTGGCCCCACGCAGAGTTATGCTGGACGGTCACTTAGTGGCGAAACCTAAGTAGAAGGGGTTAAACCCATGCAGTATACAAACGGTCTATGCACATGTTCAACTAGGCGCTGTCTCCAGCCCTCCTCTACCCTCCGCCCACCATCCTTCTGGATGTAGGCGTCCTAAGCTCCCTCATCCACTAGGGACGGGGGTGATATTTCTTGTTCTGGTACTGCTTTGAATTGCAGTCCTGCTCACTTCTTGACCGGGAACTCCCTCGACATACGTGGCATCTCAAACCCCCCATATCTACGTCCTCCGTGACGTGTCCGTGTCCTACACATTGCTAATACGAAGAGGACTACCAATCATGGTAATGCCTTCAGCAGACAAGTGCTGGCACTTTCCAGGATACATGCACTCAGCAATGGTGAGCATCTACAGTTTTGTGTTTTTCATTATAGGTGGGCTAACCAGAAAATTAATAGAATCGATCTGAGCAAACAGCCTGGCTTGGCGCTAGTTATTACGAACTGAGTCCTCTGCATATTTGACTTTTAAATCATTGTGTAAAACATGATAACGACTATTCCAAATCCATGTATCTGGCTTAGCTAAACAAAAGCCATGTATCTGGCTGGAAGTTGGTTTGAGGCTTCAGTGGCTATCCCACCCCAATTTTCAATTTCTAGAGCTGATTAAACAACAGCAAACTTGTTAAAAATAACATTATAATAGATTTAAAAAAAAACCACTGCTTCCAGGCTCCCTGTCTTCTTCACTTCCCATGTTAGGGCCACATAAGGCCCTCTTTTAACAAGGCGAGCTGAGGAGTGGTGTAAAGTCATGTAGTTTTAAATCTATTTAAGCGTGCCTCTTCAGTGCATGAACCCATCACTTCCTAAGGCCCCTACGGGGTCGCTATCCCCGTGAAATAGCGGACTCTCTGTATTAAAAAGAGAATAAAGAGCTACCCGGTGGCACAACGCTTAGCTGTCGTAGCTTGTCTGAGGTGGTCAGCTGGACCCGGGAAACCGCGAAACACAAGACTCCTTTAGTTTCTCCTTAGAAACATCAGATCAGTCTTGGATCTGCACTAGTGGTGCATTAAAAGGAAGTGACATTGGGCGAGTCTCGTCTCTCCACGAAGAAGCGACTCCTGCGTGTTCACATTATGCTATAGCCACAGTAAAGAGGCTATCATTGAACTATTGCTTTCTTGGTACCTGCGTTTCTCACCCCACAATGCACAACAGATGGAAAGCGAGAATGTGATTCATTCTTATAAACACGCTTCTTCCGGAGTTCTATGAACCTCGCTACTTTTCTGCACCGGCAGCCTCGCTCTTTAGCACATGCGCAGACACGGTATACAATTAAGGAGTTAACTGATACCTAAGAGCTGACTGGCCTCTTCTGACAGAGTCAGAGCGATGCCAGTCAAGCAGCGGTTGCTTTCTGAGCCCAAGATACTTACTAGCAGTGCTTAATTTGCAAATAAATAAATACAGTTGTCATTTTTTTATAATAAAGAGTTTTTTTCCCTCTTCCAATTCTGGCGCAGCCCAGATCCACCAATTTTTCGCATAACTGTCATCGCCCAAACTCTGAACTGTAGCGATCGAGCGGGCCTGTCTTCCGTCTGGGTGGGGTTCTTCCCCAAGGTAATTTTGAAAGAATTTGGGCAAATGGTGCATTTTACCGCACAATGTTCACCTACATTTGTTAACAAGCAGGTCATTCGCTCTGAGCTGTTAACAATTGGAAACAAGCGCGGGCGTCGCGCTGAACTAGGTAAAAAAAAAAAGACGAGGAGAGGAGGAGGCAGCAGGGGGAGGGGAGAGAGGAGGAGGCCGGCACCTGTTTCCCTTGCGGGAGCGAGCAGGAACCATCTGTCAAAGCTCGGTCCCACAAGGGAATCGCCAAACGTGCACGCGTTGCCATTGAAGGCAATGCAATGCGTACACGTTTTTGGCAGCAAAACTGAATCGATGGCTAAAGGTCTTTTTCCTATGCAGCGCATGCGCGCTGCGTAGGCGAGACCTAAAAAGGCATTGGCAAAGCAAAAAGGTCTAACTAGTTTTGTCAGTGCCTTTTGGCAATGCTCTACAACTTCGACAAAGATTTGTTTTTGCCAATGCTGTGCAGCATGGCCAGAATGAAAAAAAGGTATGATGGCGGTCGCGTCATTTGGTCACCATGCTCACGTGTGCTGATGTATGAATGTGCATGTGTTTAAACATACATCTGCATGCATCACTATGCATGTGAGCTTTTCAAAAGGAGGAGGGCGTAATTTTTTTAAATTTTCTGATCCGAGATAGATCAGTCAATAAAAATAAATAAAACTGATGTAGCTTGGAAGCTCTATGTTTTTAAAGCAGAGGGACTGGCAGCAATTTGAAAAAGAAAATAAAGATGGCAGTGTGAAGGGGCAATGGGGTGGTCATGGAGTGAATAAAACAGAAATAAAGCTGGGTGGGTGAAGTATGGAAAAGCAGCACATGAGGGAGAGAGCAACACAAGGGTGGGATAGTATTACTTGCTAGATAGGACAGCACAGGTCAGAGGAAGAAGCACTGGATAGAGATAGCAAAATGGGATGAGGGGACAAGAAATCGTGGAAGAGGGCAACACAAAGCTCTGAGGGAGGGAGAAAAACATGAGTGCAAGTGCAACAAACAGGTACAGGTGACGGGGGAGGCCCACACGAGGGAGAACACTGAAGAGTATATACACTCTCATGGAATTCTTAACGAAAAATAAAAAAGTAGTTCCCTAGAAAGTTACAAGTCAGCCGCTCAAAGGATTGTAAAGAAGCTATGCTCCAGGGGAGGGACAAACACAAAAGGAGAAAGGCAAGCCATCAAATAAGAAGCAATCAAATGAGAGTGACAATACAGCCAACCAATAGTGGGACAAGACTTGGTGGGCCACCGCCCTCGGAAGCCCACCTACCCCCTCAGACCACACCAAACCTTGGCATCATACTCGAGTCTACACTCACCATGAACAGACAGGTCAACTCTGTCACCTCCAGCCGCTTCAACATCCTCCGCACCCTTCGCAAGACCTTCAAATGGATCCCCCCGAGTCAAGGAAGACAGTCACCCACGCATTTATCACCAGCAGACTGGACTACGGAAACGCTCTCTAGGCCAGCATAAACAAGTCCTAGGCATACCCCAGCACGAACACATCAGACAACACATGCGGAGACTTCACTGGCTCCCCGTGGAGAAGAGAGTCACCTTAAAAATCCTCACCCACGCCTACAAATGCCTACACAACAACGGACCCAAATACCTCAATGACAGAATAAATTTACACGCACCCAAAAGAAACCTCCGATCTTTTAACCTCGCACTGGCTGGAACTCTGCGCATCCACAGAGCCAGAACAGGCGGAAGAGCATTCTCCCACATTGCAGCCAAGACCTGGAACGAGCTACCGGCGGACATCAGACGCACACCTTTCCTGAACACATTCAGGAAGACTCTCAAGACCTGGCTCTTCGGCTGAACCAATTTGCTACCCCCCCCCCCCCCCAGCGCCTTGAGACCCTCACGGGTGACTAGTGCGCTTACAATTCCCTGATTGATTGATAGTAAGCAACAGGAGAGCTCTAAGCCCGCTATAAGATCACAATAGGTTCTTTGCAACCAGACTGCTTGCGCTGTATTGTAGGCGAAACCTAGCAACCAACCCAGCCACAGTGGAATATTGCTGGGCTAGAAGCTAGAGAATAATGCCATTGCCGAACTTGTAGGTCCATTTATGACAGTGGCAGAAATGAATAGTCATAACGTTGGAATTTTTTTTTATGTATTAGTAGCAGAAGGTTTCAGAAATGTGTGCAAAGCCTTCAATAAGCAAAGTACACAGAACCACTCTAGCATTTCCAGTATCAAAAGTTTCAAAACTGGGGGAGGAGCCTAGCGCGCAACCAAGATGGCCGCGTAGGCTTGTGGCTCCCGGGGGCCTCCGCAACCTCCCACGTCTATCCTGTCATAATCCTAGTTTTCTAGTCGGGCTTTTGTCTATGATCTTGCGCTAGGGTGCCACTCGTTTTCCAAATCGAAATCGGACTCCGGGAACCGGACTGGTGGCGATCTGAAGTTTGCGGCCTTCTCCGGCCTTGGTCCCGTACTCGAGTTGGTGAGGTGCCCGGGCGCGAAGTGAACAACAGCGGCATGCCAGTCTGGGCCTGCCCCGGACCCCGTGCTTTCACTTTCGGTTTCGAGTTGATCTGCGGAAACTGACGTCGGGACTTCGGGTAAGCAGCGCCGAGGACGGAGTGCATGGCCTGATTCTCGAACTGTAAACGGGCCTATTTCAGTTGGTGGCCCGGATCTCCTGCAGTGGTCGCCTGGCCTTCCTCCGGGTGCTGGAGGGTGCTGACCTTGGTGGTCGCTGATGATGGCGGCGAGAGTGGACGGCGACAAGCTGAAACCCAAGTCTACCCGGAGGGGAGCTTATACCCAGGCCAACAACATGGACCGCTATGCGCAGCCAAAGGGATCCCCTGGTGGATCACATAAATCGCCTGAGCAGCCCAAGGAGGCCTCGGGCGCCTCGTCCGAATTGACTCTGCTGGATGTCATGGGGGCCATTGAGGAGATGAAGGCGACTGTGAACCAGCAATTTGATACCCCCTTCAGTGCCCATGACGAGCTGGACTCGTCATGGGCTGCGGTGGCGCTGTGCCCATGACGAGTCCAGCTCGTCATGAACTCCGCCCGCTAATACAAAGCGCGGCACTGGGCGGGGAAAGGGGCGGGCATGCAAGGGGATACCCTGGCTAATAAATTGGACTCGGTGTTGATTGATGTGAATTTGGTCAGAGCGGACCTGTCCAAAACAAATGACCGGGTCGACTCATTGACTCAAGCGGCGTCGAGCCTAACTGTGGATGTGGCCGCTTTGCAGACGGAGGTGCGAAGGTTGCGGCTCGCCAGTGACCTGACTGATCGTCGCCTTGAGGATTCCGAAAGCAGGGCCAGGAGGAATAATGTCCGTATTATTGGGGTGCCCGAACGATCGGAGGAGTCTGCTGCGGATCTTTTTGTGGAGGATCTAGTGGTGACTCATCTAGCACCCAAGGGACTGAGCAAGTTCTTCGCTGTGGAACGGGCCCACAGGATTCCGGGTGGTGCGCCCAAGGTGGGTGCTCCCCCGCGGCCTATCATTGCCCGACTTTTTAATTTTCGGGATAGAGATGCTATCCTTCAGGCATCGAGGGTGGCTGGGCCATTAAAGTTTGAGAACTCTAATGTTAGCTTTTACCCAGACTTCACACAAGCGGTTCAAAAGCAACGGTTGGGTTTTTTGGCCATCAAACGGCGCTTGAGGGACATGGAGCTGAAATATGCGATGCTATTCCCGGCTAGGCTGCGGGTTGAGTTAGAGGGTCGCTCGCATTTCTTTGACCGGCCGGAGGCGGTTGGAGAATGGCTGGATGCCCTACCTAGGGGTCGAGGTCGGGAAGGTCGGATGGCGGAAAACGGAGAGTGCTCGACGGAGTAGGAATAGAACTGGGATCCTGGCTATGGACCGGACTGGTAACGTTTTGCACCTGTGGCTGCACTGGACTCCAGTTTGTAACACTTTGCCCTTTGGTATCTGGAGGTTGCGGGGGGCTTGCTGGGGCCCTTTCCTCCTTCTGGTTTTTTTTTTTGTCTTCTTTGTAGTGAGTTTCATATTGGGGCGACAGGCACACTGCACGTTGGGGGGGCTGTTTGGGCTCACGCAGGGGTGCAGGGAGGGGGGAGTTTTGTTGGGGTTGATGGGGTGGGGTTGGGGTTTGTTTGTTTGCATCACGAGGCGGGGTAATGTTTTCTGTAGTGTTATTATGATTGTGCTCTCCGGGAGGGGGATATTTTGTGCTGGTGGGGATGGGGGGTAAGGGGTTGAGACTTCTTTCATGGAATGTGAATGGGCTGGGGGACAGGATAAAGCGGGGGGTGGTCCTGCAGTTCTTGAAACGTATTTCGCCTGACATTGTGTTTCTGCAGGAGACGCACCTCATAGGGAACTCTTTCCATGCCATGAACAGGCGAGGATATCGCCTTCTGGCCCATTCTGGTTTCACCTCTGGCTCGAGGGGAGTGGGCATTTTAGTTAGGACCTCTCTCCCGTTGGAGGTGGATGAGGTGCTCCACGACGACAGAGGGCGCTACACTGCGCTGGTGGGGAGATGGGAGGGTAAGTTGATT
This sequence comes from Triturus cristatus, assembly GCF_964204655.1. Classification (NCBI taxonomy): domain Eukaryota; kingdom Metazoa; phylum Chordata; class Amphibia; order Caudata; family Salamandridae; genus Triturus; species Triturus cristatus. The sequence continues at coordinate 301,064,379 of NC_140587.1, forward strand.
TCGCTGGTTGCTGTCTACGTGCCGCCGGGCCTGCAGACGGCCACCTTTGCTGATTTGGGGCGCCTGCTACTTGGGCTTCCGGGGGGGGTTTTGGTCTTGGGGGGGGATTTTAACGCAGTGGTTTCCGGAGTTGAAGATCGACACCCCCCTAGGGACCTCCCTCGGGCCCAGAACTGGCTGGGGGGCTTTCTGGATACCCTGGGACTGATAGATTGTTGGCGGTTGAAACACCCTGGACAAGCACAATATACTTTCCACTCCGGGGCCCACGGTAGTCTTTCGAGGCTTGACTATATGCTAGTGCCTGCGGCCCAAGCTGGGATGATTGGAGAGGTGCGACACTTGGCCCGCGGTATTTCTGATCACTCCCCTCTTTTGCTACACTTAGATATCGCCATGGGGGCGGAGGGGAGGGTGGCGCCGATCAACCCCTGGTACCTACGAAACCCCACGATCCGTGCAGACCTGGTTAGGTCCCTGGAACACTATTTTAACGACAACGTGGGGTCGGTGTCTTCCGCCGTCTCCCTTTGGGAGGCCTTTAAGACGGTGCTCCGGGGTCAGGCCCTGTCTCTCATCTCCCATACCAAAAAATGCGAGGCGAAAGAGGTGGTTCGACTAGAAAATGAGATCACCGAGTTAGAGATCGATTTGGAGCAAGGTGTTACGGATGACAGACTGCATGTGCTGGGGCTTAAACAGGCCGACTACAAGGCGCTGGTTACTGAATCTGCTAAGAGTATGAGCAGGGAGCAACAGGGGCGTTTGTACGATATGGGTGATAAGGCGGGGAAGTTGATTGCCTGGTTGGATAAGAAGGAGAGAGCAAGTCGACTGGTGCCGGTTGTTGAGAGGGTGGATGGTGTGTGTGTGACGGACCCCGGTGATATTGTTGATTGCTTTGCGGAGTATTTTCACGGGGTTTACTCTCCGGTCTCTGAACGATCGGAGGAAGACTCTCGCCTGCTGCTTAAAGACATTGCTTTGCCATCTCTATCTGATGAGGATAAATTATTGATGGACGCTGCCCCGTCGCCGGATGAGATTGCTTTGGCCATTCGCTCTATTGCTTCTGGCAAGGCCATGGGTCCTAATGGCCTTCCCATCGAATTATATAAGTTGCGCCCAGATAAGATTGCGCCGTATCTCCGGGACATGTTCCTCGAGGCACAGGCGGCGGGCTCCCTCCCCTCTGACCAACGTCTTGCTACTATTGTTGTTATCCATAAGGAAGGGAAGCCGCGGGATCGGTGTACTTCTTACAGGCCTATCTCTTTGTTGAATGCGGAGCCCAAAATCCTTGCCAAGGTACTGGCCAATCGCCTGATCCGGGTCGTGGGCGACCTGATCCATCCGGATCAATCCGGTTTTATACCCCACCGCAATACCGCTTTGAACCTGCGGCGACTGCATGGCGTCCTCGCTAGAGCGCCATTCATGCGTGAGCCGGCCATTTTGGCGTCCCTGGACGCTACCATGGCGTTTGACACCTTGGAATGGCCGTATATTTGGGCAGCATTGGCGAAGTGTGGGTTCGGCCCGGGGTTCATCGGTTGGGTGAAATTGCTTTATGATAACCCACTGGCACAGGTGGTGGTCAACGGACGGGTGTCGGCTCCTTTTGCTTTGGGTAGGGGCACGCGACAGGGATGTCCGTTGTCGCCTCTTCTCTTTGCGCTTTGTTTGGAGCCCCTTGCGGAGTGGCTGCGGTGGCACCCTTCGACGCGTGGCCTTAGATGGACGCCGGAGTACGAGGATCGTGTCTCCCTATATGCGGACGATATCCTCTTGTATCTTGCATCTCCGCGCAAATCGCTCATTGTATTGGTGGATGTGTTGAGCTCCTTTGGTCGCAACTCCGGATTGGTCATTAACTGGGCTAAGTCTTGTGTGTACGTTCTCTCCGGGGAGGCCCCCCCCCCTTCTGCGGGGGTGCCCTATCCAGGTTGCGCAGTCGGGGTTTAAGTATTTGGGAATCTTTATAACCCTAGACCCGGTGGCCCGGTATGAGCGGAATCTTCTCCCCCCCCTTCAGCGCCTAAGGGCGGATGTGGCGGGTTGGCGGCGGCTGCCGCTCTCGCCGCTCGGCCGGGCGGCGTTGTTCAAAATGATGTCGCTGCCACGCTTTTTGTACGCCCTACAGAACACTGTGGACGTAGTGCCGGCCCGCTATTTTCGGGAGGTGGAGTGTCTTCAGCGTCGATTGTTTTGGGATGGGCGGCCGCGGATCGCTCTCGCCAAACTAACCCTACCGTGGTACGATGGGGGGGTCACTCTCCCTGATATTAAACGATATTATTGGGCCTCCCAGTTGGCTGCTGTCAATCACGGGATGTATGGGCCTGCTTTGAACCCGGCTTTTGAGATGGACAAATTGTTATTGCCAAGCGGGGATTATAATCGAGCACTATACTCGGGGTCCCTTGATGCGCGATTGACAGGCCCGACGCGGGTCGCGGTGCAGGTGTGGCATGCAGCCAATGCGGCGATGGGGTGGAGGGATCGCTTGACTCGGGCAACGCCATTGTACGCTTCCCGGCGTTTGGGTTATCTGTGTACTACGAAAGGCTTTGAGAAATGGGATATGATTGGTATCAGCAAGGTAGGGGATCTCTGGACGAAAGGGAAATTTAAGACGTTTGACATGCTGAAAACCGAATATCAGTTGAACGATAGGGAATACTTTCGGTACGCTCAGGTTCATCACGCTTTTTGTTCCGTATTCCCGGACGTTGCGGCTATTCCAGAGTCCTCCCCGTTGGAAGATAGAGTATTGGACGGCTATGTGCCGGATAGCACCATTTCGCTGATTTATAAGAAGCTTATCAATGATCGAATGGGTTTGCTGACCTCATTGCAAGAGACATGGACTGCCGACGGCTTGGAACTTGACGACAAGGATTGGGTGTCAGCGGTGGCCTCCCCGAAAGAGGTGGCTATCCCGGCCCGCTTGCGTTTCGTCCAGCTTAAGATACTTCATAGAGTGTACGTCACGGGGCCTGGTTTGATGCGTATGGGGTATTCGGTGGATGGTCTGTGTAAGCGAGGCTGTGGACTACTGGGGACTTTCCTCCATATCCTGTGGGAGTGTCCGGAAGTGACTCGGTTTTGGTGTAGAGTGCATGCGGTGTTAGAAGAAGTCACGCATGTTGCCTTGTTGCCGGAGGCACGGAGATGTTTGCTGAATGTCTGGGAGCCGACTGATTACAATGTGATGCAGACGCAGTGGGTGACTCTGGGCTATATGGTAGCGAAGCGTGACATTGCACAACTGTGGGGCTCCCAGAGGCCACCAACGGTCTCAGCGTGGAAGGAACACATGGACTGGTGTATGTTCAGAGAGAAAACGGTGTATGTGGCGAGAGGCAAGCCTGGGAAGTGGATTAAGGTGTGGGGTCCCTGGAACTCCTATCGTGGAGGTATTTGCGCCCCGCCCCAGACGCGAGAGATGGATGCTGCTCTGTCTCCCTAGCCCGCGCATTCCTCTATGCTCCTGCGACATGTGCATTTGGTTTCTTCTGCCTGCCCCCCCCCCCTCTTTCTCCCTGGGTTTGTTTACCCCTTCGATACGGGGAGCACATGTTACTACTATTGACCTCCTCTGCCTTGTGTGTGTGATGTTTTTCGTTTTCTTTAAAAATATGAAACCTTTCTTTGTTTGTCTATGGACTGCGGCTGCGGCTGGCTGAGTTGATTAGCACTCCAGTAGCTCTCTTATTGCTTCACCGATGTGGCTGTTAAGATGTGTCTATGCTTATAGTGTGCATTAGCGGCCGGCCTGTTGGTTGTAGGCCCATACTTGTATGTCTCTGAAACTGTAATAAAGGTTTTTCAAAAAAAAAAAAAAAAAAAAAAGTTTCAAAACTTTTATTCTAATAGGTGCTGGAAAGCTACTGAGAATGCTCTCCTACACAGCTCTGAGTTGCAAGGTTCCAAATGTGAGAAGGTTATAGCATTTTTTAAGTGTAATCTTTTTGCTTACACTCATTCATACACACGTAGTATATGAACCCATAAGTATATAGTGACTAGAAAGTTCTTATCAGTGTTCTTTTCTGCATCTCTGTTGTTTTGATAAGATTACAAAATAGCAAAATATTGCACATCCAAGAATCAGTCGACATGTTTCGCTCTATTGTAATTTTGCCTTCACCTTTATCAAGGATCATACAATCTCAAATACTGAGCGTGAAGTAGTGAAAGCTGCGGAGCCCATATGTCCCCAGGTGTCCATCTCACTTAGGTGTGACTGACTTGTCTAGTTGAACATGATACCATACACTCTTTAGGAGCAGATATTTATATATAGTGTGTAGTTTTGCTGGTGAGGCTGGTCATTAGCATTCAGTGTATCCCAAAAAAACTGAGCTTAACGCTGTAGATCTGACTACTAATCTCTACTATAAACCACTCAGTTTTGACACTTATTTGCTAAAGAAAGTAATGGGAGCACTACAACATATTTAATGGCCTGTATCCCAGAAGAAGAATGGGTTGCGTATGTAGGGGGTGATGCAGTACTTAGGATAGGCCTGATGAACTGCAGGGACCTTTATCTGGCAACATGTATTTAAATCCGCAGAGGAGAGCATCTCCGAGTGAGCCAAGGCTCGATAGGGGTGACCCGGAGTTGGGTAGCAGCAAAATTCCTATGATTTCTGCATTTCTACATCCGCAGAAGAATCCACATTTTATCCATCATTGGAATATTTTGAGGGAGGAAATCTTCCCATTGGATTATCGTTAGAATTTGGCATTTCCTTCAGGAATTAGAAGAATTGTATGCCACTAACAATCTCAGAATACCCCAACATGCAACTATCCGGTGGCCACAGGACCACAGTTAATCGTACGATATAGGACTTCCTTAGTGACTTTAATGTAAGGCAAATGTGTTTACTTTGTATATTATTCAATAACTTGTGAAATGCGATAAAGATATGTTTTTTTTAAAACAATCTCTAAATAGGAAAGTTTATTGCTTGGTTAAAAACAATTATTATTTTAGAGGTACAAAAATCTTAAATGAAATATTTAGCTACTTACTCAAAGGAGCGTTGTTCTTCCCAGAAATAATGTAGGCTGACAGTTTTAGGGGAGGAAAGTGTTAAAGGTAAATGAAAAATACAACTCAACCATTTGGCAGGTGAAGTGTAACTAAGGAGCACATTACAGACAGAACCGCAAATGAGGCTGCAATGTCAGCAATAAATGCAGTATTTAGCGACTGGGGGATAACTGGCGGTAGCGTTGTTACTGCAAGCCCTTCCACATCTTACCTTGTAGGATGGATTAAGCCACGCCCTATTTACAACACTAAGTTAGCATAAACGAGATAATTGTTAGCAAGCCAGCATGTCGTTTCTGCTGCGCTGCACACGACACTGTTGTTATGTGTTATTCATTTTAGAAATGCTGACTCGACTTTGCCTTACAGGATAACAAACTGTTGTTTCACATTCTTAACAGTGAAATGTGCCCTTGGTCTGTACATCATGCAAAGAACGAGTCTGGGTCACTAGAAGGTACAGAGTGTTGCGATTAGATTGATCGTACCACTTCTTAGACATATCATACATGCAGCTGCCAATATCTGAAGGACAAGCGTCTTTAATATTGCAGAACAGTTTGGGTTTGCACACATCCGAACAGAAGAGCTGATGCATGAGAGAGCTAGCTGATCCTTTGATGTGATTCTACTAAGCTGATCTATACGGTATGGGGTCCCCCCTGTTAACCTAAGAGACCTTCTAATAGTCTAATAATAATAATGTATTAGATTCTAGAGAAAGGAGTGTGGCTGTATACCACTGTCATTATTAGTATGATTGCTCCTTTCATTCTGTATGGTATTGTAATAATGCTTATGGTTCTGATCTGTACCGTTAGTCTGCTAGTGTTAGCCAAAGTACTGCATCTTAGGACGCGAGGTTTATAAAATAAACTCTTTAAACTTTACCGTGTCTGTATTATTATGTTGTGGACTAACAAATAGATACGAACAGGTATTTCGGATTCCCACCACTCCTGAGAAATATCTAAGTCGCTTGTTCTGGTTTGTCTATACATTGGGACCGCCTAGCTAGATCTAGGCTAACGAATGGGATACTAAGCTAGTCGGATAAGGGGTTCTGGGTTCTGAGGGGAGTTTTCTGGTACACCACAATTCTCTGAGGTCCTGGTCTCCTGCGCATAGTTCTGTGCATAAGCAGAATCCCTGCAACATGGCGCACCTAACGTTTGGTCTTATGATCTGAGACGCTTTAGTAGTACTTGTGTTAGTCCACAACTACCCTCACTCTCGTTTCCGGATAACAGGAGTGACGGTTTAACCTACCTAGGTTTTGACTATAGGTTCTTACAAGCTTGGAAATTAAAAAGGTTATAACTTTTGAGCCCAAGTGCTACTGTAGATATCGTTGTTACTCTATAGGGTGTCCTTATGGCGGTTAATATTCCCGCTCATAGTAGGGTTCCTCTGCGCGCTCATTTGAGGGCTTATGGGGTACCTGATGACGGGATGGCCGTGGTCTTTGTGGTCAGTGCTGATGCCACCTACCCTTATGAGTTGTTTTACTCATGGGTGACCTTTGTGGAGGTGGATACGGACGATAATTTGTTCCACGAATATACAGCCACGCCTGTGCCTGCGGCTTATGCCCCATATAGGACGCTAGAAATTCCTATTTCTGCCTGGCAGCATACAATTTGGTTTAATGGCGCCCTCCCCCATGAGGTCGTATCGGCGAGAATGGGCCCGTTGTCCATTGCAGGGGCCACTTGGCCGGTACTGGCCGGATATACTCCGCACCCACGCTACCTGACGGTGGGAGTGGGTGATTTACGAACGCTACACACAGCCCTGATTACGGTCCATAGGGCTTTAGTGCAGTATGTGTCACGCACAGTTCAGGTGGGAGCACCTGCGGTTGCTGGGCACGGGGCGGATCACCATCACGCGGTGGTGATTAGCCCTGTTATGGTTAATGCGGTTGTCGGCAAGCGCCCCCTCAGTAAGGATGACTTTCCTTACTGGCTTGCGGAAAAATTTGATCAATTGGAAGCCGCGTTTCCAAACACTACACCTGTGGATAAACACAGGATACTCACCATTACTTTGCCGAAGGACCTGGTCCCTGATCTTGTTGATTGTGACAATTGGGGCAAGGTCTTTGCTGCGACCTATTCGAAGTGCTACGGCACTCCGTCTATGTCTGTACTACCCTCCGTCATCAAGAAAAGTCCAAGACAGTCATGGTGCGGAGGCAGCTATTGAGTTGGGATTAAGGCTTGTCGACAGTTTCGATGTGGTTTGTTCCATGGTAATGGGCAACCTCAAAGGAGATGCCATGCAGTTCGAAGTTGGTAATATGCTGGAACTTGTGGATGATGCCGATAAAAGCCTACAGGATGGTTGGACGTAGTGCCTTAGGCGTGAAACCCACCATCAAAATTCCTGATGTAGTACAGCAAACTAAGGTGAGTTCGTCTACGAAAGACGAAAAGCCCAACTTTCCTAAACAAAGTTGGCGAGCCAAAAAACAAGAGAAACAGCAACAGAAACAGGTTTCTCGTTCTGCCTCACCCGTACAGTCGTATAGTGAACGCACTTATGATTTGCGCGATCGTACTCGTATTAAGTCACCTGATAGATTTCAGGTTTCTGAACAACGCTGTCCTCGTTCTTCACAGGAAACATCGACTTCGCACACTGGTGGTGGAGAGCGTGGGAGAGGACGGGGTACTCAAGGTCGAGACCAGCCCCGCCAGACTGACGGTAAAGGCAAGCAGGAAGACACTGCCAGACAATGTCCACCGTTTCAGAAAAAGAAAGTTGCTGCTATCTCAGCGAGATATGCCTCAGATGATGCGGACACAGCTTCGGAACCTGACATGGGCACTAACGCTGCTAGACAGCGCGGCGGGAATTACAGTAGTGCGGCAAGCATTGCGTCCATTTCTGGAGGCAACAGCAACTGACATTTATGTGACAGTTGAAACTGCTGATACTCGCGTAGCTCCCCCAGAAAGATTATTTGAAATAGTCCTTAATATTGAGGGTGACATACAACGCAAAATTAAAGTGGTTTTTTGGGACAATCTTACGACCACCTATGATATTCTTTTGGCGGAGAAAGATTGGCCTCCGGCTTTCATTTTGGATGCTCCAAGAGGAGAGGAAGTCATTCTTCCTTCCTTTGGGCACGCAGTGCCCACGGATGAGTCTAATAGGTTAGCCGGGGAGTGGGCACAGGTGCTTGCACCTGCGTTATATCGTAACCAGGTTGGCTGGGATAAATGTTCTCCCAATCATGAGATTCCATTGTGGTCCGATCCCCAGCCTCAACCCCAATACCCCATGCGTCGCGAGGCAAGATCTCACGTCGCGTCCATCCTTGAACAATTGGAATATCAAGGAGTGATTGAGACATGTGTGTCACCCATGAATAATCCTTTATTCACTGTGACGAAGCCTGACGGGTCGTACCGCCTAGTTTTGGATTACCGGCATTTAAACTCGCATTGCCGGACGTGTGCGGTACAAAATACTCATAGTTCGGCTCTCGTCGATAGTCTTGTGAGAAAACGTTTCAAAACCACGCTCGACTTATCAAATGGCTTTTATTGCCATAACCTAGCCCCTCATAGTTATGAGTGGACGGCATTTACCTCGGGTGGAAAACAAAAATTGTTTAAGAGGCTCCCGATGGGCTATAAAAACAGCCCTGGAGTTTTTTCCGCTCGCGTGGTCTCTCTCTTGGAGATGGTAGACCCGGAGGCATACTCGTATGTTGATGACATCTATCTGACAGATGACGAGTTGCTTCCACACCTTGCTCGTGTGGATAACATAGTGACTATGTTTGCAGACTTCGGTTACAAGTTTAACTTTAAGAAGTCCCACATTGCTGAGTTCACAGTGTTGTTCTTGGGGTACGAACTCAATAATGAGGGTCGAGGCTTGGCACCGCACTTCCTTGAGAAATGCGCACGCCTTCGTATCCCTACGACACTGAAACAACTACAATCATTACTGGGTTTTCTGAATTTCGGTCGTTCCTACATTCCTGATTATGCCCAGCGTATCAAGACGCTTTATGCTTTGGTACAACCAACTTTTACCAGATCTTGCTGGCTGCCAGAGCATTCATCTGCATAGTATTCTTTGCAGACTGATCTTCTTACTGCAAAATTTTTACAAACTCGTGATAACCACACCAACCTGGTCATTAGAATTGTTCCAGGCGCGGAAGGTTTCACGTACTTAACGTTCAATGAGGGCGACACAGTCCCCATTGCTTACAAATCTCATCTGTACACTTCGGCTGAGCTGCGATTTTCCACTGTTGAAAAAGTCTTGACAGCAGTTCAGATGGCGATCCTGAAAGAACGAGCGCTATCACAAGGAAAGCGCATGCTGGTGGTAACACCGTTTCCTGCTCTCGAAGCAGTCACTAAAGCTAGTGTACCGAATTCTAAGGCTTTGCATCCAAGGTGGATACAATGGGCGACCTCCTTAGCTTCGCCTGACGTCGAATACATCTTTGACGCGGCGTTGTAGACTCAGGAGAGTTTGGAGTATGAATTTGTTCATCCTGCTCCTCTGTCATTGCGCCCTATCGAGGAATACCATTGTGTCATATACACTGACGGGTCGGCGCAACCCGCAACTGGATCAAGGCACGCTTATTCAGCGGCTTGCGCAATTGTAGTCGGTACTTTCGTAAATGGAGAGTTCCAATCTGATGCAGTGCATACGCAGTCATTGGGTGATTGTACCGCGCAGTTGGCGGAGCTTCATGCTCTAGTGCTTGCACTTGAGTTTGCTGATCACAGGGTCACTACTCTTATAGTGAGTGATTCTTACTATTGTGTTCAATCTTACAACGACAATTTGCTTTTTTGGATTATGAATGGTTTTCGTGATTTCAAAGGTGGCACAGTAAAGCATAAAACGCTTTGGGCTCGGGTGGCAGAACTTAAAGGGAGTCTGCCACTTGTGAATGTAATTCACACTCTTGGTCACCAACGAGTTGGTGTCCATGCTGTCGGTAACAGTTTGGCTGACGAGGCAGCTAAAACCGCAGTGGCGACATATTTAGTAGCAGCAGTTACAAGATCAAAATCTAAGATTGATGCTGACATCTTGGCAGCTATTGCTGCTTCTGAGATAGGGACAAACTTCCATAGAGGTTTCCCTTCTCGATACCATTATCACTTAAGTCCTGATAACGTCCCGCTAGTGAGGATTAACAACGTTGGTGATAGATTGATTCCCAACGCGGACTGCAGACCTAATTTGATAACGGCTGCCCACGAAGGTGGTGCGTCTGCGCATGCTGGAGTGTCAGCAACTGTGTCTCTTTTACATCAACGTTACTGGTGGTACGGTTTGTATAAACAAGCGCGGGCTTATGTACTTAGTTGTGACATTTGCCAGCAGATTAAACCTTCTTCTGTTGCGCGTCCACCTCCAACGCAGCTGCATATATCTAATCAACCACTTGCGTGTGTTTATTTAGATCACTGCGGTCCTTTTACCTCTGATACTGCGTACAAGTACATCTTGGTTGCAGTGGATTCGTGCACATGTTTTCTGTGGGTGTGGCCACAAAGGAGTGCTGATGCCAGGACTGTCATCAAAGCATTGCGTGTCTTTATAGGGAGTTTTGCATGTGGTACCCTTCACTCTGATCAGGGCCCGGCGTTCGCCTCTAAGGCGTACAAAGAAGCAATGAGAAGTTTGGGGGTCCAAGTCAAATTTTCGTCTCCATACCGGCCTGAGGGCAATAGTGTTGTGGAACGGATGAACCGTGACCTAAAGCAATCGTTGACAGCCAAGGTATTAGGTACAGGCCGGAACTGGCTTGCCCACTTGTATGACATCCAACGTGCACTTAAGAACCTCCCGAGAAGGTCTCTGGGTGGGAGGACCCCTTACATGATGCTCTTTGGAGTGAGAATGTTTGTTCCGGACCTTGACGGTCTAGACATGGCGGCGGCTGCCGCGCCTTTTGACCTAGATGACCACTGTGCTGTATTGCAGAATCTACAAGAAGCAAGAGACACTCTGGCAAAGGAACACGTGCCCTCTACATCTGAAGAAGCGCTCCTGATTACGGTAGTCGGCTGGCTACCTCGTGTTGGTGACCTGGTCCGTGAGAAGGTGGAGAACAAGAAGGAGTTTGGCCCCTCTTATCGTGCACCAGTCCCGGTGCTTGGAGTATTGGGTACACGTACAGTTGTTTTACCCCCACTTCCTGGTCGCAAGGGTAACAGGTACATTTCAATTGAGAATGTCAAGCTACACAGGGTGGCCGATTCTCCATAGTATGACACCTTCGGTTTCCTACTCTTCGATGCTGAGAAACTCTGTTGTGATGCCACCCTCTATTATCGTGCCTGAGGTTTCCATTGGGATGCATACAGTTACTGATCCGCCTGTGCCACCTACTGCTGGTGGTTTGTGTAGGAGAGTAGGGTCTGCAATCCTATGATCACCCAGATTTTTTGCTTTTTGCTTCATTGGTTTACGACTTTCCCTAGCTGTGGGCCTGCCAACCAGACCCACAGCCTAGCTGTTCTCTCTCCAGATTAAAACACATGTACATTAGGTGCATCCACTAATTGGAACTGGGCCGCCTTATCAGTCCCTGTATCAGCATACCACAGGTATCCAGGGCATCGGCGTACCCAGGGCCTACCAGGGGCTGCAGCATGTATTATGCCACCCCTGGATGGCCACCCAAATCTGACACAACTTGGCTGCACGACAGCTGGGGCAAGGTGGTGTAATCACCCGTTGCTGTAGGTGTAGTATTCCTATACCTAACCCTAAAATGGACGCATGGATTCCTATCAGTCACTCCTATGGCAGGCCTTATCAATCCTGAAGGCAGAGTGCTGGGAGTCATGTGAGATGGTGCTCTGGCGCGAGCTGAGCCCGTCGACGGCTTGCGGAACCAAGTCCTAATAGCTGTTCCATGGTGACGCGTGCCATCTACCTTAAAATGCCTTATAATCCTCGCGGTTATTTGCTAACTATGGCATCGCATCACCCACACATGTCGAGTAAGGTGTCATACGAATTGGAATACGAACCCCTCGCCAATCCTGGCGACGGGGTTAGCATTCCACCCTTCTAGAGGGACACGACATGGAAGTAACCTTGAACCCCGGTTAAAGTTGACTCAAGCCTCAGCATCACAAAATGGATGCTGCCACCAGACACAAGTCTGACCTCCTGCTGCTGGGAGACCTTCCAGCGAGGGGAGCTTGGACAAAGGGTTTCCTGTCGAGGGCGGTGTTAGCACCATCCCAGACAGGGTTTGTGTATCCCAGGTAGGCAGGGCTGAAAGGAAGGTGATTGCAAGTGGCACCCCGGTGCTCACTGTGCATAGCCCGGCTCAAACCAGTTTCGGGGGCACCCCAGCCCCTGAGCTGGGGCGAAGCCGGACAGAGGATAGGGGTGTAACTACCCCCCTCCTGGTCCCACCCATAGGTAGGACCTAGCCACGGGCCAGCCCCTTTTCCTAGTATAAAGGTAGGAGCGAGTCCCCTTCCCAAATTGGATAATTCTGAATCTTGAACTACTTTCCACGAAAGAAACTCTTGACTTTTTCTGAAGACTCTCCCTTGTGGCTAAGGAGTAGCCACCCTGCACCAGCAGGCACCACCTAAGCGCTTGCGGTTTGCTGCACGTCTCTCCTACGGATCAAGACTACCCAGCTCGACGAGACCCGGATTCCCCGCCATCTCTGACCTTTACCTACATCGTCAGCCCAGCTGAGATTCGTAGGTGTGACGAGACCTGCGGGACCGGCCATCTTCAGAACCTGCACAACGCTTATCTAGCACAACCACCGAGGGACCCTCGAGTGAGTGCACCTAGGGTTTGAGAAGCCCTAACCCTGAGTAGCTCCAGCACCGAAGCCTGCCTCCCCAGCATCCCCGAGATCTGCGTGGGGGCCTTTCTGCTCCTTGCTGCTCACCGCGTTGTCCGGCCACTCGCCGTCGGCTAGTGGCCCTCTTCAAGACGCACCACGACAGTTTTTCATCACTGGTCTGGTTGCTCCGGACTGGTCCTTGCTCCCCTTCAGCAGAGGAGTACCTCGGACCCTCCTGGTCCACTCCAGACGCCATCTTGACTCCCCCGCGTGGTCTTGCCTCTGCCAAGACCTGCTGCCCCACTCCTGGGCCCAGCATCATCGACAGCAGACACCTTCGTGGGACAGCTCGCCCTCCATCCTGGTCGCCGCCGCGCCTCCTGGTCCGAGGAACAACCGAGTCCGACGTCACCCACTCACCTGGTCGAGGTGACTTCAGCCGGTACCTTCCTGGTGCCCACACGATCGCTGGCTAGCGGTTGAGAACTGAGTCCCCTCTGCTTTCAGGTTTCCTTCATCACCGATCCAGGCTTGGATCTCGCTGAACATCGACACTGGTCGCCTGCCAGCAACTTCTTCTTTCAGGCTCCCGAGACTACAACGAGGACTCCCGACATCTTGCTGAACCCCACGCAGCCGCAGCCTCTGGGCTAGGTAACTCGAGCATTTCGGTGCTCCATCGTAGGTTCACTCTACAAGTGTCCAGCTCCTTTTCCGTTTAGTCCAACTGATCGGATTCCTCCGGAATCAGTAACTTTAGACTCTCTAATCTCTCCCATTCCACTTGCAGTGTAAATGGTTTCGTGCCCTTCGGGCATTTGTGTAAATTGTGCAACTAGGAGTATTTTCCCAAGAGTTTTGTATTGTGCTTAGCTCCCTGACTCATAAAGAGCCAGGGTAGTCTTGTTATAAATAAATATCCTTTATTTTCATAACAACTTGTGTGGTGTCCTTTCACTTGGTGTTCAAGGGGTATATGTGATGGTAAACAGCTGGCTTAACACGCCCTCTAGAGTTTAGCCTGAAGACTGCTCTTGTCCACGCTACTAGGATAGCTGGTCTACAAGGTTGACTTACAACCAATCATCAATAAGGGTCGTTTGGAATGATACACAGTGATCACTAGAATAGTGAGCACTACATATCAGGCCAACTTCTCACAGTTTGCCTGATGATCCTGAGTATGCTTATCCTGCAGAAGTCCCTTTGCCACTATTACATACAACAACACTTACCCAGTCCCATTCTTCCTTTGAAACTGAATCATTGACTTCCACTGCCCCTTCCAAAATTTCTATATTTTTTGCCTGGTTCAAGAGACATTTTTTGGTTGCACCTTGGACTTACATCTGGTTGGTGCTGATTTGTATTTTTTTATTCATGACAATTGGCTTTGTGGTAGTGTTTTTTAGACTTATCAATGGACACTACCTGAATGAGCGTTCTACAATTCAATTAATTGATGGCACTTTGGCCCCCCATTCCTCATCACGAATCATGAAAAGAGACCAGACGTTTGTGAACATCACCGCCTGGCCTGTACGTGATGGGATTGCTTGGGATGCAGTGAACTTTCAAATTCATGGTCCCACCGAAGTTATTAATGTGCCAACTGTTTTTCGTGTTTCTATGGGTGATGTAGTTAAACAGAACATCCGCTCAGATGATTGGGATGTACAAGCAATAGAAGCACTGTTTTCTGATTTAAAATATTATGCTGCATTTGATACTGAAGACCTGTATTTAAATACTGCAAACTACGATGAGCAATTTTGTTTTCAACATTATGGCACACATTTCCTACATAGAGCACATACTTTTCGGAATTTTGTTAATTTCACTCAATGGGAACATTGTCCTGTCCCCATGCCTGGCAGCTCTGCCACTTTATTGAAAAAATTCACATACTTTTCGGATTTTAGTGTGTCAAACCCTGATTCTTTTTATTTTAAGGTGGCGGTAGAACCCACTTCTAAGGTCAGATTGACACACACAAAATTATTATATTCTAAATCCTTTATGGATGAATTGGCTATTGGCGGTTATGACGTATGGAAAGCTACTATCGATCTTAAATCGGTTTGGGGAACTAAACCGTGGCAGGTACAAGGAACAGAAGCGTTGCATCGTGCCTGTCTTATCCCAAACCATATATTGTTTTTGAATTCATGTATTTTTCAGACCACCTGTTTTGGATTGGCTATGTCTAAAAAAATAATTTCCCCCTCGATACCGGATCTGGGTGCTTACCCTGGTTGGGAGAATCACTCAGATCTGTCCCTTACTATGTTGCAGTCCCTTGTTTCCAACGACACGTTCAATATTTCAACATTGAATCCTGAGGGTTGGTTGGTTTGGCAAACAAGCTCAGATTCCTGTCAACGTCGGTTTCTGGATCTGGCTCTGGGGTATACACAACTTAGGGTTGACCTTCGTTTTACATCTTCACACACTGTGACTACCTACTCTGTAGGTAAGTTATGTCAGTCGTGGCTACAGCATTCCACGTTAACTTCGGTTAAGCTACATTTATCACGATTAAATGACAAAATAGATTTGAATGATTTTATTAAGGGTCCTGCAAATGGCAGGTCCAAACGATGGGTTTATGCTATTTACAATGAAATTTGGAAAGTGTCGCAAATTGAAGCTGCTTCAAGATTACGTGCTATTGACCAGGCCAATATGGAAAAAGTATTGGCTGTGATAGATAATAGTATTAATACTTTGTCTTCTAGAATTTATACACTAGATAATATTGTTTCTTCTGTCGTAGACATTGTGCAGGATGATGTATCTGTGTTGTATCATGGCCAAAATCAGTTGCGTTCAATTATGCAGTTTGCATGGACATTGCAAACGTTAAAGGCAGGGAAAGTCCCTTGGGATTACATGAATATTTCATCGTTGTTCCTTCCTTTTAATTTGACAGAAAAACAGCAGTTCATGTCCATGAAAGATGCAACTTATGCATTGCTGCACATTGAAAAATTGGAACCTTTACCTTTTTCTGTTGCTGAGTTGAATTCAGCCGTGTGGCTTATACACGGATTGGTCACTTTACCTTTTAGTTTGTTTAAATTTAGTTTGTGCATGAAGCATTATGCCATTGGTAGATATGAACAACTTGGTGATGCGTTTTTGCACGAAGTTTGGTCACTTCTGTTCACTTACAGATGCGTAAGGGATGGCAAGGAGGTTTACTTAAAGGGTGAAGAATGCACTTCCACTCCTGATCATTCTGTGATTTGTAGACATATACAATTACATGGCGCTTGCAATATACACGCTCCAAATTTGGCTTGTGTCCTAAAGGGGATTCCAATGCCAGTTATAACGTCTTCTTTTAAGCTGCTTGCCAACGGTAGTTATTTGCTTTTAAATAGTGAAGCTTGCTGTGGGATGCTAGTGGGTATTCCTTACATAGTCACTGTTTCGCAAAAGGTGGTTTGCTGTAATAACGTCCTTTTCCCTCCCCCGCAAGGCCAACTCGATATATCCATCTGGCCGGCGATTCCGACCTTGAACGCAGAGTTCAATAGGATGAGCAGAATAAGGGATCTTTTGTCTAAAAAAGAAGTTGCGTTGACTTCGTCCCGTGAAACATTTCTTCTTAATGTGGCGAAGACACGCACTGAGGTACAAGCTCTTTTAAATACTGACCTCCCCCTCCATTTTGGAACCTTGATTCAAACTATCTTTAATGCCTCGTCTACGACTGGCCTTGTTCATTTTTTTTTAATTGTGGGCTCGGGCCTCGTGACATCTTTCCAGACTGTTTTTGGTGTAATCTCCGCATTTTTACATTCTATTTTTTCGAGTGTCTTCGGAGGGTTCCCCTTGCTCCTCGCTTTGGTGGCCGTTATCCTCTTGTTCATTTGCGCACTTCGATATGGCTGCACACCAGGAGTTGCAAGACAGCATGCTCCGCCTGCTCCATCTTCGTAGCCGGATGCTTGATTATTACGGCACTTTCCCTTTGGCGGTTTTAAGCGTCAAGTATGGATTGTCTTTCCGGTTTCCCTTTTTTACCTGTGTGCAACCTGTCTTTCATTGCCTAGATTGTCCCTTCCAGTGGGCTCTGGACTTGTGCCTGTCAACCTTGGCGTCACCTGACCCGGATTTTGATGAACTAATGTGTCCCTTAGTGGCTCATGATTTTGATTGTTCTGGTGTTGGGTTTATGGCTTTGGGTGCTGCACAAGGAGTCCTTGCTGACTGGGATATCGGAGAGGCGGCTATTGAATTCCTTGAAAGGAGTTATATCGAAGATGCTGGCAGTTGCCCTATTGTGGTGCTGGATGCTCCGATAATTGATGAACACGTGTGTTCCTTTCCCTTGCTAAATTGGATGGCAGATACTTTTGCGGAACGCTCCAATGATTTCCTCTTGGAAGCTGTTGCAACTTACGGTGCATATACCTTTATGGATTGACTGATTGACATTGTCAAGACATCATTTTTATTTTTTATTTTTTTTAACGAATTTTTCTTCCTTTTTATTCTCGAACTTTAGACTTACCTTATATGGACTTATAGTTCATGCCCTTGGTTCCGTTCTATATCACTTGAACTCTGCGTTCTTGATAAGTGTATCCCTATTGGTCCGTGCTCCGATCATGGGGGGGTGTAGGATGGATTAAGCCACGCCCTATTTACAACACTAAGGGCCATATGTAGGTAGCCTAATACCGGTCGGTAACGGCCGATTTTCGGTAAATATCCCGTTACCGACCGGTATTTAGGCTTGTGCTATGTAGGGGGAACATTTCAGGATTCGGTAATTTACCGAATCGGTAAAATTACCGAATCGGTAATTTTACCGATTCGGTAAATACCGAATCCTGAAATGAGATGTAGGTGACACTCAAATGAGTGATGTGTAGGGAAAATAATTCGGTATTTAGCACCAAATATATGTTGGTGCTAAATACCGAATTCATTGCAAAAAGCAATATTTTGCTGCACTAACAGTGCCATGTGGCAGACATACATGCCCTTAGGGCATGTATGTGCGCCACATGTGCACACATGCAGGAATCAGGGGTGCAACAGGGTGTCAATGTGACACCCTGCCACCCTTGAATGTGCTCCCCCCATTACCGAATCGGTATTTACCGATTCGGTAATTACCGAATTTCTCCGATTCGGTAATATTTACCGAATGATTACCTACATACGAGTTACCACTTCTTAAATACCGAATCGGTAAAGTTCGGTATTTAAGAAGTGGTAACTTGTATGCTACCTACATATGGCCCTAAGTTAGCATAAACGAGATAATTGTTAGCAAGCCAGCATGTCGTTTCTGCTGCGCTGCACACGACACTGTTGTTATGTGTTATTCATTTTAGAAATTCTGACTCGACTTTGCCTTACAGGATAACAAACTGTTGTTTCACATTCTTAACAGTGAAATGTGCCCTTGGTCTGTACATCATGCAAAGAACGAGTCTGGGTCACTAGAAGGTACAGAGTGTTGTGATTAGATTGATCGTACCACTTCTTAGACATATCATACATGCAGCTGCCAATATCTGAAGGACAAGCGTCTTTAATATTGCAGAACAGTTTGGGTTTGCACACATTCGAACAGAAGAGCTGATGCATGAGAGAGCTAGCTGATCCTTTGATGTGATTCTACTAAGCTGATCTATACGGTATGGGGTCCCCCCTGTTAACCTAAGAGACCTTCTAATAGTCTAATAATAATAATGTATTAGATTCTAGAGAATGGAGTGTGGCTGTATACCACTGTCATTATTAGTATGATTGCTCCTTTCATTCTGTATGGTATTGTAATAATGCTTATGGTTCTGATCTGTACCGTTAGTCTGCTAGTGTTAGCCAAAGTACTGCATCTTAGGACACGAGGTTTATAAAATAAACTCTTTAAACTTTACAGTGTCTGTATTATTATGTTGTGGACTAACAAATAGATACGAACAGTTATTTCGGATTCCCACCACTCCTGAGAAATATCTAAGTCGCTTGTTCTGGTTTGTCTATACATTGGGACCGCCTAGCTAGATCTAGGCTAACGAATGGGATACTAAGCTAGTTGGATAAGGGGTTCTGGGTTATGTGGGGAGTTTTCTGGTACACCACAATTCTCTGAGGTCCTGGTCTCCTGCGCATAGTTCTGTGCATAAGCAGAATCCCTGCAACAACCTCTATGAGGGCGCAGGCAAGAGCATCAGAACAGAGGCACCCACCATACTGCAGGCTGGCTGCCGTGTCATTATTAGACTACTCCTAACGACATTTGTACTGCAATTAATCCATTTTTCATGTACTTACAAAATGTGAACTGCAGTAACTGAATTATTCTATGCACCCCTGGCCCAGTATGTATTAGGTCATGTATTTATGCCATCTAAGCTTTTCTTGTTGTTAAATATTTTTTCGTGGATGTTTATACGGTTTGAAGAAACCTATTTATAAAATAGTACTTATAAAATAAATATTGTATTCTCGCTCTGTTTGTCGTCCAGGAAGGGGGGAAAAAGATAGCAAAAATTGTATTAAATTCAGTTTTTTTTTTTTTACTGGTACGTCTTCGTTTGCCCCTGAAGTGTGTACGAGATTCACGACTGTTCTGTATATCTCATAAAGCTGTGAAAACAATTATGTTACGTTTAATAGTGTAGCAGCCAACTTGTATAGGGCAGCGAGAGAAGCGGTGCACTTGGCATCTGAGGAGTGAAATTTTAAAAACTGCGTAGAATAATTGAGAAGTCGAACTCCATGTTCAGATACATTTGAAAGACTCTTGCTCCGAGTATCACTGTTTGTCATGATCTCATTCTGCCTCCTAGCGTATGGAAACGTATAATCACCCTGCACTATTCTAGAAGTTTCCACGTGTGCTATTGAATGCATGCACTGTTTTGACTCAAGGAGGTCTTCTCCCCGACTCTTTCCGAACGCAGGGTGGAAACATGGGCGTAGGAAGTGTGGGGGACGCGGGGGATATATCCCCCCCAGATTTTGGAGTGGGGGGGGACACGGGGGACAAGGGTGGGGGGGGGGACGAGGGGACAAAGGAATTTCCCCTCTCCCTTCTGTTATCGCAGGGCCATTAGCACGCAAAGGCGCTACCTAATGGCCCTGCACTTGACCTGCCTGGAGTCAGAGGCCACCCGCCCTCTGACTTTTGTTATGCTGCAGGAAGGCTCGGCCGTTCTGGGAAGGGCAGAGAACGGAGAAAAAATAAACGCTGTCTCTTTTCCTTCATGGCAAGGACCGTGTCCACTACTCCTGATCTGCCTCTGGCGGCTGCCCTCCTCTCTTTATTCCTCCATCTCTTTCTGTCTCTGTCTCGCTCCTGCTTACGTGCTGATTTCAAGAGGCAGCTCTTAAGGTACTCTCTCTTGCCTCTCATTTTCTTTATTTGTTCCCCTGTGAAATGGATCCAAAAAAGGCTGAACACTTTGGCTGTAAATGTCCTCATTTTCCGTTTCGGAATGGAGAGAAAAAAATAGTTAAATACCTAAATAAAGCAATACAGAGTGGACAGCAGACAGGCCAGACTGTTATTTACACCCACACACATTAGCACCACTTTACAGAGTTTGCCAGTGAAACCGCTACTTTCTTTTTATCTTCTTTCTTTGAACAACATTGTTTTCCCAGGGTGGGTAAGTGCGCCATTCCTAAAGGGACTGCAATACCTGGTTGATGGGTAGAGTGGAAACGTTTAATATGATCGTTTCCAACTTTTTAATTATTTTAGCTTATAAAATGCGGCTCTGTGTTTGGGGATGTGGTCTTTTTTAAACCAAACTGCATACATTTTGAAAGGATATAAGCAATGGACATTGAAAGGGGTCCCTTCCTGGTCCTGCAGCCATGTCTTGAACTTTTCAGGCAAAATCACTTACTGATTTCTGAATAATGAGTTTAAAACCGTTAAGGTAACCATGTTTTTTCTGATTAAAGTTCACATGCTTTGCTTATTCTTGCATTCCCTAAGAGTGTTTGCTTTTTCCAGGGTGTTATTCATTTTTTTCAGGCAGCATTTTCCTGTTGTCTAGTGCATAATTTGAATTTAGTCGCAGCACAATTGAGTTGTGCTGAAGGCAGTGCGAGTTTCTCTCAGTGGGGCAGTATGGTGTTCAGTGTGGGAGAGGATGTGGCACTCTGGCCAGAGCTGCTGAATTTGGAACTGGAGAACTATGTTCAGACCTTCATGACCAGTTCACCATACCACACTCCTGACGGAACTTATTCCGATGCTACACCTTAGAAGGCCCGATTGACCTTAGAAGCCCAGGTGTCTTAGCACCCGCAGGTGGACCTGTCCACCACAATCCATACTGCGGTTCACTTCCAGTCTTACGGGCAGGCATATGAAGAAGCACATCCTAGATCGACAGTGAATCTGTCACTGAGGTCACAAGACCCTTGAGGTCAGTCCACCTCACACATTGGTACCTCCATTGGCCTTTTTCCAGCACTAGCAGTGCAACTTGCCAGGGGTTGGCAATGTAGGATTTGCATGCACACCAAACTTAGGTGGTGATTAAAATGGCAGTGGGACCGCCACGTCACCCCGTCGGTGGCGGTCCCACCGCCATTGGTGACTGCATCACAGCCCGCCATATTACAATGGTGGGTGGTTACCTGGCGGTCGGAAAGACCAACCACCACGCACCAGACGGGCTTCTTGAGCCCGCCGGTGTGGTGGAGGGGCTCGTGGTTCCTACAATGCTGGTGGTGCCTACAATGCACCGCAGAAGGGATTACGATGTCCCTTACCCGCCAGCTTATCAAAGGCGGTTCACCTGCCACGGAAATGCTGGCGAAAGGGACATTGGGGGCCCGTAGCAGGCCCCTTTACCCCTGGCCCCCAGACATGGGTCCTGGGGGGCATCTATGATGCCCCACAACATATCACTGCACCATGTGGCAGGCACCGATATATTTAACATGTTCCTTTTTTTTTTACTTTGCGGCGGATGATGCAGCCAGCAGCACCTGCTGCAATGTAAAAGATAGGCACTGCGAACACCGTAGTGGCAGTCGCATTGTAATGCCTATCGTGGGGCCTCCACCTTGAAGGCCAGCGGTCCCATTACCCGATTCGATGGCGGTGGTACTGAGGTCCGCCTGCCATCGTAGTCAGCCCCTAAGTTTGCATTTTATGAATATGATTCAGCTGGAAATAAATTGATGTTTGCAATTTAATTGACTTTGGTTGGCCTCTTATCTATGAGATTTCCCTGTTGAATGTGCCTTTACATTATACATTTTTGGTTGTATGAATTGATTGCATACTACACTCTCCTACAGGTATTAATTTGAGTGTCATTAGGAGTGTCTGGGACCAATTGTTTTCTTAGGAATTGTTTTCTTTACTAACCTTTGCAAAGGGCCCTAAACTTCACAGCAACACAAGTCACATATCTCTTAGTAATTTGGGATCCGTTTGAGCTACAAAATTGTTTTGGAGGAAATCGTTAGATTATGCAGCAGATGATGTATTATGTGGCAAATATGATACAGCCATAGTTAAGTGGAAAACATTTTTCCACTTAATTTTGCCCCAACATTGTAGTTGATCAATTTGTAAGTTCCCCAAACCCAAAAGTCGAGTTTGGGCACAATTTGCATTTTAAAGGCAGCCCTATAACACAGGGCTACTTTTAAACTGACCTCAGGCTTCAGCAGTGCACACATGCAAGAGCAGAAAGGGCTGCTGGCCTCTAAACTGCCATGCCTTATTATATTCTAGGGACTTAAAAGTAGTTCTAATCTCCCTGCCCTATTATGTACTAGGGCCTTAAAGGAGAGGTCATGCCAATCATAGGGGTACCCTAACCCATAGTGCACCCTAGTGTATGTAGGTGTTTTCACTGTATTTTTAAGTGCCTCTTTCAGAATAGCACTGGCTGTTTAGGCAGAGGCCAGGGTCAGTCAGTCAGGTACCACCAGTACCAGTCAGCAAAAAGTTGGGGAGTGCCCAGGGCGGCTTTGCAACACTAGAGAAACACAAACTCAGAATGTAAAACATAACACCATGGTTGGGGGGTTCTCTTCAATAATCAGAATTGATTTCTATCCTAATGAACCCATTTTCCAACATTAGGATAGGGAAAGTCTGGGGAAAAATCATAACATTCTAATCTATACATTGAAGTTTTTATGCAGCTCTTTGATGACGGTTAATAGCTCACTGTTCAATGTTAGGATTTTAACTTATAAACTTCAAATACCAAAAGAATATCTCAGACAAAAGCAGTAACTCACTGACCTTTTGAATTAAAACTTTCACTAGACAAGCCTTCGATCTCTCTCAAAAAAAGAACATTAATCACCAAAGTTATCTTCACATTTTTATTGTTGCCTGAAAATTGCTGGAGACCAGGAATGCAGCAGCAGGTACTTTTCAAACCATAATGCACTTGCAAACACGACGCCCCCACCCTAAGTCAGCGGCCTTTGTTTGCTTTGTGCATTAAGATGCAAGATTCATATATATGTTTTTTTTAACTCGTTCCGTGCTCATGACGGAACCACGCCGTCATGAGCCACGGTTGCCGTGTGCTCATGACGGAGTGGTTCCATCATGCTGTGGCCGTTGGCGGCCGCGCCGCCTACGCGGCGCTAATTCCCCACCTCTGCGGGCGATTAGCGCCGTGGGCAGAGTCATGACGGAACCACTCCGTCATGAGCACAGCTCAACCGTGGCTCATGACGGAGGGGCTCCGTCATGAGCACCGCGCCACCGCGCTGCCCCCCCGCACCTCCCAGCGCTGCGGCGGAATTTCCGCCGCAGCGAAGGGGTTAAACATTTGGTCTCATTACTATATGAATGTAAATAACAATAAAGCATACATGCAAACTGTGACTACATGCCTGCTTTTCTCAATATTTCACTTCGAAAGTATGCGATTGTATTTGTTTAACGGGCGGTGATTTGTATAGGGGCACTGGAAAGTGCACAAGGTTGTCCCTGTCCCCCCCAGAATTTTAGTGTCTCCTACGCCCCTGGGTGGAAACTAAAGTCACCTGCTACTCTGCAACTTCTGTTTTTAAGAGCCTTGAAGGGCTCTTCCTATATAAACGTTTTTACCACAAACGTACACAAAGTATGAAAATAGAAAGGTGCAGGCGTGTAATACAAAGATAAAAGTTTTTAAAGGGAAATAAATAGCAAAGAAAAACAGTAAAACAAATGACAAGCTACTTCCATTTCTCTGGGAGGCATAGATCAGTCACTGATTGCAAATCATGACAGATGAACAATAAAAAATATTGGGCGATTTCGGTCTTCCATGGTCTTGACAAGGAGGGTAGGTGATTAGATAGTGAGACACTGACATCTAGTGGGAGAATCGCGTAAATCTATACAAATAAATGGCGTGGCTTCTCTCCTGTCTCATTACACAAGGAACACGCACGAAAGAATATTTGACGCTATAAACATCTTTCATGTTCATCTTGTTGAGATAATTTAGAACCAGGATTTTGGAGAAAGAACGAGAACGCCTTCCTTTCATTCACAACAAGAGATGCAGCAAAAGCGTACCTTCGATATAGCAGTGGCGGCTCCTACCCCACAGCGCAAAAAGTAAAAATAAAATGACAATGACGTATCGTTATTGTGATTTTTTTCCAGTTGCATGCCGTCAGCGGCCTGTTTGGGGCTGAGCTGGCCAGAGCAGGGGAGGAGTGGCTTGCACTCCCAAAGTGCGCATGAACTGTTTGGCCGGTCCTCTTGGGCCAACCAAACAGTCATGCGCACTTGGCATGTTCCTACCAGGCTGCATTACACAAACTTGTGAGGAACATGCACAGGCTCCCTGTTCCAGTATGAGGCGATGTTAAACCTCAATTTCATGAGGCAATGTCTCCCGCATTAAGGCGCCTCCTCAATCAATTAGAAGAATAAACAGTTTGTCAAGTAATGGGGTCCAATCAATAATTACTTTCTAGGTTAATGGAAAGTTAAAGGGTATTATCACAAACAAAAAAAATAAGGACTACAATCAATGCCATGAAAGCTCTAAGATGTAAAGGTATACAGAGTATGTAAAACTCAGTCTCAATGGGCTGCAAAATCATAAGAAAATTGCAGAGTATCCTAAATGAATGAGAAAATCTTCTAGCTTCTATTATTAGGAAAACTGCAAAATCATCATGGTGTGAGAAAAGTATAATTTCTTCAGCTAATCAGAACACATTACCTTAACACATAAGTGCCACCCACATTTTTAACTTTATCCAAAACCATGTATGCTAATGTCGCACGCAGACGTTCGAACAAATATGAAACATTAAGACAATAAGAGTTTCTTCCAGTGAATGAAACCAGTGAATAACACAAAATGGAATAGATACTTGTTGCAATCTTACATCCACACCATAGCAAGTTCAACCATACATAATCCATTATGTCATCAGCTTAACTGCATGCTCTGCGAAGCCTGTGAGGAGAGAATGTGTGTAAGGGGGATGCAGGGGTGAGTGACAGGGATAACATCAATTATGTTCAAAATAGAGATTTATACAGATGTGTGGCCTATCTAAAACACACTAATAACTTCACTTCTATACATCATAGGAATTTCAATTACAATTATATTAATTCAGTCTAAATATGTAGGATCATGTGTAAAATGTATATAATCCAAGACAGAGTCCCAATGTTCAGAAGGATGTCTCATGTTGTATTGAAAGGGTAAATCCCAAATACATTGCTCTATGTGCAATACCACGCAGGAGGGTTTTGGTAAAACTGAGCATTGAGTGAAAGGCTAAAAGGAAAAGAAGTGCCATGCCTCACCCAAACCACCGGCTCCACTCCACGGCACGCCTGTTGCTTCCAAATGGGGACCTATGGAATACGAACAAGAATGCACAGTGATACCTTGCACACAAATATTGAATGGTTTTCAAACTGAGGCAACAACAGCATGTGGTGGTAAAGGTTCCAGGCATGAAGCAGCTCATTATGTCTGGTATGCGGCCATCTCTGCTTGCGACCCGTGTTATTTATCTTTCACCTTTCTCATCTACCTCAGATCCTCTACATCTGTCTCTGACAATTTCTACTAATGTCCAGCCCTCTCTGTGTATGTGTGTTATTTTGTTATATGCCCCGTCTCCCTGTATCTGTCTTGCATCCTATCCTTGGCCCACATTTTAATCTCTGACCCCACTTGCTATAGCTATCTCGCATCTATGTATTGGTTTTTTTTTGTAAATCTTTTTATTAAAACTGATTCGACAACATGGCATAGTATCACAGAATCACAGCAAAGGCGGCAGCAAAATAAAGGCTTTGCAGAATGCAACAAGGTTATACAGTTGGAATTACATGGTGAGGGAGACATCTTCTTCAAAAATTCGGGGGGGGGGGGGTACATATATTACCACGATATACGTTCCAAGGGGCCCATATCTTGGACCACTTGTGGGGGCAGCCCCGAGCAGTGTACACAGATTTTTCCCGCTGCATGCACCAATCAAGGTCCTTTTTCCAGTCCGCAATTTTGGGTGCATGCGAGGCCCCCCAGTGCTGTGCGATATTCCTTTTGGCTATCATGCAGCCGAGTGTGACCCACTGTATGGCGTAATGATTGAGGTCTGTTGGCTCCCAAATGTTAAGGAGGCATCTGGGCGCTTCCGGCTGGATCTCAGTTTTTAGAGCGTCACTCATGATTTCCTGTATCTTGCGCCAGTATTCCTGAATTAACCTACAGTGCCACAAAGTGTGCATAAAGATGCCTGGTTGCTTGCAACCCCGTCTACAGGACCCATCCGTCTGGCCCCCCATATGCACCAGTTGGGGCCCCGTCACATATATTCTATGTAAGTTTTTAAGTTGGACCAACCGGAGCCGCGCTGATATAGCAACTATCTTAGGGGACGAGATCGCCTCCTGCCATCCCACATCGTCTAATTCAATACCATCTTCTGTCCATTTCTCTCACAACAAGGTTAGGGGGTCACTCATATTATTAATAAGTTTCCTATACGTTAGGGATATAGCTCGCTCGGGCACGTGTCCATCTAAAAGTCTGTCCTCTAATGGGGAGCTGTCCGGTAGGGAGTCCTCGCCCGCTAATACTGACTGGAATGCATGTCGGACCTGAAGGTATCTAAACAACTCAGAGTCTGCCAATGAGTACTAGCTCTTGAGAGAACTGAACGGTTTTACTCCTTCTGCACCCCAGAGGTCCCCAATACTGGAAATGCTGATAAGGTCCCATTTATTAAAACCCTTGGAGTTTCCCAGATAACCTAGCTGTTGTGAGTCCCAAAGAGGGGTGGCAAGTGTCAGCCTATTATTCCAGCCTAGTGATTGCGTCGCTGCGTGCCAAATCTTGACTGTGTGCTTGGTAGGCCCCGTGAGAGGGTATTTGTTAGGCTTAGAGTACAAAGCTCGTGTATAGGTGCTGTGAGGGAGGATTCATCGGTCCATACGGAACCCTGGAGCGTCAGGGGGGACGTAAGTGCCATGATTTATCGCTATGAGGTGAGCAGCCCAGTAATACTTTCTGATATCTGGCAGTCCAATACCACCGTCGTACCAACTAAGCGTGAGTTTTGGCAAGGCGATGCGTGGGCGCCCACACCACAGGAGGTCCCTCTGGAGTCCCTCTACCTCCCTGAAGCACGAGTTGGGGACAGGATCTGCAGCATTTTGCAGTGCATATAGGAAGCGGGGAAGGGACATCATTTTAAATAAGGCGGCCTTGCCTAAGAGAGAGATCGGGAGTGACTTCCAATGTACGATGTCACTTTTCAGCCGCTGCAGGGGTGGGCCTAGGTTGCGTTCATATCTAAGTGTAGGGTCAAGAGAGACAAATATGCCCAGGTATTTAAAGCCTTCAGCGACAATGGAGATGGGGCAGTTGCGGGGCAATTGGGGGGAGCCCGCATGCAAGACATATATAAGTGACTTCTGCCAATCGACCCGGAATCCAGAGTACCTCCCAAAAACATCTAATATGTCGAACAGGACTATCAGGGACCTCTTAGGAGAGGCTAGGTAAAGGAGGATATCGTCCGCATAGAGGGAGATACGGTCCTCCCAGCCCGCAGACCATTGCAGCCCTCGAATAGTCAAATCTTTACGGATCCAGGCTGCGAGTGGTTCAAGGGCCAGAGCGAACAACAGCGGAGAGAGCGGGCAACCCTGACGGGTGCCTCGAATAAGGACAAAGGAGTCGGATTTTTTGTTGTTCACTACCACCTGCGCCAGAGGTGCGGTGTAGAGGAGCTTTATCCAGTTGATGAACGTCGGGCCAAACCCTAGTTTAGTTAATACTGCGAATAGATAAGGCCACTCAAGCGTGTCGAATGCCATAGTGGCGTCCAATGGTACTATGATTGCGTCCTCACGTATGGTAGGGGCCCTGACCAGCACCCCGTGGACTCTGCGTAGGTTCAGGGCAGTGTTCCGTCGAGGCATGAATCCTGATTGGTCAGGATGTACGAGGTCCCCTATTACTTTCACAAGTCTGTTGGCTAGCACTTTCACTAGGATTTTAGGCTCAGCATTTAGCAGGGAGATAGGCCGATATGAGGCGCAGTCGGTTTTGGGTTTACCATCTTTATATATGGTGACAATTGTCGCCAGACGCTGGTCAAGAGGCAACACCCCCTCCGCAAGGCTGCCGGTGTACATGGACTTCAAATAGTGGCTCAATTTATCATGGCGCAGCTTGTACAGCTCAATGGGAATACCATTGGGGCCGAGAGCCTTGCCCGGGCGCAGCGCTCGTATTGCTAACGCGATTTCCTCCGTGGAGAGAGAACTAACCAGGAATTGGCGTTCCGCCTCCGGGAGGGCAGGAAGGGAGATGTTCTCAAGTAGCTCAAGGGAGACTGCTTGCGTATGCGGGACGACAGAGTTAAATAGTGTGTGGTAGTGGGCCGCAAATTTATTAGCTATCTCCTGGGGATCCGTTATAGAGTCACCCTCCGCCCCCCTGAGCTCCGGGACTAACCGGCTAGCGCGCTCTCTCCTATTCAGCCAGGCAATTCATTTCCCTGCTTTATCCCCCAGTCATAGATACGGCCCAGACGTTCCTGACCCATTAGCTGGGCGCGGTCAGTGACCAGTGCTCTATACTCGTCCTGGCGGAGTCGGAGCGTATGCATCGTCTCAGGTGTGGGGTTTAAGCTAGCGTCTTGCTCCAGTCGGTAGATATCCTGCTCTGCGTCCGAGATGTCCCTCAGCTTCTCTTTTTTGGCTCCCGCTATGAGGGACAAGGCCTGACCCCTGACCACTGTTTTGAAGGCTTCCCAAAGCGTCTGTGGGGATTCAACTGTGTGTTCATTTTCTGTAAAGTAATCGTCAATAGATTTAACAAGGTCTTTACGTATTTTGGGGTTTTTGAGATGCCAGGGATTTATGGGGGCGACTCGCCCTACTTGTTTGTAGTCTAACACTATGTGCGCCCATAGGGGGGAATGGTCCGATATATCTCTAGCGAGGTGTCTGATCTCATGGAAGCTGGCGACCTGGGAGGCGGGGGCAAGTATGTAGTCCAGGCGGGAGAGACTTTGGTGTGCATTAGAGTAGAATGTATGTTGCCGCTTATCTGGGTGATAGGTTCTACCAAGCCCAGTGCATCTAGAAAATTAGGAAGCATCTGAGCTGGTGGGGGTAGTACTCAGGGCGGGTGTCTATCCAGCTCGCCCGATATAACGGAGTTGAAGTCCCCGCCAAGAACGAGGTACCCCTCCGGTAGTGTGAGCAACAGAGCACTGATAGCTGTGAATGTGGCAGATTGCAGTCCAGGGGGTACATAAATTGAAAGCAGGGTTATAGCATGACCCTCCCATTTGCCCGTGATAGCAACATATCGCCCTTGATCGTCTATGTATGTGGATTCCACTGAGAGTGGGAATGATTTTTTTATGACAATGCCCACCCCTCTCGAACTAGATGTGAATCCCGCATGTGCAACCATCGAATAGCCCCACCTGGTCATTGCTTTACAACTATTTCCCATTAGATGCGTTTCCTGCAGTAGGACTATGTCAGGGGAATGTCTTTTTATGTATTGGGTCACTACACTTCTTTTAATCTTGTCTCCCAACCCGTTGACATTCCAACTTAGGATTTTGACTCCCCCATTCCGCTGCGTACCCATGTGCGTATCAATAGTGTATGGCTTTGCATTGTATAGTTAGGGACTATGCCGTTGAGAACATGCAAACAACAAAAAACAATATAAGACAGTCCCTCCCAACTCCCCCCCTCCCTGCTTCCCTGCACTCTGGGCTTCGAACTGCCCATCAGAACATAAAATGCAGAGTGCCTGTCGCCCATTAAGAAAAAGTTAACTCAGCTAAAGAAAGAACGTACGGGGAGTCTGTGGCACTCTGCCGATCCCTCCTCCCATCATGCGGAACCTTCAAAAGCCCTGCGAAAGGAGGCCAAATGGAAGAACAATAGCCCATGCGGTAAACAAGAATGTACATTTCAGTGCCAGGAGGTCCGAAGGAGCCCCCGTCAGTACCTGACCACAATGGTATACAGCGTCATTGTGAGTTCCTAGGGTTTGCTCGTGGTGTCAGCTTTCCCCACTTCAGCTATCAGATGGGCCACTATTTGAAAGGTCTCTACGTCTCTCCAGCCAGTCCATTGCGGCCTCCGGAAGGTCGAAAAAATAAGATTTCCCATCCGCCTCAACACACAGTGGCGCAGGGAAGATCATGGCATATTTCAGGTCTCTATCGCGTAGTTGCTTCTTAATGTCTTGAAAGGAGCGCCGGCGCATCTGCACCGCGCGCGTAAAGTCAGGAAAGAAAGAGACAACCGCATTTTCTAGGCGGGCTGGGGGGGCAACCCTAGCGGCCTGGAGGATAACGTCTCTATCTCGGTAGTTTAACAGACGGGCTAGTATCGGGCGAGGCGGGGCTCCCGGTCTTGGGCGGCCCCCAGGCACCCTATGTGCCCGTTCAACAACGAAGAGTTTGGAAAGGCCCTTGGATTGCAATTTGGTTGTGATCAGGTTCTCAATAAATAGGTCCACGGTGGGCCCCTCCGTTTTTTCTGGCACCCCAAGGACGCGTATGTTGTTGCGCCGCATCCGTCCCTCATAGTCATCCAGCTTATCCTCTGTGGCTTGTCGGAAGGCTTGTAGCTCCGAGACCTCAATTTGCACTTGCGAGACGTCGCCAGAGAGGCCGGCAGTGGTGGTTTCAAGTTGCTTTACTTTTTCTCAATAGTTTGCGAGATCGGCCCGTATCAGCGTCATTTCGGAGGAGAGGGTATCAATAGACGTTCGGACTCCAGTTATAGCTGGTCTAGGAGGTCTTTCATAGTGGGCTCTGGAGGGTCCTGTTCCGTGCCGCCCCGGGGCGCGTCGCCCACTGCCTTCTTCTCAGGAAGATCAGATTTCATGCAGGCGTAGCGATCCAGCTTGCTTTGCTGGGACGATCTCGCTCCCTTAACGTTGGACATGGTGGGTCTCTCCGCCCTGTCTGGAGGATCGCAAAGCTGGCAATTGCAGAGGGAGGGACACTGGCAGGAGGCCGAGAGCGAGAAGTATTACAAAGATGCCGCCCAGCACTTGGCACGGGAGTGGAGCGCAACCCAACGGCCTCTAGTCTTAGATCGCAGGCGGGGAGGGCCAGGTGGAGATTCTATGCCAGTATTGTGCAAGAGGGGGGTCTCGCCACGTGTATATTGGTACTCAGGAGCTGGAGTGGCAGTGCCAGGTGTTCAGGAGTACACTCACCATGCAGTCGACTCCCAGCTGCAACGCGTGGCCCACGATATATGGGGGAAGCCCCAGAGGGTAGCAGCGACGATTCCAGCAGGTACGGCGACTCCCAAGACCCTAGGGCTGGGTCCAATTGCAGCGGAGTCGTTCGAGGTCCACAGGTGTCGCACCAGATCCCAGCGCGTGAGCACACCACCATAGAGGGCAAGACGTGCAGGAAAAGCACAGGTCAGTCCGCAAACTTCACAGCGGCGCGCCCCACCTCCATACCTCGGATGAATTTGCGGCACCTGCATCCCGCAGCCGATCACCCCGCCTCAGCACATGCTCCCGGATCCTCTGGGGAAACGAATGGACGCCCTCGTCCCTCTCCCTTCCGCCACGGTGAGCGCCAAGCGGCTCGTGTCTTCAGTGAGGGGGGAGGGGGAAGAAAGTTCTCCTCGATGTCTCTCCGGGGGATGCCCCGCTGCAATGATATGGCCACCAGGTAGGCACCCCACTCTGAAGGGGAGGCAGAGCCAGAGGAGGCCCCCGTCAGGTTCGCCGCCGCCGCTGCGTCCCGGCCGGGAGGCAGGGGGGGGGAACCGGCAAGGAGCGATGTCCGCAGCCCGTAGCAGCGCAGAGGGGGTCACTACGACAAGATTTGTCGCGCCGTCCGCTCCAGGTTTTTTTTAGCAGATCGGCGACTTCCGGCCGCGGGCGGCCGCCGTCACGGTCTCGCCGCGCCGATATCAGGCACACCGCAGCTCCCGGCTTCAGACGCACCCCAGGGCCTCAGGCGTCGGGACTCCCCTCTCTGGGTGAAATGCAGCTCCGGAGCTCCGCAGGGCACGACCAGGGTCAGCTGGCCCCCGGGACTCCGATTTCATCGGCAGAAGACAGGATAGGTTGCAGGATAGTCGATTAGGAGGAGGTTCTCGGCGGAGCCCGAGAGCTACGCAGCCATCTTGTCTCGCAGCTCGGCCACGCCCCCTCGCATCTATGTATTGTTGACCTTTTTTTTATATCTAACCCTGTCGAATCCTTTCTGTCTCTCAGTTTAATTTGTGACCCTCTCTCTGCATTTGTGCTGTACCCTCTCTAGCTAGCTCTAACCCTCGTTATAATCTCTGACCCTCCTCTCTGCATTTGTTCTGTATCCTCTCTAGCTAACTCTGATCCTCGTTATAATCTCTGACCCTCCTCTCTGCATTTGTGCTGTATCCTCTCTAGCTAGCTCTGACCCTTGTTATAATCCCGAACCCTCTCGATGCATTTGTGTTGTACCCTCTCTAGCTAGCTCTGATCCTCGTTATAATCTCTGATCCTCTTCTCTGCATTTGTGCTGTATCCTCTCTAGCTAGCTCTGACCCTCGTTATAATCTCTGACCCTCCTCTCTGCATTTGTGCTGTATCCTCTCTTACTGGCTGTGACCCTCGTTATAATCTCTGACCCTCCTCTCTGCATTTGTGCTGTATCCTCTCTAGCTGGCTCTGACCCTCGTTATAATCTCTGACCCTCCTCTCTGCATTTGTGCTGTATCCTCTCTAGCTGGCTCTGACCCTCGTTATAATCTCTGACCCTCCTCTCTGCATTTGTGCTGTATCTTGTCTAGCTAGCGTTAACCATCGTTATAATCTCTGACCCTCCTCTCTGCATTTGTGTTGTATCCTCTCTAGCTAGCTCTGACCCTCGTTATAATCTCTGACCCTCCTCTCTGCATTTGTGCTGTATCCTCTCTAGCTGGCTCTGACCCTCGTTATAATCTCTTACCCTCCTCTTTGCATTTGTGCTGTATCCTCTCTAGCTAGCTCTGACCCTCGTTATAATCTCTGACCCTCCTCTCTGCATTTGTGCTGTATCCTCTCTAGCTGGCTCTGACACTCATTATAATCTCTGACCCTCCTCTCTGTATTTGTGCTGTATCCTCTCTAGCTAGCTCTGACCCTCGTTATAATCTCTTACCCTCCTCTCTGCACTTGTGCTGTATTCTCTCTAGCTAGCTCTGACCCTCGTTATAATCTCCGACCCCCTTCTCTGCATTTGTGCTGTATCCTCTCTAGCTAGCTCTGATCCTCACTATAATCCCTGACCCTCCTCTCTGCATTTGTGCTGTATCCTCTCTAACTAGCTATGACCCTCGTTATAATCTCTGACCCTCCTCTCTGCATTTGTGCTGTATCCTCTCTAGCTAGCTATGACCCTCGTTATAATCTCTGACCCTCTTCTCTGCATTTGTGCTGTATCCTCTCTAGCTGGCTCTGACCCTTGTTATAATCTCTTACCCTCCTCTTTGCATTTGTGCTGTATCCTCTCTAGCTAGCTCTGACCCTCGTTATAATCTCTGACCCTCCTCTCTGCATTTGTGCTGTATCCTCTCTAGCTGGCTCTGACACTCATTATAATCTCTGACCCTCCTCTCTGTATTTGTGCTGTATCCTCTCTAGCTAGATCTGACACTCGTTATAATCTCTGACCCTCCTCTCTGCACTTGTGCTGTATTCTCTCTAGCTAGCTCTGACCCTCGTTATAATCTCCGACCCCCTTCTCTGCATTTGTGCTGTATCCTCTCTAGCTAGCTCTGATCCTCACTATAATCCCTGACCCTCCTCTCTGCATTTGTGCTGTATCCTCTCTAACTAGCTATGACCCTCGTTATAATCTCTGACCCTCCTCTCTGCATTTGTGCTGTACCCTCTATAGCTAGCTCTGATCCTCGTTATAATCTCTGACCCTCTTCTCTGCATTTGTGCTGTATCCTCTCTAGCTAGCTCTGACCCTCGTTATAATCTCCGACCCTCCTCTCTGCATTTGTGCTGTATCCTCTCTAGCTGGCTCTGACCCTCGTTATAATCTCTGACCCTGCTCTCTGCATGTGTGCTGTATCCTCTCTAGCTGGCTCTGACCCTCGTTATAATCCCTGACCCTCCTATCTGCATTTGTGCTGTATCCTCTCTAGCTAGCTCTGATCCTCGCTATAATCCCTGACCCTCCTCTCTGCATTTGTGCTGTATCCTCTCTAGCTAGTTTTAACCATCGTTATAATCTCTGACCCTCCTCTCTGCATTTGTGTTGTATCCTCTCTCTAGCTAGCTCAGACCCTCGTTATAATCTCTGACCATCCTCTCTGCATTTGTGCTGTATCCTCTCTAGCTAGCTCTGACCCTCGTTATAATCTCTGACCCTCCTCTCTGAATTTGTGCTGTATCCTCTCTAGCTAGCTTTAACCAGCGTTATAATCTCTGACCCTCCTCTCTGCATTTGTGTTGTATCCTCTCTCTAG
Source organism: Triturus cristatus (assembly GCF_964204655.1). NCBI lineage: Eukaryota > Metazoa > Chordata > Amphibia > Caudata > Salamandridae > Triturus > Triturus cristatus. The sequence continues at coordinate 301,099,221 of NC_140587.1, forward strand.
CTAGCTCAGACCCTCGTTATAATCTCTGATCCTCTCTCTGCATTTGTGCTTTATCCTCTCTAGCTAGCTCTGACCCTCATTATAATCTTTGACCCTCTCTCGTTATCTGTCTCGGATCCTCTCGATCTCCGGGCCTTGTTTTAATTTCTGGTCCTGTAAACCTGTCTTGCAGATTCTCCATCTCGTAGCCTCTTCATGTTGAACCTGTTCTGTTTACCATTGACCCTCCCTACCTGTCTTGGTTTCTGGTTGTGTGTGACTGCTGGTAGGAAGGATTGCGTTCTGCTGACTGTCGGTGTGTGGAATTCCTCAGTGTGGTAAGACACGGTAATAAAGGTTTCTTTCAATATCAAATTTATAACAGCATCTAGAATATGTCACTTATAAAACAACTTGTCTCATCTACAAAGGCATACACCTAAATCCCCCGTTTATTTTGCACAAAAACTGTAAACGGTCTGTTAAATACAAAGAACACAGGAAGATCTGGGGACCATGGACAAAATACTTTGGACTGACAGACAAGATATTCACTGAACGTCGAGTGGAGAAGGACCACTGTGGGCATTAACCCCTGACCAAGCCCAGAGGAAAGAGTAAACAAATGTGGGCACACAGAACTACCGAATGGGGACAATAATGATGCCCAACTACGATAATCCCAACTGATTAACACACTGTTAATACCACTGAAAATGCCTGTGCTGCCTTTTTTGATAAAATATCAATAAAAATAGTTAAAAAACGGAAAATCAAGACTACTTCCCATAAAAAAGTCTACTAGAAAGTGCATGTCTCAGGAAATATCCTTATGATCATAAATGTGTTTCCCATCAATCTAAACCTTCACTATTAACTGACCGAACCCCACTCATGCTGTCATGGCACTGATAATAGCCTGCTGATGAAAGGAATATTCTACTGTTACCGTTTAACTATATTAGTGCTCACTACAAATGTATATAATATTTAGCTGCACTTCCACTGTGCAAAATGTCATATCTACCCCAAACACAACTAGTGATGCACCACAAAATATATAAGTCGCAACCAGATTCCAAAGACAACTTTCTCAATTCTCCTTGCTTATTATTTTCACTTGTAAAAGCATCCAATGGTTACAACACAAACCAGCCAATGCGTTTCGGCCAAAGATTGGACTTCTTCAGGGCAAGCTGATATGTATTCGATATGTATCCAGGGCCAGTAGCCATTTAAAATCCATCACACGGTATGAACAAATATTTCCAGGTCCAAGGATAGCAAATAACCAGAGTGGAACTTATATTAATCAAACTGTCTGGGCCAACTCGCCCCCACAATCGGTGCCGTGTTAATCACCGAGTAGCCTTGCAGGTCCACCTCTCCCGTCACTTCACTGACGATAAGTGACACGCTGTCCTATGCTTTGTTGGGTACAATGTCATATCTAAATCACTCCTCAGTGGTTTGAGCCGACACCAAGCCAGCTCCATGTACTAATTATATACACATTCTTATTCTCGCAAATACTGCGGCTGTAGTTGCTCAGTTGGTTAATATTGAAGGAAACAGTGTACAAGTCGCTGAGCATGTATATCTGTTATGCACATTTGTAGTCATCAGAAGTACAGCATGAAAGCACGTACCCCTCACTTGCCTTACAACTGAACTTTTCTTATGTGTAAATTAACCACCTGCAGATACTGTGCGAGGTTTCCTAACCTCTCTATGAACTGCTGTCTATATGCAATCCATCGCATTTCAAAGTCTGGAAGCGCTATGTAAAAAACATAAATAAACACATTGTATCATAACACCGTTCCTAGCTATCTCTGAATTTCTGTATTTATCTCTGAACCTCTTTGCTGTTGAATTTGTAAAAGTCTACTTTACAAATTACACAATACACACGAACAGTAGCCATCCTGATATTCGGCAACAAAGTTTTACTATGCACATACATACATGCAGGTCACTCCTGCTTTAAAACTAGAGTTCTATATTAGTGCCAAACGTTCAACTTCCAAAAGCAAATTCTGTGTTTAAAAGGCGGATTTGAGGGCTTAATGGAATAGTGATTTTATGTTGCGTTTGAGTTGCATTCAGTGCAATGAAACATACATTTCTGAAATGAAGAAACACATCAATGTAGAAAGAAACTGCTCAACATTTTAGAAAAGGCTTTTTCTCCAACTCAAAAAAAGTCAGACCTCATTAAAATCCTCTCAAGGTCCAAAGTTTGATGATGAGATTAATTGAAATATTGGGTCGAATGTTTGTGTCTGTGCCCTTAAAAAGCAATGTCTACAATCTTGTAGCAACAACTACTCCTCAAGAAAGTCAGGCAGCAGGATAAGCATCATCAACATTTGCACAAATATTCTTTACGCAAATGCTCAACCCAACGTCAGAACAAGTTGCTGGACTTGCCTCAGCAATGCAAAATAACAGTTGATGGACAGAATGCAGAACAATGTCATACATTCACCCCAGTACAAAGATCTGGGCCTAAGTCCATCGTTTTTTTGCTCACCATGCCATTCCAGTTTGAACCCAGCCATATGCAAATCAGTCGTGACCCTGTGCCTCATGGGAACAGTCCAGCCCGAACTGCCAAGCCAGGTCCTCCCTGGACTGGAACCAAGCATCCTAGGACCGGTTTCGGGGTTTCACCCCTCTTCAGCCAGGATAGCTTGATTCCAGTGGCATGGAGAGCACGGGACTCACGTCTGAGCATACACGTCCCACTCGGGGTGACAAATGTAAAAACAACAGTTGATGGACAGAATGCAGAACAATGTCATACATTCACCCCAGTACAGAGATCTGGGCCTAAATCCGTCGTTTTTTTGCTCACCATGCCATTCCAGTTTGAACCCAGCCATATGCAAATCAGTCGTGACCCTGTGCCTCATGGGAACAGTCCAGCCCGAACTGCCAAGCCAGGTCCTCCCTGGACTGGAACCAAGCATCCTAGGACCGGTTTCGGGGTTTCACCCCTCTTCAGCCAGGATAGCTTGATTCCAGTGGCATGGAGAGCACGGGACTCACGTCTGAGCATACCCATCCCACTCGGGGTGACAAATGCAAAAACAACAGTTGATGGACAGAATGCAGAACAATGTCATACATTCACCCCAGTACAGAGATCTGTGCGTAAATCCGTCGTTTTTTTGCTCACCATGCCATTCCAGTTTGAACCCAGCCATATGCAAATCAGTCGTGACCCTGTGCCTCATGGGAACAGTTCAGCCCGAACTGCCAAGCCATGCCTTCCCTGGACCGGAAACAAGCTTCCTAGCACCGGTTTCTGGCATTTCAGCCGTCTTCAGCCAGGCTTGCTTGAATCCAGTGGCAAAGTGAGCAAGGGACTCACGTCTGAGCATACCCTGCCAACTTATGGCGAACAAAGCGGTACGGGCTGGACTGTTCCCATGAGGCACAGGGTCAGACTGATTTGCATATGGCCATGTCTGAACTGGGGTGGCAGAGTGGGCTAAAGAACGGTGATGGATCAAACCCAGATCTGTTGACTGGGTGTGAGTGTTTGATTGGTTCTGACGCTCCGTCCATCACCACCCCCTTTTGTACCGCTTTGTTCGCCATAAGTTGGCAGGATATGCTCAGACGTGAGACCCTTGCTCACTTTGCCACTGGATTCAAGCAAGGCTGGCTGAAGACGGCTGAAATGCCAGAAACCGGTCCTAGGAAGCTTGTTTCCGGTCCAGGGAAGGCATGGCTTGGCAGTTCGGGCTGGACTGTTCCCATGAGGCTCAGGGTCAGACTGATTTGCATATGGCCATGTCTGAACTGGGGTGGCAGAGTGGGCTAAAGAACGGTGATGGTTCAAACCCAGATCTGTTGACTGGGTGTGAGTGTTTGATTGGTTCTGATGCTCCGTCCATCACCACCCCCTTTTGTACCGCTTTGTTCGCCATAAGTTGGCAGGGTATGCTCAGACGTGAGTCCCTTGCTCACTTTGCCACTGGATTCAAGGAAGCCTGGCTGAAGACGGCTGAAATGCCAGAAACCGGTCCTAGGAAGCTTGTTTCCGGTCCAGGGAAGGCATGGCTTGGCAGTTCGGACTGGACTGTTCCCATGAGGCACAGGGTCAGACTGATTTGCATATGGCCATGTCTGAACTGGGGTGGCAGAGTGGGCTAAAGAACGGTGATGGATCAAACCCAGATCTGTTGACTGGGTGTGAGTGTTTGATTGGTTCTGATGCTCCGTCCATCACCACCCCCTTTTGTACCGCTTTGTTCGCCATAAGTTGGCAGGGTATGCTCAGACGTGAGTCCCTTGCTCACTTTGCCACTGGATTCAAGGAAGCCTGGCTGAAGACGGCTGAAATGCCAGAAACCGGTCCTAGGAAGCTTGTTTCCGGTCCAGGGAAGGCATGGCTTGGCAGTTCGGACTGGACTGTTCCCATGAGGCACAGGGTCAGACTGATTTGCATATGGCCATGTCTGAACTGGGGTGGCAGAGTGGGCTAAAGAACGGTGATGGATCAAACCCAGATCTGTTGACTGGGTGTGAGTGTTTGATTGGTTCTGATGCTCCGTCCATCACCACCCCCTTTTGTACCGGGTTGTGGAAGCCCAACACATGGTGTGAGCTGGGTTGTGGGAGCTCAGCCTATGTGCTGGTTTCATGTCTCCTAGCAGGGGACTTGAGAGCAGGGATTCTGTACATTTTTGTGGGAGGATCGTACTGGGCGGAGTGCCAGACACGGAGACAACATCAGCATTAAATTCATAGCTTGAAGAAAGAGGCTATTAAAACAAGCGCGCGGGTGGGAGCATGTGAGCGCGCGGTGGGAGCATGTGAGAGGAGATGCCATGCGCGTGCACATCACCTGTCCGTGTGCGCACATGGTTGGTCTCCCTTCCGAACCAAACTGACAACAATAGTCTCGCCAAGGCGAAAGCAGCGCATGCGCTGCGTTCGCTAGGCGAGACCTAAAAATAGTGTGCTCTGCTCACCAGAGTCACGGACTCCAGTGTTTGTGCCTTCGACTGGCATCCCGCAGACATGGAGGCACACTGAAACCCTCTCCCAAAAAGCCCCTCGAGGGCACACCCACTGTGCACTAATTCCTAGAAGGCCAAGTTAATCTTCCTGCCCTAGAATTATTACTGTGAGGGAACAAGAGCAGAAGTAATGCACCCTCCACGTGACTGAATGTCCCATTGACACTGTGTAGGCAGAACATGTACGCGAATGCAACAGGTATTACGGAAGGGGCCCACTTCTATTATATGGAAGTGCCACAAAGCCACAAAAAAAGAGGGTGCAAACATCAGTTACACCCGCAGGGAATTACTGTAATCTAAACCCAGGATAAATATTACAGATTAGAAAGGCTGTAGAGCGCAGGTGTGTGTGTGTAAAATTAATTTTCATGAACTGTCTTCCTCATATCTTTTCTCTCCAATACCTAGCTTCATTTTACTTTCCTTCTCCCTGACTTTCCTTCTCTATTCATTTGCATCCATTGTTTTATACAGCAATGACATGTTCCCTTATCATAATCACTTGCTCACACACTGGAACAGTATTATGGGCATAATTCACTAGTATGTTGACGCATCCAAGAGTAACTTAGGTGGTAAAACAGCTACTTTAGATATTGAGTTCCTTAGTTATACTGGTGAATTATCCAAATGTATGATGGACTTCCACAGAGGTAGGGACAGGAAGCGGTGGGGCGGGCCATGCAAAATGCAGTGAAGACCCACAAACTCATGTAAAACTAATCCCGTTGAAGGGAGGAGTAGGTCCCTTTCCAGGGTTGGGAAGGTGATGGAACACCAACATATTTCATGAGGTGTAGGGGGAGGGGGTGTCACCACAAATATTTTTTTTTCTGTTGAGGAAAGAAAGTTAAATGTGCAAATGTACATTTCAGAGAAATTTAGCCACCAATTAATACCTAGGAAGAGTACTTCTGGAAATATTAGACAGAGATTTCCTGTTGTTCTTTGTGAACTCCCAAAAGAGTCAGAAATATATTCCACAAATAGGTAGAAATCTACAAAAGTAAGATCAGACTTTCCGGAACGGTCTTTGTGAATCGAGGTCCATGCGTAGATTCACCCAGTTAATAGGAGTTATTAAGACGTGCTCTTAACAGAGTTCATACCTTAAATGGCTGCTGAGTGCTGCAGGTTGAGGAGACCAGCATAGGTCTTAGGCCAGGATACCGAGCGGATTCCTCATTCATTTCTCTGCCCTGTGTTGTCCGACGGTTTACCTCTGACCTAGCGCAGTTGGAGTCCAGCCTGAATGTGAGGTTGGTGATTTGTACTATGTTCTTCAATTGCTTCTTTCTACAGCATCCAACTATGGTGCAGGGGTTGAGAGCATCTGGGGTCGACTAAAAGTACAATGCTCTCTGGTAGTTCATGAAGGGCAAGAGCAGTAAGAGGTTGGCCACCAACAAGAAGAAGGTGATGTGCTGTTCATCATTTACAGTGTTCCATGAAGTTAATCTCAGTGGAAGGCAGCTTAGAACAGTGTATCAGTTCACAGGAGTTTTCTAAAGATCAGGTACTTGGGTTCTAATGTCAGGGTCTAGGTTAAAGCATTTCCGGGCTAGGACCATGCTATCCAAGGAATATGCCCTAATGGATTTTCTGCATGACCTTGGCCAAAAGATTGTTTGCGGAAAGTCCGGCACACAGTGAGGGTATGGTTATGCAGGTAACCTGGGAATCCAGTAGGTTCCAGAAGGCCTTCTATATTGTATGGAGGAGTTTTATTACAAACTACCTTGAGACAAACAGGAGGGTTTTTAAGGCAGGCGCTTCCGTTTCAAATTAAGGCTCATACTGTGTAATTGACTTTGAACTTCTGCCTGGGATTTGTTAGGAAGAACCAAGCCTAAAAGGACCTTTCCTCATTTTTTGAAAACTGAAACAAGGACCAAGCAGCAGGATCCGTCTTGAGGACTGAAGGCTCCTCACAGGTTTAAAACCACTCATTTTGGTCTCTTAAAACTGGTGATTGTTCCCTAAACAATCTGTTGCACCATGCTCAAGGTTTTTTAATACAACCTCCTCTATAGGCAGCGACAGTGAATGATAGCGGTGGTATATTGTAATCCGTGAAAACATAATTCAATGTTTCGGACTTTTTCTAAGATACTCCGCATAGAAGGAACGAGGTGCCTGAGGTCAGGGACAATGCGAGACCTCAAGTCAGGCAGTCAGCAAAACAATGAAACTGAAAAAAACTGAAGAGTTAAAGGAATGTGTTGCACACAGACAGGGGAACAGAATCTCTAACCTATTTTTAAAGTGCAGTTTTTCCTTTCTTGGTGGGAAGGTAGAGCATGATGAAAGAAGAATATATACCACTGTAAGTAACTCTGTCTTACTGTTCGTGGCAGATTAAATTGAGGGGAAGACATGGGCTGACATTCCACTTAAGAAAAGCCCAATGGCAAGGAGCTCCAGATGTGACTAACCTTCTCAACTATACAAGATGAAGTTTCAAATCGCCTCAAGAGAGTAAAAGGATCCATGAATATTCAGTGATTGCAGAGTAGCCTGTAGTCTGAAAGTGGATGAGATTATTACGGGAGGCCATTGTATTTTTGCAGGTTTGACGAGATGATGAGCTGACAATGTGGCTTCCGCCATTGGCTGTACACAAATGCAGCCTCTTGGCCATGAGACTTACTAGGAATAGGAAAAGTGAAGGAGCTGCCAAGTTTGTATAATCGGTGTTACTTTGGCTAGGTGAATTGATGTTGATCATGTACTTAATACTGTCATGCATTCTTGCTGGACCTAGCTGAGGAAACGTGCAAAATACGATTCCCATAAGAATTTATTTCATATTTGAGTGGACCTCTCGAGGAGGTTTTGTTTAAAAGTTATTGTAAAAGGGGGAAAAGAATTCCCCTCAGCCAGGTTGTGGGCCTCAGTGGGGCAGGCAGCATGGTGAAGAAGCCAAGTGACTGAAAATGACGATGCGCGGAGAAGGTATTTTGGTTGCTCCTTCAGCAGTTCCCCTGCTTCTGCTGAGGATCTGCCACATCTTTGATTAGCTTTTTCCCTTCAAACCACTGGTAACAGCGCAGATAAAGAAGGCACAACACTGCAGGAATGCACCACTGTTGGAAATGGCCCTTTTTGCAGGGTTATCCCCAAACTTTTTGCTTCTTCCTCCTTTATTTTTTCTGACCCGTGGTTGCTGGCAATAGGACTTTGGGCACTTTACCACTGCTGATCAGTGCTAAAGTGCATATGCTCTCTGTATAAATTGTTATATTGATAGGTTATCCATGATTGGTACATTTGTGTCACCTGTTAGCCCCTAGTAAAGTGCACTGAGTGTGCCAGGGCTGGTGATTCAAATGCTACTAGTGGGCCTGCAGCACTGATTGTGCCGCCCACAGGAGTAGCTCTAAAATGGTGTCACAGGCCTACCACCGCAGTGCCTGGGTGCAGTTGCTAACTGCCATGCTGACCTGACCAGTGTCCTTACTGGCCAGGCCTAACCCTTCCCTTTCTGTATACATTGGACACCCCTATGGAAGGCCCTAGGCACCCCCCTGGGCAGGGTGCAGTGTATGTGAAAGGTAGAGCATGTACTGGTGTAGGTGACATGCTCTGGTAGTGAATTACAGCCATTTTCGTTTTTCACTATTGAAAGGCTATCTTGCCCATAGGCTATAATGGGGAATGCTGAGTATAATGTTTACCTGCATATCTTCCTATAGAAGCAAGATAGAAAATTAGAGTTTAGTATGCCTGAACTCAGAATGATAAAATATATCTTTTAGTGAAGTTGGTTTTAACATTCTGTGTTTGAAAATGCCACTTTTAAAAAGTAGGTATTTTCTTGTCTAACCATTCAAACCTGCCTCTGCTAGGTTGTGTATTTCTTGTCTGGAGTTTGAGTGACAGGGGCTGGGGAATTCCAGGGGGCTGGGGAATTCCCGGAGACAGGGTGAGTCAGCACAGGGCTGAATAGAGAGATCTCCATGTAGATGGGTGGGAGGTGTTGCACCTGGGACCTGAATAGGACAGTGCCTACCCCCCACAGTGCTTGCTCCACCCCTTGTGGTGCGTCTGATGTCTCTGCCCTGCACTGTGAAAGGAGAGAAGGAATCATGTCAACAAAGTGCTCCAGGGCTGTGCTTTCCCTCCACAATGCTGGCTCCACATCCTGTGGGGCGTCTGATGTTTCTGCCCTGCACTGTGAAAGGAAAGAAGGACTCATTTAAACAGAGTGCTCCAGAACTGGTTTGGACTGGGCAAAGGCCCCTCTGCCCTCAGAGGACAAAGGATTTGGGGGTATAAATATTGGGACCCTGATCCCAAGAAATTAGATCATCCTGGAATCAAGAAGGAACCTCTGCCAAGGAGAAAGCTGGAAGACTGAAGAAGAAGGACTGACCTGCTGTAAGGCTGACCTGCAGTTGCTTTGCTGCCAAGGAGAGGGGAAGGACTTTGCTGTGTGCTGTGTCCCCTGGCTTGAAGGAATCTCCAAGGGCCTGAGTAGAGCTGGCTTCCTGTTAAGAAGTCCCAGGAACAAAAGGACTTCACTCCCAGCTTCCCCCTGAACTCTGCTGTTTGAGTTCTGCCCTTCCTAGAGTGCTTGATCCAATTGTGGGGCCTCTGGAAGTTGTGTCTGCTGTTGGGAAGCTGACCAAGAAGAAAGAAGCAAAGGATCTACACTTTTTCACGCACAGCCGGCTTAGCAAGTACATTTCTGTCGCTCCGCTTGTTAGCGGGACGAATTTTTATCGCTGCGAACATTGTCGCAGAGCCTGCCGCTGCTGAGCAAGATCATCGCTGGTGAAACTGTCGCCCCACTCGTTAGCAGGCCGAATTTTATCGCTGCGAACATCGTCGCAGAGCCAGCCAGCATCCCCGCTCCGCTTGTTAGCGGGCAGAATTTTATCGCTGCGAACATCGTCGCAGAGCCTGCCGCCGCTGGGTGAGATTGTCGCAGAGCCAGCCAAGATCATCGCACCGCTCGTTAGCGGGCAGAATTTTATCGCTGCGAACATCGTTGCAGAGCCAGCCAAAATTATTGCACCGCTCGTTAGCGGGCAGAATTTTATCGCTGCGAATATCGTCGCAGAGCCAACCCAGATCATCGCAGGTGAAATCGTCGCCCCGCTCGTTAGTCGACGCTTCGTGCCTTTGAGAGTAAATTTCTACCGGAAAAGCTACGCCTTGGAATCCATACAAGTATCGCCTCACTCCCCATACAGACCGGATTCGTCGCACACGCCCGCTGCGTGCAGCGGGGTTGTCGCATCGCCTCCCCAGGGTCTCAGGACTGACGCTGTTGCTTGTTTTTCAACGCCTGAGCGCCACTAGGAACTTTTATTGCATCCCCAGGTACTGTTGGCTAAAATTGACGCTAAGGTGGATGATTTTGTCGCTAAGCTAAGAACTCTTTTTGAAACCATATTCTTGAACTGTGTATGTTGGATTTTTGTCGTTTTGCTCTTGTGTAGTTTATATAAAACTACTTTATTTATCTACACTGGTGTGGAGTCCATTTGTGGTGTTTTCACTGTGTTACTGTGAGTGTCGGTACAAATACTTTACACATTGCCTTTGATAAGCCTGTCTGCTCGTGCCAAGCTACCAAGGGGGTGAGCAGGGGTTATCTAAAGAGTGTATCCCCCTTACCCTGGCTAGAAGCAAGGGTCCCTATTTGGACAGTGCTACCTAGCCCTGCCAACTAGAGACCCCGAGATCTAACATTGGTGGTCAGCAGTGAGGATTTGAACTTGTATTTGTACTTGACCCACAGTAATTGGTGTCCACACTAGTTTAGTGCAGACCACTATGCAACCACATACCATTGTTTTGTTTTTGGTTCTATTTTTGATCTGATCCTTGAGTCATCCACGCATCATGTCTCGGAAGGGTTAACCAGCAAGTGATGTTGCAGAACTGGAGTTTGATATTGAAATGTTAAGTGATTACAAAGTAGGTCAACTCAAGCAGTTCTGCAGGATCTTTGGATGTCCCATGGAGAGCAGCTCCAGGAAGTTGGAGCTACGGAAGGCCTTAGGGCCTGGTGGGAAGCCAAAGAGGCTGGGGAGACAGGTGATGCAGAGGTGGATGAGGATGCACAAGGGGGTGGTTTCAGGTCACAGGATCTGCTTGTGTCCAGAGCAGCTTCCAGGGCTGGCAGCAACCATTCAGCTAGAAGTTTTTCCCCAGAGGAGTTGGAGGAAAACCAAAGGGTTAGAGAACATGAGTTAGAAGTCATGAGGCTTGAGACGAAGCTGATGGACATAGAATCCCAGAGCAAAGCAGAGAAGAGCAAGAAGATGTATGCCTTGGAAGAATTGAAATTGACCTTGGCACATGAATTAAGAATGAGGGAGCTTGATATGGAGCTCGAGAGGCTTGAGGCCATGAGTGTCTCAGCTGAAGAAGAAGAATGGTTAGCTCAAGAAGTGAGCTTTGCTGAGTTGGAGGTGGAGTCCAGCTCAGATGGTGGCAGCAAGATTGTAGTTTCTAGTGCTAAGAGAAAGGTACAAACACCCAGAGATGTGGCGCCTGACTTGAGGGAGGGGGTTGACATACACCAGGGTGTTCTGGTTTATGAGGTAGTTCCAGTGGTGTACAGTGTCCCTGAAGTAGATTGGGGAACTGACACAGGGGACCATATTCCTAGTGGTGGGAGGGACACTCTACTGACCCTAGATGAGAGGTACAGGGAGAGGGGTTCCCCCATGGTAGAAACCTTGGTGTGTGAGTGTGAAGACCGCCCAGAAGAGTGTGGGTTGTGTGACAGAGGCAGTCAGATACTGTCTTGCCAGTCTCAGGAGAGTGGTGTGGTGTACTTGTGTGAGGCATTGGAGGGTGAGGCAAAGGGTAGATTGGTTAACAACTGTGGAGGGCTGTGTGATTCATTTGTTGGAGAGCATATTTTAAGTCCCTGTTTTCCAGAGCTATGCCAACACCCGGTGGAGTGTGAGTTCTCTGATTCCAGGGAGCCTGCGTTGGAGGCAGACCTCTGGTTGGATGCCAGAAGGTCTGAAGAGGCATTGGGGAGTGATCCCAAAAGGAGTGGCGCAGATATCTTCCAGACCTGTGAGGTGGAAGAGGTTCAGTGTAGCCCAGTTAGGTCACAGTGTAGTGGGAGGGGTGTAGGGGCTCACGTCCTGTCTCAGTGGAGAAGGAGTGAGTATGGGGCTGTGGGTCCCAAGGTGCCCGAAACCCAGTCTCAGGGCCTGGAGGGCTCCTTAAGGGAACACCAGGTTGGGGGCCTAGACTGTGCTAGTAGGCCATTTGAGGATGATCTCCTAGTGTCAGGAGAACCTGGAGCCTCTGTAAACAGAGCTCCAGTGGTTCTGGTGTCTGGCGGGACAGCTCCAGTTGGGAGGGTGCAGAAGTCCAGACTGAGGGGTGAGAGGGGGTTTTGTTCCCTAGTGGGAGAACCAGTGGGTCAGGGACCAGCCAGAAGGGCTGAGTCCCCTAGGAGAGACCATGGTGACACCACTTCTGTCCTGGGGAATCTTTGCGCACTGTCAGGTGGACAGGGGCCAGGAGATCTGCGCCAGGCAGACTGTCACGAGACATATGAGTCATGTGTCACCCTTGGAGAGATACTGTGCGAGTCTCCAGAAGTCCTGGCATGCCAGGCAGGTGAGCAACCGCAGGGTTTAGTCCCTGGGTTGGGAGGCCAGGTTCAGGATCTGCCTGACCTGGAGGGAAGGACATCTGTAACCAGTGTCCTGACCGGTTTGGCTTCCAGGGGTACCACCCCTGTTGGGGGGGTGCAGCCCTCTGGAAGGGGGTGCAGAGAGAGGGAGTCCTCGCCTCTGACCCCGGTGCAACCTGAGGATTTAGACCCTAGGTTGGGAGACCAGTTACTGGAGAGAGGTCCTGAACTGCTGGGGGAGTTGTGTTCTGAGGGTGACTCTCCTGGGAGGAGAGGGCAGGACCCCAGAAGGAGAGGTAGGGGGAGGAGAGCCTCATCCGTGACCTCTGGTCAGCCTGAGGGTACAGACCCTGGGCTGGCGGGCCAGTGTCAGGATGCCCTACCTGACTTGGCAGGAGCGAGAGTGGAGGAAAGGTGCCAGGCACCTGGGGCTACTGCCCCCCACTTTCTGAGACCACAGAGGTTAGAGAGGCCTGACAGGCATGAGGCCTGGCTCTCATCACTGACCGTTGTCAGTGGCCCCTGTGGCTGGCGGTCTCGGTGGACAGGGTTGCCCCTGGGAGGGGGGCATGAGTCACACCCTGGGGGTGGACTGGGCCACACCGTTGTGTTGGCCAGGTGGGTGCTGTCTACCAGTGTGGACACATCTGTGAGTGAAGTCCTGGTGCGCTGGGCAAGTGTTCACCCGCAGGGGTTGGTCCCTGGGTTGGGAAGTCAGGTTCGGGTGTTGCCCGACCTGGAGGGAGGGACATCTGTAAGCAGTGTCCCTACCAGGTTGTCTTCTAGGGGTACCACTCCAAGCGGGAGGGTGCATAACTCTGGAAGGGGGTGCAGAGGGGGGGGGGGGGGGGGGGGAGTCCTCGCCTCTGACCCCGGTTCACCACAGGTTAGAGGGCCAGGTCCGGGGTGTCCCCCCTGACCTGGAATCCCAGTTGCAGGATAGAATCCCTGAAATGGTGGGCGAATGGTGCAGGACACCTGCCACAGGTGCGCTGACTATTCTAGAAGGTGGTACCGCTCCAGATGGGAGGGTACAGAGCCCCCAGGAAGAGGAGGCCCGGGTATGGGAAAGCCCACCCAAGCCTCCTGTCCAGCCGCCGGATACAGGCCCGGGCTGGTGGGTCAGTGCCAGGTCGGCAGACCCAACCTGACAGGAAGGGGAGTGGACAAAGGGTGCCAAGCACCTGGGGCTACTGCCCCCCACCCTTTGACGCCACAGGGGTTTGAGGGCCCTGAGACGCATAAGGCCTGGGTCTCATCCCTGACCACTGTCAGTGGTCACTGCGGCTTGCTGTCTGTTGGGACACACCCGTGAGCAAGTTGAGGCTAGGTGCTGCACAGGTGGTGTCCACAGGTGAGGAGAAGGGTTCCACATGGGTTGGCTTGGTGGACCCTGAAAGTATGGATGGAGAGATCCAACCGGGTTCAGGAAGGCGTAGAACAGGAATAGTGCCCTGCTGTTTGGGCCAGTTTCCGTGTTCTATCGCCCTAAGCAGGGAATCACTTCTGCTCTATTAGTAAGGGTTTCTTCCTTTGAGTGGACGATAAATGACTGCAAGGAGCAAGGACAGAGGACTTGTAAGCTATAGGGATACTTCCCGCCATCCTAAACTTCAAAGAGAACTTCTTATATGATGACGTAACTTCTCCATCTTACTTGCTACTATATTCTTACAATTCCCAAATGGATCAGCTACTTTACCTCCCATCTGCAAAGTCCATATAGTTAACTGGTCTCCTATTGTATTATGGAAAAGCTATCTTATTGGCAGTTATGAATGCTCATATTTTTGAGACCGAAAAAATATACTTGCAAACAACGCAGAAAAAATATTTCATACCATGAACAACCATATTCATAAAGTGGTTAAAATAGAACCTGAGTTTTTGGTTCAAGGTAAATAACATAAAAATGAATGTGCGCCCTTCATATTTCTGAAATGTGTTTGTTCCACACATTATATGTGACTGCCGCACGTCCTTGATGGAAAAATTAATTTCCTGCCAAATGTTAAACCATACTTTTTTTTTTCCAAAACAAATTTTATTGGTTTTTGCCAACAAAGGGACCCAAATGGTCCATTCACATACATAAGATTCTGCAGGATAAAGCCCCTACAACATGTAAAACACTAACTAATGCACAAGGTACCCACGGCCACTTCCCCCCAAAGCAGTACCCACAATCTTATACACATGAATATCCTGCTCAAATCTGTGTATCTTGGCCATAATGTCTAATTTCAGACTCCAGTTGCAGTTCGGCTGTACGATAATCTGCCCACCTCTGCCAGAGCCTGGAATGCTTTCGGGGGCATCCCCTAACCTGATATACTGCAATTTCCAGCCCTATACAGAAATCCATCGCACGCTTCCACTATTGAGCAATGTCTCTTTTTGCTAGGGTGAGCCCAAGAAATAGTAAGTTGCGTTTATATCAATTCCCACCTAGTCCCTCTGTGCTGTGCAGAAGGAGCAACTTTGGGACAAATGTAATGGCCCATGCAAGATCCTCGCCCAGACATGACACAACCCCCTTCTAAAGGCATGTCAATGCAGTGCAGCTCCACACATAATGTATGAACATGCCTACCTCAGTCTCGCAAGTTGGACATGTGGGAGAGTCTATGAGGCCCATACCCCACAGGGAGCTTCTCGTTTAATATGCTCTATGTAGATATTTCAATTGAGTCAATCTCAAGCAAGAGGATCCCGTCACTCCACAAGGGGCTTCCAGAGCTTCTGTCAGGTCATCCTCATCAATGTTATCAATGACAGCTTGCCAAGCCACTTGGAGAGCAGGCAATGTAGTGGAGCTATTTGTAACCAAGAATTGATAGATTTTGGAATTGTATGACTATCTAAATCACCCCTTATTAGCTTGCCATCTAGCAGACTGAATACCGGGAGATCTGAAGGTTACGCAGATACAGTGAAATAGCATGGCCCAGCTGCAGATACTTTTAAAACTGGCTGCTATGCATCATGTATTCGGATTGGAGCTCCTGAAACGATTTGAGTACAAAGCCGTGCAGAACGTTGCCTAGTTTAAAAATGACTATAAGGTTCCATCCCCGAAAGTCCTGCAGCTGAGTGATCTGCCAAAGGAGGCTGCCACGCCACAGTGGCATCTCCCTCGTTAGTTTTCTCCACCAACCCGTTTTACGAAGGGATCATCTCCATACCTAAATCAAAATTCTAGTTGTAGGGAGAAGGGTACACCGATCCGCCCGCTATAAAGCAAATCAAGAAAAAAGGCGTCACCCATCACCCACCTCTCGGTAGCATATGCTGGGTTGTCTTGTGGACCATACCACTAGTCATTAATAACCTGCAGGTCAGAAGC
Organism: Triturus cristatus; assembly: GCF_964204655.1. Classification (NCBI taxonomy): domain Eukaryota; kingdom Metazoa; phylum Chordata; class Amphibia; order Caudata; family Salamandridae; genus Triturus; species Triturus cristatus. The sequence goes on from NC_140587.1 coordinate 301,115,200, forward strand.
ATCATAGAATGATTGAACATCAGTGGCGGCAATACCACCGCAGTAGGTAGACTGGAAGCAAGTTAGGAGGGCTGTGCGGGAAGCACCGAGGCCCCATAAGAACTGACCCAGGAGTGTATTGATCTGTCAGAACCATGAGAGAGGAACGGTATAAGGGTAGTACTGCAACTGATATAGGAGATGGGGCAATAAAATCATCTTAAAAATTGCAGCTCTACCCAGGAGGGACAGGGGCAACTGGAACCAAGACTTGACCTCCTCCCTAACTCATGAAAGCATTAGGTCAGGTTACGACTCCAGGAAACAGCAGGATCAGGCAAAAGGAACACCCCAAGATATTTAAACCCTCCAACTGCCAACGTCAGCCCTTCTGCCCACACCAGGTCACGCAGCGAACCACCCAGTTAAAACACCACTGACTTGCCAGCATTCATAAACAATCCGAATGTCTCGCCAAATACCCACATGATTTGTAGGATTCGCAGACCAGAGGCAGCACGGTCTGTCATAAAGAACAGGACATCGTCAAAATAAAGAGTGTTTCTGTCAGACAATATCACCAACCATTCAAAGCCCCATACCTGAGCATCAACCTTGACCCAGGCTGCCAAAGGATCCACTGCCAGGGAAACCAGCAACGGGGACAGTGGGCAACCTTGCCTAGTGCCCCATCGAATAGGAAATGGATCAGACACCTCACCTGCCACACAAACCGAAGCAGTCAGGTCAGTGTAAAGCAGTCGTATATGTGAGAGGAACCTTGGCCTGAAATTAAGTCGCAGGAGAAGCGCAAATAAGTACTCCCAACACACTGAATCGAAGGCCTTGTCACTGTCAGCCAGTTACAGTGCCGTGGGTTGACCCAATCGCTTTGCCAAAGCCATAGCATTGTAGGCTCATCTTATATTATGACGAGTGGCTCAACGGGGCATAAAGCCAGCCTGGTCCGGGTGAGCCAAGTCGGGCATGTGGGCCATCAATCTATTGGCCAGGGCCTTATCAAGAAGCTTGACCTCTACATTCAAAAGGGAAATGGTGCAGTATGAAGAATTAACTTCTGGTGGTCGCTACGGTTTGTGAAACACCACAATTTGGGCATGTCCCCAATCTGGGGGGAGCCCAGTCTCTTTCAGTGCCGTACGGATCTCCCCCAGCAGGTACATCTCGAGTTGTGGCATATAAGCTTTGAGGAATTAGCTGGGACAACTATTGGGTCTGGAGGCCTTCCCGGGCCGCAACTCCGCCAGGGCAGCATCAGTTCTTCCTCAGTAAGCGGCTCATCCAGCCAAGTGCTAGAGGACGCAGACAGGGATTTAGGGGGCAAGGTTTCGATAAAGTCGGCTATTTGGTCTGCAGTTACAACCTCCCTCTGGGCATAAAAGTATTTATAATAATCAGCAAAGCTCCGAGCCACCTCTCTAGGGCCCGACAGCAATCCCCCCGCTCATCGTGAATAACTGGCACAGCCTGTGGAGCATCGAGCTGGATTTATCCCCCAATTGATAAAAGTCAACTCTGTTATGCCTGCCAGGCACGCGTGTTCTCTTCAAGGGGCACCTGCTGGATTTTATGTTGGGTTAGACATAGTTGATGTCGCGCCATTCCGCCATTCTCACAACGACCGCGTTCCTTAAGGTATAATATCTGCACCTCGAATTGAAACAATGCGTGAGTTCTGCACCTTGCCTTGCTAACACAGAAGGTAATATCGACACTCCCAAGCATGGGCTTCAGGGCCTCTCATAGAACTATCTCAGAGGAGACTGTCTCAGCATTAAGGGATAAATATTGCAATATAGCGTGATATAGCAGCGCCCTGTAGGACGGGTTTCGCATGTGCCAGGGTGAAAGCCGCCAACGAAAGGAAGGATGCCACAGACCCACAAGAAGCCACAATGCCACTGGGGAATGATCAGATAGTCCTCTAGGCAGAATGTCAACCCCATTTACACGATGTATTAGGCAGGCACCAGCAAATGGTCCAGTCATGAGAAGGAGACATGAACTGCGGAATAATATGTGTAGCCCGGCATCAGAGGAATGGTGTGGCCTCCATGCATCTGCCCACCCCAGCACCTCCACAAGAGACCGCAGTCTGGACAACGGACTCTTACAACCCCCTCTCCCCGCACGCTATCTATCTACCTCTATTGATATAACATCATTCCAATCACCACCAATTACTGCCAGACCGTCCAGTAATTCTCCCCACAGGCCAAGGATGCGGTCAGCGAAGGATTGTCCCAGTGGTGGGGGCCGGCATATACGTTGCCAATGACAAGGGATTCCCCAAATATTGGTTAAACCGAATTTTTATGTTGATAAACAAATCTTGTTTAACAGCTGGGTTCGGATTCCAGCGTTTGAGGGATTACCACCAAGTGATGACGCTTTTCGAGTTAGTAACTGAACTGCACAGCACTGCTTGTATAGCATGTTGCAAATGAAAACACCCACCCAATATTCCTTTCACGATGAGAGAGTTTTTGAAGATTTCAAGGGACAGGTACAGCAATGCTGGTCTTTGTGTTTGAGAATGGAGAGATGATTCTGGTTTACAGCCTTCCTCACGCCTTCGCGTGACATCCTGCGTCATACATGTTCACGAGGCATGCTTCAGCAGCTTCCTAAGCATGGCCTCTTTGCACAGGGCAGGACTGATGCATGCAGCAAGGGCAATGATTTGGCCGGGTCGCATCGCAAAGGCTGCGCAAAGTTAGCACTGCATTTCGACCCAGCCAACAATACAAGTGTTCAATATTTGCTCAAGATATGTCTTTGTCTCTTGAAATCCAACTAAATTGGGCGCTTCTTTTTTAATTTATTAGATCAAATCTTTTGAAATAAAAAAACTGTAAAGAAATTGAGTAGAGTGCTAAAGACACTTCAGTTTATGAAATTTGTTAGCACAGGAAGTGCTTGCATATCTGTCACAACCTCTGCGGTATATGTACGAAACATTCTGCCACAAAAAGAGGAGGGTTGCCACTTTACATACACCGCTTCACTACAAACTGGTAACTGAAATTAATTCAGAGTCCAGTAACTCAAACAAACAGGTTTTCTTCTTTTATTCCTTTGGTCTTCTTTGTTCTCATTAAAAGCACCAGGATAACAACAGTAGCCACTGTTCTTATCCTGGTGCTTTTAATGAGAACAAAGAAGACTAAAGGAATAAAAGAAGAAAACCTGTTTGTTTGAGTTACTGGACTCTGAATTACTTTTAGGATTGTTGCTTATTATAGGCTTAACTGCCTTGTTTTTGCTCGGGGACCTCTATTCTTTTTTCTACTTTTCCTCTTGTCACCTCTGTGACGGAGGAACATTGGGGCATAGGTGGCTGCCCCTCTTGATGTTCCCTAGAGCACTCCTATAATATTGAGTTATACTTTTGACAGGAATTTGGATGTGCGCAAGATTGTAACCCTGCGATGGTCTGAAATTCTATTGGTAACTGAAATTGTTGCGCCAATGATCACTGCATAAACTTACCATTTTGTTGTCATTGGAAATGAACACAGCATAAAAGTCTCCCAGCGGGTAACGGCCACAGTTTCTGATGGACTCGCAAAGCTTCCAGACATTTTCCTCACTGAAATGTCAAAGGTTTCACATTAGATGCACAGGAAGCAACCATAACAGAAAAGGATGCATCTCTAGACAGTCCAGAGAACTAGGGAGGACAACACGCTGATGCATAAGTGGATCGTAGCCTGACAAGAATATCTTACATAACTTAGCTGAGCGATCAAGAAATATATGGTATTAAAGGGATGGAGGCAGGACAAATTTTGAAACAGGATGGCATAAGTGGATTAAGTTAAAAAATTCACTTGACCGCTCGCATTGGGAGTCAGATTAATTCAGGACAAGCTATTTTTAGGTTCTACTCGCCCTTACTGGCGAGTAGGAATACAAACTGACACTTGACCTCTGCCTCTGAAAACAGGGGAAATGTGACATGCTCACAAAGTAAATGAGCAATAAAATTGCTTTTAAATCTTGTTATGTCACATGTGCTCAGCTTTCAGATTAGAGGTCAAGTGCATTTCAGTTGGGTCCAGGAGATCTTGTAGGTTACTAGACCTGCAGGTCTAGTGCATTTTCTATGATTTTTCAAGCCCGTTAATCACAAATATAAATGGCATATGTGAGGTTGTACATATGGACATGGGGCGGTACAACACACTGGTGCAAGCGAGAGCAGTTTGAACTAGCTGTTGCTAGGCCTGATGGACTAAAGGGGAAACAACTGAGCTAGGCTGCAGGAACAATTTGATACTTGGGAAACAGGATATATTGGGCAAATGGACAGCCTGAGGAATAACTGTTTCCCTCTGCATGGTAAACCAGACAATGTTAACCTGGGAAAAGTGCTAGTGTTCCACAGTGGGCATATTGTAAGACCCCTGGTCCACTGTTAGTCTTGCCTGCCTCACGTCGCCGTCCTACTGAGGATAAATGTCCACAAGGCACTTGGCAGAGAGAAATGGAAAGGAAGAACAACCAGTTGCTAAACAAAAAGGGATAATAAGGCCACCTACCTCCCTTCCCCCTTTATATGAGGTTTCAGTTATTGTTATAACAAGTTTTAAGATGTATATTTTAATGTTCATTGTAAAGAATTGTTTGTTGATATTTTTAGTCATTAATTATAGACGGTATGTTTAGAATTGTTATTTTTTTATTTTATTGATATGATATAAACATCAAACAAATAAGGACCAAACAGTGTTACATTGCGGTAAATGCCAATCACAAAACAGTACACCAAAACACATTACAGCAACATGTGTACACCTTCGGGCAGCATAGCCCCATAATATATGAGGGACAGGTGCCATAGGGCAATCAGTAGAACAATTTTTAGTGTTAAGAGTCCTCGCATCTTGGCCCTGTAGCAAATGGCATCAGATCTCGAGAGATGGGTTGCATAAGGCATCCTTAAGTAGGCGCTCTACAGCCAGCAAGGTAGACTCTTGGGAGGCAATAGCATCCGAAATCTGAGTGTCCAGGTTTGTATCCGGGTCTGTAGACTGGGCAAGTAAGCCTTCAGAGGTCCCCAGATATCTATTGTTAGGATCTTTAATTACAAGTAAGACCATAATTGATGGCATAAACCCATGCTAGCATGTGATCTTCCTGTTAAAGGGTCGCCATACATTTTAATGTGCATCACACTGAAGCAAGAAAGGGGCAATCATCAACAACATGTTCTATATCTAGCCCTCCTACAATTTGGGACCTGTCAGCCATCATTCAAGAACACAATCTCTTACTTTGTTCCAAATAACCCAGAGGATTGGCCTTCAACCAATGTTTTTTTTCATACGCAATTTTATTGGTTTTATGGACAACAAAGTGAACAGTACAGCACTGTGATGCAACACGAGAGTAGAATGCATTTTCAAACTTAACCCCTAATGGCCATGCAGTAGTCAAGAACAATATTGCCCCTCGGAGCCTGCCCACCATAAGCTATGGAAAACTCAGCCTATCAAGCCCAGCCATTTCCCCCATATGCATTCGAGTTTGGCCGGGCAGGCCTGGCCTCATATACAGTTCTTTCCTGAGCACCAATCCACTCCTTTACGCTACTTCGCAACAGATGGAGATTTTGAGCTCTTCCAGGCCACAGCAATGTCTCTTTTGGCCACTAAGCTGGCTGTCCCCAGGAACAACCTGTCAGCACGGGAACCATCCAACCCCTCCATCACCCCCAGGAGAAGGGTAAGAGGACTAAGTGGGACCACCCAGCCCAGGACGTCACTTAGTTCAGCCACAATTGACGCCCAGTAGCTAGAAATGATGGCGCAGGACCAGACCATGTGGTAAAAGTCAGCAGGCTCCACCTCGCACCACGGGCACCTGGGGGTGGGGAGAAAGACCACTTTGTGTAATCGTACATGGGCAAGATATGAACAATGGAGGTAGTAAATTTGAATGAGGCGGAGCCTGGCCGATATAGTGAGCACCCTAGAGGCCATCAATGCATCCCTCCAGACCTCCTCCTCCAGAGGGCCCACCCATTGCTCCCAACGGGTCCTAAGAAAGTCTACTGTGGACGGAGTATTGTTTATTAGAGAACAATAGATTTGGGATATTTCCCCAGGTTACCTATAAGAAGCTTAGCCTCCAGCGAACGGCCTTAAACCAATGTTAACCTCCTATCATATATTTGCAATTGTGAGTAATTTAAAAAAAATCTTTTATAGTGATAAAGAAGGTGTATGAACTAAAATTGACCAAAACCTTTTAAACGCACATTGAGAAATTATTTCTAAAACATTATATAACGATTTGTCCAGCACACTACACTCTGCCACTCTGTGTGTAACACACCTTATGTCATTAACTGGATTGATCGTATATCCTTGTGGATACGTATACATTTATGAGCAGCGACAAAATATATGCTTGGGCACGTAAGTAAAACGATTTCCTGTTACTTCATATAAAAGACTTTCTGCACAAAACTCAACTTTACATTTTTTGAGTTTCCGGTCGGTCATTACCAACATTTTCATCTTGGTCACTGTATGTGTTTAGTCCTAAATCTGTTGCTGTTCTAAATCCTGTTAAAAATGACTTCATTTTTGACCCTACTCGAACATAATTTGCATGAATGAAAACTAAGATTGATGCCTAAGTGTGGATGACCACTGCCTTGAAGAAAGTAACCTCCTGAGGCATGGTGATCGTTTACTTCTGGAATAAAGCAGCGAGGAGTATTTTTGGGGGTTTGGTAATATTTGCAACGAAAGAGCAAAACACTTTTTTTATCACACAACTAAAAATTGTTAGTGTATTATTCTTATTTTCCCTACTGAATTACAGCATAAATTTCATAGCATTTTAATAGTGTTTTTTAAAAACTTTTAAATATCAGTAATTTTCCAAGGAGCTCAGAGGTAAATGCAAGTAAGTCACTATACTGAGAAAGTTCTTCTTGTTTTCATCTCTGCTTCAGACCACATAGGGAACGCTGGTCAAGCCGCTCCACACTTGAGATCTTCTAGACTTTGGCTGATCTAAAGCCATCAACAGGTGAATATATATATTAACGAAATATCAAATTCAATTTGAGAATATCCTTTTGGCTTGCTTGCTGCACGAGTTCTCCTTTTATTGCTGATTTTCTTAGAAAACTATTTGCTGACTTCAAGAAACCATTCGAGCTCTTGTGATATCTACTGACAAGTTACTTTAGGATCCGGGCAGATATAGCTTGTGGTGCTAGAATGATGGTGAAAGGGCCTGTAATTTGATAACTATGCAACCATGAGTCAGTAGCAATGTATGTAGAGAAAATACGTCTTCGTTTAAATTAATCAGTGTTTCTTTCCAGGGCAAAGTTAACTGAAAATAATACAGTCAGCACTGCTATTGGTTGAAAAGTTTCACTTCTGTTGGATGGAAAGCATGCACAGGCGCAGAGGGCACAAGACCCACTCTACTTTCTTAAAAACACCTCTGATGAAATATAATGTTATTCAAATTTACACTGCACCAACCACCATTGTTGTGGCACTACAGTGCATTCTCCCTTGGTTTACACTTTTTTGCAGATCTGTAAAGGTCATCAAACCAGCTGGAGGGACCAACATTGCTAGTTCATGTTGTGTTGGTATTTGGTTGTATGTGGATAGGAGAGGATTTTTTTATGGAGTTCGGTTTCATCATTGTTGGCGTGAAAATAAAATAAGTTTGGTTTTGGAAGATCTTTGTACTGTATGTGTTGAGCACAAAGGTTGGAGTGCCAAAGGGCTTTTCACTATTGTGGTGGAATAGATGGCATGGTAAGTGCCTTTTCATAGCTGCATCACAACTCCGGTCGGTGCAACGTGGTGCGCGTGGGAGTGTGCTATGTTAATGCTAGTTGTATCTGCGTCCGTGCACTACTCTTTTATGCATTACAATCACAAAATGAAAATGTAACATCGGATTTTAAGACATAACTACCACCATGGTGTCTGAACTTTTTGGGGGCATTTTAGGAAAAGTGGTTGAACCAATCCTGCAACCCATGTCCGAGTCTAGAACTGGAGTGGAGAAAGAGTTCAAACATTTTTGCATATTTTTAATCATGTTTCTCTGACCTCTACCGATCTCTAGGCAGACGTCAGAGAGGCGGCAGTTGGCATAGACATGTCCTACATTCCCTGACAACGTCTAGGCCTTGCCTCCCAGTTAGCCAACAAGGGGCCTGCATAAAGGCAGCTGCAACTTCAGAAGACTGAACAGTCTGGTAACCCCTGAACTCCAAGGGCAGCGGGTACTCCAGTACAGTAATGGGACCACTAACATCACTAAAAGAGAGGTAATGGGACTTCTGGCCCCAAGGAATTCCTATTCCAGGAAGCAATTCAGGAGACCCCAGATACACGTGAGATCCTTCTTGTACGTGTCCCAGTACTAGATCCACTGAGGAGAAAAGAAAGGCATTTTTTTTTTGTTTTGTTTTAAATGGAAAGACAAATTCGACTAGCTCAGTGAAATAACCAATACCTTAGACCCGCACTCTGGGGAAACATATTATGAGATGTGATCAGATAGAAGCACAGACCACTGAAGCTAACAATAACAAGCATCGGCAAAGTCAATAAGTCTGGGTTTAATGTGCTGGCACAGGCAGTGTAAGCACACAAAAGCAGCAGCAGTGGACAGAGAGGGCTCTGGCAGAGAGGGCTACAGCCATAAAGTAGTCCCTCGTTCAGTTTAACACAAGCACTTCAGTAGAGACAAAAAGATACAACAAACAGCCAGTAGCGTTAGGTGCGATATGAAGATACGCTGCTGGGCTGAGCAAAGAAGTGACTGACAAAGTCTCAAGCTAATGGCTGATTGAGGCCTGACATAGAAAGCTGGGGAAACAACCTTTACAACGCAGTCATTACATCGCACCGCCTTTACATAGCAGTCATTACATCGCAACATCCTTTACATTGCATATCATTACAATGCAGCCATTACATCGCATGTCACTACAACGCATGTCATTACAACGCATGTCACTACAACGCAGGCATTACATCGCAAGTCATTACAATTCATACCATTACAACGCATAGTACCCTTACACTATCCAACACTTACCCTACTGTTGCACTCACTGGAGTTAGAATAGTAATTTGTACCCCTACACTATCCAACACTTACTCTACTGTTGCACTCACTGGAATTAGAATAGTAATTATTACCCCTATAGTATCCAATACTTACCTTAAATGCGATGTAATGGTATGCATTGTAATTGTATGCGTTGTAAAGGCATAATGCTATGTAATGGAATGCATTGTAAAGGTAGTTTCTGAAAATGCTATGTAATGGCATACGATGTAAAAGAATGCGTTGTAAAGGATGTTGCGATGTAAAAACTGCATTGTAAAGGCATGCATTGTAAATGTATGCGTTGTAACGTCATACATTCAGAAAGCTGCACTGTCAAAACCCAGACCTAAAAAGGAAAACAAGATGGACAGATTCACTTTGTCTGCAGTATGATTAAAACACTAAAATCTTTGTAACTGTCAAATAGACCTCCAAATTGTTGGACCTGGCCTAAACATTGATGTGGACCCACTTTGCCATGAGAGATCTTACAGTTTAAAGATTAGGAAGGCAGACCCACACATAATTAGAAGTTATAGCCACCCTGGCACACTAAAGGCAAAGGCAAGAAGACAATACCGAGAGCTTGACACACAGTGTCCTTGTGGTACATTAGGTTTCCTGGTTAGACTCGAGAATCAATAAAGAGGAGGACACGCCAGTGGGTTTAAGCTGTGATTTCCCTTTTTGGAAACACTCTGAAGTAAAGTCAGATTAATCTGACAGAAATATGCAGAGTTAGGTGAAAGAATTTAATTAACCACTACCATTACCGTTCTTGAAATTAATATAAGCAAAGAGAAAACATGCTTTACAGTGGGCATGAATAAGGAATACTCAAAAATATCAGCTATCCAACACCATGGTGAGGATTAATATATTTCGCATTCTCAGGTTCTGTAGAGGTGTTTTAAGGGACGAAAGGGAAAGAGGTTTTGAGGAAGAGTCCCTCGACCCCCGGGAGTAGCCAGAAAAATAAAACACCCCCCACTTTGAACCATGCATGGCACTGAACAAGCATGCAAAGGAGTGGCGGCCGCCACAACACGAAGTGGTGAGGGCGGGGGAGGTACGGATGGACGGGAACGTGATAATTTTAAAAAACGTACCTTTTTCCCGCAGCCTCTGATGGCCGCCGCAGCAAGTCTCTGGGAAGGCAGAGGCTGCTCAGCCAATCCTGGCAATCCTGGTGCTGCTCTCTTGCCAGTAGAGCAGCGCCAGGATTGGTCTGAGCAGCCTGCTCTGCCGCTCAGGCACTGCCTGTGAGCCTGTGGGGTTTCTCCAACCCAGCTGTGAACACAGTTGGGTTGGGGAAAAAGAAGTGTGCATGTATGTTTGGGATGCCTAGGCCGGCCAAACATACATGCACACTTCGAAGTGACACCACCTGCCTGTCATGGTCCGGCCCTGCACGCATGTCAGAATCAGTCAAAGAAAAATGCAATTATATTGTTTCATTATCATTTTAATTTTCTGTGACTAACTCTGTCAAGTGGGGCGATGTTCGTCCACCATTACGGAGGAGCCGCCCCTGAAGCAAAGTAAGCGATCACAACAGTTTGTATAATGGCTCACAGGAACTGTTTCCCTAAGGAAAACAACTGGTGTAAAATGATGCATTCACAGCACAATTTCAAAAGAATTTGTCAAAAGAAGGACAGTTGCATATCTACTAGAATTTCCATCTTGCGTTCTTCTTTTCTTCTATTTTTAATTCATTCTTTCCTTTCTCCTTTCCATCTTCTTTCTTCCCTTTTATTCTTCATTCATTTTACGACCTCTTTTTCAATAATTCTTCTTTCTCTTTCTTCCCTTTGTTAGATGAATCTTTCACTCCTTTCCATTCTTCTTTCATTCCTTAGTTAGTTAGGTCGAGCCTAGGCAGCACATGCGCTGTCTCTTCGAGACATGCTGTATTCACTTTGTGAGCTTACAGCCCACCCACTGACTTTATATTCATTACTTGGACTGTCCTTAAAAAAGGTGTTGTTGCTAGTGGGTAATCTTTCTTCTTTGTCCTTCCTTGTGCTCATTTGTTTCCTCCTATGGAGTAGGGACTAACTACTAGTATTGTTCAACTGTAGTTCTTATCTGTTCATTTCATGCACTATTTTTTTGGTTAGTTTCCTGCTCATGTTCCAAAAACTGCTTGTTTTTGTTTGTTTCATCCTCCTGTTCTGAACATCGCATGTTTTTGTTACTATCCTGCTTGTTTTCAAAGTTGTGCTCTCTTTTTTGTGCTCCATCAGCGTGCCGCTTCATTTTTCATCACAAGCATTCTTGCTCCGACATTCGATCCATATTTGTAAACAGCCCTACACTGCATCTGCCTGGCGTCCCCTTTCAAATTGAACAAAGGCACCAATAAATCCTGTGTATCTATTTCGTAAATGGCTGTGTCGCCACTGAACTATGTCACATTATTATCATGTATGTCTTGATGTATTAACGCAGGGTTACTATTAACAAAGATGCGATTAAGATACCAAAGCCTAGCTAGCTTGTACTATTGCTTCCCTACTAGGCTCATTGCAGTTCAACCTGTTTTTGGGGCTTACGTTCTTTTGTAAAATTGCAGCCAGTTCTCGTGACTAGCAAAGCCTTGAGAGGGAGGTTTTAACAAAGAAACGCACACAGTACTACGACCCATAAAACCCCCTTGCTTTGTAAGCAGTGAAATTATAAAACTCAATTGCAAGTAAATCAAATACCAGTTCTAACAAAAGTCACAAATGTGTTCAATACCTCAGCTTCCAAGTGTCGGGGATAAAGGCCCCGCTGCTCGTCCCAAACCCAGAATAGGGTCCAGGGATGGCTCCATCCCCTCTGCAATTTGTCCACGAGGATGGTTGATCATCTTCCCAAACAAACAGACAATCTTCTCTTTTGCAGAAGATGGGGAAATCATCATATTTAACTGGTGCTAACGGTGAGTAATATATAAAGGACATCCCACAAAAGGTGGATTGTAACATCCTGTACAAACACGTAGACAATCCACAACTGCAAAGACTTTTAGTTTGGGGCAAGAGGGAGTGGCAAAGGGTGTTCTTTCTCTCCTTGGTTACTGTTTTTTTTTTTAAAAAACATATTTTTATTGCCATTTTCGTATTTCACACATCGTACATCATACAAAGTTATCGAATAGTGAAGTTAGACTGTACATTCCATGGTGGTACATAATATCTGTATATACTGGTGATACATCAAGTGGGAGCATAAGCAACTTACAGATATATCGTGATGAGTGTACCCTGTTGTCTCAGGTTCCAGACATGGCACAGGAACTGGGGTGTAACGGGGCATAACCTAGGGAACGGGCATGGAAGAACCTCTGCAGAATCTCTAGCGAGGGTATGGAACGTCGTATGGGTAAGGCACCACTGTGACTCACGGTTGCCTATCAATTTTGATTCGACCTAAAGCCACGATAGCACCCCTGATGCTGGTGTTTGTGTGGAGTTCATGCGGTCATTATTTCGAGAGATTGGTTGGGTGGGGTCTGTGACTGCGTGTGCAGGGCTGACAATGCGGGCGGGCCGTCTGTTGAATCTTCTCCCCGGGTTAGCTGCTTGAACTGATATAATAGCATGGCCCATTCCATAGATATTGGGTGTTTGCGGACCCCTCTCACCTTCTCCTCCCGTAATGTCTCCTCCTCAGCCGCCGCCCATTTGTGTGTAGCTCCCACCCAAGCCGCCAGCGGTGGACCGGTGGGGGAGCGCCAGTGCATGGCGATGCTGCGTTTGGCTAAGAGCACCGCAAGGGAGAGAAAACGGGTCCGCACCTTGTGCTGCTTACTTGCGCAAAAGATGCCTATGGCGCAGGCCTCCCACGTGTTCATGCAGGCCAGCCCTGTGAGGGTACCCAAAGCAGTATGAATATGGTGCCAGAAAGTTTTAATGACGGAACAATTCCAAAACATATGTTGGAAATCCGCATTCCGTTCGAGGCATCTGGGACATAGGAACTGCGTGTCGGGGTAGAATCGTTGGAGGCGTGCAGGTGTTAAATAGGCCCTGTGCAGAATGTAATATTGGATATTCTTAAAGCGTGCGTTTCTTGAGACCTTCTTAGGGTACTCCAAAGCCCTCTCCCACTCCCCATCATGTAGTGCGCGCCCGATTTCAGCCTCCCAGGTAGCCCTCAGGGTCTCCAGTGGTTTATTAGTCAGTTCCCGAATGGCTTTATAAAGCCATGTCGTTAAATGTTGCCCTGCTCCCATGTGTAGGATCGTGTGAAGAACTGGATGTGTGCGTGGTTCCCCTTTGATTAGATCCTGATATGGTCGGTAGCTATCTAGGAGTTGGCGGTGAAGCAGGAATTGTCCCGGGGGAAGATCGCATTCTGCCACAAGGCTGTGGAACGGTCTTAGTTGCCCGTCCTCAAAAAGGGACTCCACTTCCGTTATACCACACGATGTCCACGTGCGGACCGCGTTTGTTGTGTAGTAGTGTTCCTGTTTGGGCCATCCCGCCAGGGTGAGTAGAGGGGAGTACAAAGGGGTCCCCGGGGACATGCGGTGTATCCTCAGCATGCACCTACGTGCCACTGACACTTGCAGAGGGTATGTGCGTTTTGGTTTGGTGCCAGGGAGGAGTAGGCGACGGATCTCCGGGACCGATATCCGTCCTGCAATGGTGTGAGTTTCCACAGTTTACCTGTCTGCCGTCCAGTGCGACAGCCACTGCAGCTGTGCTGCTAGGAAGTAGGCCTCGAATGAGGGGGCTTCCAGGCCACCCTGTGAGGTGGGCAACTGCAATTTTTTCAGGGCTATTCTGTGTCTGGCGTACCCCCAGATGAGTGCGCTGAGGAGGGAGTCTAGGTCCCGAAAAAAGGCTCTGGGCGGGATTACTGGCAAATTGGTAAAGAAATACAATAATCTTGGGACCATGATCATTTTGGCCAATGCCACTCTCCCAATTGGAGCCAACGGAAGGCTCCTCCAGAATCCAACCGTAGCCCTAATACTCGCCAATGCCCTAATATGGTTACCCTCGAACATATCTGTGGAGGAGTGGTATAGGTGGACCCCGAGGTATCAAGGGGCCTCCGCACTCCAGGGCACCCGCTGAGCGCCCATGCGAACCTCCTGTGGGATTAGACCCGGATGCAGTGGGTATATCGTGGACTTATCCCAGTTCACCCGCAGTCCCGAGGCCGCTGTAAATTCCGTCAAAGTCTCCCAAAGGGGAGTCAGGTCGTCCGTAATGTCCCGCACATAAATCAACAGGTCGTCCGCGTATAAGGAAACACTATGCACTGTGCCTGCCACCGGGATACCCCAACTCTCCCCCTCCCGCCGAAGTCGTATGGCGAGGGGCTCAACCGCCAGAGCCAAAAGTAGAGCGGGCAGCCCTGTCGCGTGCCCCTCTGAACCGCAAACTCCGTCGATATATACCGGCCCAGGCGTATCCGTGATGTCAGCCCGGTGTACAGTAGGCGTGTATACGCTAGGAGGGTAGACCCAATGCCCGCTCTCTGTAGCACTGAAAACAGAAACTGCCACGTGAGGGAATCAAAGGCCTTCTCAAGATCCAGGATGAGACAGGCCGCTCGAGGGTATATCCCCTTCACCTGATCCTGAATGTGAAAAACCCGACGAATGTTCTGAGATGTACGTCTGCCGGGTATAAATCCGCACTGATCTGGGTGGACCAAGGAGCATATGATTTGCACGTATCTGTCCGCAAGAGTTTTCCTCTCCTTGGTTACTGTTAATATTGTTTTGTTGATTCTTAGTTGAAACAGTTATGTAATTGTGCAACAATGCTTCACTTCCCGAAGTGTAGGGTCAAGGGATGCTGGGATGGGGTTGCTAATTGCAACCTGTTTTAGGGATGTTTGGAGTTATGTTTCCGATTGCTGTACAACAGCACACACAAATCCCTAGTAATCTGACCCTAATCACATGACAGCACACACTTAGATAGAGAAACACTATCGGTTCCTCTCTAGGAATGTTAACGGGCTCAACAATATGTTTAAGAGGGCAGCAGTCCTTACCATTGCTAAATAGCTGGCCCAAGGAATACGTCTGCTCCAAGAGACTCATCTGATGGGTAACAACCGGAGTTTCTTGAACAGATACAGATATACACGAGTTTACCATACTGGATATAATAGGGGGGGAGGGGTGTCGCTATCCTTCCCACTGATCCCATTGAAATCATGCACAGAACACCTTGGGCATTTTATGATGCTTAAAGGCATAACAGAGGGTCACACCTTATCAATTGTTTGCGCTTACATACCTCTGATTCGGGCTGACTCTTTATTATACACTTGGTTAACACTAATGCCAACTGTAAAATTGGTTGTTAGAGGAGACTTCAACACAGTCATCAACCCAGCCCTCGACGCCTTCAGTGGTAGACAGACACCCAGATCAACGTCCTTTGCAATATGGGCCCAGTCTATGGGTTTTTGTGACGACTGGAGGAAATGGTACCAAACAGGGAGGCATTATTCCTTCTTCTGTTCATTCATAATCTTTATTCCTCCCATCTAAACTACTACTTCATGCCTGTGGCAAACATGACAGGAGTGAGGGAGGTGAAGATACTCCCCTGTAAATTAACTGCTCACTCCCCAGTGGAGCAACGCTAAATGGTTGACCCATTGGCACAGACGGGAGAGTGGAGTTTCAACACATGGTGGCTTGGTGACAAACATAGGGACTGCTGAGTTTGCAGTAACCATATGGCAGTGGCCCGCTGTCAGAACAAAGCCTTATAACAGGGGCTAAAAACGAAAACAATAAAGCAGGTCTATTGACAAATTAGAGAAACAAATTCCTGAGCTTGAGAGCAGGGCTACCTGTTTGCAAAATTACCATATTCTAAGACAACCCAATGCCAAAGGGGAAGAACTTAAATATCATAGGTTGAGGGAGGCCAAGCTTTCTTGGCTTGCTACTCAGCACAAGATTGATGAGTGGGGCGACATGTCAAGTAAACTATTATACTGGCTGCCAACAAGATACCTAGAGTTCTCTATAGTTCCAAAAATACGCCAAAGTAGCGGCGCACTGGTGATGGCGCTGCCTCAATAATTGAGGCGTTCTATAATTACACCACCCTCTATGCAGAGCAGACTCCCCCACCTGCTGAGAAATGTAACCCAAATGTGCATAACTTAGTAACAAGAGCACTAGACCCGCTCCAAAAAGAGGGGCTCTTTACGTACCTCTAACTGTTGAAGAAATTCAAGAGGTAATTGCTGCCATGAACTGAAGGAAGGCTCCAGACCCCAATGGTTTTTTGCAGTTTAAAAAAAATAAAATACTCTTCTATATTGGCCCGCACTCTCAGGCTGTATATGAAAAGGCTATGACTTGACGCTGGGAAAACTACCAGATGATTTAATGGGGATCACAACTGTGATTACTCCTAAACAGGAGAAGGATCCAAAAGAGTGCCCTTCATACAAGCCTATCTCACTGATTAACTCAGAGACCAATATCCTGGCAAACATTTTGGTTATGAGACTGTCACGGGTAATAAGATCTCGACCAAAATGGTTTAATGCAAAAATGTGGGCCCTGAAATTGTATAAGGCGACTTCAGATGGTCATGGCCAGGAAGGCTGAGCTGAATGAGGTGGCAGCATTGGTTTTAATGCACTTCGAGAAGGTGTTTGATTCAGTTCACCAGCACTTCATGTGTCAAATCCTAAGATGTATAAACTGTGGGCCCCATTTCCTGCAATATTTCCAGACCTTGTACCAGGCCCATCAAGAGTGTGAGTGATTATGATTAATGCAGGGCTAAAATCATGAAACTCAATTAACATAAATAACTGTATGGCGCAATAAAATCAACTCAAAATAAGTAGAAAATAAAAGTCAAGGAGTGCATAAGCCAGGACAGCAAACCTACAATTAAAATAATTAAATATAAATAAAAGATGTGTACATTTAAATCAATGATTCCATCTGCAGTTTGCCATCAGATTTTGCAATGTATGAGTTGCCCAAGAATTTCATGGGTGTCACCTTACAAACATAGGTTGAATTGCCTCCGTTATCGGGCACACAGAACACCTGTTAGATGTTCTTTAGAAATAATTTACATGAAGGCCTGGACAGATGCAGGCGTTACATAAAAATATTTCAGTATGTAGACCACAACGCCTATGTCGTGTACTCTTCTCTTCATCTTTGTATCAACTGCCCACTACAACATGGGGATTGATGTACTGTGGTCTTAAGCTCAGGAATGTCTGTTAAATTGAAGGTCTAATAAACTCTGTCAAATAGCACTGTAGTATAAGAGTGGTTTAGCTGAATGAGAGAGATGAACCTTCCTTCGGTTTCCAAGACTGTTGCAAAGTTTGCCGATTAATTCTGTCACATAAACATTTTTTTAGATGAAGATTCAAACTTATCTAGATCCTTCCAGATATAGTCAAGATTACATGTATCTAGGAGTGTCACCAAGAAAGCTACATATTCATCTGCTTTAGACCCACTTAGATCATCCCACACAATTGATTTGGTAGATATCTTTCCTGACATGCTAGTCAATTGTAAGTTGTAAATTATTGCCACGTTGATTATGTGTCCAATTGCAATGTTACCTAGTTATACGTTACCTAGTTATGTGTCCAATTGCAATGCTATGATTAATAACAACTGATCATGATACGAACATGGCCAATACCATGATGTTCCTGATGGTAATATTGCCAAATCTAAACTTTCAATAGGCCCTGGGGAAAGCTTATTTGAAGTTACCCAATACATTAAGTAGTGGAGTAGAAAATTAGCAAGGTTTTGTACTTGAGCTCCAGGGGCGCAGTAAGGTGGCAATTTTCTGGATCTGGTCTCTCTCTCTGCCTTTTTAGATAAGAGTAGCAGCCCACTCCTGCACCAAAAATCAGAGATTATTCCTTTATGCAATACTAAGTTGTGGACAAGGAATACGTCTTCTAACAAAACTGAATATACATTTTTAAAACTGCTCTAAGAATTAATTTGGCCCAGCTACCTTTGGTCCCTTTATTCCATTGATTAGCATTGTGATTGTTTGCAATGAGATGACTGTAAGAAATTGGGTTATTAGTTGAGAGGGTAGAAGCCACACTCAAATAATAAACACAATCCTGGTCAGGGTGAACCACAAAAGTGACTAAACAAACTTGTGCTTAAGCCTCTGATAGCTTGGCACAAAGGCAGTCAGGTTGAACTTAGAGACAATGTATACAGTACATATGTAGCACGCAAATAGTCAGTAATAAAGTGAAAAAACAGCACAACAAAAAACCCAAACTACTTTAGAGAAATAGAGTACCATGTAAAAAAAATGAAATGACACCCAAACAATATAATTCCAATCAGTAGAACCAGAGATATGAGTTTTTAAAGTTGTAGGTGAAAATAGCGCCAAAGAGCACAACGCGCCACTCATGGTTATTTGGTCGCGCTGGAGCAGGGAAAATCACAAGTTCAGGCCGTCTAGATAGAGTACGGTTTGGATACAGGGGCCAGGTTCGTCTTGCTGAAGAGTTACCTTCTCAAGTCTGCTCGAAGAGTGTTGTTTGCATTGGTAGACATCATGAGGCAGAGATTGTCAGCTTGGAGAGCAGGTCGGAAGTCACAGGTCGTTGCTGCTGTAGCAAGAAGAGACTTTGCTGAAGATTCCTACTGGCAGTCTATGCAGGTTGTCGGCACTAAGAACAGGTCCCACTGGAGGTTCGTATTGGCGGTCGTTGTGGATGGTCGCTCTCTGCATGAAGTACAGGTCCCGTTGGAGCCTTGCGTATGCGTTTGTCTCAGGTGATCGACTCTTGACGTAAAGAGCCCAAATCTTCTGTATCTTCAACATATCTGCAGGGGGAATACATACTGATTCCAGGATCTGGGGTGAACCTCTTGGGGATCAGGACTCACTTCAGCAAAGGCCAGCAGCAGGCATCAGGTCAGTCCAGCCAGTGCTGGTCAGCTGCAGGGATGCCTCTGGAAGCTTATTGTGTCCCTGTAGATCAATCAGGAAACAGCCAACTGACCCTTGGGGTCACTTCTGCAAAGGCTGGGTACAAGCGTTCTTCTTTAGACAGCAGGGCAGTCCTTCTTTTAAATCTTCCACAGTTTCTGGAGTGTTCTGTGAGACGTTCTGAAGGTCTCACTTTTATACCTAGTGCCAGCCATTGCATGCGAGAATTCACTGACCTACCCCAAAACTGGTTCCAGTCAGTTCTTTCCATTCCCCTGGCTCCAAACTGTGTAGGGTGACAATGTCAAGCGCAGGCCTTGTATCAGGTTTCTTTGCATGTACTGCTGCCCTTTAAAGTGTAATCAGGACACAGCACAACTCCTCCCAGCCATCCTGCCAGAAGACCTTCTCCATTTACACCTAGGCCTCTTTTGTTCCAATGTCTGGAAGCAGTACACAACCCACAAAAGGAGAGCATCCAGGACACTGGCAGAAAAGCAGAGTTGGTTTAGAAAGAAAAATGCCAACTTCCTAAAAGTGCAATTTTCAGAATAGTAACTTGAAACCAGACTTTACCACAAAAGAGGATTTTAAATTACAATTCATTTCAGTGTGACGAGCATTTCTCTATCTAGTCCCAAACATATGTTAGCACTTACTAAGTGTAATAAGGGAACTCAGTGTTAGTCTATGGGAGAGATGGCCTTACAGCTGTGAAAAACAACTTTAGGAGTTTATCAATGTAAGTACATATAAAACTTAAACACACATGTTCACTTTTTAAATTCCATGCACCCTGTCGTATGAGCCATTAGGGCCTAACTTAGAGCTGGCTTATAAGTATTAAAAGGGGGGGTTTAAGCCTGTCAAAAAGGTTTCGTTTGCCAGATCTAAATGGCAGGCCTTAGGCATGTTTTACAGTGCTACTTTAGTGGGTGGCAAAATGGGTGCTGCTGCCCACTAGTAGCATTTCATTTAGAGGTCCTGGGTTTGTGTAGTAACTATTACTAGGGGCCTTTTACATAAATTAAAGGCTTTAATTAGGTGTAGGCTAATTTTACTATTTTTAAGGGAGAGGACACAAGCACCTAACCACTGGTTAGCAGGAGTAAAGTGCATAGAATCCTAAGGCCAACAAAAATGAGTTCAGCAAAACAGGGGAGTGAAGACAGAATATCTGGGGGAATACCACGCCAAGGATGACAGGTCTAGCAATCATCGCAAATGCGGCCAACGGATCTTGGAGAGTACATCTCCTGCCATGCTCTGCTTACATAGTGTATCTATATGTAACCTCTGTTATTCGTCTGTGATTACTTAATCAGGATTAGGCCTGAAGTACCTGTCAGTTTTAGCCACAAAGGCACAAATACGTGTAAAATGTTTTCTTTTCCTGGCATCCAGCAAAATACACCATTTGTTCTTATTCTCTGCCAGATAGATAACTTTATATTTTTGTTTATTTCAATTGCTGGTGATGTCTGGTATTATACTGTGTTTTATATAGGGTTATTTTGTGATATGTTACACTCAATTTTAAAGCATAGTTTTGTCACTTAAAAGTCCTTTTGTCATTTGATGGCTGATATGTTCTTTCTATATGGGTGTTTGCCAAGTAAAACACAAACTGAAATACAACTGGAATTCCATACTCTCTGTCTCGGATGCTGATTCAAACTCTTCTGTTACATTTTAAGGGGAGCTTCACTCAGTCAGTGCCTCCAAATTGTCCATGGTCTAGTTTATTGCATTTTGTTTCCCTACTCTGTGGAGATCAACAACACTTACCACTTTATGTGCATTATTTATCATACATTTTAACTTCACGAACTGGGGAAAAGAGTTGCTAATGAATTTGGCTTATATTTCAAAATCTTTCACCCAAATATAAAACAGAAGATTAATAATTCTATAATACAGTGAGGTGTTTATATCAGCAGGTTTGAGGTGCTTAAAATTCATCAGGTGTACCCGTCTTGCAGCGGCCATTAAACAGTCTAAGTTGGAAATCACCCTATTGTTCTACTAGCCACCTGCTTCTTGCATTAATTTTGTCACTGTGAAACTTCATCGTATCATGTAAATTAGTGACCTTCAGAAAGACAAAAATTAGAAAAATGTTCAAGTCTCCAGTCAGTATTGTTGCTTCATCTAAACAAGTACCCATGACCAGCCCTAGAGTGTACATCAGAGTGCGAGCAACAGGGGTTGGAGGTCAATAGTTGTTGCAAACGATAAAGGACAGTATTCTGACTTTACTAGAAGGTAGCTCGAACCTTACTTCCAGTATGATACCATAGGTCAACACGCATTCACTGGGCTGTTCGGTCTACTCGGTCTTCTTGGTGATAACAAGAGATGAAACTGACATGGTGCTGTCACTGATTACGGACTGTCATCTGCCTGTTCCAGCTTCCTGAGCTTTCTATTGGGATCTTCCTACATCCGATTTAGCTCTGGTTGACTTTGAGGATGAATCTGCAATTATTCTCATGGTGGACCTTGATGACCAACTGGAGAGTCAGTCATGGTCAGACATGGCCTAAACTATACCTTTTAACTTGATAGCTTTCGGTAAATCTCCTTTGACCACCAGCCCAACATGATTGATATTCTCTCAGTCACTTCCATTTCCACTGGAGTGGCCAGTCCTAAGAGTTTGAACAGACAAGATGTAAAACAGCATCCCTGTAATCATCACTACCTCACCCTGCTCCAATTTTTGGAAACAGTTTAAGTGATACCCAATTATGACACAAAAACAATTCACTTTCACTCTCAGAACCCACCTACCCCTCCAATCTCTTGCTGACCATATCTTTTCCTTTGACTCTGTACAGAACTCTGTTGCCTTTTGACAGGGTTTGCCCTATACACATATCACATACTTCCATACATACAGTCAGATGAGAACAACTGGTACTGTTTGTCACTGAGCTTGATGGGACAATCCCTCTGAAAGAATGGTAACCCTATTGGAAACTGTTGATAAAGTACCTCAGGATCAATTCAGCACTACTAGACTGGTATGTTGCCGTGCCAACACTTCTAATCTGAGCAGCTGTTCTAGTGATGTATTATATAAAAATGATTGCTGCTGTGTTAAACTGTGTTAGTCGTGGTGACATGGAGGCTTTCTAAGAATACTTCACCTACTGGTCACCATGACCTAATCAGGTCTGCAAAGCATGATGTCTCATAAGATCCGAATGCAAATAAGGTTAATCCATGTATTCAAAGATCCATGCTCGGGGGGCGTGGCTAGGCGCCGAGGTGAATGGCCGCCTGATCCCGGAGCTCCGCCGGGACCGTTGGTGTTCCACCGAAATCCGGACCTAATCCGCGCTGCGGGGAGTGCCCTTGGAGCTCCCCCGGCTCCCCCTGACCCAGTGCCCAAGGGGGCGGCTCGGTGACCCCAGGCGACAATTGCACGGCCCAGGAGGGGGGCCGCAGTGGTTGGCGGCGGACGGACGGCCCGGCCCCCGGAACCCTGTTGCGGCTCCCGACGCTACTCGAGGCCCCGGCGAGGGCCTGCCCGCTGACGCACACAGAGCGACGCCGTCACAGGAAGAAGCGGCAACATCGCGGATCGGAGCCGGAGATCATCGGCTTCATCGGAGCAGGTGCGGGATCGCGACTGGGGCCGCGACGGACTGCTTCCCTGGCCGAGAGGAGGACGCCATTTTGCGGCCGCGAAGGAGCGGAGGGAGGCCTGCCGCTGCCTGCCCTACCCTCCGGTGAGACCTCAGAGCGCGCCTGGGACCGCGAACCACCTGGCTGCCCGGAGGTGAGACGGAACGCTCTACTCTTTCTCGGACCCGGCTGGTGGCGGCGGAGACCCTCTTCCCCCTAGAGAAGCTCCCCCTCTCGGACCCTGGCAGAGTGCACTGGGCTCCACCCTCCGTCCATTGACCCCAACCCGGATCAAGGGGCGCCTGGGCGCTGTGCAAGGAACCACCAGTCGTCCTAGAGAAGGTGCACGCTCGTGACTGGGGCTGCGGCGGAGTGATTCCCGGGCACAGAAGGGGACGCCATTTGTGGACACAGTCGAGCAGAAGGTGGCCTGCTGCGTGGGAGCGCCCGGCCCACTCACCTGGTGAGGCCCACGGCCGCGACTGGATACTGCGCACCGCCTGGCTGACTGGGAGTGGGACGGTGTACTGTAACGGACTCTGGGCCTCTCTCGTGGCGGCGGAGGTCTTCCTCCCTCTGTTGATCCCTGGACAAGAGCGGTGGGCCGAGGGCTACGTCAGTGAAAGCTGACCGGACCGCGGGGCACCTCGGTGCTGCGGAGGGCGGTGCCGCCTACGGCCCGCAGGGTGCCCGGACCGCCATGCGACCCAAGAGTGGAGCCGCCACACAGGCCAACAAGCTTGACCAGTACACAGTAGCCAAGGCGCCACCTTCGGCGGAAAGGGCTCCGAAGGATGATGCGGACCCCGCGGACCCTTCCCTGAAGTCCATCATGGCTGCGATTCAAACCCTGGGCACGAACTTGGAAACCAAGATGGACAAGATCACTATTGAAGTGGCCCTGCTCCGAGCTGACCTAGGGAAAACCACTGACCGGTCCAAGACTAATGAAGTTGATATTAAGGCCCTACAGGACTCGGAGAAGCGGCTTGAGGGCAGGGTGAATGAACTAGTACACCAGCACCGCCTAATGGCCCTGCGGCTCGATGATCAAGAAGGAAGGGCTCGGAGAAGTAATATCCGAGTCGTGGGGGTGGCGGAAGGACTTGAAGGAGACAGTGTGGAGCTTTTCTTGGAGGACCTGATCCTACGACACCTTAAACCCAAGCGTCTCTCGAATCTCTTCACCGTTGAGCGGGCGCACAGGGCCCCTATCCCACGACCCAAGCCTGGAGCCATGCCACGGACGATCATAGCCAAAATTCTGAACTTCCGGGACCGGGACGCAATTCTTCAGGCGGCAAGACAGCACGGTGACCTACGATATGAGGGGGCCACAATCCGGTTCTTTCCCGACTTCACGCTCCAGGTCCAACGGGAAAGGCGCGCCTTCCAAGGGGTCAAGGCGGCGCTCCGCGAGCGTGGGATCAAATATATGATGTTCTTTCCCGCCAAATTGAAGATCATCGCCGATGGGCGATCCCTCTTCTTCACCACGCCGGAAGCGGTGCAGGAGTGGATGGATGGGGGAGAGGCGACGCAGGACTCCCGGAGTGGTGAAGTACAGCGGCAAGATGCGGGCCTGCCTGCCACGGAGTCGGCGTCAGGCCGCCCTGCGGGTGGCGCGCCGAGTCAGCGGTCCTGGCGTTCCAGGTCCAACAGCCCCCGCTGGGGCTCGTCCAGAGAAGGGACGCCACGCTGAGACCACGAGCAATAGCGCTAGAAGACATCAGACAGTAACGTATACCTCACGTGCCTTTCTTTGAGACTTGGTAATTCCGGGGTACCCTGGCCGCCTCACTGCCTCCATGGGTGGCTTCCCTCTATGGGTGACTCCGTGACGAGGGGGATGAACGAACTGGGACACCGCGGGCGGGCGACCAAAGGGGACTAGCCCACGAACTTCCCAAGTTGAGTTTCTCGGTGGGTTCACCGGGGGGGGGTGGGGCGACAGGCGCTCTGCTAATTGGGGTGGTGGGCAGTTCTAGACCCACGGAGCAGGGGGCAGGGTGGGGGGAGTTGTTTTGGGATGGGGGGGCCGGGAGGTCAGGGCCAGCTCCGGGAGGGAGGGAGTTGAACGTCCGGCCTGTTGGGATTGTTGTCATTTGTATGATTTATCATTGTGGGGTGGGACTCAGGGAGGGGTGGGAGTTGGGGATTCTTTACGGTCACGCACATTATTCTCACACAACTGATGCCCGGGTGGTGGGACAAGACACCCTCTTACGACACAGCAATGGCTAGACGGTGGGAAAAAAGCCTTAAGATTCTCAGCTGGAACGTCAACGGTCTAGGGGACAGACTCAAGCGTACTATAGTTTTGCAGTTCCTCAAACGGCACCAGCCAGATGTGGTGCTTCTGCAGGAAACGCACTTATTGGGGAATGTCTGTTACGCCCTCAATAGATATGGGTACACTCTAGCAGCGCACTCAGGTTTTACCACTGGATCGAGAGGAGTAGGCATACTCCTGCGCCGCTCGCTGGCCCTTCATGTAGACACCACCAAGACCGACCCGCAGGGCCGCTTCACGGCTGTGTCGGGGCGCTGGGAGGGCCAGGCGCTTAATCTTCTTTCAGTCTATATCCCCCCAGGCCTACAGGCCCGGGCCTTCGCAGACCTGGGCTCATTCCTACTATCGCTACCCGAGGGTCGCCTCGTTCTGGGAGGGGACTTGAACGCTGTGGCGTCGGGAGCCCAAGACAGATTACCATCTAGAGACCTGCCCCAAGGGCAACGGTGGCTGCCGGACTTCCTCGAGTCCTTCGGGCTGACGGACGCTTGGCGCCTACTCCACCCCACTGAAAGTAGCTTTAGTTTCTTCTCCGGGGCACACCACTCCTTCTCCCGGCTGGACTACATCCTCACCCTGCTCCAGCACGACATGGCGGTATTGGAGGCCGAATTCCTCCCCAGGGGTATCTCCGACCATTCACCGCTCCTTGCACAGATTATATTCGGAAGTAGACGGGAGGGCTGCACTGCGCCAATTAATCCCTGGCACTTGAAACACGAGGTCACTAGAAAACACATATCCACTTCAATCACGCGCTACTTCACAGAGAACGATGGGTCGGTCGCCTCCCCTGCCACCCTGTGGGAGGCGTTTAAGACTGTGGTGCGAGGCGAGGCTCTGTCGGCTATCGCGGCTCGGCGACGGGAACGTAACCAACAGACCGTAGCGCTAGAGGAGCAACTTGGGGAACTAGAAAGGGAGGCACCGACCAGCGGCGACCGGGAGCTCAGGCACGCGATGCAGCTTAAGGCGGCAGAGTACAGAGCGCTGGTGTCCCAGGAGGCCCAGACGATGGCCCGGCATAGAATGGGCAGGATATATGATCAGGGTGACAAAGCCGGGAAACTTATAGCCTGGCTTGAGCGGAAACAACAGGCCAGCAGGGTGGTGCCGGAGTTGCACACTGAATCGGGGAGAGTGCTCACGGAACCCCGGGAAATAGTACAACAGTTTGCTGACTATTACCGGAAGGTTTACAGGCGAGAGTCGGACAGGCCGGAGGAGGACTCCATGGACCTCCTCGCGGACATACGACTGCCTACTCTCTCGGACACAGATCGAGAGGCTCTTGACAGCCCGCTCACCGAGACTGAGCTCCAGCAGGCGATAGGGGACCTCCGTCCTGGTAAAGCGCTCGGTCCGAACGGCATACCCATAGAGATCTACAAACTCCAGCCAGACGTCACCAGTAAGCACCTCAAACTTATGTTCGAGTGCAGTAAAACAATAGGGCGGCTGCCCCGGGACCAGCGGTTGGCGACTATAGTGGCGATTCCGAAAGAAGGTAAACCCAAAGACGCTTGCGCATCATACAGACCCATCTCGCTTCTAAACGCGGAACCTAAAATACTTGCCAAGACGCTGGCCAATCGGCTTAAGCCGGTGCTCACGTCGCTAATCCACCCTGACCAATCGGGATTTATGCCCCACCGCAACACGGCCCTCAATATTAGGAGATTGCATGGGGTGCTAGGGCAGTGCCACAGTCTCCAAGAGGACGCGGTGGTCGTCTCGTTGGATGCCACCATGGCCTTCGACACCCTAGAGTGGCCCTACATGTTCGCTGTCCTGCGCAAGCTGGGCTTTGGACCCCAGTTTATCGCTTGGGTGCGATTACTGTACGCGGAACCCCTGGCGCAGGTGCTGGTAAATAATAAAGTGTCTGAAGTATTCACGCTGGCCAGGGGAACTCGACAGGGCTGTCCCCTGTCCCCCCTTCTATTCGCCCTTTCCCTCGAACCGCTCGCGGCCTGGATAAGACAGGTGGCCACCGTGCAGGGCATAACATGGGCGGAGGGATGGGAGGATAAGATATCTTTATATGCCGACGACATACTTCTCTACCTCTCGAAGCCGCGTGGGTCACTGATCGCGGCGCTGAATATATTGGACAGTTTCGGTCGCAATTCTGGCTTCCGAGTCAACTGGGCCAAATCGCATCTATACGTCCTCCGTGGGGACCCTCCCAGGCTCCCTGATTCTTGCCCTATTCGGGTGGCAGAGGACGGGTTTAAATACCTCGGAGTGTATATTACTGTTGATAAGGCTCTGCTATACGAGCACAATCTCAAGCCGCCGCTCCTTCGGCTTCAACGGGAGGCGAAATCCTGGCAGCATCTGCCCCTGTCATTGCTGGGCAGGGCAGCCCTATTTAAGATGCTCTCGCTCCCGCGGTTTCTATACGCACTTCAAAACTACCCGCACCTGGTCCCAAACAGCTACTTCCTAGCAATCGAAGCTGCGCTACGCGACCTCCTCTGGGCCGGACAGCCCCGAATCTCACTGGCCAAACTAACACTGGGGTGGTACGATGGCGGAATCGCTCTCCCCGATATTCGCAAGTACTACTGGGCGGCCCACCTATCCGCAATCAACCAAGGGACATACGGGGACGGGAATGACCCGGCTTACGGCATGGATAGATGGCTGCTGCCCGGAGGGAACTATGAAATAGCACTCTACTCTAGACGGGGGGCGCGCAAACTCACCGGCCCGACACTGCATTCGGTACAGCTGTGGCACATCGCACAGGAAAAGCTCGGATGGTCCGGAGTCCTCACGATGGCCACGCCACTATGGGCCTCAGAAGCGTTGGGAAATCTGCGACGCACCAAAGGATTCCGTAATTGGGATCTTAACGGCATCTCTCAAATCAAAGACATGTGGGGAACTGCCGGGGTCCGCTCATTCTCCCAAATGCAGGAAGCCTACGAACTGGCAGATGCCGAATATTATAGATACTTGCAGGTGCGCCACTCCTTGCAGGCGAACATCCCACCGGAGGTCAAGTTGCCGGCAGCCTCCCCGCTCGAGGATAGACTGCTTGACGGACTCCTCGCGGAACATGCCATATCCCTCACCTACAAAAAACTTGTTAACAACCCCCCAGACTTGCTCCTCCCCCTCAGAGACAAGTGGGTCGCCGAAGGGCTGGAAATAGATGACGAGGAGTGGATGCACGCTTTGGCTTCTCCACGTGAGGTCGCGATATCGGCCAGATTGCGGCTCATCCAATTGAAGATCCTACACAGAGTTTATATTTCCTGCACAAGATTACATATGATGGGTAGGGCTGACACAACGTTATGTAGGAGAGGGTGCGGAGGTGAGGGAACCTTTTTTCACGTACTGTGGGACTGCCCGAAGGTTCAGAGGTACTGGAGGAGGGTGGTGCGGGAGATGGAAGAGGTATGGGAGGTGGAGATTCGCCTGGAAGCCAAGAGGTGCCTCCTCAACATATGGGAACCAACTGACCTGCCGCCAAAAGGGAGGATCTGGGTGACACTCGGGCAAATGGTAGCAAAAAGGAACATTGCCAGGCTCTGGGGCAGCGCTGTTCCACCGAAACTCTCAGACTGGACCAGCGACATGGACTGGTGCATGCTGCAGGAAAAGACAGTATATGTGGCCAGAGGGTGCCCGCGCAAGTGGGTTGAGGTGTGGTCCAAGTGGAATGATTTTAGGGGGGGAATCTGCGAACCTCCTTCCATTGTGCAAGATGACCCCGGAGATGATTAGACCCGTGTTATCGCGACTCGGGGAGCTGGGAGAGGGGTAGGAGGGTGCTCGCTAGCCAAGGGCACACATGACAACGCAGTACTGACCGATGTTTCGGGAGGGGGAGGGGGGGGGGGAGTTGGAAGTTTCGGCACTTTATGCATCCTGGGCAACCTGACCTAATTTGTGATTGTTTGCTTAAGTCTGAGACAAGTGACATTCTTCTCTACCTCACGGTACGTGTACACTCCTTAACGCCGCCGTGCCTCCGGGTTGACGGCATGGGGCTGTGTGATCGGATATACATCCAAATGTGTTTCTCGCGGCCGGCCCGCTGGGTTGTAGGCTCTCTGCTGTGTACCGTAATGTTTCAATAAAGGTTTTCCAAAAAAAAAAAAAAAAAAAAAAAAAGATCCATGCTCATTCTCCGATGCCACAAACATTGGGAGCTGTAAGGACCAATTTTTGCCATGCTGGAGCTGAGCAGGGCCAGGTCTAAATTACTTTATTGGCCTTAATTGGTGGGCTATATTGTTTTAAAACAATGACATAAGAATCTGCTGGCTGAGACACCTTCCTGGGCCCTACAGCACCCATTAAATTACTCTGCTCCAACTTAGTTTTCTCAGTTCCCTGCACCCACCTTGGTATCCCACTTGGGCCCCCCCTCACAGAATGTCTTCCTCAGCGTGCTGCCAGGGCCCACATACTGTGTTAAACTTCTTTGGGCAGCCTTGTGCCTGATAACCAGTTTTTCTAGTCACATACACCAGTCCACATTGGAATTGTAGCCCAGCTGCATTGAAGCCTCTCCTCGCCCCCACATTTTGATCATGTTGTGTTTCACCCTCATCAGGGCAGTGTTACAAAAAAGGAGGGAGTAATGGTCCAGGGTCTGCTCCCCCCAGATACCCAAGGCTATCAGTTGCGGGGCCAACTTCAGTGTGCATTCTAAGACTGCTGAGAGTTGTCTCCCTATATTCCTCCAGTACATCTGAATCTTAGGGCAACTCCATTTGGTGTGTTTTAATGTGCGTTTCTGCCAGCATCCCCTCAGACACAGGTCTGTCGGCTCTCCCCATACGGAACATTCTCATTCTTGTAAAATAGGCTCCATGAAGGAGGTTCAGCTCGATGAGTTGAAATCCAGCTCATGTACCCCGGGGTACCTGCAGGCTGCCCTCATTCGGCATTCTCCAGTCTGCCCATGTCTCCCTCCCATTTTTTTCTGAGATGATTCAGAGGGGGTAGGCTGTTATGCAGGAGGGTCAAATAGAGTTGGGACATTGCGTGGCTGGTTAGGAGAGCCCACAGGTTATATTCCAGAGGTGATTCATCCAGAGCCTCCTGCAGGGCCGCCGCATGAGGCAGTTGGAGGAGCCGTAGATGCTGATAGCACAAATATTGAGCCCAAGAAAGTTTATTTTGTTCCTATTGGTCAGGAAATGGCATCATCTTGTGACCCCTCCAGATATCCCCCACCTTGGATATTCCCAGCAGGTCCCATTTACCATGGCCTTTCATAGTCCATAGTCCCTTAAACCTTTCTGACACCCATAGCATGGTTTCCAATGTCAGTTTACCTTTCCAGCTCAGGTCTTGGTGGCTTTGTGCCAGGTCTCAACTACCACAGCAGTGGGTGTCGGCAACAAAGCCATCCCCTTTCTCTTGTACAATCATCAGACATAACCTTCCGGGTCCATTGCTCGCTTGTTGGCTACCATGGACGGCTCCTGCTAGAAGGAGAAGACCCCGTCATTAACTATCTGAAGCTGAGTCGCCCAGTAGTACAGGTGTAGGTCGGGAAGGGCTATTTCACCGTCAAAGGCTTTCTAGGCAGGGACGTCCTGGCGATCCTCAGTGTCCTCTCTTCACCCCGTCAATAGAAGGCCTTGGTTAGGTCGGCTACCGCCCATAAAAACCCTTTGGGTACCTCGAACAGGGTGTTCTGTAGTATGTAAAGAAATTTGGGTGGATACATCATTTTGTAGAGGGCTGCTTTGCCAATCAGGGATAATGGCAACTTTTTCCACCATTCTACCTCTATTTTATAAGAGCCCAGGATTTTCTCCAGATTTTCCCACTAGGAACAGGACCTGGTCTTTTGTTACAAATAGTCCAAGTATTTAAACCCTCTTGGTTGCCATGTCAGAGGGTATTGCCAGGCCCAGTCCCTCTCCCCCTTTGACAATGGGAAGGCAATGGATTTGTGCAAGTTAATTCTGATCCCTGAGAAGGAACTGAACACCTCCAGGATCTCCAGCACTCTGGGTACCGACTGGTCTGGGTCTGCTAAATACATCAGTATATCGTCCACATACAGGGATACAACATCTTCCCAGTCCGGGTCCCACCTTATGCCCTGCATTAGTGCCTCAGTTTGCAGTCAGCTGGCCAGGGGTTCAATCGCCAGTGCAAAATATAGAAGGGAGAGAGGGCACCCCTTCTGGGTGCCCCTGCCGGGGCAGGGTGGGGGGAATTCCCTGGAGAAGGCCCCATTCACTCTGACCCTAGCCACGGGTCCATACACAGTAAGCTCAACCAGGGCATAAACACCTGCCTATACCCATTCAGTATTGCCATAAGGCAGTGGTTCCTAAACTGTGTGCCGTGACTCCCTGGGGAGCAATCAAAACCTAGCCAGGAGAGCCACGCACCAAGCAGTTTAATGCATTTAATGTTGGTTTAAGTTAAACTAATTAGACTTAAACGCATGATGTGAATTATTTGTAAGTGACATGTCGAGGGAGATGACCTCCATATTTTACTGGATTCCCACGTTCCAACACTCCCAAAGTAAGCGAAAGATGCCTGATTTATTTTGTTGGACTCGTTAATAGTTTCATTTTTTTCCAAATGCATTTTACACCAATGCAAGTTATCAGAAAAGTACAGTTGTCCTGTGTGTTAAACACACTAAGTATTATTAAGTATTGACATTTGTAGTTGAATCATAGGTACTTCCAGTCCACATTTCTTTCAGCATACACACATTTCCAGACAGGCCTTCTCTCTCCATGAGCACAGGGAAGTAAAACACCATTCACGGCATAATGTCAACATTTGGAAGCCGGAAAGAGTGATGTTTAAAAAAAACATTCTGAGGAATTTGTTTTACTTGCATTGATTTGGAGGCAATGCTAGGGAGGAGACAGCAAAAATAAAGCTGTATGTGGCTTTAAAAATCTTGAGTCACCCTGCTGAGACAGATGTGTTGGCATGTATGACATGGGTAGAAATTGAAGTGCAGGCAAATATTCTCCAAGTGCAGAAACACTTTGGCAATGGGCCCTACATGCATAGGCGTGGTATCTAGCACTGTAAGTGGGATAGAAACGTTTGAAAGAGTACTCTAAAAAAGGCATGGGCAAAGAAGTGTAAATAAATAAAAGCATTTTATGAGAGGCGCCGCCTTAGTAATACGAAACACCCTGCACATATGATTATAATACCTTCATCAGCTTCATCCCAATTATTTTCAGGGGGAAAAATGGAAGTACTCCTGAGGCCGGGCTTACATCCACCTCACCTACCAAAAAAAGTAACAGTGGGGAGCCACGGGCAAGGGCCAATGGGTCAAGGGAGCCACTGGTCAAAAACATTTGGGAACCACTGCCATAAGGTAATGCCACTTCAGTTGATCAAAAGCTTTTTCGGGGTCTAGGATGAGGAGGAGAATCGGCTCAGCGATCCAGTCACAGAGCATCAGACCAGCCTACGAAGATTGTGTCTGGTCACCCTTTAGGGCATTAAGCCCGATTTGTCTGGGCCCACCAATGTGTCAACTACATGCAGGAGGCAGTTGGCAAGAACCTTTGGCTAACATTTTGGTTTCCAGGTTAAGAAGCGATATTGACCAATAGGATGCGCAGTCCTCTCTGGGCTTCCCTTGTTTATGCATCATGACTATCGTGGAGGTCCCTGGGCAAGGTGTCCTCCTGCTGGGCCCTCTTGAACATTGATCTTAGTGGGTCTGTTATACGTGACTTTGTGCATTTAAACAGGTTAGAGGGAAATCCATTTGGACCTGGGGATTTCCCACTTCTCATCTGGCCTAAGGATTTGCTAATTTCTCACTGTAGTCTGGGTGCAGGTATTTCACTGGTGAAGGTCGCAAGGCTGCTCAGGTGAGTCCCCCCTTCAGGTCGGGAGAGGTCCTCCAGGTGCGTCGCAAAGGCTTACGCTATGTCTGCTGGGGTATTTTGCCCACACACTGGGCGCCCCATCGACTGTGGCAATCCATCTTTGACTATCTTCTTTTTTGACCAACCATGCAAACAGTTAGCTTGCTTTGTTGCCGGCTTCATGTAGTTTACCCTGTTTTGCTCTATATATTGTCCTTGCCTCTTGGTGTATCAAATCACGCAACTCCTCCCTTCCCCCCTCTATCTTGCCTGCCAGGCCAGGGATGGGGTTGGTTGTGTAGTTGGCCTGCCATTGTGTCAGTTGATTTTCAAAGTCTCCCTGTTCTTTTTGTCCCTTTCCTTACGTTTACCTGCGGCATGGCCTCTGAGTTGACCATGCAGTACTGCTTTAAAGGCCTCCCATACATGGACCTCCGGAGCCACCATTTCTATGTTTTCTTTGAAGTACTGTTTAATTGTCTCACCCACCAGCTTTCTGGTGTCCCAGGCTGTCAGGTCCCAGAGGTCTAGCCTACACTTCCTCTGTGTTCCCTGGATGTCATCAGTAAGTGTGCTGTCATTCGTGAGTGGTCTGGGATGCCCCGTGCTAAGATAGTGGTGTACCAAAACCTACCCAATCGGTGGCTTGGTGTCAGAAGTAGCCTTGGTAGGGCAGGCTAAGGTTCCCGCCTAGCAGGAGCGTGGTTTCAAGTACCTTCCACTAGCCATGCCCTCATTCTGTTGAGTCCTTCGGTCTGTAAGCTGGGTGGATATACCATGTGGCAAATAATAGATTATTTCCGTTCCATTAGCTGCTCAAGGCGGCCTGACAAACCTGACTATCTACCCAGGTACGGGTGAGCTGCAGGTGTAGAGACTGACCGGCCAGTATTTACACCCGCCCACCCCTCTGGATCCACCAGATGTGAAGCCTGTGTGTACTAGCAGGCAATATCAGTAATGGTGTATTACCCTGCAAGGTCCGTCTCCTGAAGTAGAATTATGTCTGGGTTGTGCCTTGCTAAGTACTCCCATCTTCAGCTTCCTACTAAGGTCATTAATATTCCAGGATAGAACCCTAAAGGTGGGGCCCCGGGATGTCAGGCGAGTTGTAGCCATTGTCTTTGTTGTCTAGCTTGATCCAGTGTTATTTCATCCCTGTGGTGTATCGGTGTGCCTTTCACAGAGCCCTGGACCCTTCCCTCCCCCTTCCCAATCTTCTCATGCTGCGGTACTTGAACTGCCCCAATGCCAGAGGTGTCTGTCGC
Source organism: Triturus cristatus (assembly GCF_964204655.1). NCBI lineage: Eukaryota > Metazoa > Chordata > Amphibia > Caudata > Salamandridae > Triturus > Triturus cristatus. Next base: position 301,149,284 of record NC_140587.1, read on the forward strand.
CCCATCCCGATCAATGACATTATGAACTAAGCACTTCTCTGTTGGTAGAAGTAAAAGGGGGGAGGCAGGCCTAGCCCTGTATGTGTCACTTTATTGTCTTTCTTACCATTGAGCCATCAGGTGACACCCACGGGCAGCTCCCTGGCCACCTGTCGTACGTAGCAGCCTGCTGCAGTCCTCATATTATTGTGTCAGCCATCATCGGGGTGACCTACAGCCTGTTGATGTCCTCTGGTCCCACCACGGATCCTCCGGTGTCACTGCGGTTGTTCTCCTCTTAGTCTTTTGCCAGAGCTTCCCATTTGCTGCACGACTCCCAGAAACAGTGCCGCTGAATGTCTGACACCAATTTGGCCCTCTCAGTCTTCGCCTGTGTTCTGTTCGGGGCCAACCGATGGGCCCAAGTACTGCCTCCTTCACTGATGCTGCCACTCTATACCGCCGGGCGGTTCCCAGGAGTCCAGAAGCGGGTACCCTTTAACATCCAGCCAGTCCCATGCATCCGATGTTGTGTGGAAGAAGTGCACATCATCGTTGTCGCAGATGCGCAACTTCGCTGGGAAAACCAGGGAATATTTTTGATTCAGTGTCCGGATGTACCATTTAACTTGCAATAATGTTTCTCGCTGCATCTCGACGGCGGTCGTATAATGTGGGTAAATGTTCCTTGAGGCCCCCCATCCTCCAGGGGCCATGGGCACCCGCCACTTGTAGGATGTGATTGATGGAGCAGGTAGTGCAAAATGTTGTATACCTCCTCTATTTTTGCATGAAAATACTAATTATATAATCTATTAACTATAATATTATTAAACGAGTGTTGCATGTATACTAATCAACATTATTAAAACTTAAACTACACATGGGATTTGCTATTTGCATGGCTAAATAACTTTTGTAACTAAAAACTGTACGCATATTAACAATAGTATATATGGTAATAGAATACTGCATGATATATGTTGCTTTGTGATGTTGCACCCTCGAGGAGGATCGAAAAAGGTGAATATAATTGCTTTAAATGTCGCTATATGCTAGATAAATACAAACACAGAGGGATTAGCAAGGGGTTAACATTAGAATCACCATTTCTATGAATTAATTATTCTTTTGTGTTTGTTTCACTTAAGTTGTCATCTGGGCCTAAATCCAATATGGCCACTGTCACCACACGCAGAAGTGGCCACTGTCTCATGAGGCGCGGAATCAATTGCGCCTGTGCGAATGTGTATCCTGAACCTCTTGGCGACCTTTGTACAACATGTCCCTGGTCAAGGATATGAAACGGGCCTCTCGCCAAGACAGGGGAACAATCAACCTTACAAAAAAAAAACGGAACAAGCCCGACTCTTCGCTGACAAATAACCTCACCCCTCGAACTGTACTGAAAATCTGGGAATATAAATCATATGATCCCAACCAGCCAATCACGGCTGTCCTAAAGCTAAAAATTGTATCTTCTTCAACTTGCTTTGATTATAAAAGAATGGTAGAATAGGAAGGGGGGGTCGTTCGTTGATCATTCGTGGGTTGGTCGACTTCATTATTTTTGGAGAGAGCTCGTTATCCACCTTCGTTGTGACGCCTTTCCTGATGATCCAGATGTGGCCTGACCGTTTGATGAAAGCAAACCATTTCTAAATCTACGAACCATGATAGATGCTTGCACGATTTCTGGTCCTTTGAGAAATTGGGAATGTAACGTGATGAGCAAAGAATTTTGAGCTTTGGCCTGCTTTTCGGACAATTTACGAAAAAATTTGGTTATGCAGAGCCAATGAATTAGAGGACTTCAAATAGCCAGATTAGGTCAATAGGATGTTCTGCGATTTACCTGAATTAATCTAGAAATTCTAAACTTTGACGAGACAAATGCAAATATAAATCATTATGAAAATTTAGATAAACAATTATTGATTAACGAGAAATAATGAGTTTGTGGTTTTTCATTAAGAAAGTTAAGGATTCTGAGTCTTAAAATGTGTTTTAGCTGGTTCTAAATCACCATCAACCAATCCAACTAATTTGGTCCATTCGACCAAGTGGGAGGAGTGCCTTGATGTTAGGATTAGTGATCTATAGGCGAAGGATGTTAATGTATATTTTGTAAAATAACTTTTCTCTCCCTATAGGTTATAAGGTGTTCCCCCCACATGTCCAGCGCTTGAATTACTCATCCCTCCTGTGTGTGCAGACTCGTGAGAGAGACGTGTGAGTGTTGGTGTTATGGGCCTCACCAATGACTGTGTGTGTGAAAAAGCTAGTGTGACGTCAGGTCTGCAACGCAGGGAGGGTATCGGTAAATGTTATTTCTCATTCTTCCCAGTCTCGCGCTGGATCAGTTTTTCTGGTAGCAGTATGATGGCATTATTGTTTTGGTTTGGTGATTATTGCTTGTAAATTGCTTATTGATTATTGATTGTGCGAAAGTATTGGTTTATGTATTAACACTCTACGTTGAGTCGCGTCAAGTTCTATGTTGTTTGATGGCTTCTGGGATGTAGGAAGTCGGAAGTTTGTAACGGTTCCGTAGTAGAGCAGAGGTAAGCGCTGCTCTCAGGAAAGACGGAATTGTTGTTGCCCTGTAGGTACACGGGGAAAAGGTGTGACGATTGAAGTTGCACGACGCATTGTCTGGGTTCGATTCGGTAACATCGTCGTGTGTTGCCATTAGGGACATTTTCTGTATGAGAGAAATGTATGGTAGCGAAAGTCACCTGTTAAATTTTGGTCTTAGGTACCAGGAGTCCAAAAGGCACTCTGATTACGCTTATCACTGGAAAGGTAATAGGTGTTCCCAAAGCTTGCTAGAAGGATAAAGTAGGGGAAAGTGCTACTTTATTAACGTATGTCATAATTCTGTAGTAGGGCAGACTGTTCGCTGCTCTCGGGAAAGACAGAATTTTGTGTGATTGAACTACATTTTCCATATGAAAGTGCGTGAATGAAATAGCATTCAGGTTAATTGTGAAACTCTGGTTTTATTTCTCAGGAGCAGAGCGTCTCCAACTAGGTGTCTTAATTCTAGAGAAACGGTTAGCTGATGCTTGCTGGAAGGGTAAATTAGAGGGATGTGCTACTTTATCAACGGAAGTAACAATTCTGTAGTAGGGCAGAGGTAAGCGCTGCTCTCGGGAAAGACGGAATTCTTGTAAGAAAGGTCATTAACTATTTTTTTGATAGCGAAACAGATAATGGTGGCGTTTTTATGTCATTACTAACAGATTTGTGAGTCAGAAAGAACGAAAGAAAGTTTGCCGATAAATTTTGTAAAGGAGGGGTCAGCAGAGGCAGGAGTAGCGAGAAAAGCTGACGTCAGAAAGACTGCACTGGGATTGGCCAGTCAGTAAGAAACGTAGACACTCCTGATTGGCGTGTTGGTGTACGCCGCGCTAGGATTAGAGAATTACAGGGTGACATAGACTCTCCGGATGGGTGCGTTTGTGTGAGTCGCGCTGGGATTGGAGAATTACTGAAGTGACATAAACGCTCCGGATTAGTGCGTTAGTGTGAGTCACGCTACGATTGGTTAAAACAACAGAATAGTCGTAGGGAAAATCTAGCGATACACGGAAGACAAAATGATGTATTACGATCCACCAGAAAAAGAGAAAAAATCCTGGTTTGGAAAGATCAAGAGTTTATTTAAAAAGGACAAACCGATTGTGACTAGATAGGGACAGTTGCTTCCCCCACCAAAATCACCCACATCCTTTATGGTTGCGAAATACGGATATCATACATGTATTTGGTTGGACAATTGGGCAAAGTATACAAAAGATGATGGAGTCTTAGCATTTCCAGAACATGGTTCATTTAATTTAGCGGTTTTGAGAAACTTGAGAGAGAGAATGATGAATCTAGAACCGAGACCTAGACCAACACAGTTTGAAGCATTGACAGAATGGGAAGATGAAATGCATGACAGAGAAAGACAGAGGAGTGGCAGAAGGTATAAGTACATGTTTGGTAGATCATATGGACAGGAGAATCATGATGATAGAATGAGGAAATGGCGAAGCGCAAATATGACTGAGGGTTTGTTTCCTGTGAGAAATGCTGAAGAAATTAGCAATAGAAAATGTATGGAAAAGAGAAATAATATCGAGTCAAGAGGGTATGGTGTGCATGAATCAGAGGATGATGTTCTTGATGACATGTTTTATAAGAATCCACCCCCATATCATTCAGATTCCACATTATTGACACCAAGTGCCCCAATAAGAGAGACTCCACGAAATATAAAATTTAAATCAGTATCACAAAAAACAGGAAGAAACGATCCTTTTAGAGAAATAGAGAAAACACAACATGGTAAAATAGGTAATGAAAATTCAGCTGATCTAGCGAAAACCACTTTAGAATTAACTGAAAAGATTAGGGAATTGACCAAAAATTTGGAAGCCGTAACCGTTCCAGTAACTATAGGACCTGTAATGCCTATTTTTGATAAACAGAAGGATAGTGAGAATTGCCTGACGATTCCTTATAACAGTAATAAAGAAACAGAGAGGCCAGAAAAGAATAAAGAACCCATGGAGACAAACAACAAGTATTTCAGAACAAAGTACACCTAAAAAATTGACGGTAAACCAAAGTTTAGTGGATAGAATAATAATGATGACAGAATCATTTCCAGGATCACCAGAGAGATTAGCACAACAAAACACTGAGAAAGATAGTGTAGGGCCTAATTCAGAAGAATTAAGTGAATGGCTAAGGAGTTTACAACAGAAAGATAAAGAATCTCAATCTATAGATGTGGCCAAGCTGAAGATTGTTTTGGAAGAATTAATAGTAGGGACTATCCCCACGAAAAAGTAAAAAGCCTATCAGGACGAAGAATTATTATTTTTATGTAAAAGTATAACCTGGAGAGCAAGGAATCTACATGAAAGACTAGAAGAAGTAGTAAATGAAATGGGCATAGACTTTGAAAGAGTAAAAGCCTTCCAAAAACCCTACAGAGTAGATTTTTCTGAAAAGGATATTGAAAAGCTAAACACAGCAGGAAGAACAACTCAGATTAAAGACAATCATTTTGTTAAGGAAGTGGGGAGATGTAGATAAATGGAAAAGTAGGTGGTTCCGGAAACGAGAAGATGTTTCAGACAAAACCTTTGCAGCTTTCCCCGTAAGAGAAAAGGAAAAGGTAGTAACAGAATGTCCCATGAGAGAAATTCCAGGAGGAGGATATGTACATGTCCCTTGGACTAGACAAGATATTTTGTCATTTACCAATGATTGCCCTCGACTACGCGAAAAGCCAGTCGAGTGGATAGGTTTGTAAACTTATCAAAAGTTTTATGGATTGATTTAAATAGTCTTTTTGACATAATAGTACCAGCAGATTTATGGACAGAGTGCAAGATTATGATTAGCTGGCCTACACAATAATAACCTAGAGACCCAAAAACGGGAGCCCCTGACCCTGAAGTTATGAAAAAATATGAACAGGTAATTGCCTTTCTGAAAAATAAAGTACCTCCCAAGGTGACTGATTGGATAAAAATTGCCAGGACTCATCAGGAAGCTAAGGAATCGGTACACGCTTATTATGAGAGGTTAATCCTCGCCTTTAAGCAGTTTAGTGGTGATGAAAATTTGAGTGAAAAAGATTTGTCATTTTGTATACCGATTTGTATATGGGTTGCGTCCAGAAATAAGTGAAATGATTAAACAGCATACAGTGGACAGGCAAAATAAGAAAATAGTTGAATTACTGAGACATGCAAAATATTTTAGTGATGAAATTGAAGCCAAACAGTGTAAGTTAAAAGAAAAAGTTATGTGGGCACAGGTAAAAGTGGGAGAAAGACAGGAAGCTCAATTGATTGAACAGGCCAATGGTGCAGGTATGAAACCAAAATTTAATAATGGAACAGGAAAGGGACAATTTAATATAGAAGAAGCCAAAAAGAAGTGGCCATGTCATAATTGCGGAAGAATAGGGCACTGGAAATCCGAGTGTAAATTTCCCCCGAGTACTAATGGTGATAATGCATCATTGAATTCGCAGGTGCAGAAAGAGGTAAGTTGTCTACCACAGCGACAGCAGCAGGTTGTTGCCCAACAGAATCAGGCGCCAAAACCGCCTTTTCCACAGAGCGTAAATCCTCAGAAATACAGTAATGAGAAAGGATTCTACAACGAAGAACAGGTAAGTAAACTGCTGCGCGCTAGTGCTGTTTCGCAGTATTGGCTACAACGTGATGAGAGTGAGTCAGAAGAAAGCTATTGACGGTGCCGAGGGGAGGAAGAAGAGTGCGTACTTGGCGCAACTCTAGAAATCGACCAGACAGGTCCTTTTGTGGATGGAAAGGTAAATGATGAAAATATTACTTTCCTAGTAGATACTGGTGCTAGTCGATCCACAGTTAGGTCAGCTGATGTTAAAAACCTTCATCTCTCGGACGAAACAATCCAAGTAGTTGGAGTATCCAACAGACAGATTAAAACATATCTCACTGAACCAGTAAAGGTTAACATAGGGAAATTTTCAGAAATGCACCGCTTTGTCGTGTGTGATTCAAGCCCTGTAAATTTGTTAGGAGGAGATTTGTTGTGCAAAATGAATTGCACCATATTTTGCACTCCAGATGGTATAGTATTTGAGACCCCTGACGAAGATGTACTGTATAAAATGACTATGGCTAATATGGAAACCGAAATTGCTGAAGCATTTGCTGTATTTAACCCTGAAGAACTACCAAAAGAACTGAAAAAGACAGTAAAGGCAGAAGTCTGGGATTTCACAGGAGAAGATGTGGGATTAATGAAAAATGTAGATCCTGTAAAAGTGACAGTAAAAGAAGGAATAAGTTACCCAAATATTCCTCAGTACAAATTGACACCCAAAATAATTGAAGGAGTTACTCCTATAATAGAGAAAATGATCAAACAAGGTATTTCGAGAGAAATAATGAGTAGTCCATGTAATTCACCAATTATGGGACTGAAAAAGCCTAATGGAACATTTAGGATAGTGCAAGATTTGAGAAAAATAAATAAGATTGTTGTGTCATGTTGTCCTATTGTACCAAATCCATCTGTAATTTTGTATCAGATTCCAAATAATGCAGAATGGTACACAGTGATTGATCTGTGTCATGCTTTCTTTTCCATCCCATTGCATCAAGACAGTCAGCAGATTTTTGCGTTCCGGTTTGGCGAACGCATTTTGGCATGGTGCCGAATCCCACAGGGGTATACAGAGAGCCCCTCAATATTTAACCAGATATTGAAAAAGTCCTTTGAAGATCTAGAGATGTCCGAGAGCTCAGTACTAGTCCAATATATCGACGACCTGCTTGTGGCGTCAAAAACACGAGAAGCTTGTGTAGTGGATACCATAGCATTGCTAAATCATCTAGCAGATGGAGGACTTAAAGTATCCCCATCGAAATTACAATTTTTCAGAAAGAAGTAAAATATTTAGGCCACAAAATTGAAAAGGGACTGAGGAAAATAACAGCAGAGAGAATCAAGATAATAAAAGGAATGACACAAAGAGAAGTAAGAATGTTTCTTGGAATGGTTGGATATTGTCGTCAGTGGATAAGTAACTTTTCCCTGATTGCAAAACCTTTGGTACGCCTGACGAGAAGTGATGTAAAAGACCCCATTGAATTAAATAGGGAAGAACTAACAGTCTTTAAACAATTGAGAGACAGTTTGTGTGAGGCACCAGCACTTGGTATGCCTGATTATGAAAAAGAGTTTGAACTATATTGCAGCAAAAGGAATGGATGTGCACTCTCTGTATTAATACAGAAACATGGAAAACTGAGAAGACCAATTGCATATTTTTCATCTATACTCGACCCAGTAGCTGTAGCATTGCCTGGATGTCTGAAAGCAGTGGCTGCCACTTGTAAGAGTCTGGAACAGAGCGAAGGAATTGTGATGGGATATCCTGTGCGAGTATTTGTACCTCATGACGTGGCAATCCTTTTAACAAGGAGTCACACTCAGTTCATAACGCATAGTCGGCTGACTAAATATGAAAAAGTCATATTAGGTGCAACAAATGGGAGCCTTGTAAGATGTCTGAATGTGAATCCTTTAACGTTATGCCGGATGCTGAGAATGTGGAAGTCAGAGATGATGTGGATCATGACTGTTTGGATGTGCTTGATTTCTGTACCAAACCGCGTCCTGATATAAAAGATGTACCTTTGACAGAAAGTGACTATGTGATGTTTGTGGACGGGTCATGCTTGAGAACAGATGAAGGAATTCTGAGTGCAGCATATGCAGTATGCACAGTAGCAGCAGTAATGGAAGCATCTTACCTAAAGGGAGTAAAGTCAGTCCAAGTTGCTGAACTTCCTGCTTTAACCAGAGCATGTAAGTTGGGAAAGAATGTGAGAGTGACTGTGATAACTGATAGTCAGAATGGCTTTGGTGTCGTGCATGACTTTGGCCAAATTTGGTCACAGAGAGGATTTTTTACTTCAAGTGGAACCCCTATAAAGAATGCTGAAGTGGTTGGGAAATTGCTTGAGGCGATACAGCTGCCTAAGCAATTGGCTGTTGTGAAGGGTGCTGTACATTCCAGGATCGGAGATTACATCGCAGCTGGGAATCAGTATGCAAACGATATGGCTCAATATTGTGCGCGAAATCAGAATTCGGTAAACAGGGCAAAAGAGAAGGAAATGAATTCATGTCCTTTGTTGTTTACTAACATTGTGAATACATGGGAAGAAGTGAGGCAGTTACAGGAAGAAGCAGGATAAGGAAATGAGACAATGGGTCAAGGCAGGATGTGCACCAAGGGAAACAGATCATGTGTGGGTCTATCGGGATGGAAGAACAGTTATGCCTGATAGCATGGTGTCAGCCATGGCCCGGATGTATCATGGACAAGCACATGTAGGGAGAGATGCAATGCTTAGATTATTTAAGCAGACATGGTACAATGCAAAATTCAGACTTGTAGCTGAGAGTCTATGTCAAAGATGCCTTATATGTCAGCAATTGAATCCTGGAAGAAAAACAGTGGTTAGTCTTGGAACGATAGGTCGAGAAGGAGGGCCTTTCACCAGAATGAAAATCGAATTCATTGAGATGCCTCCCTGTAACAGGTTGAGGTATGTTTTAGTGATGGTCTGCCTGTTTTCTAGATGGGTAGAAGCATATCCCACAAGAAGAAGTGATGGAATAACCGTAGCAAAACTGCTTTTGAGGGAGTTCATCCCTAGATTTGGGTTTCCAGTCACAATTGAGTCAGATAGAGGAAAACATTTCCATAACAAAATCATGAAGCTAATTTGTGAAGCATTGAATGTACAACAAACACTGCATTGTGCTTATCGCCCAGAGGCTTCTGGTGTGGTGGAACAGGTAAATGGCACTATTAAAAACAGATTAGGAAAAATGTGTTTAGCCACAGGACTGAAATGGCCTGATGTCTTGCCTCTGGCACTCATGACTATTAGATCAATTCCAGATAGAAAAACAGGTTTGAGTTCCCACAAGATTGTGATGGGGAGAGCAATGAGACATGTATTCATACCAGTCACCAAGTTATTGCCTATCTCTGATGACTTGGTGTTGGATTACTGTAAGGGGCTGGCTGACGCCGTACATTCTGTGTTTCATCAGGTTGGATCGGATGCCACCACCCTTGAAAAGAAGCCAGCTCATGATCTGAGCCCAGGTGACTGGGTGAGAATTAAAGTGCACAGAAGGAGGAACTGTTTGGTCCAACGTTTGGGAAAACCACGACAAGTGATATTAACTACAACAACAGCTGTAAAGTGTGCAGGAATAAAGAACTGGATCCATGCTAGTCATACCTTGCGAATTCCAAACCCAGTGGTTAACAAAGAAGGAGAGTATTTTGAAGAATCAGAAACCAGCTCTGAATCTGATACTGAAGACACTAGAACAGGACAAAATTCTGAAAGGGGGGGGGGGGAGGGGTGGGGAGTCAGAACCAAATTTGACCATTGCCCCAGAGAACATTCCCTTGAGAAGAAAATTGCAGATCTCAGACACCAGCTCAGACTCAGAAACTGAACAAGCCCAAGTACATACTGGACAAGAGAAAAGCAGCAAAGAGACAATTAAAGAAGTTTTCGATAAAGAAATTCCTGATGGAAAATTGAGAGAAATTCCACCTGAAGTAACAAAAGCAGATGGCCAGGTGACAGATACAGAAAGTGAGGGAAAGATTTTTGCGGAAGACCCCGAGGAGTTGTAGGGAATTCAAACATCCAGTTAGAGGAAGGGACAGTTAGTCAGCAGGAAGATCGTGTGCAAGAAACACGAGGAGGGACAGAAGTAGGGAAAATAAAAGAAGTGGTGGAAAGAAAAACAGCTGAAAGTAAAAGTCAAGTTGAAACAGAATCAGAGGACAGTGATGAAGAAGTACCAGAAGGTCGAGTTCTGAGGAAAAGAGCATGGAGAGCTGAGAAGAATGATAAAGGAAATAAATTGAAAAGATCAGCAAAAGATGAAATTTGGCCAAACAAAATAAAGAGATTGAGATACCGATTGACACGAGTGAATTCACCTAGAGCTGAACAAGTGAATGAAGTATCTAGTCAAGAAAAGTTGGAAGACAAGGGAAAAACGACAACAGAAGAAAATAAGAGAACAAGAAAACCTAACCAGAAGTATAAGTCGCCGGAATGGTCATATGTGGCGCTGCCTGAAATAAAAGAAGAGGCGGATAGCCAAGAAAATCCAGAGGTGACTGTACCAGAAGTGGTTGAGGAAGACGAAGAATCGGAAATCCTGAGAGTTATCTTGTCCGACATTGGAGAAGAAACTGATGTTCAGGAAGTTCTGTATCAAGATTGTGAAAGAAAAGTGAAAGACGATCAAATGCCAAACTGAAAAGACCAAAAGTGATACCAATGGAAAGACAATAAATTACTGGAAAAGACATAACTGATAGAACCAAGTAGGTGCTTAGAGCCTTGGGTTAGACAAAACTAGTTGTGAAGTAGAGGAGGCTAAGTCAAAAGACACTGATCATTTTTCGAAATGGCAAACACAGAGAATAGAAAAACTAAATGTGTATTTCTTAGAAGGTGGTTCAAAATGTGTTGTTGTTGTACAGGATTACTAATGCTTCTATGGAGTGTGTTGGCTTTAATGATTTCATTTAAAGTTACTCTAGAAACAATAGAAGGACATAGTGAGAATAAAACTAATGTAGAAAGGTTTCAGAAAGTATATCCGACTAATATAGATAGAAATTATTTACATAAAGACAGGTCTATGAATGATTTCTCTAACAATGTATTTTCAAAATTACTGTATGAATATGTAAAGACAATGGACGTGAGGGACTGCTACGTCTGCATGCAGTTACCTGCATCTGTATCTGAGGGAGTGACCTATCATCACCTCCCAGTAACGTATGGAATAACATGTAGTGTAATAACAAGTTTGTTTTACAAAATAGGGACATTAGAATATTACTTTTCAGATGTAGATAACATATTTTCACAAGTACCTGTAATTAACAAATTAAATAAGGTAAAACCTGCAAAGGTATTAGGTGAATTTTTCTTAGAAACTAAAGAACTAACATTAGAGTCCATATTTAGAAATAATTTAACTTGTAATTTAAAGAAGGAGGAGAAAGTGTTCTTGGATATGGTTGAAGGAGATTGAAAATGCAAAAGAAAGCATCTGAGGGAAGAGAGGAAAAGACAGTCTGGGATGTTGAAAAAGAAAAATATTTGAAAGGAGAAGCTAGTCCAACAATGGCTTTAGATTGGCCTCAGAAAGGAAAGTTGTGTTAGAAGGAATCAAACTGTATATAATAATTATTTTGTAGGTAACAGTGATTGCCATGATACATATCGAATCATGGGTGGATGGGGATTTAAAGGAGGAAATGATCCCGTTTTTCCTGGATTAGATTTTATCTGCGGGAACAAAGCATATTATCGATTACCAGACCACTGGTGTGGCACATGTTACGTGGGCCTGGTTTTCCCAAAGATATTCCATGTGGGAAGAGGAAAAGATGGTGTACATAAGTTAGGTAGACAACTAACATGTAGAAAGAGAGAATCTTGGTCAGAAATTGTGGGAGACATTTTTGGAGCATTGATACCAGCAGTGGGAACATCTCTGAATGCACATAAAATTAGAACATTCTCAACAGTAGTGGATCGCTTGTCAACAAGCACCGCTGGAGGATTTTTATTGGTAAATACAGAGATGGTTGCCATGCGCGCCATGGTAATGCAAAATCGACTTGCCCTTGATATAATTTTGCCAAAAGAGGGTGGAGTCTGTGGAATGCTGAAAGTTCAACATTGTTGTAACTACATTCCTGACGAAAGTCAAGATCTAAAGTAATAAATTAAAAATATCACTGATTTGCATGAGGAAATTGCACCACTGGAGGTTGAAGGTGTTTGGGAAAAGATTGGAAAGAAATTATCCTCTATTACAGATTTTCTATTACACTTAGGTAGTACATTTATAGGTAAAATCTTATTTCCACTAACCTGTGTAATTTTTCTAGTATTAGTTTTAAGACTAGGGTGTTTATGTTGCAAAAGAAAGAAAATGCAGAAAAATGTAAAAAGAGAAACTCTGAAAAAGAAAGAGAATAAAAGACGAGAAAGAGAATTTGAAGAAGTAGAATTAGAAGAAATGAAAGATAGTATGTATAGAAAAGCGAGAGGAGAAGAAATGTTCTTTTTATAAAATTTACAAAAATTTAGGTATTGTGGTGATAAAATCACCAAAGGGGGGATTGATGGAGCAGGTAGTGCAAAATGTTGTATACCTCCTCTATTTTTGCATGAAAATATTAATTATATAATCTATTAACTATAATATTATTAAACGAGTGTTGCATGTATAATAATCAACATTATTAAAACTTAAACTACACATGGGATTTGCTATTTGCATGGCTAAATAACTTTTGTAACTAAAATCTGTACGCATATTAACAATAGTATATATGGTAATAGAATACTGCATGATATATGTTGCTTTGTGATGTTGCACCCTCGAGGAGGATCGAAAAAGGTGAATATAATTGCTTTAAATGTCGCTATATGCTAGATAAATACAAACACATAGAGGGATTAGCAAGGGGTTAACATTAGAATCACCATTTCTATGAATTAATTATTCTTTTGTGTTTGTTTCACTTAAGTTGGCATCTGGGCCTATATCCAATATGGCCGCTGTCACCACACGCAGAAGTCGCCACTGTCTCATGAGGCGCGGAATCAATTGCGCATGTGCGAATGTGCATCCTGAACCTCTTGGCGACCTTTGTACAACATGTCCCCGGTCAAGGATATGGAACGGGACACTCGCCAAGACAGGGGAACAATCAACAAGCTGACTCTTCGCTGACAAATGACCTCACCCCTCGAACTGTACTGAAAATCTGGGAATATAAATCATACGATCCCAACCAGCCAATCACGACTGTCCTAAAGCTAAAAATTGTTATTTCTTCAACTTGCTTTGATTATAAAAGAATGGTAGAATAGGAAGGGGGGGTCGTTCGTTGATCGTTCGTGGGTTCGTCGACTTCTTCATTATTTTTGGAGAGAGCTCGTTATCCACCTTCGTTGTGACGAATTTCCTGATGATCCAGATGTGGCCTGACCGTTTGATGACAGCAAACCTTTTCTAAATCTACGAACTATGATAGATGCTTGCACGATTTCTGGTCCTTTGAGAAATTGGGAATGTAACGTGATGAGCAAAGAATTTTGAGCTTTGGCCTGCTTTTCGGACAATTTACGACAAAATTTGGTTATGCAGAGCCAATGAATTAGAGGACTTCAAATAGCCAGATTAGGTCAATATGATGTTCTGCGATTTACCTGAATTAATCTAGAAATTCTAAACTTAGACAAGACAGATGCAAATATAAATCATTATGAAAATTTAGATAAACAATTATTGATTAACGATTCAATAATTCAAATAGACTTTATTCGGATTTCAAAAACCATCCATAAAAGCACAAAATAAATTTTAAAATACACATATGATACTACAATTTTGGGCCACAACTTATCATTTACAAATATAATTTATAAAAACAACAATGAGAACTCAAATGACCTTTATACTATACAGTGCATAAAACCACCTTAGATACAATATATGGCAGTATATAGAAAAGGATAAATATGGGTATTATGGAGACAAGACAAATGCGTTACAACACATTAGGTTAGTGCAAATCGTGTTTTAAAGTGCAGAGTGCATATCTCGATATAAAATTAATCAATTCTCAAAGACCTGCGTGAGCATACGATAGCATTAAGAAAATTGCTGACTCTAAAAATTAATTCATCAGATCCCAACATTAAAAAATGTCTATAAGTATAATTGTGATCGGTCAAATCGTGTTTTCTACAATAGGGGATTAAATAGTGCCTTGTAAATTTCATGTAGAAACCACAGCCAAAAATAAAGTATAACATACTCTGGGTTCCACCATGGTCACAAGGGCAATTTAATTTTTCCAGATTTTTAATGTAACCCAGTGGAAAGCAGATAAGATTAACAATACTCCGGTCCCTAAATCTGAATAGTAAGGTCCTCTTCCATCTGCCCAGTTTTTTACGTAAATAGGGCTGTGGTAACATCGGGAATTCAGGGGATGGTTCCTGGATTTGTAAATAATTGATTGTAGATTGTTTCGCAGAATCTACTCTTTCCCTCTCTTTATGGAAATGCTGATAGAGTGCCCTTCTCACTAAATTTTTGTGGGAGCCATCGATCTGGTCGGGGTGTGTAAAAAGATGACCATAGTTAACACTCACGAGGCTCTTTTCTACCGCATTAATCCAAGGAATTAAGCCGACATTCTCGCTATTCAAACAGTCCATAATAATCTCACGGGACAAGGAAGCTGCCGGGTTTTTCCAGACCCTTAACCAGAACAATGCGGGTCTGGCTCTTATGAAATCCTCAACGTAGTGTAGTTTTAATTCGTTGTGGCATACGGTGGTTGGTGCACTAATGACTCCCCCCAAGATTTTCCGACAAAATCTATTCTCTTCTCTCTGTAGTTCGGAACAGTTCGAGAACCCCCAGACTTCAGCACCGTATGTACCAGTTGGGAGGCATTGGGTCCGATAAATTTGTAATAAACTAGAAACCACGTCCGCCTGGCGCGGTTGACGGAGAGAGGTAACAGAGTTAATCGATTTGGAGAGTTTATTTCTCCCCATTGCAACGTGGGGTTGCCACGAGCCGCTATTGGAAAATAGCAGACCCAAATATGGGAAAGTGCAAGTGCTTTTTAAGGAATTTTGACCTATCACAATCTTTGGGATTTTATAATTTTTAGGGCCGCAGGTCATTATAAAGGATTTACTAAAATTAGTGCACAAACCTAAGTCAGACATATAATCAACAAATCCCGATATTAAAATACGCAGGGCATTCGGAGTGCGGCCCATGAGTACCGCATCATCCGCGTAGAGTAGCGCCGGGATTGGTTTCTTATTAATGATAGGGACGTCTTTTGTCAAGTTACATAAAGAATGGGTTAATTCATTGATGTATAATATAAAAAGCAAGGGGGCCAGAACGCAGCCCTGTCTGACCCCCTTGCCTATTAAAATTTCGTTTGAGACCTCGCCTTCATTATTTATTCGGACGCGGGCCTTCAGGTTGCGATGGAGGTTGGCCAAAAAGTGGACTAGTGGTTCATCTAAGCCGTAGTTTAAAAGAATGGACCATAAGCGGGAACGGTTAACAGAATCAAATGCTGAGCTTAGGTCCATGAACCCAAAATACAGAGGGGATTGTTTGGCTCTTGTGTATTTAGCCATTATAAGATTGAGGTTCAGACATTGTTCCACCGTGCCAAGTTTGCTCCTAAAGCCTAGCTGGCAACGGTGGATAATAGAATTATCATCTGTTGATTAACGAGAAATAATGAGTTTGTGGTTTTTCATTAAGAAAGTTAAGGATTCTGAGTCTTAAAATGTGTTTTAGCTGGTTCTAAATCACCATCAACCAATCCAACTAATATGGTCCATTCGACCGAGTGGGAGTAGTGCCTTGATGTTTAGGATTAGGGATCTATAGGCGAAGGATGTTAATATATATTTTGTAAAATAACTTTTCTCTCCCTATAGGTTATAAGGTTTCCCCCCACATGTCCAGCGTTGAATTACTCATCCCTCCTGTGTGTGCAGACTCGTGAGAGAGACGTGTGAGTGTTGGTGTTATGGGCCCCACCAATGACTGTGTGTGTGAATGAGCTAGTGTGACGTCGTGTCTGTGACGCAGGGAGGGTATCGGTAAATGTTATTTCTCATTCTTCCCAGTCTCGCGCTGGATCATGATCTTTTTTTTTTTTTTTTTTTGTTGAAAAACCTTTATTGACATTTCAATCATTAACAAGTATGGGCCTACAACCCCCCGGGGCCGGCCGCTAAGCAATCAGAGCAATAAGATCAAATGTAAGCACAGGCGGCACCTCGGAAAGCAGAATCTTCATGCCAATATAGTCCGGCCAGTGAGCCGCGCAGGTAGGACACCAGGAGAGAAAGGGTTTTTCATTTTATAATGGAACAAGACAGTAGGATCAGGTGCCAAACAATTTCCCAACAGCGATAAGGGGCAGGCCGAATGATAGACGTAAGCAATAAACAGCAATCTATTGGATCAATGGCGCAGACACAGGAAATTCCGGATGGGGAAGAATATCAAAAACAGTTGCGCCTGCAGACCCCCGTACCTAACGCCCAGAGAACACCCCGGAAACTGTGGCACACATGAAGAGGCAGCGATTCACAACAAAGGAGGTGTACCACGCTGATCCCAGAAAAGAAAAAACAAGAAGAAACGGAGAAGAAAAAGGAGGCCATGGAAAAAGAGATAAAGACTAAAGAGTCCCCTCCCCCAACCCCCCACCCTGCACCTCTGCAAATGAGTATGGCCCCCCCCCCAGCAGTGTGCCTGTCGCCCTGGAACTAGACCCGAAATATAGAAGAAACAGGGAAAAAGGAATAAGAAAGAACCCCACCAGACGGGGGGGTGGAGAAAGTATAATAAACTGGAGGAGGGCCTTCAAAACATACCCCCGGCTTCTCCCTCCCGCACGGTAAGGTCTCCCCACAGCAAACAATAAGCAGCACCAAAGCGACCATATCAAAAAGGGGGTGGGGAGCATTATGCACCAAATATGCTAATAGCTATGTCCTGAGAGTGCGCAACCATGAGTCCGTCCGTCTACTAGGTGACCAACCCCGGGGGATCGGCCTCATCCTTGACCACTCTTTGCAATTCTGCCCATGCCTACCCCTCGACCCAGCACCATGTCCGATGTTCCAAGGTAAAGGAGTGTCCAAAAACAACCGGGAAGCGACGCACACAGGTGGGGTGGAAGTCTCTGAGTACCAACACAGTCCGCATCTTGGAGGGACGTCTTTCCCAGTGCTGCCCCAGGATCTGCACTGCACACAAGGTCCAGGAAGGCTGAATCAGCCAAAGTAGACAAATGTTGCTGGTATTGTCCCTGGGTCACCGGAGGCCGTGCACGGGACGAGGCCACCACCTTCCACTCAGGTCCAATACCTTCGGAACAGATCAAACCCTCAGTCAGCCGATCATACGGTAGCATACTGTCCGGAGTGTCCGGCTGTGCACTAATCGCAGGGGTGGCCGTAGCATTATCCTCCTGTGTGCAGTGTGGGAAGTCCCTGTGTGCCTGTGGACCGGCATGCCGCCACTGTCCCAACGCTGATGCCACGCCATCGAGCTTACTCCCCAAGACCCCGACGCCACGAGCCAGGGAGAAATGAAGGGCACCAAGGGCCTCTAGGAGGTCGCCGTACCCCAGCACTGCTCTCTGCGATCGCCCCGCCACACTCCCAAAAGTCACACACTCCCAATCCTGCTGCGACCCAGTGGACAGGATGGTAGGCTGCATCGCAACAAGATGGCCGCCGGGAAGGCCCGACCCGTACTGGGGCCGGGACCCAGGGACAAGCGCCTCGAGATCCACGTCGCTGGAGACAGGGGTCCGGGGGCAGGCACAAATTCAGCCGTTGCGTGGTCACGGGCAACAGTCGTCCCCACCACGGACCAGCTCCCGCGAAAATCCGGGAGCAGCCCGCAAGGATCAGGGCGAGCTAGGGGCGGCGTCCGGGCAGCTCACCGTCAGAGGCAGGGGCTAACACCGAAGAATCTGAGAACTGCACCCCCGGGCATGCCCTCGATCCGCTACGCTTAGCAGCGGGAGCGACCACGGCGAAATGCAGGCCGAGGGCAGCACCGCTCCGGTGGACCGACTCCACCCAGTCACCACAGGCCGCTATTGTTGAACTGCCACCCGGCCAAGGCGTCCACTCGAGGTCCCGGCTCCGGGGCTGCACGGGCCGCAAAGTTCAACTGCAGATTTCTCCGGCGGTACAGCAGCCAGAAACCCCGGAGTCACACGATCGGTTGCCACTCTCATTCACAAACACGATCTCATAGCGCAGACTGAGGATCTAGTACAGGATATCCGTGCGGGATGCGGAGGTTCACGGAGCCGGGAATCTACGCTGCCGTCCCGGTCGCCATCTTGGCTCCTCCTCCTGGATCATGATCTTGGTCACTGAAATTAATCAACTTTGCTACAAACAGCTAGGGAGTGCCCCCAGTGCCGGGGGACTTCCCGGCACCTATGTGCCCGTCTTGACTATGACCAATTTTGATGCCTTGCTTCCAAGCACCTCAAGAGGATCCAATCCTTGAATATCAGCTTCAAACTGGGGCCTTCTGATGTCTTTTTGACCCCCACCAGCCGGATGCTGTTCCACCTGGAGCGCCCTTCAGCGTCCTCCACCCTGTCCCTTAATTGGGCTAGCTTGCTGTGGGGCACGAATCATTGTGTCATCCCCCAAGACACTAGGCTCCATCCGGACCAGCACACGATCTGTTTGGCCCACTCTCTCTGCTAATTTCTTATGGTCAGTCCGTTGGCGCCCTAGATCCAAGGCCATTGCGTCAGTTTTATTCTCCAGGGTGATTTTTATGACTATAAAGGCCGCCAGTATGGTGGCTGTGTAGATCTCCAGACTATGGTCTGTTTCTGGGGGGCCTTGTCTGCGGGTGTCAGTCATCTGACCCAGAGGATCCATATCTGCTCCCATCTTCTGCATCTTTGAGCACACCATCCTTTCATTAAGGCCCTGGGATCTGTCCCGGGCCTTCTTGTATCAGGCTACCGCTATGTTGCACCAGCTGGTATCCAGGAATTAGTGAGGCAGTGTCGCTATACGCAGGGGTTTCAGGTCTCCCTGCCCTGAATTCCCCCCTGGGTCCTCCAGAGGCCAGCTAACCCCATCATTTGCTGGACCAGTCCCTGTCTGCCCAAATGCCCCACAGGAATGAGCACCTTCCGCCTACCTCTACCCCCACACTTGAACTGGGGGGCAAGAACCCGCTCCTGTCTTCCTCCGACCCATTAGGAATCAGGGCCGCCTGCCACTCACTCCTCCAGTACGTTTGGGCTTGGCACAGGCTCATTGGGTCTCTCCAGGATCTGCCAGTCGTCCCTGATACATGCCCGCCCAGGCCGCGGTGGCATCCCCTTCCCTTTATAAGGGGGTGCCTGAGTTGCGTTCTTCGGGCCCCCCCCAGAACCAAGGGGAAGGCCTTCGTATGACCATGCTGGGGCTCGGTCGCCCCACTTGCCTTCACTGTCGTTAGAATGACCAACTGGCATGGGTACAAATTCAGGATGGTGAGTGTAAAAATTCTGGACAAAGGGTCAAAATTCAGGACAATACTTCGAGACAAAGAGAAGGTTTTACAGACATGTCAGAGGAGGTTGAGCAATAGTATATAAGTAAATAAATAGACAACCACTTAAGTACAAGCCAAAATAAGTTTAAATTAGTTTGAGACAATCGTGCACTTCACAGTTTTTCAGTATGCCCGCAGCTTGTACCTTAGACGATTCAAAATTCGCATCTCGCTCCAGCAGGTACATTAGCAACCAGACAATGGTGAAACACACCTGAAAATAAGTGAACCGGCTTTTTTTGTTGATTGAAAACTACTGGATATACAAGGAACTTTGCAGTGCCAGCACCCAGTAACAAAACCGCCCCCCCTTTCCAGCCTCCCAGGGAAACACCCGATGCCCCGTCCGGCCAGTCCAGCCTTGCTACCACCCTCCATTGGTGCCCCTCATCTTCACATAGACCGTCTCTCATGTGTATTTAATTTCTTTTATAGTGTTACTCATCCCAAGTATGTAGGGCAGGGAGTCGGGAGTGCGTTACATCACACACACATTAAATAGAGACAATGACTCATATAAACGTGAATGTCAATGTATAGGATATGTTACTTAAGATAATTAGTGCTACAAGGTGTAATCATTCTTTTATCTATCATTCAGTCTTTCACCATTCATTCTGTCCTTCCATCTGTGTGCCCATCTATTTTCAAACATATTCAACCATTTGCAAACCTACCCACCATGTATCCTTCCATCAATCATTTCACTCATCCATCTCTCCATCCACCCTTTCACTCATCCATCCATTATTCATCCATTCACTCTTCCACCCATCCATCTATTCACTCATCCATCCAGTCATTTACCCTTTCACCCAGCCAGCCATCCTTTCACTTACTCATCCATCCACCCAGTCACTTATCCTTCCACCCATTCACTCTTACAGTCATTCATCCTTCTTTTCTCTCTCCATCCCCTTTCACTTATCCATCCATCCTTCCACCCACCCACCCATCTACTCAACCATTCATGAATCCATCCATTGACCCTATTACTCATCTATCATTTCACTCATCCATCTATCCGTTCTCTCATCCATCACCCTTTCACTTCTTCATTCATCTATCCATCCTTTTGTCCATCTACCCCCTTTCACTCACTCATCAATCCTTACATCCACCCTTTCACTCAGCCATCCATCCATCCACCCTTTCACTTATCAATTCATCAATCCATCCATCTTTCCACTCATCCATACACCCATTCACTGGCCCATCATCTACCTTTTCAATCATCCATCCATCCTTTCACTCACCCATCCATCTTTTTACCCACCCATCTACCCTTCCACCCATAGATCCATCTATTTACCTTTCTCTCAGCCATCCTTCCACTCACTCATCATCCATCCTTTCTTTCATTATCTATCCAGTCACCCTTTCATTCATCCTTTCACTAATCCATCCAGCCATTCACACATTCCTACACTTATTTACTCACCTACTTTTTCACATTATGCGCTCAGCTTTTGTCTGCAGAGTTGCAGACAGAAGAGGCCCATCAAGAACTTCACCCTTGCTGTAGTTACTAAAGCAAGGGGTGTGGTGGGTAGGGGGAGGGTTCACTATGCCCCTGCACATAGGCAATCTGAAAACCTAGAAGTCACGAGTCATGCATGATGCACAGTGCTAGGACGTAAGGTGACTGTGACATGGTGTTGTTTTCAGGTCTTTAAGTGGGGGAAAAAACTGGGGGGGTCTCTTCAAAGGGGTTTTTCGATGTAATTAAGGACGTGGCTTAAAACACCTAGGCTAAAAATCTGTGCTTAGCATAGTGTTTCGCCAGACTGGTATTATGTTGTTTCTGTCATTGCATCCAGATATATAATACAGCAAGTATCATTACACCAACAACAAGCCAGGACTATTGGCTTTGTCAATGGTTGTTAGTTGCTTAAAATAAAAAACAGCAACCATGGCTTTGATGAATATAATATTGAAAATATGTCAGTTCTAAAATAATGAGACATGAAAGAACTATAACCCGTTCTTTTTAACTTGTTTCACATGCTTCTTTATAGAAACAATTTTCTCACGTTGCAGCATGGGGGTTTTACCTTTTATCCATCTAACAGAATGCCCTGCTGTACACTGAGGCAGGAGGAGGCCACGACATGCTTTAACAGCCCAGACTGCCCCATGTTCATTTTGTATGTGGCAATTAGCTGGCATACAGAATGACAATGGGTGGGGTGGGGCTGCTCTTGTGCTCTAGGAGGAGTGTGAGGCGGCCCCCTCAGGGGGCTGAGGCTTCTCGCGGGGGAGCAGTGCTGCTCCCTGTAATGGCCATAATTACGGACAAAAGGCGTCCGTGAAAGGGACCCTCACGGACAACGGACGTGAGGTCCAAATTACGGACAGTCTGTGAAATTTCTGGACGGTTGGTTCAAGTATTGTGGCCTCCAATCTCTGCCCCTTGGGTGCTCCACCCCTCCCACCCGTCCACAGGGCCAAAGGCCCCCATGCGTTTCTCGCCGAGGCCCAGAGCAAGGCCACCTGGCTCCTGTTTCTGTACTGCTGCCATGTTGCTGGGTCTCACCATTGGAACTTGGCCATTTCTTTGTTCTGGGCTCTCAGGGGCCCGCCGCCCCAGTGTCGCTGCTCACCCAGGCGGCTCCCCGATCAACCCTCGGGTTTGGGAGCACCGGGGGTGGGGGGTGGGGAGGGACTCCAGGATCCCATTATCAAGCGGCCAACTGCTGGAGATAGTCGTTCCAGCATTCACCTTCCTCGGTGGCTCAGCCACGCCCCCATTAATGGGCTATGTTGACAGATATCTTAATAGTACACAGTCTGTAACCCCAGTGATCTATTTTCTCCCTTAAAAATGTTAACAAAATGTAATTGAACCACCCAGTAGACCCATTACAGTAGAAATTCATCCCCGCACAGAACGTTTTTTAGAATGTATGGATATTTACTTGAAATCACTAGTTTATGCATTATGATTATATATAGGAGATGCAAATGATTTTCTGAATAGGTCCAGCTTTGTTAACTAATAAACAAACAGGATGTTACCTAAGAGTCTTGGGACCCTCACTTTATGCTTATGATGTATTTCAATATACTTGTTTGGGCACATCTAGTCTAAGAGGATATGCATACTGGTCTAATCATTTAGGGGCCTATGCATCAACAATGCCATTTGCGATTCCTTATTAGCGAAAAATAAGGAATCGCTAATAAGGAATAGCAAAAGGCTATGCATGTAGGAATCGCTATTCAAATAGCGATTCCTTAATATTCCTTATTACCGAATCGGTAATACCGAATCGGTAATAAGGAATACCTACCCATTCATTCCTATGGGCTTGGAGTCCCATAGGAATGAATGTAAAGCCAGTCTGTATTAGCGATTCGGTATTACCGAATCGCTAATAGCGGGAGCACTTTCAAGGGTGCCAGAGTGTCAAAAGGACACCCTGTTGCACCCCTGAAAATGATATGTGCACATATGTTGCACACACACATGCTCTAAGGGCATGTGTGTGCGCAACATGAAACTTTGAAAAAAGCACAAAAGTGCATTTTTCAAAGTTTTTGCAAATTACCATGCAGTTCATCTTCATGGTAATTTGCTCCCCCTATTAGCGAAATCGCTAATTTTTTAACTTTGATGCATTGCATTTAAGGAATCTCACTTTGGGATTCCTTAAATGCAATCGCTATTTAAGGAATCGGTATTTAAGGAATCCCTATTTAAAGAATCGCTATTTAAGGATTCCTTAAATAGCGATTTCTGCTTTTGGGTTGATGCATTGGGATTGGGTATTTTTTACTTAATACCGGGAGCTATTACCGAATCGGTATTTTACCGACTGGATTTTGGGTTGATGCATGAGGCTGTTAATGATTTACAAGCAACTATATCTCTGAATGCTGCACAGGCTCTCAGTGCTAGATGTAACGTTCTATGTATTTGTATAGTGCACTATCACCTGTGATGGACATGCTACAAAAGTGGGTGACTGTTTACATCCTGTGTTAAAGCTGCATTCCCTACGGGCCGATTTTGACTGCAATAGGGAACCGACAGCAATATCATTTTAGATTAACTATATTTTAGTGTTGATGAGTGTTCATAGGGCCAATATATGGCAGTCTAATAGATTTCTCTTCAAAGGGACTATGTATGCCAGTCTTATAGATCTTTCTCCATCACCCTTTAGAGGGAATTAATCATCTATATAATTGCCTGAAAACAGTCTGTATAGCAACATTAATGTAAAGTAAAGCAAACAAGTGCACACAAACATTTTACACTGAAGCGCAGTAAATACATTATTGGACATTGTGTGCTTGTGATTCAGCTCTACCTTGGCTTGCCAAAGGGGAAATCTAGCGCTAAGCACATGGCACACTTGGGGGGTGGTACTAGTGAACCACATTCCTCACTAATTTTAGAGAGGGGACACCTTCCCCCTTAGCTCCACGCGAAAGGAGGCTCAAAATGTTACGTTTTTTACTGGCAGCTCTTGCAATGCAAGCATATTGGGGTTTTTTTCTTGGGTTACATTAGACAAACTTGTTGCTGCTCAACGGTCTAATCACAGGAGGGGTGTGGGTATGCAAGTAGTATTAAACTCATGACCAAAACTAACTGCAGGCTCTCGTGTTCAAGGTGGAAAGTGTTTTTAGGAATCCCCATTTGTTTTAATAATGTAATAAATGTCATATAAAAATATGATAAATAAATGCAAGAAATGTTATTTCTTTACCTTCCAGAAGCCTTTCACCTTAGTATATTACATTGCATCTCTGTATTGAGACGCGTATATTAGAAATGGTAGTTTCTGAATGCGAAACTTAGAAACATTCATGCCCTCCCCCACTGCCCCAACGACAATACCATAAGTGAACCAAAAGGCAAGTCAGTTGTCATATCTACCATAGATGTGGCCATGGTTGTTGTAATACCTGGAGAGACTTCATATTCCATTAAAATATATACAAGACTTTTGCACAGCACACATCCTGAACCGATGTATTTGAAGGTGCTCTCAAATGTGATGATAAAGAAAAGGAGACAAGCTGAAATAAGGTAATTCCCAAGGATCACAGACTTTGGTCAAGCGGAGAAGCTGAGATTTATCTCACGTTTTGTGGTTTCACATTGTGCAATTTAGCCATTAGATGTGTATCTCTTTCTCACTCCCTTTTTACATTAAAGGTTAATGCTTTGTCATTCATTTTTTGAAGCACTACATCAGTATACTATACTAGATAAAATACATGCATAACCTGTTCAATCAACCTGAAACAATAAGCCTTCTAGAAAGAAATTGCAAAATTAAAGGGAAGACAGGGTACTCTATTTTAATGTAGATATCACCTGCTTCCCCTGTGTTAACAAAGACGCAAATTTCAGTTTAGGTACTGACACACAAAAAAGGTCTGGGAGTGCACATAGAGTTTGCAAAACACAAGTCTGGAGCTCAGATACTGGCACTTTCTCTCGTGGAAGTGGCATTTAGGTGGGCTAACTGTCAAGATCCTGCAGAGTGCTTTAAAAGTACTGAAGAGATTTTTTTTTAGCATAACATCCCACTCTGAGCACTTTTACTGCACTCTGCAGGGTCTTCACTATCAGCCCATATGCAAATGAGCAAACATCTCCCAACCAACTTGGGTGGATGACACACACCCTCAGGTTTTTATACCCGGCAGTCTCTTCTTCAGACCACTCTTCAGCCCCCTGGGCAACCATGTTGCTTTGTGGAAGTTGACTCCAGCTGGAGTTTTGAGGTTCTGATACTGCTCTTCCAGACTACTTGCTGAGAGACAGATCGACACCAAGAGGTCATGGAGGAAAATGTGTTTAATTTCAAAACTTGACCTAACAAATGTAAGCAAACAAATAATGCCTACCGAATACCATTGACAAAGCCCAATGTGTATTAAACACTTGTATATAAATATATTCAGAAAAGAAAATACGTTTTTTGCTGTAAAATAAATTAGGACTATAACCCCTGAAAACGATTGTTGGCATTGATGAGAGTGCTGCTAATTCGCCAACAAAGCTTCTGCAAAATGTTGACGCATGCATACACAGGGCAGCATGACCTCTGCTGTAGGACTGGCGGGATTTAGTGATTCAGGTAAGATGGTGGAAGGCGGAAGTGACTAAGCTTGTTTCTGGCACGTGAATAGAGGTGGGCAAACCACTTCAGGCATGAGCCAGTGGCCTGGCTCTGGTTCAGCTCGAGTTCCTCTTAGACCATTGAGCCCAAAACAAACCAAGCTTTAATGTGGCTTGTGCCTGCTACCCATGATCGGGTATGAAAAACAGTTGTCCTAAACCTAAATCACAGATGATTGAAACATAATCCTGCAATCGTTATTTGTAAAAGCTTTTAGAGCCTCAACGCTTTTCGGCTCACTGTATTAATACATTCCCTTTGCTACAGGTGCAACAACCATGAAAAATATTTTTCAAAAGAGGTTTTTTAATTCCATCATATTTCGAGATAATAATAACCTGTTTACTGGACAGTTAAGGGTACAAGGAGTAGGTTACATTCTAGGAACGTGCAAAAAGAAAGGGTGCTCTGGTGATGAAAGGGTGAATAGAAAT
Organism: Triturus cristatus; assembly: GCF_964204655.1. NCBI lineage: Eukaryota > Metazoa > Chordata > Amphibia > Caudata > Salamandridae > Triturus > Triturus cristatus. The sequence goes on from NC_140587.1 coordinate 301,175,631, forward strand.
TTCAAGAGTAGTGATAGAGGGACAATTGACAGTTTTTTCTAGACTGATCATACAATCTCAGTCTTATTGCAACCTGGCCACATATACTTTCAATTTCAATTAGATATCATTCATTTCATTGTACAGTACACAATTGAATTCTTGTGTGGCACGTTTTTGAAAAGGAAGGAGTAGTTTCTTTTCTGTAACTCCAGTTCTGTAGTAGGGGTATCTCTGTTATAGTCATAATCTAGTGAATAGTCCCGCCCATGTGCGGGGACCCCGGAGCAATAAAAATTATCTCTTAAGTTGTTAAGCCATGCAGACCTGCATCTACACTTAAGAGAGAATTTCAAAGACAGATAATGCAGCCTATATCCACAGGCTACACTGTCCAGTACTTCAACTAGAAAATTCCACCAACATCCACAAACAGCACTGCCTGCCCAGCTTTTTCCACAGAGAAAAGCCTGCCTCTACCAGCAAAAGCCTCTGGAATGATAGAGAGGGAGGAATGGACAGACAAGCCCCATAGGCTGCCATTATGTGGCTCAGAACAGGATACTGTGCCTTTAAGAAAACTTTCCAGAACTTTTCTAGTATCCCAGAATGCAGAGCAGGTCCCTTTTACTTTCAGTTCTTTTTGAAGGCGTAGCACGCCAGACCTGTAGCATTCCTTACATTAACATTTATCTCTCCACCGGGGAGGAGGGCGGGCGCTTATGACTATAACAGAGATACCCCTACTACAGAACTCGAGTTACAGAAAAGAAACTACTCCTTCTGTAGTAGGGGATCTCTGTGTATAGTCATAATCTAGTGAATAGAATGGCAAGCCCATCCCCACACCAAAACGGCGGTGGAGAAGATTACAAAATAATACCACTACGGTGCGAACAAATTTCGTAGCGAAGCCTGCCCAACCTGAGCATCTGCCCTGGCATCCGTGTCCAGACAGTAATGCTCAGCAAAGGTATGGACCGACTTCCAAGTGGCCGCCTTGCAGATTTCTGCCATCGGAACATTACGCAGCAAAGCAGTCATGGCAGCTTTGCCCCTGGTGGAATGAGCCTTAGGTTTGCCCCCTAAGGTCTTATTAGCCTTTTGGTAACATAATTGTATACAGGACACAATCCACCGAGAGATGGACTGTTTGGAGGTAGCAAGACCGGTCCTGACTGATCCATAATTGATAAACAATTGGTCTGACCTACGAATATCTTTGGTCTTATCAAGATAAAACTTTAACACCCTCCTAACGTCCAGGGAATGTAGAGACCTTTCCGCTGGAGAAGAGGGATTCTGAAAAAACGTAGGTAAAGTTATGGTCTAGTTGACATGAAAATCAGATATAACCTTAGGAAGAAATTTAGGGTGAGTACGCATAACAACCTTAGCAGCATGAAATACCGTATAAGGTTCTTGGCAACACAATGCCTGAAGTTCACTCACCCTGCGGGCCGATGTAATGGCCACTAGGAACGCCGCCTTCCACGACAGGTGCTGCAACGAAGCCTTGTGAATCGGTTCAAAAAGCTCCCTCATCAATCTGGACAGCACCACATTCAATTCCCAGGAAGGCGCAGGAAGTCTGACAGGAGGGAACACTTTCTTCAAGCCTTCCAAAAAATCCTTGATCACAGGGATCTAAAAAAAGGAAATCTGTGAAGGGCATTTCCTGTAAGCAGTCAGAGCAGCGAGATGAACCTTAATGGAATGGAAATTAACGCCAGACTGCGCCAAATGCAAAAGGTACTAAAGGATGACATCTTCCTTACATGTCGTCGGGTCAAAGTTCTTGGACTTGCACCAGATGCAGAATCTCTTCCACTTGTAAGCATAGGACGTCCTAGTGGAAGGTCGCTTAGCCTCCTTCAGTATATCCAAACAATCTGCTGGTAGATTCAAATGGCCATATTGCACTATCTCAGGAGCCATGCCTCTAAACTCAAAGACGAGAGGTTGGGATGCACCACCCGCCCCCCGAACCTCGTGAGAAGGTCCGGCCTGCACGGCAGCCGTATGTGAGGAAAGAGAGACCGGTGAAGCAGGTCCGTGAACCACCACTGTCTGGGCCATTCCGGGGCAATCAGGATCATCCGCGCCCCGGACTGGGACAGCTTGATGAGCACCGCTGGAATCAGGGGAATGGGTGGAAAAGCGTACAGAAAGCTGTTCGACCAGTCGATCCATAGTGCATTCCCCAGCGTCCCCCGCTGGTAGTACCTGGATGCGAAGTCTCGGCATTTGCTGTTTTCGGCGGTGGCGAACAGATCTACGTCTGGAGTCCCCCACCTTGCGAAGACGTCCCCTAGTGCTTCGTCGTTTATGACCCATTCGTGGTTTTCCTGAATCAGTCTGCTCAGTGCGTCCGCCTGAACATTCTGCACACCTGGCAGATGCGTGGCCGTGATCGTCAGTCCTCGGGCCAGAAGCCAGTGCCAGATCGACTGCGCCTCCTGCGAAAGAGTGCGTGATCTCGACCCCCCCTGCTTGTTGAGGTAATACATCGTGGTTGTATTGTCCGTCTGTACCAGCAGCGAGTTGGTCTGGAAGGACGGATGGAAGGCCTTCAATGCCAAGTAAACGGCTCTGAGTTCCAAGAAATTGATGTGGTACGTCGACTTCAACGGGGACCACTTTCCTTGTATCTGTAAGTCTCCGGAATGCGCTCCCCAGCCGTGGAGAGACGCATCCGTCACGATCCTCTGCGTGGGAATTTCCTTGTGGAAGGGAACCCCCTTGAGGAGATTTTCCGCCGAACACCACCACTTCAGCGACTGAAGAGCATGCAGAGACAGCCGTATCTTGTCGTCCCAAGAACCTGTCCTCTGATCCCACTGATCCTCCAAGCACACCTGCAGTGGTCTCATGTGCAGCCGTGCGTGAGGAGTGAGGAAGATACATGAGGCCATCGATCTCAGCAGCGAAGACACCTTCCTCACTGTCGTCGATGGGGCGGCCATAAGAGCCTTCCGAAGAGGTGATAACCGTCTCTCCTCCGAAGGAGGCCCCCAAGTACTGTATGCACTGGACCGGAGTCGGGACAGACTTGGACATATTGACGTGCAACCCCAGCTTGTTCAAGAGAACGCACGTATTCTGGAAGTGCGCTTGTGCTTCCGAGAAGGAGGCGGCCTTGATCAACCAATCGTCCAGGTACGGGTAGACAAACACCTTGTTCCTCCGCAGGTGTGCGGCTACCACCGCCATGCACTTCGAGAAGGTCCTGGGCGCAGACTTCAGCCCGAATGGCAGTATTGTGTATTGATAATGATTGGCGCCGACTTGGAACCGCAGGAACTTCCTGTGCTTCCTTGCAATGGGCACATGGAAGTACGCATCCTGTAGGTCTATGGCACAGAGCCAGTCTCCCCGTTGCAGCTGAGGGTAAATCTGATGCAACGATAGCATGCGGAATTTCTCTCTGCGTATCCATTTGTTTGCTTGCCGCAAATCCAGAATGGGCCTGAACTCGTTCTTGTCCTTCTTGCGAACCAGGAAGAACCGAGAGTACAGACCTCTTCCCCTTTGAGACAGAGGTACGTCTTCCACCGCCTTCTTCCTGCCTCCGCCTGGAGCTCTCGCAGTTGATACTGTGAGCTTACCGGCGGAATCGCTGGAGGCGGGCTGATGAACCGAAGACTGTATCCATTGCAAACAATATTCAGCACCCACTTGTCCTGAGTAATTTTTCTCCACTCTGCCAGAAAAAATTGAACGCTTCCCCCCACTGGAGTGGGTAACGGTTGCAGGGGAAGTAACCGCTCAGGGCCGAGACCCAGCCGGGCCCTTGGACGCTGTAGCGGACTGCTGGCCTCCTCTACCCTTCTGGCGCTTCTGGAAGGGTTTGCGGAACTGCTGCTACTGTTGTTGCTGCTGCTGTCCCGAGGGCTGCCCACGCCCTCTTCCTGCCACCCCGAACCGTCTCTGGAATGGGCGCTTTTTCCTTTCAGGCTTCTCCAACCCGACAGCCGTCAGGGTCTCTGCCTCTGTCTTCATGCGGGCCATTTTGTCGTCCGCATGCTTGCCGAACAGGGTCTCCCCCGAGAAAGGCAGGTTGGCCACTCTTTGCTGCGCCTCCGGTTTGAGTGAGGTAAGGCGAAGCCAAGCGTGACGCCGTTGGTGGATGCCATGACAATAGCCATGTGCCGCTAACAGAGACACATCGGCCGCTGCGCTGATGATCTGATTCGACACCAGCATCCCCTCACGCAAAGTCTCCAGAAAGTCCTCCTTCTCGTCGCGAGGCAGCAGCTCCGCGTACTGCTGGAGAGACTCCCACAGGGCACGGTCGTAGCGCCCTAACAGAGCCCCGGCACTTGCCGCCTTCATGGTGGTAGAAGCCGTCCCACAGACCTTTCTGCCCGCCGAATCTAGCCAACGGCTATCCTTATCAGGCGGCAGTGTCGAGGAAGGCGTGGTCGCATGCTGCTTCCTTGCCGCCGTCACAATGACCGAGTCCGGTTTCGGGTCCATCCTCAGAAAGGTCGGGTCTGAATCCGGCGCCCGATACTTCTTCAGGAGCCTAGAGGGGGCAGATTTTGTTACCGCCGGAGTGAGGAACAACTCCGTAGCGGGCTCCACCAATCCCGGCACTAGTGGCAGCAGGGAGCGAGACAGGTGCTTCTGGTGCAGCGTCTCGAAGATCATGGACGTCGTAGGTGTTGGCACCGTTACCGTGATCCCTAGTTTGGCAGCACCCCGCAGTAGCACCTCCTGGAAGGAGACGATATCGTCGACAGGCGATACTCCTGTCCTGGGTGAGTCCAACAGCGTCGGAGAGTAGTCCCTGACAGACGATTGGGTGCGGGATCTGGCGCTGCGCCTCCTTCGGCATAGCCCAGATGTCGACGATGCCCGTCCACGGCTCCGTGACCTTCCTCTCCGTCCGGAGCGGGAGCGCAATCTGCTCGGCTGCGGCCGCTTCGGAGTCCTCTTCAGTGGCGTCGGATACCGACGCAACGACACCGACCGTGGTGGGGCCACAGGTGGGCCCGACGGTGTGCAAGGCGGAATGTTATGCGGTGGAGGAGGAGGAGGAGGAGGAGGAGGAGGAGGCGGTGGTGGTGGTGGTGGTGGTGGTGGTGGTGGTGGTGGTGGCGGCGGTGAGGGCTCCGTTGGCAAAGGTGGAAAGGGTGGCGACCTCGGCTTAGGAGGGGTATACACCACTGAGTACACCGAGCCCGGTGACTCCGTTCTCTCCCCTGGAGCAACCAGCTGTGACACAGGAAGTCTTTCTTCACCCCTGTTGAACCGTAGCTCCCACCGGCGCTATCCCCACGTTAACGGAACGTCCTATATAACGTCCTCGCTGTCAAGCAGTCAGTCTGCCGTTTTCTCCGCGCTGACTTTTTTGACGCCGGTTGTTGACAGAGACCGGTTCTAGCTACATGCTAACCACTCCACATATATGTCAGGTCAATCCTAACCACGGCCCTCTCTTTATTCAGCAGCGGCATTGCATGCCTCCGCATAGGAAGACTACTCTCTAACCTTCATTCCTGGGTAAGTGCGGCTCCTTGATCCACGCTCTCGAACAAGGGTTTTTTAATAGACCTTTAGAGCCACTAGACCCTTAACCAGAGATAAGGTGACTTTAATTAGGACGATGAGCGGTCCCCCCCTTTTTCTTTTAAAATCGCTCTCCTTTTTAAATATTTGTTTCCTTTTAACCATAAGCTCCACTCAACTTGCAGATGAGGACGTGTTTTTTCCTGCTTAAATCGGGTGAGGAGGTTCCATAGGAGCCTTTGCAGCAGCTCCCATGAATCATTGATAAGATCGTTGCTGCCAGAATTAGATGGGATGTACCCCCCCTACCAACAAGAACCCACGGGTAAGCTTAACCTTGAGCAAGGACTCTATAGTCTTGTTTTTACGTTTAACGGTGCACAACCTTGATCGATTAATTTTTAACCCCTAGATATGTGACTGTGACACTTCACCGGTACCCAGGTTGCTTCCTTTTTTGTCCCGAAGAAGACCCGCAGGCTGAGGACCCCACCCACCCCTGAGCCCCAAGTCGGGTCGAAACGTCGACGCCCGCCTATACCCTACCTGGACCACGAGTTCCTTTTCAAAAACGTGCCACACAAGAATTCAATTGTGTACTGTACAATGAAATGAATGATATCTAATTGAAATTGAAAGTATATGTGGCCGGGTTGCAATAAGACAGATTTTATGATCAGTCTAGAAAAACACTGTCAATTGTCCCTCTATCACTACTCTTGAAATTTCTATTCACCCTTTCATCACCAGAGCACCCTCTCTTTTTTCACGTTCCTAGAATGTAACCTGCTCCTTGTACTTTTAACTGTCCAGTAAACAGGTTATTATTATCTCGAAATATGATGGAATTAAAAAACCTCTTTTGAAAAATATTTTTCTTGGTTGTTGCACCTGTAGCAAAGTGAATGTATTAATACAGTGACCTGAAAAGCGTCGAGCATCTAAAAGCTTTTACAAATAACGATTGTAGGATTATGTTTCAATCATCTGTGATTTAGGTTTAGGACCACTGTTTTTCATACCATATTGAACCCAGGTCCACGACCGGTTTTGGGTAACCCCATTTTGATAATTGCTACTCATGATCAGCCTTCATATGACAAGAATAAAAAAAAAACAGTGCATAAACATTAGGTGTTAAAAGGGCGAGGAAGAAGAAGACACCTAGTGGGTGAATTGCATATTGTGAAATTAGAAAACCTGGGACCAGCCCTGGCTTCCGTGCTTGACCAAGTTGTGTGATCTTTGTCAAATACTTTATTTTACAGAGCCTCCTTTTTGTTTGTTATCACTTATGAGAGCAAATTCCAATACGTTAGTTTAGGGATTGTGTTCTTCAAAAGACAATTTGATATATTTAGGTGAAAAGCGTCTGCATGTTAAAGAAATATATATTTTTCTAATTTTAAAGAGATTACATAAATGCCAATAGACCCGAATCAGGTGATAGACTCCAGATGTTTTAAGTTATAAATGGCTTTATTTTTGCCCTCTCCCGTCTGAAATTGCATCTGCTTCAAAAGAAGTGAATGGATTTTCAAAATTGCCCACTTTCCTGTTCTAAAATGTTGGCATGTATGAGATTATCATTTTTCAACAATAACGTTTGAAGCATCGTTTAGAAGCCAACTATTTTCAGGGCTCAGCTCGTGTGTGGGCTCTTAGAGCACATCCAGATCCTTGGTTCGGCTCTCCCTGTTGAGTTGTTGCCACACCCACTTCCAATGCTGAATGGTACGGTGCAGAACCCATGGAGACTGAAGTCTACAACAGGGCTTCAAGTGAGATGAAAAAACTGGGGGGAGTGGGTCCATGAAATGGTAGGGCCTATATAATTGAGGGTGTGCCTTAAACATATACACTAACATTTGTGCCCCCCTGCCCACACATTTGCATAGAATCACTACTGCAACTGGCATACGTGACCATTTCTCAGTGCGCTTTGCAGAGAGGCCAAAGGATGGATGACCACGTATTCTGTCAGGACTGAAGGCGATAATTATGCCTTCTCTTGCTTTTTCCTGCAAAATCAACAGCAGCCAATTACAATAACGTATAAGAAAAAACTACAAACCCCATGAACCTCAAGTTCGTCCATAGTCACATGCTCCAATCACTGCCAACTCAGTCCTTTAGGAGCAGGAACCACCAATTTGTAATCCTCTTTCTTTCCTGCTTCGTAGCCAGTTAAGTACCCTTTTTCAATTCAATCTATTTGTATAGCAATGATTACTAAATGGGTTGTGATTTATTGTGCTTTGATCATTAATTGACTACTCACAGGCTTCCTCTATTGTGCGTACACCCTTTCAGATTGTTCACGGGTGCGTGTTCTTTTCTTCTCTGAGGACGAGACACCTGTTGTGTAATTATTGGCCATTATTGTTGCTTAATTGTTGCTTTTCCTCCCTGGGGGAGCGCTAGTGCATCCTGAACCCTGAGACCCTTGCGGGTTTTAAAATTTGTGGAGCTGGGACATGACGCGGCCCCCTGCCCCAACAACTGCAGTCCCCATTCTAGCCTTTCTCAAAGGTTAATGGCAGCGCACACATTTGTGAGCCACCGCGCTTCATTCGAACGCAGCAGCAAACAATAATTACTGAATTGGACGGCTTGCTCTACCGCTAACTTGATCGTATAGCACTCACTGCCATTTTGACTGAAAATTTGCCCTTAATTCAGCTCCCTTACGCACTGGTACACCACCAACGAGGGCCCAGGATTGTAATAATTCCTAAAGGCTCAGCCTAGAGTGTTTGCAGGGGGCTCCCTCCACTCTCTAACTTTTGTCTTTGCCTGCTGAGGCCTACACTCCCCCTGACTGTAACCTACAGTTACCAAAGAACATTAGCATTTCCTGCAGGCAAACTATCCCCCACTGGGGGTTTAATATGGAGTGGTATGACCCATTTGAGGTTGGTACGGAGTACTTTCGGGATGATCCATAATCTTCCTTGGAAGAAGACCTGGTAGACGCGTTGGATAGTAGCATCTAAGAAGTCAGTGAATAAAGCCCTGTCTAGGGCTTTGGGTCCCCTCACCCAACAATTTAAGTGCTTCGTCCTCCAACAAGGTTAGATTCCCACCCACCCCGATGTTGGAAGGAGCCCGCCTCCTCCCACTAAGGCTGGTAAAGCTAAGTCGCAAAATAAGAGGTGGCCCAATACTGAGGTATTTGAGAAGCTATCAGGCACTTTCATGAGTGACCATGCATATAGTGCCCCTGCTCAACGCCCCTGAATCCTCAGAGGATAAACCTTCCTCCTCTTCTAATTTCAGGGACAGTGAGTACAATGACGAGCTGGGTTCCACCATGCAGAAGTGCTCTGGGCGACGCAGTGAGACCCACTCGGTCATAAACACATCCCACCATGTTGGATTTCATGAAGAAATGGCCGGAAGACCCCAAGAATGGCATCGACAGAGCATGGTGTAACTGCCAGGATAAGCTGTTGGATTTTTCTGGTCCCTTTACTAAGATCCTGGAGTTAACCTCCCAGGCAAAAGAGACATCTACTCCAATAGATCCAAGCATCGAGGTGAGATGGGCCAAGAGAACAGTTTGTCAGTTGGGGAACACAAACTGTGCCATTTTCATGGAGATGAGACTCTGAATCCTCAGGTGGATTGATCCCAAGCTCAACGATCTGGCCTCCTCAGAAGCGGGTCAGTATCCCAAGGTCTCTAATTTGGAGGGCCTTTTGAGAAGGACTTGGCCAAATTTGCCTCCAGGTACAACATCTTGGATAATGCACAGCTCTCGCTGAAAAAAGTATTCCACCAGACCCTTTTTGGCATAACCGGACAATTTAAGGGGTGATCATCAGGCCAGAGATTTTATCACAGCACCAATAGAGACTTCTCCTCCCTGTGGTCAAATTGGCACGATTCAGGAAGCTCCTTCTTCCCCTCCCGATTTCAAGGAGAACACAAACACTTCTGCAGAGGCTTTAACAGGGGACAACAAGGAACCAGGCACAATGACAAAATTGCAGGAGAGAAGCATTCCTATTTCAATAGTGGTTTTTGGAGGCAGAACACGTTTGTTCATTCACAACTGGTAACACAAGACATGTGGGTCCTAGATTCTAACCAAGGCTACAGGATTGAGCTGTACAACAACCACTGTCAACCCTGTTCCCCCTAGAACTATTTTTCCTACAAGAACTGAATTTCATATTCTCAGAGATTTCTGCAGAATGATGCTGCTTGTCTTTCCTCCCCTCACCTCAAAGGGTTCCTCAGCACCATCTTTTTGGTAGACAAAAGAGGAGGCTGTTCAAGTCTGGTATTAAATCTAAAAGAATTCAATGCCTGGATTACAGGTGTTTTAAGATGGAGGGTGTTCATCTCCTCTGGGACATCATAGAGGAAGGCGACTGGATGGTCCTAATGTTCCTAAAGGACGCTTTTTTGACAATTCTCATCTTTCCCCCTCACTATCACCTCCTTCAATTCAAAAGGCCAGTCCGTTGTTTCGGGTTCAAAATCCTTCCATTTGGCCTCTCCTCAGCTCCATGGTGCTTTACCAAGATAATGAGTCCCATATGAAAGCGCTTCAAGCCAAAGGAATGCTGGAAGATTGTCTATCTTGACGATCTGATCCTGATATAGCAGAATTATCAGACAGTAATATTTCACCTGTCGTGGACAGTCCAGCTCCTTCAGGACTTACACTTTGTGATAAATCAGTCAAAGTCATGTCTGACATCCTCTCAGCATGTGGAGTTTCTGGGTTTTCAGATAGACTCGTCCCAGCTTATCCTTCCTTCTCAAAGGATTTGATCTATAAAGAAGGAATTGAGGTCTGCGTTATGCAGCCAGACAACTTTGTTGAGATTGATACAGCAGACTGTAGGCCTTCTGGCGTCATCCATTCAAGCTATCTTTTCAGGTCCCCTTCTCTACATGGCTCTCCAGATTACAACATCTCCAGAAGGCCCGGTCATATTCAGATCAAATTTGCCTCTCAGCGGAGGCTAGAATGGAGATTTCATGATGGCTTGACCACATCGAAGCCTGGAATGGCCAAGAAATCTTTGGCTGCTCCACAGACATCATTCTGGAGTCAGATGCCAGCATATGGGGCTGATGGGTAAGAGAAGGTTCTCTCTCCAAGGGGGCGCTGGTCAGAGACAGAGTTTCTCCTCCATATCAACTTCGGGAACTTATAGTGGGTTCATTTTCTATAAAAAGCCGTTCCCCTACAAAGGCGGACTGTTGCATATTGCTGAAGATGGACAATATCTCAGCAGTTTGTTACGTCAACAAATTGGGTGGGACAAAATCTCACCTTCTGGTGGAGATTGTCAAAAACTTTCGTCCTTTTTGCCTCCAACATCTGTCATTGCGGAGTTTCTTTCCCGACTCTGGGCTATAGTGGCAGATTGGCACTCGCATCATCTTCAGAAGATATTGGAGACTTCACCTGAAGATTTTCTTTGTTCTCAATCACACTTGGGGCCCTTGCACAATAGATCTGTTTGCCTCCCGTCTTAATCAACAGATTCCCCTGTTCTTCAGCTTGCGCCCAGATCCGGAAGCGAAGGCAACAGATGCTTTCCTTCAAGATTGGTCTCCCCATATAGGATATGCTTTTCAACGCTTCAGCATGATTCCCAAAGTCATTTTTCAAATGCGGCATCAGAGAGCGGAGATCATTCTGGTGACTCTGCTGTGGAGATTGCAACCATGATTCCCGATGACACTAGAATTGTCCTGCGATCTCCCGTTTCTGATCCCCTCTCATCAGAGCCTATTGCCTGACCCAGCAGGGCAGCCTCATCCCTTGATTCTCTCAGGTCAGCTCAGGTTCGCGGCATGGAAAATTTCAGGAAAAGATGGAGTTTGCCAGGCATTTTTCAACGAGCTTCTTTCTACTTCAAGCAAGCCTGGGCTTCCGGGACGCATAAACACTATACTTCAGCATGGAGACAATGGGTTAGTTGGTGTAACAAGAGGAATACCAATCCCACTGTGTCAGATATCTCATTGGTGATTAATTTCCTATCCTCCATGGCAAATCCAGGTTTAGCCTACAGGTCCATTAATAAGTATAGGTCTGACATTTCTGCGGGTCATCTTCCGATTGATGGGAAACCTGTTGGTGAACATCTAGTAGTGTGTAAACTATTGAGGGGCACACGAATGTGCCCCCTCAAACTCGATACCCGACCTTATGGGACGTCAATATTGTTCTTAACTTTTTAGACAAATGGCCTGATAATAAATATCTTTCCAGTGGCGGCTCCTTCCTTTGCAGCTCATTCCTTTGCAGCTGAAGCCAGACAGGCAGAGCTGGGCTCCCCACGTCACAGGGGAAGGGGTGGTATCAGCACCTAAAGTGCCCATGACGCTTTGGCCGGCCATCTCGGGCCGGCCTATGCGTCATGTGCACTCTGCATGTTCTCCACCCAGGCTGTATTAAAACCTGGGTGGAAAACATGCAAAGCCTGCCCGCTCCAGCCTGAGTGCCAAACTATGGTGCTCAGACCAATCACAACACTGCTAAGGCAGTGTTGTGATTTGTCGGGGGATTCTGGGACTGTGTGCTTCCTGCCGAGAGGAGGCCAGAGAAAGAAGAGGCAGCGGCCGGCGGTAAAGAGATAAGTGCTTTTAATTTTTTATTATTTTCCCCTCCCTCGTTCCCCCTCCCCCTGCCTCACCACCCCTGTCGGTAGCAGCCGCTACTGTATCTTTCACCAAAACAAGCTACGGCGAAGCTTACCATGCAGTTGTGTTTGATTTCATGTAAGAGAGTTTCAGATGTTTGCTTGTCCGACCACACGATCACCCGGGCGTGGCGACCGCCCAGACCACTGGCCCCACTTTCGGCTACCCAGAGAATGCCTGGATGATCCAGTATTCAGGCAAACTCAAGCAGCACACATTAGGAATTATTTCTGCGAAAATACGCTCACTGCCAACACCCGCGCAATGGAATGGAACGCGTTCAAAGTTGTAATTAGACAATGATAGGCTGTATGTGAGGGAGAAGGGACTGTTAGAACTTATGTTACATGTTCTTTTGAAAGGCTATTCAGGACTTATTGTAATGCTATGCCAAGTGCCGTGGAGGGGGGGGTGTTGGGAGGAGGGTTTGTATATTTTGGATTGTGGTCTATAACACGAAAACGGCTTGTATCGATATCCTTTGTAGGGTGAAATGAAACCGAAATACTACACCTCATGTTGGGGTGACTCCAATTGTGCTGCTTACAAGCTGATCAATAAAGATAACTTTTAAAAAAAAAATGTAATTAGAGGCACATGCATACAGCACATTACAGGGGTGTGTAAAACCGTAGCGCGTAGCATAATCGAAAAGGAATGCACACTGGCCACGTTAACTCCAGCAGCAGATAAAAACGAGGTCACGCCAACCCAAGTAGCGGAAGCTAAAACCGCTTATGCAGAGGCACTAGCAGACCTCCGTAGGTATAATTTGTGAGGGCATGCAGCTAGGGTGCACAGAGAGGGAGACAGAGCAGGTGCGCTGCTGGCGTGGCTAGTGAAACAGGACAAAACCCTCCCACCGATGACAGCGGTACGCAACACAGCGGGCACCCTAGCCCATTCACAGGCCTCCATCGTAGAAGTCTTCCTGCAGCACAATACACAGCTATATGCAGCCCCCGACCCAGTAGACTCAGAGCTGCTCCACAAATTTTTGGACGCGCATCCCTTACCTCGCATAGCGCAACGCGACCGACACACCCTAGATGAATCCATCACCGGGACAGATGTCACACAGGGGCTACAGGCCCAAGCCACGTGTAAGGCTCCTGGGCTTGAGGGCCTTCCGCTTGAATTTTCCCATGCCTTTGCTGCGCAATTGATCCCCCAACTGGTGAAATTGTTCCAAGCGGCCCTAGATAAGGGAGAGCTACCACAATCCATGTGTGAGTCGGTTATAGTCTCCTTCCTCAAACCGGACAGGGACCCCCTACACGTTGGATCATATCGGCCCATATCCCTGATACCAGCAGACTACAAAATATATGGGAAAATATTGGCAGATAGATATTCCACAATCCTCCCAATGCGGATTCATCCGGACCAGTGTGGATTTGTGCCAGGGAGAAAAACGTCCTACAACATAAGACGCCTGTTTCGTGTCCAGGATCAGGTCTGAGGCCGCTTCCCCCTTGCAGCATGCCTGGTCCTGGACGTGGAAAAAGCCTCTGATACTCTCCTTTGGCCCTATCTCCTGCAGGTCATTCAGTGAATGGGTGTAGGACCCCGTCTGCTTGCATACACTAAGTTTATATACTACAAGCCGACCTTCAGGGTGAAACTTGGACACCATGTGTTAGAAGGTAGTTCTGACACTATGGGCCACCCGAATTTTTCGCTTTTTGAGCACCTATTTGTTGAGCTTTTACTGTGGGAGAGCCTCATAAGTTGAAACTCACCCACAGTGAACTCATAATGAAAGAGACTGCATGTGGATTTTACTGGTGTCCCCTTAGCTTGACTGGGCCGCTGCGCAGCAGCTGGAGTAAGGGGGACCGGGCTGGTCACATGCAGACATGTGTGTACATGCGTGTGCACACGTGTGTGGGCTGCGCAGGACAGATTCCTGGCGTGCGCAGTCCAGGAGCAGCTACAACGTGAATGGTGTGGCAGGACTTATGCAGAATTGGGTGGTGACATAGAATAGGCTTTATACAGAGGGAAGAAACATGCCAGGGAAAGTCAGTGTGCTTTACAGTGTATATTCCATTATTCTCTTATGGGGATAGGGAGCAGATGGGCTAGTTTTACTCTCCTAGGGCCTACAAATTCCAGACACGCACCAAAGTCCACTGTAACCTATGTGAGAAGAAGTATTCTGCAGAGTCCCAAGTCATATTTGTACTGCTTTTGGGTCATCCAGAAATATTATATTTCTCTGAGTCAGCTCATCCCCAGGGCCTGGCTGGGGGCTCACCCAGCCAGGCTGAATTAATGACCTTCCTCTCCAAACCATGGCCTCAGAGGCCCAGCCAGCACACCAAGCATTCCCAGGGCGAGGGTCTCCACTCCAAGCAGAGAAGATGGGTGGAGCTACAGGTTCATCCATCAGTAGCTGACACCTGGTGCCAGGCCGCTCTGGAGGGAAGGCAGCGAGGGGGGAAGGGACTTTCAGAGACAATTTGGCAGGAGACCCTGGACGACGCCATCTTGAACCAACCCAGAGACCTGGGCAGGAAGGAGGGAGCAGGGGCAGTGAAGTGATGTGTCGCTGTTTGATAGGACAAACAGAGACCTCCTGCCAGCCTCCTCGCCAAACTCTAAAAAGTGTTTGCACAGTAAGAGAAGCTCTCTTTGGGGTGTGGTCTGCTGAGGCAGAAGGTGCTGGAGCCTGGCGCAATGGGCAGTTGGAAGGAGGAACCCCCTGACTGTCCCGGGATCCTGAACAGCGCCAGGAGAAGAGACCAGGACCAGTGCGCAGAAGCAGGGGTCTCTGCACAGGGAGAAGAGAGGCCCAGGAGGAGACCCAGGCGAAAGGCTGGCACAGGGAGCCAGTGAAGACAGCGCCTTGCTGATTCCCCCCTCTCAGAGACCCAGAGGACGAAAGAAAGCGCCACCAGGAGCAAGAAGAGGCCAAGATCGTGAAGATCGGACCCCTGGGGGCCGAGATACACCCCCCAGAAGGTAGGCGACCTTTGACCTCTGAAAGGACTGACGACAAAGCGCGTGGGGCTCCACCGCCAGTCCATGATGTGCCTCCGGGGTAGGTCAGTTCCCGGGGGCTGCCCCCAACAGAAGTAAAGGCAGGGAGCGCCATCACGCTCCCCGTGAAGAATGTACCCCGCGGGGTGCCAGGAGCCCACCCTGGCCCCTGCCGAACATAAAGCCGGGAAGCGCCGTAGCGCTCCCCGTGAAGAGGTGTAGGGGGAGGGGCCCGGGATCCCAACTCCGGCCCCGTCTGAGGAAGGAGGCAGGGGAGCGCCGTCGCGCCCCCCCCGCGAAGATGAAAGTCGGAGGAGCGCCGTCGCACCCT
Organism: Triturus cristatus; assembly: GCF_964204655.1. Classification (NCBI taxonomy): domain Eukaryota; kingdom Metazoa; phylum Chordata; class Amphibia; order Caudata; family Salamandridae; genus Triturus; species Triturus cristatus. The sequence continues at coordinate 301,191,112 of NC_140587.1, forward strand.
GGTGAAAATGTGCCCAAGGGGCCCAGGACCCCATCCCCGGGCCCCGAGGAGGAGGAGGCTCGCGTGGGGTGCAAGGAGCCCACCCTGGCCCCCACAGAAGATGGCGAGGGGGCCTGGGACCCCATCTCCGGGCCCCGAGGTGATGGCAGGCGTGGGGGAGTGAGTGCCATCGCACTCCCCCGAGGTCTGGCGGGGGCCAGCGAAGCCGGCGAAGTCCTGCGCGTCTGCCCACCGGAGCGGGCAGACCAGAACTCCCTGGCCGGCTCCCGCGGCAGCACGCGAGGGTGCTGGCTGGGTGGGGAGCCGGCAGGGGCAGCCGGGGGTTGGCTCCCTGGGCTGCCCTCCCAAGGGGACGGCATGCGGGGGACCCGGGTGGGACTGGGACCCCGACAGGACAAGAAGAGGTGCGAGGGGCCCGGGTGGGTTCGGGCCCTGAAAAACAAAGAGCGGCCGTGGGTGGGCTCCCCGCGCTGCATACACTCACCTGGGGGTCCGGGCCCCACCCCGAGCACTGGATGTGGCGCGAAGCGCCAGGCTGATGGGCAGCGCGGCTCTCCCCAGGGCAGCGGGGGAGCCGCTGCTCTAATATGCAGGAGCGCCCATGATGCCTTGCAGGCCTGGACTGGCCTGCAAGGAAAAGTCAGCGTTTTCTTTGCTTGTGGTGAGGAGAACGGGGTCACCACCACCTGTGTGCCAAGGTGCAGGGGGGGGCTGCTGGAGAAGCGCAGTCTCCCTCAGCACGAAAATGGAAGTCCCTCCCTAATGGGGACCTGAAAAGAATAACCCCTCAAGGGCTCAGCCAGCATTTTAACACCTCCTGGGCTGGAACCTTTGTTCTACAGGTGGGGGTGTATGTCACCAAGGCAGGGTTATCCATATTTAAGGCTGTTGAGATAATGGGGTGGGTCACCACTGGGATGGTGCCAGTGCGCCGGGCCCTCGCTCCAGGTTATGTTCAACTAACTGCATTGGGGGCAAGATGATGTGCATACATGGGAGTGGTGGTACTAGACCCCCCCCCCCTTGCGGGAGGGGTGGAGATGTTATGCAATGTCACAAAGTAATTCCACAGCTTATGTTTATTTGTGAAAATGAATGAAAATGAAAATGGATTTATACAGCGCGGTTGCTGCCCTGGGGCGTCCAAGCGCTAAATTGGTGCATAGTACTGAGTAGTGTGTGTGTGTTTAATAAATGTACTCTTACTTTTATCAAGCAAAGTACAGACTGGACAATCAATTACTGAGTGTTATTTCTGCGCACCTGCAAATGGCGATTACTAGCCCACACCACCTCCCTTGAGTAAGCCTCATACTGCTCCGCAAAGCTACCCTCAGAGAGTCAGGTGCTACAATTGGGTTTTTTTTTAAAGAGGGACGGTGCACCAAAGATTGAGAGTCTTTCCAAACGATCCAAATTTCGTCCTTTATTCTTTATTTAAATTTTAAAATTCAGACTCAGCCAACGCGTTTCGTTCCTTACGAACTTCGTCAGGGCCCAAACAATCGCATGTGAACAAGTTCCAAACAGTCAGTAAATAATCAACTCCAAAATGGTCCTGGTTTCGAATATCCTAAAAATGCGCGGCCTCTCAAATAATCAAATGGTGTAAGTATCCCTGAGTCCTATGTACGTCATCAAACAATCCAATTTTAATCAAGTCTCCAGGCCACCTCCACCAAAGACTGTATCAATATTGAAACAACAATGTTAAATGTTAAATGTTACTGGATTTCTAAAGCGCATGGCTGCCCGTGAGCGTCCCAGCGCTGAATGAGTACAATTGAAGTCGTGGAGGGGTTGTAGTTGTATATTTAATGCCAATAAGTTGGCTCCATTTTCTCGCAAAAGTCTCCTTCCTCTGGTTCCGCGACGAATCAGAGGAAGGAGACTTTTGCGAGAAAATGGAGCCAACATATTGGCATTAAATATATAACTACATTGTTGTTTCAATATTGATACAGTCTTTGGTGGAGGTGGCCTGCAATCTTGATTAAAATTGGATTGTTTGATGACGTACATAGGACTCAGGGGTACTTACACCATTTGATTATTTGAGAGGCCGCGCATTTTTCGGATATTCGAAACCAGGACCATTTTGGAGTTGATTATTTACTGACCGTTTGGAACTTGTTCACATGCGATTGTTTGGGCCCTGACGAAGTTCGTAAGAAACGAAACGCGTTGGCTGAGTCTGAATTTAAAAATTTAAATAAAGAATAAAGGACGAAATTTGGATCGTTTGGAAAGACTCTCAATCTTTGGTGCACCGTCCCTATTTCAAATTTTTTTTTGTATATCTGGTTTCCAGTAGAGCACAAGTACGGCCTGCTCTGGACATGGTTTGCACCTATTCAAAAAATTGAACGTTTACTTTGAAATTGATGTGCTTAACATTGGTCAGCCGTACTGCCTTTTGCTTATATGCTACAATTGGGTGTTTGGTTCCCAGTGAAGGACAAACGTAGTCATGTTATTGGTGCAGGCCTCACAGATGCTGCCTCGTTTTCCAACACCATGTGTCACCTTCATTTCCAATACTCAGAGGCACGTGCCATGGCTGCCCGCTTTCCACTTTGATTTCTGCAATGGCAATGGAGCCACTTGTGATCCGCCTCCGTACGGAGGGAGAGAGTTGGGGCATCCCAATCGCAGAAACGATCCATGCTGTATCATTATACGCAGATGATGTGCTTATCTACATCCGTGACATCACTTCGGATCTCACTCCAATTTTTAATAAACTACATGACTTTGAGGCGGTAACGGGCCTAGGGGTAAATTGGGCCAAGTCCACAATATATCAACTCTCAGACATCCTCCCCCCCCCAGAAAATACATTTGGGCTGCATAGACATATCATGGAGCGCCACAGCGGTATGATACCTAGGAATACGGCTGTACCACACGCCGCAAGACATGTATGAAGGAAACCACCGCAGGGCACTGGCCGGGATCCGATCCTCCGAAAACTTCTGGAAGGATCTTCCCCTGGCTCCCATTGGGAAAATCACAGTGGCCAAGATGTTATTGGTCCCGCGATTATTATATTAATTCACTAACCTCCCAGTGGTTTCCTCCCGTCCCTTCTTTCGTGACCTGGATCCCCTCCTCGGTACCCTTACCTGGGGATCAGGACGTAGTTGAATTGCTCTCGCTAAACTGCAGTTACCTATGGATCGGGGAGGTCTGGGTGGCCTCTCCTTCTAGGCATACTTCCTTGCGACCCAATTACAATGGGTGTCACGATGGACAGCGGGCCGCGCATTAGGGTAAACCCACACAAACACAGGACCTACTCCAATTCCTATCATACACCGCATGTTATTAATGGTAGCTGAACCAATAAGGGAGTGCCCACTGCAGGTGATGGTGGCACGCACATGTCTGAAACGGGTACACAAGATGAAACGGGAGGCCCCCCATGTACTCCCCCATCCAACCACTGGTAGGATTCTCCAAAGGCCGTGCTCACTACACAGAGCGAGCACTACGTGTGTGGACTAAGCACTCGGTCACGGCGACGGGCTCCCTCTATGTTAACGGGCAGCTGTAGACATTTGCGGAACTTGCTACGGACACCGAACTCCCAAGAGGACAGTTCCTCTGACACAGACAGCTACTAGGAGACTGCTGCCGAGTATGGCACACAATAGACACAGAGCCGCCCACGCACCCTGTTTTGCACACAATGCTACAGAGGGACCCCGGGCAACACTTGGTGACATGGCTATATAAGGCAGTGAGAGCACTGAACACAATCACCCTCACTCTACTTCGTGAGAAATGGGAAGCAGAAATCCAGAAACCACTCCACAACAAAGAATGGGAGAGGGCACTCGAGTTCCCCCCAAAACGTGTCCTGCAACTACCGCTTCAAAAATGTACAATTCCACATACTACACCGCGCCGACCGGACACCCGTAAAGCTCTAACACTACTACTCAAATACGTCCTTCACTTGCCCTAGATGCCCAGAACCCAATGGGTCCTTTCTCCATATGTTTTGGGACTGCTCAGTGCTCTAAACATATTGGTCCACAATACATGCCACTCTCATGGCAGTAACAGGGCTTACAGACCGATTCGAATGTCCCCGCTGCCACCAGGTAGACGCCGATTTCAAACATATGTTCTGGGCCTGCCCGTCCATACAATGTTTCTGGAGGGGAGTACACCAAGCCCTTCAAGCAACAACCGAACTCCCGTCCGCCACCACCTGGGAGGAATGCGCGTTGGGGATGACCCCGAGGAGAAAATCCGCGAAGGTACCCAGGAAGTTCATTTCCCTGGCCCTTCTCCTCGCGAAGAGGAACATCGCGATGCATTGGAGGGCCCCGGAGGGGCCATCCAGTCCGGCGTGGGTGGGCGCGGTGCTCAAGTGGGGTGCAGCAGAGGAGGAGCTGCTACGCGAGGAGGAGGCGAAAGGCGCCCGCAAACACCCGATATCTATGGAGTGGGCTCAGCTCCTCATCCTTTTTAAGCAAACAGGAGCGACGGGGGAAACCCCAGACCTGACACAATCCGCCCCCCGCGCCCCGGCGGCCCCCCCCCCCGACTGCCCCGAAGTGACAGGAGATACAGGCGACCCATAAGGCAGGCAACATGCCTAGACACGAGGGCAAGTATGAACCCGATCCCCCCGCCTCATGCCAAGTAGCGGGCCCACCGCCCCCCCCCCCAGGGATACCCGGAGCATACCACACACACCTACCACCAGTCCATACCTAATCTACCGCGAGATTCTCTCGTCTGCCGACCCCGCACTCTCTCCTCCCCCCATACTTCCCACACTACCTCCTTCCCTCCCCTACTCTACCCAGTTCCGAGGCCCCTCCCCTACTCAAGGGCCCCTTTTCAAGCCGCCCCGTAGGCAGCAAGAGCCCCAGTTAGCGGTTTACACACCGTTGTTTGTAGTTACATGACATGACAGGGAATCCAGGAAGGAAGGGACCGCAGCTCGGACCTCGACGGGGAGGTGCAGCCGACCCCCGACCGAGACCGAAAATGTAGGCACGACCAGGACGAAATACATGGGGGCCAGATAGAGCCGACCACTGGGAAGACGAGTCTCTCAAGACACCACAGGAGATCTTAGCCACTGACGGACTACAGCACACGCACACGCTAACTTCCTTACAGGTCCCTAATGTTATGATGTGCTGTGGTACAATAACTTACGCTTATACTGATGATTGTTACTTGTAATGCATTACATGAAAAACCCTAATAAAAACATGTTAAATACAAAAACAGGGCTTACAGACATTCATACATGGGAGGCCTGCGCGCTAGGCATTGCCAAGTGTTGAAAACACTAAAAAGTAGAGACACGCTTCGCATCCCTAACAATCCTATTAGCAAAAGAATTATAGCAATGCACTGTAGAGCACCAGGGGGGCCACTGCTAGCGGCCTGGAGAGGGGCGGCAGAGGAGGAGGTGCTAAGAGCAGAAGAAATTAAAGGTACTCGTAAGCGCCACATATCCATGAAATGGGCGCTATGCCTTCACTCCTTAAAGCAGGAAGCAACAGACGAGTCACCAGCGCAAGACACCCCAGACCCTACGAAATAGTCACGTCATGAGACAGCCTAACGTAACCCGCCCCCCACCTTAAAGTTGATATGCTGCAGGGTGCAGCCCCAAGCTGAGTACGTACAGTAATCAGCACACTCCGATTTGACATTCCCAACTCACATCAGGTTTCATATAGCTCAAAGACCAAAAAAGACAAATCAGCCCACCTGCCCCCATCATAATGCTATATCTCATATACAGGGAACCCCAGTTACAGTTGCCCTTGTTGAAGAGTTAGGTTCCTTATTAAAAACACAATAAGCAGTGTACCCCAATACCAGCAACGCAGATCAACACAGGACTACACTACATCAAGCAGAAAATGACTCGTGCTCTCATGTAGCGAGTTGGTACAAAAGGGGGTGGTGATGGACGGAGCATCGGAACCAATCAAACACTCACACCCAGTCAACAGATCCGGGTTTGATCCATCACCGTTCTTTAGCCCACTCTGCCACCCCAGTTCAGACATGGCCATATGCAAATCAGTCTGACCCTGTGCCTCATGGGAACAGTCCAGCCCGAACTGCCAAGCCATGCCTTCCCTGGACCGGAAACAAGCTTCCTAGGACCGGTTTCTGGCATTTCAGCCGTCTTCAGCCAGGCTTGCTTGAATCCAGTGGCAAAGTGAGCAAGGGACTCACGTCTGAGCATACCCTGCCAACTTATGGCGAACAAAGCGGTACAAAAGGGGGTGGTGATGGACGGAGCATCGGAACCAATCTAACACTCACACCCAGTCAACAGATCCGGGTTTGATCCATCACCGTTCTTTAGCCCACTCTGCCACCCCAGTTCAGACATGGCCATATGCAAATCAGTCTGACCCTGTGCCTCATGGGAACAGTCCAGCCCGAACTGCCAAGCCATGCCTTCCCTGGACCGGAAACAAGCTTCCTAGGACCGGTTTCTGGCATTTCAGCCGTCTTCAGCCAGGCTTGCTTGAATCCAGTGGCAAAGTGAGCAAGGGACTCACGTCTGAGCATACCCTGCCAACTTATGGCGAACAAAGCGGTACAAAAGGGGGTGGTGATGGACGGAGCATCGGAACCAATCAAACACTCACACCCAGTCAACAGATCCGGGTTTGATCCATCACCGTTCTTTAGCCCACTCTGCCACCCCAGTTCAGACATGGCCATATGCAAATCAGTCTGACCCTGTGCCTCATGGGAACAGTCCAGCCCGAACTGCCAAGCCATGCCTTCCCTGGACCGGAAACAAGCTTCCTAGGACCGGTTTCTGGCATTTCAGCCGTCTTCAGCCAGGCTTGCTTGAATCCAGTGGCAAAGTGAGCAAGGGACTCACGTCTGAGCATACCCTGCCAACTTATGGCGAACAAAGCGGTACAAAAGGGGGTGGTGATGGACGGAGCATCGGAACCAATCAAACACTCACACCCAGTCAACAGATCCGGGTTTGATCCATCACCGTTCTTTAGCCCACTCTGCCACCCCAGTTCAGACATGGCCATATGCAAATCAGTCTGACCCTGTGCCTCATGGGAACAGTCCAGCCCGAACTGCCAAGCCATGCCTTCCCTGGACCGGAAACAAGCTTCCTAGGACCGGTTTCTGGCATTTCAGCCGTCTTCAGCCAGGCTTGCTTGAATCCAGTGGCAAAGTGAGCAAGGGACTCACGTCTGAGCATACCCTGCCAACTTATGGCGAACAAAGCGGTACAAAAGGGGGTGGTGATGGACGGAGCATCGGAACCAATCAAACACTCACACCCAGTCAACAGATCCGGGTTTGATCCATCACCGTTCTTTAGCCCACTCTGCCACCCCAGTTCAGACATGGCCATATGCAAATCAGTCTGACCCTGTGCCTCATGGGAACAGTCCAGCCCGAACTGCCAAGCCATGCCTTCCCTGGACCGGAAACAAGCTTCCTAGGACCGGTTTCTGGCATTTCAGCCGTCTTCAGCCAGGCTTGCTTGAATCCAGTGGCAAAGTGAGCAAGGGACTCACGTCTGAGCATACCCTGCCAACTTATGGCGAACAAAGCGGTACAAAAGGGGGTGGTGATGGACGGAGCATCGGAACCAATCAAACACTCACACCCAGTCAACAGATCCGGGTTTGATCCATCACCGTTCTTTAGCCCACTCTGCCACCCCAGTTCAGACATGGCCATATGCAAATCAGTCTGACCCTGTGCCTCATGGGAACAGTCCAGCCCGAACTGCCAAGCCATGCCTTCCCTGGACCGGAAACAAGCTTCCTAGGACCGGTTTCTGGCATTTCAGCCGTCTTCAGCCAGGCTTGCTTGAATCCAGTGGCAAAGTGAGCAAGGGACTCACGTCTGAGCATACCCTGCCAACTTATGGCGAACAAAGCGGTACAAAAGGGGGGTGGTGATGGACGGAGCATCGGAACCAATCAAACACTCACACCCAGTCAACAGATCCGGGTTTGATCCATCACCGTTCTTTAGCCCACTCTGCCACCCCAGTTCAGACATGGCCATATGCAAATCAGTCTGACCCTGTGCCTCATGGGAACAGTCCAGCCCGAACTGCCAAGCCATGCCTTCCCTGGACCGGAAACAAGCTTCCTAGGACCGGTTTCTGGCATTTCAGCCGTCTTCAGCCAGGCTTGCTTGAATCCAGTGGCAAAGTGAGCAAGGGACTCACGTCTGAGCATACCCTGCCAACTTATGGCGAACAAAGCGGTACAAAAGGGGGTGGTGATGGACGGAGCATCGGAACCAATCAAACACTCACACCCAGTCAACAGATCCGGGTTTGATCCATCACCGTTCTTTAGCCCACTCTGCCACCCCAGTTCAGACATGGCCATATGCAAATCAGTCTGACCCTGTGCCTCATGGGAACAGTCCAGCCCGAACTGCCAAGCCATGCCTTCCCTGGACCGGAAACAAGCTTCCTAGGACCGGTTTCTGGCATTTCAGCCGTCTTCAGCCAGGCTTGCTTGAATCCAGTGGCAAAGTGAGCAAGGGACTCACGTCTGAGCATACCCTGCCAACTTATGGCGAACAAAGCGGTACAAAAGGGGGTGGTGATGGACGGAGCATCGGAACCAATCAAACACTCACACCCAGTCAACAGATCCGGGTTTGATCCATCACCGTTCTTTAGCCCACTCTGCCACCCCAGTTCAGACATGGCCATATGCAAATCAGTCTGACCCTGTGCCTCATGGGAACAGTCCAGCCCGAACTGCCAAGCCATGCCTTCCCTGGACCGGAAACAAGCTTCCTAGGACCGGTTTCTGGCATTTCAGCCGTCTTCAGCCAGGCTTGCTTGAATCCAGTGGCAAAGTGAGCAAGGGACTCACGTCTGAGCATACCCTGCCAACTTATGGCGAACAAAGCGGTACAAAAGGGGGTGGTGATGGACGGAGCATCGGAACCAATCAAACACTCACACCCAGTCAACAGATCCGGGTTTGATCCATCACCGTTCTTTAGCCCACTCTGCCACCCCAGTTCAGACATGGCCATATGCAAATCAGTCTGACCCTGTGCCTCATGGGAACAGTCCAGCCCGAACTGCCAAGCCATGCCTTCCCTGGACCGGAAACAAGCTTCCTAGGACCGGTTTCTGGCATTTCAGCCGTCTTCAGCCAGGCTTGCTTGAATCCAGTGGCAAAGTGAGCAAGGGACTCACGTCTGAGCATACCCTGCCAACTTATGGCGAACAAAGCGGTACAAAAGGGGGTGGTGATGGACGGAGCATCGGAACCAATCAAACACTCACACCCAGTCAACAGATCCGGGTTTGATCCATCACCGTTCTTTAGCCCACTCTGCCACCCCAGTTCAGACATGGCCATATGCAAATCAGTCTGACCCTGTGCCTCATGGGAACAGTCCAGCCCGAACTGCCAAGCCATGCCTTCCCTGGACCGGAAACAAGCTTCCTAGGACCGGTTTCTGGCATTTCAGCCGTCTTCAGCCAGGCTTGCTTGAATCCAGTGGCAAAGTGAGCAAGGGACTCACGTCTGAGCATACCCTGCCAACTTATGGCGAACAAAGCGGTACAAAAGGGGGTGGTGATGGACGGAGCATCGGAACCAATCAAACACTCACACCCAGTCAACAGGTCCGGGTTTGATCCATCACCGTTCTTTAGCCCACTCTGCCACCCCAGTTCAGACATGGCCATATGCAAATCAGTCTGACCCTGTGCCTCATGGGAACAGTCCAGCCCGAACTGCCAAGCCATGCCTTCCCTGGACCGGAAACAAGCTTCCTAGGACCGGTTTCTGGCATTTCAGCCGTCTTCAGCCAGGCTTGCTTGAATCCAGTGGCAAAGTGAGCAAGGGACTCACGTCTGAGCATACCCTGCCAACTTATGGCGAACAAAGCGGTACAAAAGGGGGTGGTGATGGACGGAGCATCGGAACCAATCAAACACTCACACCCAGTCAACAGATCCGGGTTTGATCCATCACCGTTCTTTAGCCCACTCTGCCACCCCAGTTCAGACATGGCCATATGCAAATCAGTCTGACCCTGTGCCTCATGGGAAGTTAGCACGTGCCCCCTAAACAGCTAGGATAACTAGTTGAATATGATCTTTGCCGTTACTGACGGCTGGCACAACTGTATACCAGATGGCACGATGTTAATATGTACTGTGTTTACATTATGGTCATAAACAATATATGTGTACTGCGAAATAACGAAATGCCAATAAAAATGATTTTACAAGAAAGAAAAAAAAGAGATGTTTGCGCCCTCAATCTCTCTGGTAGTTTTTTTCTCCTTTTCCAGAAGAACTAAGTCTAACTCCAGATAAGCTTCTTATTCTGCTTTTCCCAATAATGCACGATTATGTGTTGTGCATTTCTACAAAGCTTATAAGGCTGCCACCAGCAAATTCCTTGAAGACCCGGGAGGGCAGGTACACACTGCATTGCAAAAACCCTTCAAACCTGTGGCATCCGCTACTCTAGCCTGTTGAATGCGTTGGTTTTTATCAGAGGCTGGTATGGTCACATTAATTTTTGGGGGCGCATTCAGCCAGGGGGGCAATGGCTTCAAAATCTTTTGCCTTGGGTTCCAATCTAGATGATGTCCTAGAAGCAGCGGACTTATAAACCGATTGCAGATGTAGTATCAGTGATGGTAGCACAGCTTTAAAGGAGCATAATCGGAGCCTCCAGTCCTAACATAGAATTAAAAAAAAAATCTAGCTTACACAATAAAGCGCTTCGACGCCTCGTCAGGGGTAGTAAGCGCTATATAAATGCAATTACAATACAATAAGAATTTTCAACACCTTTTTGCCCCTGACAGAACTTTGAGAACTCGCACTGCCATTAGTGACAACTCAATTGTGACCCATTGTAAACACATGGATGCGACTCAATTGCAAGTATGTACTGTACTAGAGTAATATGCAGCCTGAAAGAAAGTAACACAACATCCTGGAAAAAACAAACACTCAAAATGAAGGCAAGATTAAGTAAACCATGTTAAATATAAGCAGAAACTACATGGATTAATTTAACGTTTTTTTACACTCATTGTTCAGAAATTGGTCAGTGTTGTTCCTTGAAAAGTTAAGAACATGAATACAGTAAAGTCAGCAGCCCTTCAAGACTAGAAATTAATGCACTGTAATGCCCTAGGTATTGAAGACATTAAAAAAAAGCTTCATTTTCGAGCACTAGAGACGTATATGGTTTCAGGTAATGGAAATGACTCCCCGCCTCTCAGCTGGCGCCTACTTTTGATAAATTCCGCAAAGACTTGGTACAATGTCAGTTCAGGCCCCTCGTTTGTGTCTTCTACTTTCATTTTATAGTAGTCCTTCCTCTGTTTCCTTAGCGTTAGTTCTTTGATCTATCTAGTCCGTCGTCTACACACCTCAATGAAGTAAAGTGGTACGGCAGGCCAATAACGTTACGTGACAGCACGCGAATACCTTACCAGTAGCAGCTGGTGTAGGTGCAGGCGTTCTTAGGGGCGATGGTGATGGGGCCACTGGTCGCAGGTATGGGGAATGAGGGCAGCGAGGCGCTCATGGTCAGCAGAGCCTGCGGTACACATGCCCGATCCCGAGCAGGAAGCTTTGGTTGTCGCGAACATACGCTGCCACAAGAGGGAGCCAAATGCTCGTGCAATAGTTCCTGCCAAAGATTTCTCGTGGTCAGCCTGCTACACAAGTCCTTTCACTATTTTTATGGAACGCGTGAAATCTGCTTCGGAGCGTGCTAGGATTACCAGGCTGCTGTTCCTTCACGCCAGAATATTTTTTTCTATTTTAAAATCGTCAGTAGTAGGTGATGTATGGCAAGTACTCAAGATGGCTTTATAGGCATAGTGAGAAGAGAGCGGTTGGATTCCTAGCAGCCCAAACTCAATTGATAAAAATTGGGCGCCATTTTGAACTGAAATGCTTCCTCTTTGGGATCCAATAGGGTTTACTTGTTAATCCGCGTGCAAATCAACCGACCCGGCCCAAGCTGGAGATTCCCGAATTCTAAAGCAACAATTGCTTTATTTTGCATAGCTACCAAGGTTTCAGAATGCTATGTGAGACATTTTCATAATTTCAGTGTAATTATGAGTGACATTCAATGACTATGAGTGACACTTTCTCTGGAGCAAAATCAAGCAATGAAGATGGGGGAAACATAAATATCAGAAATTACACCCATTTGAGCAACAAGAAATTCTTAAATTCTTAAAACTACTGCAACCACCAGAAATGGAGGAGCATCGTGGGACCCCGGAGACCTAGCTACCGCTTACACTACAGCATAGCTGCCAAGGTTTCAGACTACTTATGTGTGACATTTTCATAATTTCAGTGTAATTATGAGTGACTGTAACGTTGCTACGTCGTGCACAAATGACCCTGGCACTGTCGTTCGTTTTGAAAGGTAATTCTTTATTACTATGTTCAGACCGAGTGCCGGGAACACTCCCGCTCGCCTGCTCTATTCGCGCCGAGTGCCGCGAAGCCAAGCCTCTACCCAGCATGCACTGGGGCGCTCGAAACGCTAGAGCGTATCTCTACATATCTCCCCCCTTTAAGCCTTTACCCAAAACCAATTGTGGTCCCCCATATTACAGTCTTACTTGGTGTGCGTGTCATAGTCCTCAAACCTTCTTGGCATCTTGATCTCTCTGCCCGATCTCGTACAGTTCTGTCTTTTCTCTGGAACCACCTTTTCTCCTCTAGTTGGGGATTCTCCTCCGGCTGCAACCTCTCCTTGTTCTCCTTTTTCTTTTACCTGAATCCCTGCTTCTATGAAGCGATCTTGCCTGTTCATTACTCCTTCTCTACTTCCTCCTAAAGTCTTCCGGCTCTGAATCTCCCCTCCTTTCCCATGAGATGTTGGGGTTGACTCCTCCGCCGCTTGACTTTCTTCTCCTTCCGGTTCATCCTCCATTGTCTGGCTCGGTGTTCTCCTGTCCTCCGGGTCTTCCCACTTCAAAATCCTATTGCATTTTGCCATTCTGTCCTGCGACCATACCTTCCCGTCGCTCAATAAGGCTGACCTGGTATATGTTTCTATCACCTGCAGCAGCGGGCTGAATTTACTTTCTCCCTTTCTTTTTAGCGTGGCATGCTTTACTCTTACCCACTCTCCCTTCTCCAGGGTCACTTCTTTGGTATTTCGGCGTTTGTTATAGTACTCTGTGTATAATGCTTGTGCTTTAGCCAGGTTGCGCCTCACCACCGCAGGTGACCATTTGCTTTGTACCATAAGGTGCTTCCACGCTACATTGTCCTTCGTAAAAGGATCTCGCCCCCTTAGAATCTTGAACGGACTGTACCCGGTGTTGGTCGGAGTGATGCGGTACGCCCAGAGCATGCGTTGGAGTTCCTTCTCCCACTGTTGCCCCGCACTGATAGCCGCTTGTATGGATCCCATTATCACTCGATTAAACCTTTCGCCAAGTCCGTTCCCCGCCGGGTGGTAGATTGGGGTGTGTTTAACTTCAATTCCGTTCCTGGTCATGAAGGCATTCCATCGTTCTGACACAAATTGTGGGCCGTTGTCACACGTTATCACCTTTTGGTATTCCTTCTCTCAGGAATGTGGCAGTGAGGAATGCTAACACCGTCTCGGTGTCGGCACTTTCGCATACATCCACCTCTGGCCATTTTGAGTATCTGTCCACTGCCACTATGAGGTACTTTGGTACTCCTTCCGCGTTCAGGACTGGACCCAGGATGTCCACTGACAGCGTTTCCCAGGGGCTTGACATCCCTGGGAATTTCCCCAGTGGTGGACGTAGTAAGGTTTGCGTCTTATCGGCCCTGTTACATTGTTCACACGTCCTGACGTGTCTTTCTACCTGAGCATCCATGGCTGGCCACCAGTATGCCTGCTTCGCTCTCGCTTTAGTTTTCATGATCCCCAAGTGTCCCTCGTGTAGGATGGTTAAAAGATGGCTCACGAGTGAGGTCGGAGGGACTACCTTGTCTCCTCTCAGTAGAAACACTGGATTGTCTCCAATGGACAGTTCTTCCCGGATCTCCCAGTACTTCCTCAGCTCGCTGTCTAGATGCCTTTTGTCGGGCCACCCTTGTGTCACATAGCTTTTCACTGTGTTTATTGATTCGTCCGCTTTGTACGCTTCTTCCCATTCCTGTGCGCTGACAGCTCCTTCGTGGTCCTGCGTGACTGCTACCATGTACTCTTCCCATTCCGAAGGTTCCCGCTCTCCTGCGGGCTCCGTGGCGGCTGCCCTGCTCAAGAAGTCTGCCACCTTGTTTTTGGAACCAGGGATGTACTCCACATCATATACGTAGTTCAAAAGCCTCAGGCTCATCTTTGCAATGCGAGGTGTCGCATGCGCATGTCCGCTCGAGGTCAATACTTTCACTAGTGGCTTGTGGTCGGTCCTGAGTAGAAACTTCGCGCCCCAGAAGTACTGTCTGAACCGTTCCATGGCCCACACCGTCGCCAGCATCTCCTTCTCTATGAAACTAAATTTTTCTTTGTTCGCCGCTAGGGCTCTTGAAGCGAAGCTGACGGTAGTGACGTCTCCACCCCGGGCTCTCTGCATCAGGACTGCCCCCAGGCCCTTGTCACTGGCGTCGGTGGTTAGGATGGACAATGCTGCTTGATCGAACCCTTCCAGGGGGATAGCTGTGCAGATGTCTTGTTTTATGCTCTTGAATTCATCTTGCTCCTCCTGCGTCCACCTGAACACGTTCTTTTCTTTCAAGAGTTGCCTTATGTGGTGCGTTTTGGTCGCGAAATGCGAGACAAACTTGCTGTAGAACTCAGCCATGCCTAAGAAGGAGCGGACATCTTCCTTCCTTGTCGGTGTGGGGGCATCCTTTATGGCCGCCATGTTTGCTCTTTTCGGTTCTATATCTCTTCCGCTGATCTCGTGGCCCAGGTAGGTCACCGAGTCGACTCCAAATCTGCACTTCTGCCATTCCGCCGTGAGTCCGTTTTGAGCTAAGATCGCTAGCACTGTGTGTAGTTTCTTGTCATGGTGTTCCTGGGATTTCCCCATGACTAGGATGTCGTCCTGGAAGTACTGGACACCTTCCACCCTTTGGAACAACCTATGCATCAGTTTTTGGAATACCGCCGCCGCCGACGCTAGACCGAAGGGCATCCTGAGGAACTTGTAACACCCGAATGGCGTAATGAACGATGTCAGATGGTTGCAGGTGGCATGCAATGCAATTTGGTGATACGCGGAGGTGTGGTCTATGGTGGAGAACCATTCGACATCCTTGGTCATTGCTAACATCTCGTTTATCCTGGGCAACGGGAATTTGTCTACTAGAATGTTCTTATTGAACTCCCTCAGGTCCACACATAGACGCACCTTCCCATTCGGTTTCTGGGCTACCACCAGTGGCGCCAGCCACTCTGCGCTCTCAATCGCTTCTATGACTCCGTTCGCTTCTAACCATCTCAATTCTTCCTGGATTGCCTCCCTGCTTCTGAAGGGAATATTTCGGGCTTTGTGGCTCACTGGTTTCGCTCCTGCCTTGAGTCGTATTTTGTGTGTGAATTTTGTCATCTTCCCTATGGTTCCCTTAAACACCTCGGGATATTCTTCCATCCACTTGCCCTCTTCTTTCTTTTGGTTTGTTTCTATCAGTAGTACTTGTTTGGAGCCTCCTGGATTGAGTTGTATTCCCAAGTTCCCTTGGCCATCCACCCCAGTACAGAGGGTCCTTTCTCTGCCACGTA
Organism: Triturus cristatus; assembly: GCF_964204655.1. NCBI lineage: Eukaryota > Metazoa > Chordata > Amphibia > Caudata > Salamandridae > Triturus > Triturus cristatus. The sequence continues at coordinate 301,206,840 of NC_140587.1, forward strand.
CAGCTTCCCTTCTGCTCTGCGTCCTTTGAACTCGAACATCAACTTCCGATGTCCTACCATGGGTATGGGTTCTCCGGTGAACATGACCGGATGGATGTCGGTGGGTAGTAGTTTATCCCCAACCTTGGAAACGAATTCGTTTTCCCATATGGCTCTTTGAATGATCGTGTATGGGGAGCCCGAGTCTGCCACTATGTGCGCTTGTACCCCTCCAATCTTCATCTGTAACTCTGGTTTCTTGGTTTGTGTGCAATTCACTCCCAAGATTTGATTGTCAATGCATAAGACCTTGTCCTCTTCGTCTTCTTCTTCTTGGGGTTCCTCTTCCCCCTCAGGGTTCTTGTGCCACGAATTTCACGTCTGCCCTGTTGTGCTTGCGCCTGCATACTTTTTCGTAGTGCCCCATTATGTTGCAGTATGTGCACTTGGCGCGAAACGCGGGACACACTTTGTCGTTGCCTTGATGTGTTTGGCTGCCGCACCGGTAGCACATAATTTTCCGTTTTCCCTGTGGCTTCTGGTTCTTCATGGTCTTCTGAGGGAACTTCTTCTGATACCTCGTACTGCTTGGTGTCTGCTGTTTCGGAGCGTCTGGTCTGCCTCTGTCTGTTACCCTGCAGACTGGCGTGCGTTCGCTGCCCTCTCTTCTGGCCGCTTCTGCGCACCATTTAGATAGTTCTGCCTTCTTCACTAACGCCACCACTTCCTTTAGCGGAGCGTCCCCATTGACCCATAGTTTCTCCTGTATGGCTGCGTTGGTTGTGTGCATGATGATCTGGTCCCTGATGAGTTCGTCGTGAAGTGCGCCAAATTTACAGGTTACTGCCATCTTCTTTAACGCCACAACATACTCATCTACGGACTCTCCCTTGTTCTGTTTTCTCTGGAAGAAATTGCACCTGTCAATGGCCATGCACACCACTGGCCTGTAGTGAGCGTCTAGATCTTCCAGCGCGTGTTGGAACACTTCCGTGTCCGTCGCAGGTCTGGTCTCCTTTACCAAGCTGTCGTATACCCTGATGCCCTCTGGGCCTAGGTTGTGCAGTAGTATTTTCTTTTTCCTCGCACTTGAGAACTCCCCTTCACCTTCTTCTTCTAGGGCTTCAATATAGTTCAGGAAAAACCGTTTCCAGTCTTCCCAGGGCATTGCCGGGTGTCCTCTTTTGGGTAGGAAGGGCACTAAGTTGGTGAGGGACGTCGTTTGCGCGCACATCCTGCCCCTCTCGTCTTGTGCTGCGCTCCTCCTGTCTTCTGTCTCTGGTGGACTCCCTGGAGCCTGTCTTTCTCCTGAGCTGCCTGCTTGCGTGGGCGAAAGGCTGCCTGGCCCCCTCTTCGATGGCCCTGGGGTCGCTAGGTCTGTCGTTCTCTTCTCTATTGGGGCCTGGGTCGCTTCTGGCGGCACTCTGTGCTGTGTTGTTGCCGCCTAGTACTTTCTCCTGCTTCCCGTGTCTTTTGGCGCATTTCGGTGCTGGTTGCCTCTGCGACGCCCGGTGATGATTCTCCCAGGTGTAGCCCCTGCGTGGGTGTGCCCTGTGCCTTTGGTGTGTTGCCTCTGCTACCCGGCCAGGTCTCCTGTACTTCTGAGGTCTCTTCCTGTGGATCTCGCCTCTTCCGCGTTTTTGTTCGCCTGCTCGTCGCTCCTTCTGCAAGCTGCGACCTCGGGATGCCTGTGGCGCTCTGGACTGTTATCCCCACTTCCCGGAGATGATGGTGTACCTCTGCCACGCTCGGTTTCTCTTCACGAGGTGCCTGGGCTTTGCACTGGTCTCCTCTCAGCCTCGTCGCCATTGTAACGTTGCTACGTCGTGCACAAATGACCCTGGCACTGTCGTTCGTTTTGAAAGGTAATTCTTTATTACTATGTTCAGACCGAGCGCCGGGAACACTCCCGCTCGCCTGCTCTATTCGCGCCGAGTGCCGCAAAGCCACGCCTCTACCCAGCATGCACTGGGGCGCTCAAAACGCTAGAGCGGATCTCTACAGTGACATTCAGCGAATATGAGTGACACTTTCTCTTGAGCAAAATCAAGGAATGAAGAAGAGGGAAATGTTTAAATAACTGAAACTACACCCATTTGAGCAGCAAGAAACTCTAAGAAGATCTTAAAAAGACTTGCAAAGCACCTAATCGTACTGCAGACAGCAACTCACTGCGATGCAGAGCTTTCAGCTGTACTAACTGTACTTATGTGGCTGAACTCCATTTTGTGCAGACTGAAAGTGCGATTGCTGCAAAGTAGAACCCTCAGTCATAGCTGCCAAGTTTTCTGCTGCCTCATAAGCAACATTTAAATGTTTTCAGTGTCATCATGAGTGACATTCCAATGCCATATGTCACACTATGAGCGAGACTTCATTGCAAGAACAAATGCATTATTTCAACCGCCATGAGATAAAGTACAGAAATGAGACTTTTGTGCAATGTAATGGTCTAGAAATGCCCATAACAGAGATCAACATCTTTCAATTGCTCATTTAAGGGCAATATCTTAAATCCTTCTTCCAATAAGATAAGCCTGAATTTTTAAAAGAGTGGTTCTGAAGCAAAAACAGAATGGTGTTGTTGAGACCGCTGAGTTTGTGGCCCCTGCCCTTTGAAAATGTTTAAATAATTTATGCAGGATGGTGACAAAACGAGAGGGGTGCAATGTACAGCAGGCAAGAGAAAAACAGTGCTGTTCTATTACAGGCCAGCACAATCACTAAATATGTGCTAATCTGCCCATTAGTTCTGTCCTAGCATTGCTAGGTGATGGTCCAAACTTAGGTAACAGGGTAAAGGAGCAGTGCTTTACAGAGTGCAACTTCAGATAATGGAAATATATGCCACCTTCAGAGATCAGCAAACTTGATAACTGGAACCAGATGGATGCACTGAAGCTGGTCTAGTTCTCCCCACTCTTTCTGTCCAATTTCCCTCATCCAATTCTCTCACTTGTGCTCTCTTCCCTTGCTCTTTCATCTACTCTTCCTTTCTCAAACTTCTCACTGTTTGCTTTTCCTCCTCTTGCTTTCTCTCCTTTGCATTCTCCTTCCTTGCGCTTCCATCCATTCTTCTTCTTTCTCACACTGTTCTCTCTGCCCGCTTTTTCTCCTCAACTTTTATTCTTTCCCTGTATTCTCTGTTCATCTGTCACCCCTCCATCCACTTTTCCTGTTTCTTCTATATGGCTCTTTTACACTCGATTTCCTCATTTTATGGGTTTCACTTCTTTCTTTTGTCCCACACTTTCTTTCTTTCACTCCTCCATCCCCACTCTCCTATCTCAGACTCCTTTTCTTTCTCTCATGCTTTCTTTCCTAGTTCTGTCCTCTCCCTTGAATCCTCCTACATCTTTTCTTTCTCACTTTTTTAGTCTACTTTTGCAGCAGTGATGGCATTGCTCACTATAATCTGTGGTGGGCCAGTACGATGGTTCATGCACCACAGCAACAAACTGAAGAGGCACTAATAAACAAAAAACATCACTGCAAGAACCACTAACCTTTGATTCAAAAAGATCTTATTTCAATTAAAAAAAATAATCTAACCTATACTGAGAGGACTTTATGGTCTCTCCATAGCACTCAAGTGAAACTGAAATGCCTTTCTGTATTTGAAGTTGAAGGCATTGAGTACATTTAGTAATTTCTATAAGACACAAAAAATGCATTTCATTTGTTAGTATCTCAGTGTTAATTGATCCAGTTTTCAAGTGTATTGCTACTTACATTACATAAGCTGCAATTACCCACAGTAAAAACGTCTGCATTTTTCATAGTAATTTTTTTTTTTTGTAATGTTTCCTCGCCAGTGCTTTGATAGCCATAGTTCATTTAGGGCCCCTGTTCTCTTCTAAATTCCTCGTCATTGTGGGTTAAAATCAAATATCCCTGAGCTCACAGAGCGAGGCCTAAAACCTACAGAGCTCCTAAACTAGACGTGCTGTGAACATCGAACTCCCAGATTTTTTAATTGCTGGACTGTAACCAGCATTTTGTGTCCCCGAAGTAGTAAGGAAGCTGAGCACTGCATGCCGTAAAAACAGCTGCTGGCAACAGGGAAGGTGCCACCCCAGGGGATTTTAATGTACTTTAGTAAGGGGAACTACAGAGGCCCCATGACAGAGAGCAGCCGTGGTCCTGCTCTTAATAAATGTCAGTGAGCTCAGCTGAGCCCAATTTGCCAAGCGACACCAGCGTGTTGTAAATCGACCTCATAATGTCAGAAATCAACACGAATTGTCAGACCTGAGTTGCGGATGGGGCGAGAGTGATCTCTTCTTTCAGCACGGCATTGTGGAGGCACTCAGAATTCTAGCGATCTTCTCTCTGCACAGATTAATGTCTGACCGCTTCTGCTCAGTGCTCTCCCTGTGGTCCAGCAGCATGATGGGGCAGCAAACTACTGCGGCACACAGCCTGGTAAGTTGTGCGCCCAAAAAACATTACTGCCTGCGTTTAATTGCCGCCATACTACTAGTCTCTCCCTCAGTAAACGGGCACGTTGCGCCACCCCGGCATTAGACTCAATGAGACTCAGCAGCAGGCCCACTGCTCCACACTGGGTTTCACATGGGCTGCTGTCGCGGCAGGGGTCATGGCAGCCCCGCTTCCTGAATCCGACCTCACTTCCTTCCAGGACCAGCCAGGATGTGAGGTCAGGTCACATCGCCCCGCTGCTGAAGGCAGCAGGCCCCGCCAGGGTGTCTCGGTATCGGGCAAAGGATTGCCTCAGCCGGGATACATTGTAGTAGGCAGCAGTGCACAAGTCAGGATCATTAACTGTTTACTGTCTGAGCCTGTGCTGATGGCAGTGCCCGGGCCGGCAAGTCTGCCGGGAGCAGTAGAGCTGGTGCACAGGTGTCACAGGCGCGCCGGTGCGCGCGCTAGCAGCCTGGCGTAGCCAGTTTCAGCGCTGCTACAGCAGAGTGAGACAAAGGCATTAAAATGCATGACAATGCATTTCAGTGCAGTGATGCGGAACACCACACTGAAATGCGTTAGTCACATCTGATGCGTGATACTTGGCAGGCCTGCTACAGGAGGCTCGGGTTTGCAAGTCACAGTGTACAAAGGAAGTCCGTATGGCTAGGGGTTTATATAGGAGAGCAGGGTGCACAGAGAAGGAACAGAGGTTACATCCTGACATTTAAAAAGGTTATACAGGCTGTCAATAGACTAAGTATTGAAAGTTAAGGTGTTTACATGTGACTCACGGCCCTCCTATGGGTTCTGTAGGAAGTATCTGGGAGGCCGGGGCCTGATTGGTGTACAAAAGATGTCCACAGACTCCCACAGCCAGTGCAAGTGCACACAGAATGGATAGGGGTTACAGAGGGACATGGGTAAGGTGTATACTGCAGGTCAATGGGGCTGCCTATTGTTCACCCTCTGGACTGCTTTCTGCTATCTGGGATTCCCTGCCTGCGCTCCTCTCCCTCCCAGGAATTCTCCTTACCAGTAGGGGCTAGGCTACCTTGAGGCCTTGATCCTCTGTGCACATCCCACGCCTCCTGCCGTATCCCTCGGTTCTGCTCACTGCTGATCGCACTGAACTTACTTCGAGCCTCTGATAGTGTCTTCCTGTGCACAGGAAAGTGTTATGATTCCCAGGGAGGGCCTTTCTGGGGCTTGTAGTTCTTCCAGTTTTATTTTCATCCGATCCTTCCTGCAAGCCAAAGGAATCTAGGAATGCTTGGACTTCCCAGCAAGCAACAAGGTGAACCCAGACGTCCCAGCAACCAACAAGGTGAACCCAGAAAAGATGCACACCAAAACATGTATATAAAAGGCAGGTAGGAATGACAAGCCGGTCAAAATCTATTGAGTGTTCATTTTTTCAATAAGCTGCACTATGTGCTCGTTCATGAGCAGCGCTATAATTGATAGGTGGAGAGGTCTGCTGTGCTGCTGTCTACTGCAGCATTAAGCACTAGCAACTGAGTTTTGTCAACTCTCTTCCCACAAATTATGTGCCACCCAAATACATCCATAACGCATCCTAACCTGGAGGTGTGTAGGGGAGGGAGGATGGAGCAGGGCGAAGGTCTCATCTGTTGTAGTAGATTGAGATCGCGTGCACGCTGCTGTCCAGATCGTGAATGAAAGGCACATTTTTAAAATGTATATGATGCATGCTGGGCAATTAATTGTGTGGAAAATCAGTGGCATTAGTAGAAGACGGGTCAATGAGTGTGTTTAGGCCAGCTGCAGTGCAGTCTAACGTTACTTCATCCGATCAGTTCTCAGCAGCCAGAGTAAGACAGGTATTGTGGTGTCTCTAGTGAAGTCTGTGGCTGCGACTCGAGTGCAGGTGTGTCATGCCTGCATGGAAGGATGAAAGCAAGACAAGCTGAAGCATGACATTTGAAGCATTAATACCAGCAATTTTAACTGAATGCTTTTAATTTATGCCCCTGACTCCAGAGGGCTACTGGCACATACTTGCTTACTTGAATGAAGATTCATTTGCAGAGACGGCCACCGGCAGCCAGCGAGAGCTGCATTTCAGGACAGTGCTGGCCGCGGGATTTACTGCAGCGCCGCAAGCTCATCATGACAGCCTGGCCTGGCCGCTGCAACACTGGTCGCTCCTCTCAGCAAACTTGCACCGTGTCAGGTGCCACTGCTGCAGTGCACATTGGGCTCTACATGCACTGCGGTCCCGTGGGGTTCGGTCCGGCGGTCATGGGTTCATGGCTGATTTTAATTTCCCACCATACGGCGGTGCCATCAGCGCTGCTATAATTTGCCATAGCCTAGGCCAGCCTCCAACGGGCTTAACAGCAGCCCGAGCCAGCAGCAGGACGTAACGTCACGGGGGCCGGCGCCTATGATGTCGGTCAAAATGTAATGCCACACCTGGGGGTAATCATAAAATCTCTATTGATACATTGTAGCAGTAGCAGCTTGTAGCTCAGCCATCCCCCAAGAAGCCCAGTGCCGCGAGCAGCGCGCACACCACGGTGCGCTGCCAGCCACTCCAGCTTAGTTTAGTAAGTATAGCAGCCCTAATGGCATGACAGCCCAGGTGCTATCAGCCTTATAGGTGTGATAATGCATTTGAGTGTGGTGATGCGGACCACCACACTGAAATGCGTTAGTCTAACGCCTGATGCGTGATACTTGTCCGGGCTGTTTTAGCTGTCTCCTGCCTTGCCTTTACGTCAGTGGAAATCAATGAGGAAAATTCATTCCCCTGATTAGTTTTTCAAAACCTCTCCCTTTCCTGTTAAAAATGTTGGCATGCATGAATCCTAATATGTTAGTCGTTTGAAGTTACAGGTGATACTGTCCTCAGAATTTAGGAAATATCAGGTTATCTACAACAGCTACTTAAGTTTATTTGCTTTATGTTATGTTTTTTGGCTTAACGCTACAATTACCCATTAACACATTCACCCTCGGTTGTGGTTCCTCCAGCAGTGGTTCTTCAGGTAGTAGGCCATGGTGGTCACCCTTACAGAAAGAGTGACCAACTTCCCAGAATTCTGTGGAACTGTCGCATTTATGTGTCCTGTCCCTTACGCTACATTTCCCAGGTCAATGCATGATTAGCTGCTACAGCACAGGCTTTTTTTCTTTGAATTCTGGGATTTGTATTCAAGTATAATCCATTTTATTTTTAAAAATATATTATTGAATCCAGAATTCAAAGTGAAAAAAACATGGACTGGAGTAGCTCATCCAGGCCCGGCTCCAGGATTTGGGATCTGGGAGGGCTATTGAAGAAGCATGGGTAGGCCATTAAAATGAGTGGGGTTCTCTTGAGTTTCCCAGGTGTCTGAGAGCTGTGTACAGGCATGCTGGATGGTCTTGTGTGGAAGATACCTACTGATGGTTTCTGTCTACTAGTTTTAATTGTGTTTTCTTTAAAGGTTTAGGCCTTGAACTCTTCAGCTCACTCCACCTCACCCTCTGTGTTTCCCCCTTCTCTTTCCTAACTTCATCCTCCTTCCTCTCCACTTTACCCTGCTGTCCCGCTCCCCCACCCTCTACTTCTTCCCACCTCACTCTCTTCACCTCATCCTACTTTCTCCTTCTTTTCCACCTGTTTCTCTGCTGTGCCCTTTTTTCTCCACGTCACTCTCACATTTCTCTCATCTCATCCATCTTCTTTCCACCTTATCCTACTTTCACTCTCCCCTGACCTCACCATCCTTGCACTGTTGGCAACTTACTCTCACTCCACTTCATCCATCTATTTCTTCCTCACCCTTCTCTCTTCATCTCACACTTTTATCTCATTCGCTCTCTCTCACAGTTTTCTGTTTTTCATCGTCCTCTCACTCTTGCTCACCCTCTTGTTTCCGACTCACCCACCTTTTATCCCCTGACCATCCTACTTTCTTCTCACTATCCTCAGCCTCAGCCACTATCCTCAGCCTCCTCTCTATCATGCATCTCTCTGCTTGACCTCTCCCCCCTCACCCTGGACTCTCCACCTCACCCTCTCCTTCAGCCTCCGCATCACTGCTCCTGCCTATGGGGTAATACGTTTGTGTATGTAAAGGAATGAGGAGTGTGCATTTGTTTGTGTGGGTGCACGTGTGTGCGTAAACAGGCCTGGCAATTTTCTGTCACTGTTCTTCCATAGTAGCGCGCCATATTCTAAATGTGGCACAACTAATGACTGGATTATATAGCACATACTCATTAGCACACATAGGATCTACGAAGACCTGAGGTTATGCATATTTTTTCTAAATAATCAAGGTAACAATTGGAGGAGCAATCAAAGGTAGTAATATGAGAAACAAAACAAAACCAGACATCACATATGGGCCTGTTTCTACACCTTCTGCCCTCTGTGCCAATAGTACATCTTCCGAGGATGATGACTGGACTTGTGATTGGATGGCTAGTTTTTCAATGACTTTTTAGCAGAATGCATCTTAAAGGGAACAAAGAGGATATGTCCAGCTCATGTGAGTGCCTCAAAATTGAACTGTCTCTCATAAATAGTGACTAGCATACTTCCTCTTCCTTTCCATTCTTCTATCTCCCACCAGTCTCTCTTATTCCTATCACCCCCTCTTTACCCATCACCCTCCCTGTCCATAAGTCTCTCCTCTTTCTAGTTGTATCACTATCCTCTATTCTCTTCACACTCCTTCGCTGGTCTCTCCCCCTCGACTTATTATTTGCCCATGACCCTCCTATTTAACCACCTTCCTCTCTCCTCATCTCCATCCTTTACAAGCGTCCTCCTCTGCCTTCACCCTTCTGTAGTCTTCTTCCTCTGCTCACCTCTTATCGCCCCCAACATGCTTACCCACTCCTCTTCTTGCATCACTCATTTTGCTCATCTATACCTGTAGGAAAGTAGATCTGCTTTTATGGTTACCCCCAATTTTTGCCTGGTGCAATGCTGTTTCTGACTAGTCTGATTGAGATCATGATAATCAGAATCCCAGTCTCTGTGCTTTCTCCCCTAAATTGGTATGGTAAGTACTTAGGTACATCCCAGATTGGACACTGGTGTACCCTCATCAGTCCCTAGTATATGGTACTAAGGTACCCAGGGCATAGGTACATCAGGTGTCCCCCATTGGCTAAAGCATGCATTAATCCACCCATGAGGCATCACTCAAGCTGTAACTGTGAGCCTGCCATTGCAGCCTGTGTAAGCTGGTGCTAGCACCACTTACAACAGATATAGGTTTCCTTATAATTGAGGTCACTGCACGTAAAACCTATAAGTCACCCCTAAAGCAGGTCTTTCAATCCTGAAGGCAGGGTGCTCGGTTCTAAGTGTGAGGGTGCCCCTGCATGAGCAGGACACCCCTACAACCTTTGGAGTCCATTCTCCCGGGTTGTAAGTGCATCAGCCATTACGATACATAGAGTGGCCATGCGTCATTATGCGATGACCATCACTAAACTGACTGTAACAAACCGTGTCATGTTTGGTATCACTAATGTGGAATCATACCCCCACACCGCAAACGGTGTGGGAGGTATGATTCCATGCACTGTAAATCTCCTCCGGGAAGCCCTCACTGCTCCCGGTACCAGTCTTCTAGAGCCGGACAGCACAACGTGGCTGCTGCCGACCACAGACACGATTCTGCCCTCCTGCTGCCGAGCCAAACTCGAGCAGGGGAAGGCAGAACAATAGGTATCCTGTCACTGCGAGGTGTGACCACCTCCCAGACAGGGTTTAGTGTATTGGGGCAGGGTGGGAGCGCTTGCCAGCGCCACTCAGTCTGCTTGAGGGGCACATTTGATGCCCTCCTTGCATAGTCCAGTTCAAACCAGCTCAGGGAGCCATTGGCTCCTGCTCTGGCGCGAAACTGGACAAAGGACATGGGAGTATCCTCCCCACTGTTCGACCCCTCCCCTGCGAGGCAACCTTGAATCGTCCCAACCCTTTACTTAGGGTACTTAAGGGCTTTCCTGTAGGTGGGTCCCTAGATTTGTTGTGTGCTCCATACAGGAACCTTCCAAGACCTGTGAACATCTAAGACACCTGAAGGAATCTCCCTTGAAGTGAAGGAGTCACTTCCCTGCATCTGCAGGCACCGCAACGAAGCTAACCAGTCTGCTGATCTTGAGCTCCTACTGATTCCAAAAGGCTCAGCAACACAGGTGGTGGATCTTCACAACCCTTGAGGCCTGCCCTGTCTTCTCACCAAGTTTGAGGCCCGTATCCCTCGTCAGAGCCGCAGTAACCGAATCCCTGTGCACCGGGTCGACTTACTGTTGCATAGGCTTGTTGGCTTCCGTCCTCTAAGATCTTCGGGCTCCAAGTAGTCCCCACCTCAAGTATCTCCTGTAACCAAGACCCTCATCCTCACTGCATCACTTGCACCGCATCTTTGGTGAGCTGCTCGAGGGCCTCTCGTGACTCCAGTGCCTCCGGCTGTGGGCCCTTTTGAAGGTCATCTTTGATTTCTGCTGGCTCTCCTGATTGCTTGGGGCCTGCCTGTGGCAAGTCACCTGGACCTTGCTGGTCCCAACACTGCACCTTCTTCGCTTTCCTTGTAGTTTGCAGTTGCCAAGGCTTATTGGTGCTCCCGGACGGACACCGACCCCTCAACTCTCGACATCTGGTGTGGGACAGCTAGTGAACGGCTCATGGTCTTCCACAGCGGCGCCTGGTCCTTACAGCTGCAGCTCCAAGGTCACCGTCATCTCTCCTGCAGCACCTGAAATCGGTGCGCATTTGTCTTCCGTCCCACCTGTTCGCTCCTGAGTGGTATAGACTCTGTCCCAGCTGCTTGCAGGTACTTCTCATCTTGAATCCACCTTTGGGTTCTACCGGACACTTTCACTTTCTCCAGCAGCGGCATCATCCTGAAGTCTCCCATTGAGTTTGATGGCGGTTTCCGACGCCACTTTGCACCTATGCACCCGGCTTCCCTGGTGTAGGTATTCTGGTTCCTAGGGTATCAACGGGTGAGGTGGCTCTCCAACCTTCTGTCTTCCACAGGGTTTCTTCAGAGTCCACTGGGAAGGGTCCTTCTTTAAATTTGCAACCGCGACTTACCCATTGACTTGTATTGAACCTGCGGTCGTGTTTCCACTATGCACACAGCCTCCGTGGGGTTCCTGGTTACTTACCCCGGGTGGTTCCTTGGGTCCCCAGCACTTCTATGTCTTCTGGTTATAGTCTTGACTCGAGTCATGGTTCGCATATCACTATTTTAGTATATGGTTTGGTCTCCCTCTGGCGACCACTGTGTATTCGTGCTACTTGCCTGTTTATATTGAAAAGTATTGTGTGCATTGTGTATATCTCTGGCTAGGAGATATCTGTATGTGTTAGTGAGTGTCTTATAATAAGTACATATTTTTCTAAATACACCGTGTGGTTATTTTTCACTTAATCCATACCAAAAGGATTATGTTCTTGTAAAACAAGCTGCTTTACACTCCTTCTGGACTAAGCCTGAAGGCTACTCTCCACAGCTACTACTTAGAGAGCTTTCTAAGGTTGTCTAAGACCACAAAAATCTCCATTAGGGTTGTTTGGATTAGTGCAGGGTGCCCACTTACTTAAGTGTGCACCATATACTAAGCTAGCTTCCCACAGTAACCTTTTACATCCATCCTACTTCCTCAGAGTAATTTTCATCCTCCTGTGATACAATCTTCACCTACTCTACTTTATGATGGAGTTATGGGTTTTATTTGAAAATGGCACTGAAAAGCACAAAGTGCCAATGGAAGTCAATAGGTGGGTTTGACTGGGACCTAGGTGCAATTTGAGGCCAACCACAGTGGAGCTTGTGTCAGATATATATATGGGCATGGTCCTGGTGAAAGGCTGGAAGTCAAAAAGTTCGAAAATGTTTCGAAGTCCCACTTCAGAAATAGACTTTGTCACTTTTTGGGAAGAAAAATCCTCTCCATGCAGGCGTCGGTGAAACAACTGCTGCAATGGAACCAAATCCCAGATACCTGAAGCAGGTTGGCCCCACTGATGCTCTGAAGCTTTTGAGAGTTCTTGCTGAAAATGTTCTAAGTCCCAACTCAGAATGGTAAATTGTTTTTTTTTTCTTTTCTGAGTTGTTGAGATCTCTTCGGGGTATAAAACTGAAATTCAGTCCAACAACGTGGACGTTCTGATCGCATACTTACCTCGGCAGGTATCTCTAAAGCTCTGGAGGAAACTTTTCAAACGTTGTTAAACTCCTCTGGTGCCCAAACAACCTTAGGATTACACTTTTAAGGCCCCAGGACCTCAGGAGAAGGCACCTTGGGACTCTCATGGTATCAGGCAGAGACCAACTGCAAAGTTTAGTCCAAGTCCAGTTCTCACTGGCCATATGGGCACTTCAGGAAAAGGCCACACAGAAGGTCAGCCAACTGAGCTTTGCCCTGCATACAGGAGGGAGGGGCTCTAGTCCTTCAGAGATCCTCCAAGGTCACAGACAGCAGATCTGGACCTCCTCTGATCTTCCATAGGTTAAGACAGTGTTCTGAGTAGGGTGCCTAGGTGGCACCACTTTTATGGTTGATATTAGCTAGTCGGTGGGGTGAAAGTAAAAGTTGCCAGGTCCTGGCCTACCTACTTTTTTTCTCTAGGTCTTGTTTACCTTACTACAAACAAGCCCTAATGGTGTAAGGGCAATTCCAAGATGCCAAAGCCTTCAGCCACATTAAACCTGGCCTCTAATAGCTGAGGGTGTGTAAGGGAGTGTGCTATAGTAATTACTAGTGTCTTCCCACATCTAATACTAAATCTAGTTTGAAGCAGGTCCTTGACTCATAAACACAGTGAGACAGAAGTCTAGTAAGACACAGCAGGGTCCATCAGGAACTATATAGAGGATACATATGAATTGTGGTCAAATCCTGTCTGATTCCTTTCAAGTACGCATCATGTTTACAGGTGCCTCAGACAGATCTTTCAGGCATGTTTTGACACTGTTGTGCCAACAGAAGGAGCGGCGGCAACCCTGAATGTCCAGCTGAGTTCAGAGGAGTCATAACTACCCATTCTGGTCTACCTATCTATCAAAGTGGTCTATTGTGCAACTCCTGAAAGTTATTTCACATCTCAGTAATAAAGGTTCAGTACCGGCCAAGCAGCTACTGGAGAGCTAACTCAAATAAGCCTCCAGGAGCTTCAGGCAGGGTAAATGTGACTTTCTAAAAGTTACTTTTCATTAATACTTATTAAAAATCAAACCACACAATTAAATTAGAATTTTAATAAGTATTACAAAAGTAGCTTAATTATTTTCCTTGCTGGTGCCAAACCCAAGATAGCAGTGTTAATATTTTAATCTGTCCTCTGGTTTTCTGTATAGGACAGCCAGGTCTGACATAGTTAAAATAACTTTTGAGGCCTTTGTCACAGTAGGGACATAGTGACATTAATTTTCTATGAGCCCCGCTTTCAAAATACCATGCATCCTACCTTGTAGGCTACAAAGTATATATAGGAGTGACTTTTTCATATTTAAACAAGAGATTATTTTAACAGGTTGCACTGTAGGTTTTACACTGCAGCAGTCCGGTTACAACGAGCAATAAGCATGAAGCCATGTTTTGCAGGCCCACTCTGTATTGCACAATAGGCGCTGCAGTCCACAAGTGAAATTCCAGTGCCTAGTTGCATTGTGGAGAATGTATAAGGACTTACAGGCAATTTAAATGTGTCACTTAGGAATAAGCCAATTTAACCATGTTGAAAAGGGGAGCACTGGCAATTTACTCCTGCTTAGTAGGGTTAAAGTATACATATTTCAAAAACCAGCAAAATAGATTCCAGGAAAAAGGCAACAAAATCTGGGGTGACCATAAAGAAAAGGAAGATTTATTGTTCCGGCTCACTCTTTTTTTCAGAAATGGAAGGCCAAGTAGCAAGATTTGAACTTGTGAAGCCGCGATTGTAGGAACATCTCCGCAGCAATTGTATTAGCTCAATATATTATCAGTTTAAGTCCCTAGGCATAAGAGCAGCACTATCATTATTATATAATTTTATAAAGCACCTAGTTGCCCAACAGGGTTTTCCAGCACTAGCTACATAAAGTAAGGCGTCTCGACCGAAATCAAACAGAAAGTTTAAAAAAGCTATGTTTTTAAGAGTTTTCAGAAGATGCAAAGGAATTGACATCTCAGTGAGTCGGGCAGCGAGTTCCACAACTTAGGGCCCAGATAGGGGAAAGAGCGACCTCCCTGATGTTCTAAAAAAAATCTCCTGACCTTGCAAAAGTTCTGATTACTGGAACGAGGTGAGCGGCTGGGGCAGCAGGGTTTGACTAGCAATCGCAGATAGAGGGGACCTACTTAAGCCATGGCTTTATGCATGTAGCAAAGGGTTGTGATCTGTATGCGTTTTTTCACCAGGAGCCAGTGGAGGTCACAAAAGAGGTTGAACATAGAGGCGTGTTTGGTGAGGTGGAATAACAATCTGCCAGGCATGTTCTGGACCCCCTTCAAGCTGTAGAGGGAGGTCTTGCCAGCCACAAGGTAAACATTTTTACTGTAGTCCAACCTTGAACAAAAGTACACTGGGCAGAAAAAAGAAGCATTCAAATAATTGTTTTGCCATTTTAGGACTGACTGCAAAACAAGTAGAGGCTACCTTAGAAATTTGAGTTTTCATAGAATGTTTGTCAACAAGCCAGGAACCTAAGTTCTTTAATTGAGATATGGGCACTGGAGGAGATCCAAGAGTAGCCAGCCAATGATGAGGTCCCCACAATTGGGGTTGTTACCCACCAGCATGACCTCTTTCTTATCTCCATTTAGCTTCAAGGAATTGTCCATCCAGGTGACAACCTTCAGGAGACAGGGGCTCAGGGTGCCCGGGCGGTGAGCCTCGCTAGATGACAGAAAGAAGATGATCTGGGTGTCATCAGTGTAGGAGAACAGAGAGAAGCCACAGCCTTCAACGATATCAGCCAGGAGGCAGCAGTGAATACTAAATAGCATTGGGTTCAAGGCAGGGCCCTGGGGGACTTCAGAAGACAGGCAATGACACCTATAGGTCGAATTCCATTCCACTATAAAAGAACCACTGGAATGGAGAGGACCAACTTATGCAGCAAGGTTGATTAAATTATGCAGTGTAATGCAAGGTAGTATTACCTTATTATTATGTCATTTTTTACACATGTTAACACTGTCTGGAAACAGGTTTTGTCTCATTAGTACCAGTTTAAAACACAACTATTCCAATAAGCAGCTGAAAGGGGACCAGTAAACGTTTGTGAAGGACCTCCCACTGTGCAGCAGAATTTCACTGCGTTTTAGTAACTTTTGATCAGTTTAATATGGCCTTTTGTTAAAATCTGCAAATTATGATGCAGATCTTGGATTATGTCGCAAATCCGTAATCACAAATACAATGCTGCTTCAGCAGAATTGCATAATGGCCCTGACTATAATCTATTTCTATCTATTCGTGTGACAAAATGAGAGAATTTGTTGAACGGAAATAAATGCACAGTCACCAGTGCCCCAAAATGCGGTGTCTCTTCTTTAAGTTCCTTCTAATTATATTAGTGAGCTCCACCTTCTGCGAGCACCTCGGTAGATTGAGAGCAGGCAGGACAGCAGCAGCACATGTTGCCAGTGCTGCCATCGAATTGGTGCCATTGCTTTTCTTTATACCATAGACACTTGCACTGCTCCTTCCCATTCTGTATTTGTGTTGTATTAGTTAAACTTGGCTTTTGATTTAAGAAGAGTCAAAACTTTGCAATTATTTGTGTAGTGCCATGAGCAAGGCCACTGGACGTTTGCGATTTCGAGGCTGCTTCATATTCCGGATAATTATGGATTTGCTACATTTCCATAATCCATTTTCTGCTGCATAATTTGCACATTTTACCAAAACAAAATATTGTTTCCAGGGAATTTCTATAGCCGTCACCCAGGACATATTGTTTGAGGTCTCGGGCAACAGGTTTTCATGTGTATTTTGTCCTTGGGACAAGTAGGTCCAACCCCCTGCAGCACAAAACCTTTAACTGCGAGTTTGCATTACCACATTATGGATCAGGTAAGGACACTGTCTGCAGTTAAGGCAGTGGTTCCCAAACTTTTTCGACCTGTGGCTCCCTTGACCTAATTGGCAGTTGGCCGTGGCTCCCCACCATTTTTTTACCGGTGGGGGATGCAAGCCCGACCTCGGGAGTACTTCCAGTTGTCTCCCTGAAATTAATTGGGATGCAATGAAGGTATTATAACCATATTTGTAACAAAATAAAAATATAACAGTTATTTAATAAAAACTTTAGGTTGCCATGCCTTGATGGAATTCAGGCCTTCTGCATCCAAGATCAGGAGTGGTATTTCTATATCTATTACGACTTCCCCAACCCTGCTCCAACAATTTAGGAACGTGCTGAAGAGACACGTTTTTTTCAATAGCACCGCATCATGATGTAGTAAAAGTCCACTCTTAGAAACCAGCTACCCTGCCATGCGCACGTTGACTATGTGTCTTTGCATTGCATAGAGATTGTGGGTGCAGACAGCAAGTATATATGCTCGCAGATTTTGTGTTGCACTGAAACATTTGAGTGTGCCTTGCACTCAGGAGAAGAGGACCCAAGCTATCCAACCTTAGAGTGAGTGAGCAGGCCATAGAGACAAACTTTTGATTTGCATTCTGGGGCCAGAATCTTCCCCCAGATACTATGCTTTCTTATGGATAAATGGTTTTACATTACATACACAGGGCTAGCACAGCAAAACAAAACCAGATTTACAAATACCAGAATGTAAACGGAAAAGTAAGACTGGGAGAGCCATTCGCAGAACACATGAAACAACTGAAGCCCTCTCATGTTTTACAGATCACTTCCATTAATAATCATGACCCATACGTAACCACATGCACATGCGCAGCTAACCAAACATTTAACGTGGTGAAACTCACATAAAAGACCATCACATGGCAGCAAAAAGGGTTACAAGGACATTATCATAATTTGCAGTATGGAGCTCCCAGACGTGCCTGCGTATAAAGGCGGCTGCTGCTGCTGTGCGCTCTCCTGGGCCTGGCTGGGAGTGAGCATGCTTGCTGGGCCCTAATGTGTTGCTAACATCACGGTAATGAGGACTCGCTTTCAGCAGATTATGTAGTTGTAGGGCAGGCCCCTAACACTCTTGTTAGAGCTGTCACCTGTCAGAACCGAGCAGCCGGCCCTAATCACTACCCCGTATCCTCAATGACATGTAAATTAAATGCGGGCTGCAGCACTTGACTTTCCTGGCATTGGCACTTGTTGGCCTCACTGCACAGGACCAGCCCCGCTGCTCGCCCTAACAACACGGTTGTGCAGCGAGACCAGCAAGTGCCAGGGCCGGGAAGGTTAAGTGTTGCAGCCCACATTTTAATTAAGATGTCATTCATTTTACAGGTTTGTGCCATCATGTTTGGGACGGAGATGGTGAACGGTGAACTACACTCAGAGGAGTCTGTCAGTCACTCCGAAGTTAAGAACCCGGCCCTTTTAAAAGGAGAAAGGAGTTTGGGTTCGAAGTCATAAATTATCACTACTGCAGCAAGAACGTAATCGGAACCTGTTTTGAAGCCGTGAACCTTGTCAATTGTATTTGAAGTGTGGAATTTTTGCCTACGGGTGGCCCGTTCAGGCATGGTATGCGTTAACTTCTATGTAGCATTACTCATTCGGGGTTTTTGTGCATGTTGTGTTAGCTGATGATGTCGCCCACTGTACTTGGACACAGTCTGACCTTTTTAGATACAGTAAGAGCGGGCGAGATTATTATACCGATGCTTGTGCAGGACACCTAGCGTGAATGAAACTTGCTAAATTAAATTCAGCTAGTTCATGGCTGGGTTGTGTGTGGATGGGAGCGCTACACTAGGCTAAACGCTAGTCATTAGCAGGGACGGGTATTCAGGTAACTACATTTCTTACAGTGGCTGTCTCGCTTTGTCGAGGATTGTGTTCAACTTCTCCGACCAATTTATTTACTTTACATTTCTACCGCCGACGATGCGCACGGGACATGGGTGAACCTACTACTTACTTGATGTAAAGAAGAGCGTCAGAACCCGAGAAGCAATAACGCTTGGCATCGCTGTATGTGTGAGTCTTATACCTGGCCCGCTTAAACTATGGCGGCCGTACGCTTTGAACCAAACCATGATTCCTGATTTTACAGGTGGCATTTTTAACTCCCCCCTTATGTTGCGCTGCAGCTGGGCCAAACCACGATTCCCGATGCCGGCTGACAGGTACCACTTTTACCTCCCCGGTATTTATGTGCTGCGGCTGGGCCAAAACACACTGGCGGACGCTGGCTACCTAGCGCTTTTAATTCCCCACCCACCCTCATGACATTCTTGGGGCGACCATTGTTTTTAACATTACAACACCTGATTTCTTGCCTAAATTTCAAAGACGTGCGCGGCGCCCCTAGCTAGTTCTAATGGCGCACCAGGGAGCCGTGGCGCACAGTTTGGGAACCACTGAGTTAAGGTAATGTTTTGACCCTATGTAAATGCTGTTCAAACTTGTATTTATGGTTCATTGATTGAAAGTCTTCATTATTAGGGTGAGAGCTCTAAGTAAATGTTGTATGCTCTGACTGCACTACAGTATAAACAAGCATTGGCATAGCCAATAGGTCTCGCCTTTGGGACCTTATAAGTGTTTAGCTATGCAACAGTTGCATAACTAAATACTTATAAGGTCCCAAAAGCGAGACCTATTGGCTATGCAAAGCGGCTGTGAAAGTGATCGCGATCACGATCAAACATCAAAGCGGCCGTGAAAGTGAAAGTAATTGCGGTAAAGCGCGGCGCGCGCGCCCGCGCACATGCACTGTAGCTCTATGCTGGCCTGGTAGCACTTTTTGGAGCCCTCTCAATAAGTCTCGCCAGACCAGCGCATTCGCTGGGTCAGGCGAGACCTAAAAATGTGTACACACGTTTTCCAAGTTTAGCAATATGAGGCTATGTATAATGGTCTGTGTTTGATGCAAATATTTACAGAAGCTTGAAAGCAAGATTGATGATTATTTGCTTTCAAAATAAAATGTTCATAAAAAAATGAAAGCAGCAAAAAAACATTTTGCTAAACTACTGTAAAATTTAAGGTACCATTTCTTTGCGGCATCATGTAGTAACATGTGTTGATACATGCTAGTATTTCCCAAAAATATTCTAAATGGAAAATCAGTGTAAACAGTTTCAATAAGATTATGGGAAACAAAAATAAACAAGCATTGGCACAGCCAGTAGGTCTGAAATTGGTGGCCAGCTTTTTAGTTTTGTCAATGGGTAAATTGTTTTGGCATGGTTTTGGAAAACCTTATTTGTGTGGGAGCTGCCGGGCCCTCACCATTATAACAAACATTGGCAAAAGCAAACATTGTTTTTTAGTCAAAAAGCACACACTGCCACAGTAGTTACTGGCAATGAACAAAACTACTTTGTGTGCCGATATGCTCCTTGTGAAAGAGCAGAATGCTGTCACTCAAAGTGAAGCCAGCTGATACAGAGAGAGAGAGAGACAGGATTTTAATAAACACAAAAGATCATGGTTAACCCCAGACCAAATTACTGGCCCAATTATTAAAAAAAAGTCTCAAAAGTGCACCCATGGTATATGTCCTTGCATTAAGTGCAGATATGCGGCTTTCGTGAATTCCCAAGAATTTACAGAAGCAGGACAAGTAATAGTACTCCTAGAAAATATTTATGAACTGCCTTTTAACATGAGCAAATATGCATGTGTAGATTTGCTCATGCAAAAATCTGAGTGTTTGCAAGTTCACTTTCCCTCCAATCACTTTTTTTCCACGACTCTGGAAAAAAGGTTTACGTCTGCCATTGTCAGGAGTAAATTTCCAACATTTCTCAGTATGGGAAAAGATTAGAGTTGTTGAAAACCCTTAAAACATGCAAGTTAGTAGGTTTGCACAGACTCAAAAGGGCATTCTAACCCTGGAGCTATTGCTTACCACTACCTTCAGCCCGAGTATGTAGATCTGCGGAAACGTGGCAACATAAGGGGATTGCAAGTATTCAATCACTTCTATAGTATGAGCCCTGGCATAACCAGAGAGGCTATTTCAGAGCTCTTATATAATGAAATTGCTGCCATAATTTGTCGCCGCACTACGTGGGACAAGTGGATTTTGTTACAGGACAAGTAGATTTATGAAGCAACCTGTTCCATGGACAAGTACATATTTTAATACATTCCTCACCCCTGTTTTTCTAGCCCAGATGGATCAAAGTTATTAAAACGTAGCAACATATGTTGCTGCGTTGTGGAAGGCACTTCACAAATGTAGACTGATCATCTTTCAGTTGCCTATTGGTGTATTTCTGTGTTAAAGTTGTACTAAAGAGGTGTAACTTTTTCTAGGAGAGTTTTAGTGTGTAAAAATAGTAAAGTGATACCATCTTAAAATGATCCTCATTGCAGTGAGCAATTTGGATTTGTTTTGCCACAGAATTTAGTCCAGTGGCCCTGGCCATAAGTTAGGAATAACAGCATGGCAGAAAGAAAATGTAACAAACCCTGTACTAAGATATATAGCCTGATTGTATGCCCATTTCACTTTCACTTATCTTTCTAGCAATGGCAAAATTCTTCACACTGTTTCTGCCATAAAATGTTTTCATCTCCTAATGACAGTGTGACAGGAGCTTGTGGACTCTATATAGTGGGGGCGTCTCAAGTACCCTTCTGTTTATGCATGCACAATAATAGTAGCCATTCCCCGTGCCCTCGCCCCTGTCCCCAAGCACTTAAAGTACTAAGGCATTGGCGTTAGAGAATAAGCGTCGCACACTTAGATGCGAGCCTGCAGGCCTGTGTGATTTCTTTCATTGAGAAAAAGAAGGGATGATGGTTCACTGCTTGTGAATAGGCCTTTGGTGGGCCACCAGGCTGTCATGGGAGGGCCTGGCCCACCCGCTAGTACCGAGCCTGAGCTACTCACGCATGAAGCGAGGATATTTAGTAGCTGCGGTCCTGTTGCCTGCAGTGAGCTGGTGCAGGATGCCAACCGTCCTGCATTTAGTCGCTTCCAGGACATGCAAGACAAAAGCTGATCAGGAAGATTTGGGATACCTGGTCCTGCCCGACAGGGTTTTGCTGTCTCTTCTTTCAGCTCTCTTAAGAGATGCCTGCCTGTGGCAAGCCTTTGCTTGCTGTGTGGCTAGTAGGGTGAAACTGCAGCACTGGAAGCGACATGCACAGCCCATCTTGAAACAAACATTAGAGATACTAATATAGAAAGTGGGCACTTACAGTTATCCTTGAAAATAATTATTGGGCGCTATCATGGGGATATGCCCTTGGTGTTTATGTCCTTCATCCAGGCGAATTCGGAGTGTTCACATATTATCAGTACAAGCAAGACATCACCAGGGCTGAATGTCAGCCATTCTCAGTTCGCTTAGCATGCAACTAATGCATATTGCCAAGAGATATGTATGCAGACTGTAGCTAGAATCCCACGGGTTAAGGAAGCCATGCTGTGGGGACTAGCTCTCCCCCTTCCTGTGACTTACCGCTTCCACCAATCCCAGCTAGCATGTTCCTCACTGGATGACCATGTTCATAAGATAAAATGTGCTTTTATATAGATGTATAATTTGTTTGCATAGTATGGTGGATGTGTGGGGCTTTTTAGACTGTCAAGGCAATTTGATTTTATATTTTGGAAGGTGAAATGTGTGTTTGAACATAGATTTAATGCATTTTTAAATGTATTTTTGTTGATAGGAGGTTGCTGGTAGTCATTTTAAACATTTGCACAAAATGGGTAAGTACTGAAATATTTACTCCTCTTTTGGCATTTCTAACAATTATAGCCTCGGGTTTTTTTTCTCCAGTTTTTTCATTTTGCAGTATAACAAGCATTTCAATGTACACGGTCACATATACATGAATTGAATTACATGATTAAAGGGTAATAAACAGGAGTCAAGTACTGCCAGTCCTATTTACGTGAACAATAAACATAGCTAGCACAGCAAGCATATCACTGATTTCCACGGTACCATCATGTAGACACGGTTACAAAGAATTTCCATTACTGATTTCATATGTTGCTTCTTAGCTGCCCCACCCCATTCCACTCCATGATACACTGCTGTAGGTGGGAGACAAGCGGATCAGTAGCTACTTGGTTGGCTAGTCCACGGCTCCGGGGTCTCCTCTCCTGTCATCACCTCAATAAGAATATCCATTACTGTACAGAAGCCTGGTATCTCACAACTACAGGATCATGGCTGCCTGCTCTGCCAGGTCCTCTGCCAACCTTTCGTCATGCCTATAGGGCATAATATGGCTTTTCTCTGTTAGTGCCCACTCTTATAAGGTCTTTTTCCCAAGACTGTCTTATAGCGCCCTGGGTTGACTCCAGTGTATAGGTATTTGCCGTTTCGCCAACACAGAGCCCAGTACTGTGTACCTGTACTTTATCTCCTGCCCTTTTTGGGGGCTATACCCACTAGGCAATGTTGGACCGTTAATTTCAGAAGATAAGTAGTTATGGGTTGCCGTCTGTATCCAATATCCAGTCTGTATTTTGCTATCACAAGACTGTTCAAGAAATTGTTTTCATCACGACACAACTCAGGCATGCTGAGTGTCTTCCTGGGTACGTTCTCTGCAATGTATGTTGTGAGGGGATGCTTGAAATGAACCAACTTGAATCTTGCATTGCTTGAGGCTTTCTGGACCTGAGTTCAAGCTACTAACCAATCCCCATCCATCAAAGGCTTTGGGCAGTCTGCCTCTCACTGCTGTTGCATGGGATTTTCGGGCACTAGCCTGTTCACATTCAGAGTGCTGTATACATTGGAGACTACTTTACGAGCCCTGCCCCCACTCTAAAATTCTGACCAGAATTTTGTTGTCTTAGGGCCTGTTGGAAAATCCGCCCAGATCTCTCTGAACAAGATAGTCCTGCATATTGCATAAACTGCCCAGGCCAAACCTCGAAGGTCTCCTGCACCTCTAAAAGTTTCCAACGTGATATAGGATCTTCTGGCTAAAAATTGCCAAAATGGGGCATCCTCCCTCCAACGGATCATTGATATCCCTACTAAATTGTCTGGATGGCTGGATATCCACGCATGCATAGTTGCTGATTAGTGGAGTCTTTTCATTAATCTATGCACTGTCCTTTGCTATGTGTTCTCTACATACTGAATCACGTATGGACACTGTGGTGGGATGAAGTTGTCCATCATAAGCAGCTCTTCCTATGGAGTGTCCCTACAAGACACTTGTTTGACAATGTGCTGTTATGTAATTGAGTTCCAAGTTCGTGACTCAACAATCATAGATACAGTTAACATGAGTTTTTTTTTTTTTTTAGCAATGCAGGGTAAAACAAGCTACAACCTCAACATGCAAATTAAATTCATCAATAAACATTTAGATCCTCGAAAGCATCAATAAAATGGATACATCGTTGAGAAATGCCATCTTCAATCTTATTAAAGTGCAAACAATGCAATAACATCAATAGTAAGCATTAACGTGCTAAATAAAACTCTTGTAAAAAGTTTACAGTACAACATGCCTATAAAGTGCTTTTGCTATTATCAGAAACCTGTCAAGAGAAAAATATCCTTTCAAATATGTCTAAACTTGCCCTTTAAAATCCTTTCTCTAAAGATTAACAAAGTGTATTGTGGCAGTGCATTAAATTCTATACATTTGAGTAAAAAATAATACTCTAAAAACCACATATGAAGTGCAATATATACATAAAAAAACACATTCTAAAAATCCTTATGTCAACAATTAACAATAGTACATTGTGCTCATAACAACCAATAGCCACCAGTCTTCAATGTTCCCTAAAACCTTGTTAGGCTCTTATTTTGCAAACGATATGACTAAAGTATCCAAAAATAAAGTGCTACATATCAATAAAGTGCCTTTGCTAAATTCAATTATCTAACACATCGGGGATCTCAATTGAAATATGCACAAACAAACACACATTCTAAAGTCTTTTATCCAGACTGGTGTTGGGTATTCCAAAATATGCCCCAATAGCGAAAGAGATACGTAAACTACACTGGCTGCCAGTTAGGAACCGTACCCGGTTCAAGGCGTTATGTCTTGTTCATAAGGCACTTTATGGAGCAGGACCGGCCTATCTAAAAGAGCGGCTGTACTGTTACACTCCAAATAGACCATTACGTTCATCTGATGCCAAACTGGTCTATGTGCCATTTGTAAAAAAAGCCACCTGGGGTGGCAAAAACTTTGTAGTCAATGCAGCTAGAGCCTGGAATCAGCTTCCTCTGCATTTGAGAGGTATGTCGAACCTCCTGGCTTTTCGAAAAGCCTTAAAAACTTGGTTGTTTGCGGACTAGAATGACTCTGGTCTCATTCCTTAGGGAAGTCTCACATAGCGCCAGGACACCTACGGGTAACAGAGCGCTCAATAAATGATATAACATAACATAACATACAGTTAACAAAGTGCATTTTGCTCGTAACAATTGAAAGCTTTCCTAGACTCTTATTTCACAGAACATTTAAATATTTAAATGTTCAATTTCTAGTCATCTTCATAAGCCAATGTTCCATGGTAGGTAGATCTTTTGATTTCCAACATTGTAGTATCAAAGAGCGAGCAACGGTTATGGTCATGCAGATAAAATATTGGACAGATTTCATAGAATACTTGTATTTCGCGAATATTCAAACAATACTAAAACTGCCTCGGTCGAATCAAAACCTCAACTATTTTACTTAACTCTTGAAAAATCCTATGCCAAAATCCGGACATGTAAAAAATATATGTAGCCATTACCCGAGACATTAATATGGCGCCTGAAACACTGGTCTGAGATTGCTGCGCATATCCAATGAAGAGCACCAGGAGTGTAATAAGCTCGCTAGCTAGAAAGGAATGACATTCGTTTGAAGTTGGCCGCTTTGACCCATATTTCTACAATCATTCAGTAGCGTCAATACATGACACGCATTAATACTCCATTTCCTGAAAAACTGTTTAATACAAGCCGCCATGTACCACTTTAAAACTTGTCTTTTTCGGAGGTTTTGCAGTTTTAAAAAAAGTAAGCAAATCTGTTCCTGAATCTTTCATTAGCCGAATCAATAAAAAGTTGTCATAAGGCTCATAAAAGTTAACACGAGTTTGATTGGATTCCAGAAGTATCTTTCTTAAACACTGTACACTCACACAAACCCAGTTTGGTGGTCAAAGGAGCACGGATGCCAACGCTCCATTTTTTTTTTGTCCAACTGAATTTGTTTTAGCTTTCTCCCACTTAAAGCTACCTCGACTACAAAGCACGTAGAGGGGAAATGATATTGCAAGGGCCACCTTCTTTAAGTGTCACTCTTATGGTTTCCCAAATGCTGGCACATATGGAGCAGGCTCAGAACTAAACCTGCCAGAACTGTTCGGCGTCGATTAGATACACCTAGTAGCTAGTGATGCCATGTGCAAGACAATAATCTTGAGGGACACAACGTGGTGGCAAAAGAATCATGTTTCCTAATACCACAGTCCACTGAAATACTGTACCACTGGTAGGCTGGTGGTTTGGAGTAGCAATGTTGCGTCTTTGTAACTTAGGACCTTCTTCCTATAGTTCTAGGAGGCATTGTAATTTCCTTCCAAGATCTAAGCCCACAAACATGAGGTATGCCAACTATATGGAGTCACAATAATTTGGCATATTTAAAACCCGGGTTTCTTTATCACACCCAGGCCATCCTTCAGCCACTTACTCTTCACGTAAGAAAGCATTCTCAGTCAGAACCCCAGGAGTTAGACTACAAACAAACATGACCATTCTCAATTCATTTAGCACATGCAGGTTATTCATACTGCCACAAAATACACATGCAGACTATATGCCTAGAGGCCCAGTGTCAAGTAACCCTTGTCGTGGTGACAACCTATCCATCACCCCCTTTCCTGTGACTTACCACATTTTCTAATTCCAACATTCATGTTGTTAGCTGGACGACCATCTTCAAAATAAAACAGATGGATTTATATAGATTTCCGATTTGTTTTTGCACTTTGTGATGTGTGGGGCTTTTTACACTATTAGGGCAGGTTTTTTTTGCATGCTGAAATTTATTTATTTTTAAACATAGATTGTATGCATGTTTAAAAGATTGTGAGTGACAGGAGGTTGCTGGAAGCAATTACAACAATTCTTATTAATTACTTTAAACATTCACACATTAAATCGCACAAAATGGGTATGCACTGAAATATCTACTCCTTTCAGCTTTTCGTTTTTAGGTCGAGCATTCAATACCTCATGTATATACTTTAATATATACTTTAGCCTATACTTATATGTGTATGTACTTTGTGGACTCTGGAGATCAGCCCTAGGACGTGTCTGCTTCTGCTTAGGGACTTTTTTTGTCCTGTTCAGCTGCCTCTATTTAACTGTCTTGATACAAACGGCCAGCAGAGGTCAGTAAAATAGCAGAATTGCTTTCTGCTGAGGGACTTTCTTTTTATTTCTGGCAACTGCTTCTATTTAACTTTCTTAATAGAAAACGACCAGCAGGGGTCAGTAAAATACCAGAATCACTTTAGCATTCTCTAGATTTCAGTCCATAGAAATTGTCTTCCACAAGCACCCGTAGACAATAATATTTTTTTTAAATCTTGTATTTTCAGTGATATGACCACCGAAGGCCCTGCTTATATATTAAAAGCAGAGCTTTGCACTATATTATTTCCTGCTGAAAGGCAATAATTCTCTCCATGTGTTCCTATACCTGGCGTGTCACACAGTTTAGTGCTTACTTTCCTCCATGTTAAAGAACAGTAGATGTTTCAGCACCCAGGCTAATGTGCTGCATAGCTAAATACATATGAGGTTCCAAAGGCGAGACCGGTTGCATTGCAAATGCTTGTTTCTTTTGCTTTCCTAGCTCACTGATTTAATCTCATTTTCCTCATCCGTAGTCTCATCCACCACCGCTCTGCCTTCTCTGACTTAACCACTCCTTTTATGATTGTCTGTGTGTGCCTCTGCTCCCTCACTGCAAAAAGAACTATTGATGGACAGAATGCAGAACAATGTCATACATTCACCCCAGTACAGAGATCTGGGCCTAAATCCATCTTTTTTTGCTCACCATGCCATTCCAGTTTGGACCCAGCCATATGCAAATCAGTCTTGACCCTGTGACCAATGGGAACAGTCCAGTCCAAACTGCCAGGCCAGGTCCTCCCTGGACTGGAAACAAGCATCCTAGGACCGGTTTCGGGGTTTCACCCCTCTTCAGCCAGGATAGCTTGATTCCATAGTCTCATCCACCACCTCTCTGCCTTCTCTGACTTAACCTCTCCTTTTATGATTGTCTGTGCCTCTGCTCCCTCACTGGCATTCATTCGTTCTTCCTCTACCTCTGTCACTCAACCAGTTTCATAATTTTCACCACACCTAATTTATTCTCAATTCCCCCTTCATCAAATTCCACCCTCTTGTTGCCATTTCAATAGGAAACTGCAGAATTAGTTACCAAATGGAAGATGCAGAGACAGATGCTGGCTGTATTTTGGGATCCATATTCTACTGTGGGAACTTTTACCCCATTCGTTACCCCATTCGTTAGGGCGTGCACAGGAGTCATTCACACACAATAGCTACTGCCAGACATAAATGTGGCACCCTCAGGCATCCTCTTCAGAACACTTTTTGGACCTACAAAAGATCATAAGAGGACTTTAAGGGTAAGTTGGCTGTCTCTCTGGGTGGCTACAGGGAGACAATAAGCTGCAAGAGGCCTTTTCCTGTAAGTCCCTTGCTGACTATTGCAAAATTAACCTGGACAGGACCCTCATGTTGACCTCTGCCTGACACCGTAGGGGTCTACAAGTGCCTCCCCCGAGGTCCTGGGGGACTTTAGAAGTATACTTCTGTGGTAGACTGGAACCTAAAAGACTAAGGGCCTGATTTAGATCTCAGCGAAAGGGTTACTCCGTCACAACAGTGACAGATATCCCGTCCGCCGAAATATAAATTGCATACAATACAATGGGATTTATATTTCGGCAGACGGGTTATCCGTCACCGTTGTGAAGGAGTAACTCATCCGCCGTGAGCTAAATCAGGCCCTAAGTTAGAAGGTAAAATGTATCACCATGACGAGCCTTGTTGGTGTATCTGACCTGAGCTTCACTTCTAGGCAAGTTAAATATACAAATTCGGAGTATGCCAATTCAACCATGTTTAAAGGGGGATAACTGGCACTGTACTACTGCTTAGCAAAGGTAAAGTGCAGATTTATAAAGCCAGCAGAAAAAATATAGGGCCCAACAATAGGCAAATTCTCCAGGGTAAAAAGCGTATTTCCTGAAATGAGAGATTACCATCTCTTTCCCAGAAGGAGGAGGGGAGGGAAAGCTTGAAGTTTAATAATGGTGGGAGGTATCTCTTATTTAATTTAGTCCACGAGGTGGAAAGTTCTATTAGCAGCCTGAAGCCAAATAAAACTTCAGTGCCAGCTGCAGCGCCAGGTGACTTACACCAGTCTGACACTGACCTCTGGTCTCAGGTGCTACAGACGGTGTTTAATGCTGTTCTTACTACAGGGACCATCGTAGCAAACTATCATCATAATCCCATTAAATTAAAAAGGTAGTAAAAGTGACCCCGCAAGACAGATCCACATGCTGATTTTAGATATGGTCTAAGTACTATTGGCCAGGCAATATGACTCTACATGATCTTCTCCCTAATGGCATATTCCATGCACAAGTTGATTGATTGTTTTGCACAATATTGTCAAGATAAAGCCTTAATAATAAATAATAGGAAAAGAAAAACAATGATTATGAAAAATTCAAAGCGTCCTAGAAATGCGTTTTCTATTAACAAAGAGCCTTTGGAAAGTGAGAGCCGCTTTATCTGAGGGTACATTTCAGTTATAAGTTGGATTGAACCGTTCATATGAACTAAGCTGCCAGTATAAAGACTCAGACTGCTAGGGCAGGTTTACTGGGTAAACAGAGTCTAGGTAGTCATTCAATACCAACTATGCTACAGGTCTATAGACAAAAAGCAGTACGGGCTTCGATATATGGAGCAGATCTTTGGGGTTGTGTTAACACGAAAAAGATTCAGGTGGCTAAGGACTTTGTTACAGCTAAGACCAGGAACCCCGCTAGTAGTGCTTTATTTGGAACTGAATATAAACCCTATTTTGCATATCACTGCTTACTACTTTGTTTCCAATTTTATATTGTGCGAGGTTGAAAAGAAACTGGGATACAAGCACATAAAAAAAATCAATGGGGGAGGTGGCAGCATTCAATGGTGGATCGCAGATGGTATGTTTCTTTCATGTGAGAGGCTTACTTTCCTAACTGGGTAGTTGTGGCGTGGAATCTCTAGCATTATGAGGTCAGTCACGGAACTGAGAATGTTGCAAGCGGAGTTGGACGGGGCGGCAGTTGGACTTCCCAATCCGTTGGATGAGGTGTTCATAATAAACTACATCTTACCTGTTTATGCAATGCCTTCATGTCTTCATTGAGCACCACAATCTGGCGACGCAGGATGGGATCAAGTGGTGAATGCCGGTGAACACCTCAACAAGGCCAGATGCTTCTTATTTGAAGGACCGCGAAAGAAGTCGGACGGTTGATGCGCGGAGTCACCTGCGCGCACTATGGTTCGGGGACGTCGTTCTGGCAATTCATGATTCAACGTGATTGGACAGATCAGTGCTGCTCTCATTAAGATGATCGGGTCTGCCTGTTGAGGTATGTGCAGCTTTTCTTGTTACGGAGCTCAGAGGAAAGTCAGTTTTGCTCTCTAGCTCCGGTTACATCTTCCGCTTTTCTCTTGAGCGCGGAAGAATGCCTTTTAGGTCTTGGCTGGCGTGGGCTGCGCACATGTGCAGTCTCGCTGGCGAGATTTAATGATTTAGAGGGAATTCTGTAAAGCGCTTCAAGCCCCGCCCCTCTTTCCCATTGGCCGGCGTCACGTTTATGCTAAACTTTGGCCAGCCATTGGGAAAGAGCACTTTGTGACGTAGACATTTCCATTTTTCGGCCGGCCCACTTGGACAGGCTTGTCCGCTTTCCGGCTGAAGTAAAAGGTTTCTTATCTTTATGGGGCCATGTGTTTCAAACACATGGCCATACTTTCGGGGCCGCGCTTGTTACTAATCGAACAAACCGCAAGCCGGATTTCTCTGTCGCACGAACCCCACATTTCTTCTGAACAGGTTCGCTCTGTCTTGCTTTAAACATATTTTTCGCGGTGCACACCTCGGAGCATTTCCGCCTCGTGTTGTCCTTCACTGACAAGGCTGCACTTTACATGCACACACAGTGTGTGCATTTGTTGACCCCGGTTCATGCATTTCGACTCTTTGTGGGACAAAGGGTGGTGGGTGGGGCCGAGCCCGACTGCCGCCTGACGAGAACCATATTCATATTAATAATATCCATCATAATATCCATCGTCTTAGTGACATTGCCATTCTTATTAATTCGATTTTTCGTTGTTCTGCTTATTTTATTGTTGCCACAGAAGTTGTAATTCTGTTATTCTTGTGTTGATGCTAAACCTTCGACAATAATGATTATATTTCTTCCGGCGATGTTTGACGCCTAGGTGGCTTTGTGTTTGCGATTTCTGACAGAGATAATAAAATGTGTTTATTTAAGATCATATAAATTATTATTTTTACCGGTGACGGCGTCTGTGTGCAGCTCGGGGGGTGTGGTTCGCGCTGCGCAGGTGTTTCTGCATGGGTCGTTAGGTACATGCGCCCTCAGGGGAGCTCCCCCCACCTCCCTCTGTCTGGGGTTATTGGAAATTAGGGGGGGCGGGTTCCATCCCTGATATTATATATCCTGCCACCCTCCCCAGCCTGTAGCACAGTCTGAAGCCCCCCCCGGGCATAGGACAGATGGGCTTGCACAGCCCCCGCCCTCCATGGGCCATGCAAGGGATTCCTCATGCCTCATTTTTCATGTTTTAATTTTCCTTCATCTCATGTTCGTCTTCTGGAGAGAGACGGGATGAACATGACTGAGGCGCGGAGGCGTCTGGGAGATTGCCACCGCCTGCCGTGGTCCTTGCACCGCATCATGGGGAGAGGGGCTAATTAGAGAGGTGTCAGTTCCCTATTAGAGAGGCCGCCCTGGCCCTTCCGACGCCCCCGCTCCAGATCCCAGAGGAGAGAAACACACACCGCCTGCCTGCCCGCCCGTCTGTGTGTACGCGTTTCCGTCTGTCAATAAATTCTGATTTGTCTGTCTGTCACCACAGGGGCTGTCCAGTGACCCAGAGGCCGGACCCCTCTTTCACCAGTCCTTTAACTTTAATATAAATATCCCCCACACTCAGCACTTTAGAAAGTTTGTTTCATGACGTCGCTGGTGTTTTCAGCTCTTTGGGGACCCGCGCGGGCCCTTTAAGAATGTGACGTCCCACATTACATTGTAGAGGATGTCTATCGACACACAGACATACACATATTGTACAAAAGATCCCTAGAGCTCGTTGTAAATATGGCCTGGACCTGGGAGGCGAAATGAACACCGCCCTCTCATTCCAAGTAGCCAAAGGTTCGCTGCTTGTTTTATTGTAAGGTGGGGGTGGGAGGTGGCACTCAGACACCGCAAGCACCAGTGCTGCCCCTCCCCCTCCTGTGCACTCAGACACCACGAGCACCACTGCTGTGCTGCCCCTCCCCCTCGTGTGCACTCAGACACCACAAGCACTAGTGCTGCCCCTCCCCCTCCTGTGCACTCAGACACCCCAAGCACCACTGCTGCCCCTCCTTGTGCACTCAGACACCTCAAGCACCACTGCTGCCCCTCCCCCTCGTGTGCACTCAGACACACCAAGCACCGCTACTGCCCCTCCCCCTCCTGTGCACTCAGACACCCCAAGCACTGCTGCTGCCCCTACCCCTCGTGTGCACTCAGACACCCCAAGCACCACTGCTGCCCCTCACCCTCTTGTACACTCAGAAACCACAAGCACCGGTGCTGCCCCTCTCGCTCGTGTGCACTCAGACACCACAAGCACCACTGCTGCCCCTTCCCCTCCAGTGCACTCAGAAACCACAAGCACCACTGCTTCCGCTCCCCCTTGTGTGCACTCAGACACCACAAGCACCACTGCTGCCCCTCCCCCTTGTGTGAACTCAGACACCACAAGCACCACTGCTGCCCCCCCTGCGCACTCAGACACCCCAAGCACCACTGCTGCCCCTCCACCTCGTGCGCCCTCAGACACCACAAGCACCACTACTGCCCCACCCCCTCATGTGCACTCAGACACCACAAGCACCACTGCTGCCGCTCCCCCTTGTGTGCACTCAGACACCACAAGCACCACTGCTGCCCCTCCCCCTTGTGTGAACTCAGACACCACAAGTACCAGTGCTGCCCCTCCCCCTTCTGTGCACTTAGACATCACAAGCACCACTGCTGCCCCTCCCCCTCATGTGCACTCAGACACCACAAGTACCACTGCTGCCCCTCCTCCTCATGTACACTCAGACACCACAAGCACCGCTGCTGCCCCTACCCCTCGTGTGCACTCAGACACCACAAGCAGCACTGTTGCCCCTCCCCCTCGTGTGCACTCAGACACCACAAGCATCACTGCTGCCCCTCCCCCTCCTGCTCACTCAGACACCACAAGCATCACTGCTGCCCCTCCCCCTCGTGTGCACTCAGACACCCCAAGCACCACTGCTGCCCTCTCCCATGCACTCAGACTCCACTGCTGCCCCTTCCCCTCGTGTGCACTCAGACACCCTAAGCACCACTGCTGCCCCTCCCCCTCATGTGCACTCAGACACCACAAGCACCACTGCTGCCCCTCCCCCTCGTGTGCACTCAGACACCACAAGCACCACTGCCCCCCCTCGTGTGCACCCAGACATCACAAGAAGCAGTGCTGCCCCTCCGTCTCGTGTGCACTCCGACACCAGAAGCACCACTGCTGCTCTGCCTCCTGTGCACTCAGACACCACAAGCATCACTGCTGCCCCTCCCCCTCCTGCGCACTCAGACACCACAAGCACCATTGCTTCCCCGCCTTTCCTGTGAACGGATGCAGCCCACGCTCCACTACTGCCTCCCCTTGTGTACTCAGGAAGCCCAAACACCACCACTACGGACGCCTGTTTCACTGCTGCCCCCTCCTTCCACTGCTACACTTTCTTGGCCACTCATAGCTCTGCTGCTTTCTCCTAAACCTGCTCCCCTTTCCTGGTATTTTTGCCCCCTCCCAGTACTGATGGCTCTCCTAGTATTGCTGCCCCGTCGTTGCACTACTGCCCCTCCTAGCACTACACCCTACTTGTACTATTACCCCTCCTTGCACTGCTGCCCTCTCCTATCACTGCTGCCCCATCCTTGCACAAATGCCCCTGCTAGCACTACACTCCCTTCTTGTACTATTACCCCTCCTTGCACTGCTGCCCTCTCCTAACATTGCTGCCCCCTTCTTGTACTAATGCCCCTCCTAGCATTACACCCCCTTCTAGTACTATTACCCCTCCTTGCACTGCTGCCCTCTCCTAACACTGCTGCCCCGTCTTACCACTAATGCCCCTCCTAGCACTACACCCCTCCTTGTACTATTACCCCTCCTTGCACTGCTGCCCTCTCCTAACACTGCTGCCCCTCCCTTGCACTAATGCCCCTCGTAGCGCTATACCCCTCCTTGCACTGCTGCCCTCTCCTAACACTGCTGCCCCGGCTTTGCACTAATGCCCCTCATAGCACTACACCCCCTTCTTGTAGTATTACCCCTCCCTGCACTGTTGCCCTCTCCTAACACTGCTGCCCCGTCCTTGCACTTCTGCCCCTCCTAACACTGATGTCCCTGCTAGCACTGCTACTTCCTTTCCATAGTACTGCTACCCCGTCCTTGCACTAGTGCCTCTCCCAGTACTGCAGCCCCTCCTTGCACTACTACTCATGCTGCCCCTGCTAACACTGCTGCCCCCTCCTTGCACCTCTTCCTCCTCTTTGCACAACTGCCCTTCCTACTACGTCTGCACTTCCTTGCACTGTTGCCTCCTCCTTGCACTGATGCCCCCTCCATGCACTGCTGCCTCCTCCTTGCACTGATGCCCCCTCCTTACACTGCTGCCCCCTCCTTACTCTGCTGCCTTCTTCTTGCACCTCTTCCTCCTCTTTGCACAACTGCCCTTCCTACTACGTCTGCACTTCCTTGCACTGTTGCCTCCTCCTTGCACTGATGCCCCCTCCATGCACTGCTGCCCCTCCTTGCCCTGCTGCCTCCTCCTTGCACTACTGCCCCTTCTTGCACTGCTGCCCCCTCCATGCACTGCTGCCCCTCCTTGCCCTGCTGCCTCCTCCTTGCACTACTGCCCCTTCTTGCACTGCTGCCCCCTCCTAACACTACTGCCTCCTCCTTGCACTGCCGCCCCCTCCTAACACTGCTGCCTCCTCCTTGCACTGCTGCCTCCTCCTTGCACTGCTGCCCCCTTCTTGCTCTGCTGCCTCCTCCTTGCACTTATGCCTCCCCCTTGCACTGCTGCCCCCTCCTAACACTGCTGCCTCCTCCTTGCCCTGCTGTCTCCTCCTTGCACTACTGCCCCTCCTTGCAGTGCTGTCCACTCCTAACACTGCTGCCTCCTCCTTGCACTGATGCTCCCTCCTTGCACTGCTGCCTCCTCTTTGCACTGATGCCCCCTCCTTGCCCTGCTGCCTCCTCCCCCCTGATCTCAGTCAGCTCTTACAAATGCCGCTGCTGGTCCTTTAATTGTTCTCCTTCCCACAACAGCCCCTCGGGAAGATTTCTCTTGTCTACAATGTAATTTCAGGGCCGGGTATTTTGCACCCTTGTTTCTTATTGGGTGTTTTCCACCCTTGTTTCTTGCCGGGTGTTTCACACCCATGTTTCTTGCCGGGGGTTTTCCACCCTTGTTTCTTGCTGGGTGTTTTCCACCCTTGTCTCTTGCACTGCACTTTCCCCGCCCTTTCCGGGTATTTTAATGTCTCGTTTTCACAGCCTCCTTTAGCGGATTCATGCTGTATGTGCAGGTCCAGCCCCTGTGGTTTTATTCTATAATTTCACAGCACTGTGATCCCTCTTCCAGCGGCGTAGCTTCCATTGGTGCAGCAGGTGCAGTGGCACCAGGGCCCAGAGACATGAGGAGCTCACTGAACCCTGAGTATTACTCTATTTCAAAGTTAAAACTGCAGCAAAGGGCCCCATTTCCTTCTTGCACCGGGGCCATGACACACTGGCTGTGCTACTGCTTTCTGCTCAGGACGTTTGCCGGGTCTGGTGGCTAGTGGACAAATGCGCCCACTGTCGGGGGATGTGCTCGAGCTCACGTTCACAGGTTCAAATCCCAGCATGTCCACTCAGCATTTCATCCATCTGAGGTTGATAAAATGAGTACCCTTGAGTTTTGAATTCCATATTGTCACCACTTCACTCAGTGCTTCATTCTGTGTCCTCGACCCCTACTCGGGGTGTTTTATTTTATATTCTGCAAGTTTGTGGTGATTTTATGTATATTTTCACAACTTCTCTCAGTGCTTCATTCAGTGTACTCACCTCCTACTGGGATTTTTTACTCTGTATTCCCACAGTTTGCAGCGTTTTATATTATTCTATATTGTCTCCCTTCTTGCATTACTTCACTCTGTGTGTTTTTAGGTCTCGCCTGGCGTTACAGCACGCATGTGCTGCTCTCGCAATGCCAGGGCCTTTTGGAATCAATATGGAGATGTGCACATTGCTGGCACCAAACTTCCCAGAGTTGCCCTCTTAATTTTCCTGCCCGAGCAGCCAAGCAGAAAGAGCGATTTGTCTGCTTGACTTCTGCCGACAAAGTCTGGCAGCCTTGGGACCTGTCTGCCTCTGCTGCCCCCTCCTCCCCGAGCACGAGCACCGTGCTACAGCCACCGATGCTGCGCCATCCCTCTGTGGCATCCTCCATGCGCGCTCCTCTGCCATCCGCATGTGCCTAAGCCCTAACCCTCGTCCACCCGATGGTGACCTCCAGTTCAAAAATAATTAGAGAGGCCGCAGGCTTGGGCCTCTCTCTCTCACCCGAATGGCGGACCCTCTGTGAATCTGTCGCCGAGCCACCTTGGGTCTCCCCATTGTCCGACCGCCTCACCGCATATGGCTGCTTCTTCCTTCACAAGCCCTTTCACTACTTCACAGCCTCCCTTTTAATCGCTCCCTTTTCTCCTTTCTCTGCCCCTTTCTCTCACTCACAAATACTCTGTCACTCCCTTTCTCTTTCTTCCTCTAAACTTGTCTCTCCCCCCTCTGCTTTTCTCTCTCTCACATTTCCTCTTAAGCTCTATCCTTCTCTCCTCCTCTTTCGCCCCACCTTCTCATTTTCCATAGATGTGTAGATACAATTCCTGTTGCTCTTGAGTGGTACCATAAAATGCAACTTTTTTGACCCTGCTTTAACTCCCGCACTCTCACTCATGCCGTCAAATTATGGCCCCTTTATTAACCAACCCAGGCTGCCTTCTGATGGAAAAGTGAGACCAAAGGGCAATTACACAGTATCACTACAGCCGACAATATAATGAGGTGTTGGGGTGAGTAGTGGTACTAGCAAGATGTTGTGAGGAAAGGGTGCTAAGGGTCTCACATCAAGAATTCATCAGAACAGAGGTCCCCTCATCTATAGTGACACTTCCCCCCTACCCCTCCAAAGTTGGCTTCCAGTGTTCTGCGGCATGATTTACTGTGAACGGATATGGAAACTTAATATGTACTCCTATTTTAAGTTGGAGCTATCGCACAGTATTTCAGGCACTGGGAATCCAAAGCTGCCGGGCAAATTTGTTAGACCAGCTCCATGGAGAAGCGGGTGGCATGCAAGGTGAGCTATTGGCATTGTAAATGACAATGGCATTTAATTATGTGTTAATTAGCTAAAAATAGACAAGCATTGAAAATGCAATAGGTCTCGCCTTTGACTATGTTAAAGCCATTTGCTTTGCTAATGGTATTGTATAGCAAAGCAAATGGCTTTAACTTAATAAAAGGCGTGACCTATTGCATTTTTAATGCTTGTTTGCTCTTGGCCTCACGGGTGTCAAGTTTCTTTTCCGGAGCTCAGAGGAACGGCAGTTTCGCCCCCTAGCTCCGATCGCATTTCCCTCATCCCTTGAGTGTGAAGAGTTCAAAGGAACATTGATTGGAAAAAGCGCAGGGGAACGTCCCTTGGCCCTGCAGTTTGATTGTGGTACTGCACATGCACCTCATGCGCTACAAGGTGTTGGTTTAAGCACGTTGTGTAAAAAAAAAAATCTAGAGCGCGCATCTAATTCTGATTGAGCTATTGGCAAAGAGAGCACAGAGGAACGCATGTTCGCCCTCTAATTTCTGTTGTGAGCAAAGAGCAACATTCTGCTCACTCTTCATTTTAGCCTGCTCATCTACGTGTTATTTATGGAAAAGGGAGAGTGATTTTCTCAGTTTAACATTCAAGGTGCTGCAAGTGTAATCTCCTCGTCTACTAAATTGTTTTTTTTAAAGTCTTGCTCTTATAATTTGGCTTGTGACTGCTTTTCGTTGGTTACGCTCAGACATTGAAGAATACTGATTACCATAAACAGTGTCTCTGCACATTTTTATAATCAAATTTATTTTCATTTGAAAAACCAAGCATACAAAGGACAGAATGTGATTGCACAGTGAATCAACGTCGATCTCCGGGAGACAACAAAAATCCCAGCCAAGATTTAAAGCCTTCGAGCAAGCCACCTCATTTGAAAAGCAATATAACAATATAGGAAAGAAATCAAGCACATAACTCAAAACAGTAGGTTTAGCCATTTGCCCCATACCTTATGAAATTTCTCAGGACATCCATGGGCCTCAAAGAGGGGTTCCTCCTGGACCGCGCACCAGTCCACCCCCCGTTGCCACTTTTGTATGGTAGGGGGTTTGGCCTGGACCCAGACTGCTGCGATATCTCGCTTGGCCACCGCCACCACTATGCCCAGGAAGCGTTTGTGGTCTCTAGAGCCATCTAGGCCATCAGATGCTCCCAGGAGAAGGCGTATAGGATAATGAGGGACCTGCCACCTCAGGGTTTGTGTAAGTTCAGATTCCACATCCGACCAAAAGGGAGCGAGACCAGGGCATAACCAGACCATGTGGTAGAAATCGTCCAGAGCTTGGCAACATCATGTACAGTCTGGGGAGGGGCGCAGTCCTGCCCTGCGTAGGCGCGCGGGGTGAGATATGCCGTGTGAGGGTAATAAAGTTGGATGAGACGTAGTTTAGAGGTCGTCAGAGTTTTGGGGGCCATGAGGGTGTCGCACCAGTCCGCCTCCTCAGGGAGACCCAGGCTTCCCTCCCAGCGGGTTCGCAGCGAGTCTAGGGTGGTAGGGCCGTTGTTGACAAGGGAGCTGTATATCCGCAACACCCCCCCTCTGCCCAAGTTTCCCATCATGACCTGGGCTAAACTCAGGAAGCGAGATGCCTGGTGGAATATGCGTAGTAAGGGCGTGGCGGAGTTGTAGATACTCATAAAATTGAGTGGTGTGAAGGGAGTGACGCTGTTGCAGATCGGGGACGGCCCTGTCGTGGTCTCCCACCCAGACGTCTCCAAGGAGCGAAATCCTGACCCGATCCCACTGCCAAAAACCCTCAAGGGTCGATGCTTCACACAGCCATGTGCCGTGCCACAGAGGTGTATGTTGGGTAAGTCTCTTGTCCCATCTCGTATAGCGCAGGGCAGAGCACCAGGCCACTAGAACCACTCTGGTGATAGGTGGAATCGTTTGTGGAATGGGGGCCCCATACAAGTAGGCTTGGATTTGCGGGAAGTTCATAGTTCTACGCTCAGTCCGGTAAGCCGGGTCAGACCAGTCTCCAGTGAACCAATCATGGAGGTGAAGGTTTGTCATATCCATGCCTCCGTCAAAGGGAGGGTTCCGGCAGCGAGCCAAGGCTATACCTGGTCTCCCAACCCCCCACAGGTAATTACCCCTTCAAAGTCTCGGAACCAACTACCCGGAAGCTGAAGGGTGGTGTTTTTAATAATGTATAGGAAATGGGAGAGCATCATCATTTTAAAAAGGGCCCCTCTTCCAAGGGGATTGAGGGGAAGGGATTGCCAGCGCTTAAGGTTGTTTTTGGCTTTCGTAACCAGAGGTGTAATGTTGAGGGTCCAATCCAGCTCCAGGAGCAGAGTCACCCAGTTCCCAAGGTACTTAATCGATTGTCTCCTTAAAGGGATATTAGATTGCAAATCAAAGCAAGCCCTCGAGGGATGGAGGGGGATCAGAGTGGACTTCATCGGGTTGAGTCGTAGGCCCGAGACGTTCTCGAAGGCCTGGAGCCCCTTTAGACAATGCGGGCCGGAGCTCTCTTGGTCAGCCAAGAAAAGCAGGACTTCGTCCGCGTATCAGGCAATTTTATCCACCTGGTGGGGGTCCCAGGACCAACCTTAAGATTTGGGGGTCATTACGTATGAGGCAGGCCAGGGACTCCACCGCCAGAGAGTAAGAGTGACGAGAGAGGGCACCCCTGACACGTGCCTCTTCGGATTGGAAATGCCTCCGAGAAGGCACCATTGGTCAGGACTCTTGGTTTGGGGTTAGAGTACGGGACACGGATGAGGCGTCTGAAATGGGGGCCGAAACCCATCGTGATGAGAACGTCCTCCAAGTAGCTTCAATCAGTCGTGTCAAAGGCCTTCTCAAAATCAATGAGTAGCAGGGCCAGGTACGGTGTGGAGAGATGGCGGTGGGCCAGAGCAAAGTGAAGATGTCGTATGCAGTGCCTAGTGAAGCCACATTGGTCCGGGTGTATCAATTTGTGTAGCAGAAGATGGAGACGTTGGGCCAGGGCTGTGGCAAAGATTTTCATTTCTGTGTTAATTAGAGAAATCGGACGGTAGTTCGCACAGGAGGATTGAGAAGGTGGCTGGATCTTCAGGATAACCACTATAGTGGCCACATCAGTCTCAGAGGGAAAGGAGCCCTTCTCTGCCACATGCCAGAAGAGGTCGACCAAATGGGGCAACATAAATATCGAAATGTTGCATAATACTCTTGAGGGAAGCCGTCTGGTCCTGGTGTGTTCCCGGAGTGTAATAGGGAAATAGCCCCATGTATCTCCTCTGGGGTAAAGGGAAGGTCGAGGTCTGTTGAATCGGCCTGAGCAAGGCAGGGTAGCCGGACCTCTGCTCGCTCCAGCAAGTCAACCAGAGGGGGGCCGGGCTGAATAGAATTGGGCATAGTAACCCGCTAAAGCTTGGGCAATGGCCCGCGATGTGCAATGATGGGTTCCCGCAGCGTCTCAGATTTCAGGTCTAATTCTCTTTGCCTTGGGCTAGGAGACCAAGTTGTGAAGCAACTTTCCATTCTTGTCGCCCCACCTGTACACACGGGCCACAGAGGAGCGCCACAGCATCTTGGCATATTCTAGGGAGATCTGACGGATCTCATCCCGGATCGCCGCAAGCTGTCTGGCGGGTTGAGCTTCATCTGTGTCTGCAAGGGTCAATTCCAGCCGCGTAGCCTGCACCTCAAGCTGGGTCAGGCGAATAGTCTGCACCGCTCGCTTCATGTGCACTAGACCTCTGGCCATGCCACGTACGGTAGCCTTACCGGCCTCCGATAGTGTGCCCAGGGAAGGGACAGAACCTTGGTTGTTAAGAAGATAATGCCGCAACTCTACTGCAAGCTCGTCTTTAATCTGAGTCTTGCAAAAACCACATGTTCAGTCGCCAGACCGTCCACATCCCATCAGTGGTGCCTCTCAAGCAGAGGGAAAAGGTGGAATGGTCCAAGATTTCACGGGGGAGAATAGAGACGCTAGAGACTGTTGGCACTTGGTGGCAGGCAGGAGGATCAAATCGATTCGGGAGTGGGTATGGTGGGGCCGATGAAGTGTGAGTGTACTGTTTCTACCAGGGGTTCCAAATTCTCCAGGCGTCACACAGACAAAGGGCAGCTGACCAATCCGATAGCCTCTTGGAGCAGGTTAGGCGCAATGAGGATGGGTCGCCCGTTGTGTCAAGTGATGGCTGCATAACTGCATTGAAGTCGCCCCCAATTATTGTCTGACCCTGGGGCAGGGCGGAGATTACCTCTGTAAGGTGATGGAGAGTAGAGGTAAGTGTGACAGGAGGGATGTATGTTGATAATAGGTTTCAGGACATGACCTTCAAGCTTATCGGACATAGCCACATAGCCGCCCTGCGTGTCGGTCGTCATGTGTCCAGGGGTGAAGGGAAGACCTCTCCGGGTTAGTATGGCCACCCCTCGAGAGCCCCACGTGCAACTGGAGTGCCACACCCTGTCAAACCCGTATCTGGTGAGAAAGGAGCAGTGGGTTCCCAGGAGATGAGTCTCTTGAAGGTGGAGCTCGTCAGGCATGTGGCGTTGGGCATACTTGAGGACCGCCACGCATTTGATGCGGTCCAGCAAGCCATTCACTTTCCATGACGGAACATGGAGAGATCTACCGTGAGCGGGCCTCTGGGTAGTGGCTGATGCGGGGACATGGAGGACCAAAGGAGCTCGGGTCCCAAGGGAAGTGGTGCATCTCAGCTAAGGTGGAAAGATGTGGCATGTGCAAGGTGGTGTGCCGTCTGTCGGTGGCGATGGTGTGTGCAAGTGGTAGGCTGTAATTAAAAACGTATAAGAATGGCTCAAACGAAGCCAAAACAAAAAGAGTTCAGAGGGCACGGCCCCCCAACCCCTCCCAATACCCCCACCCTATACTTCCGAAATTGAAGCATCTGTCGCCCTGAAAAAAGGAAAATTAACAGTAAAAATAACAAAGAGCTAAGCTAAAACGTTTAGCAGGTCAGTTTGTGGCAATGATGGACCCCTCTATATAAACAGATGTCATAATGTCATCAGCTGCTTAATAACATAAGATAACCTAAGAGTTCTGCCTCAGTTCCAGTCCCGTGGGCCTCCACAGTCAGATTCCTGCGTCGTCACTGGATCCCCGGAGCGTGGGACTTCTAGATAGATCGTAATATGATAGGGCGGGGCGCAATGTCTCAGATGGGCCTGGGCCATGGCTTAGATCAATCAGTGAACTGGCTTGGCTGTGGTCGTCAAGAGCCGGAGGAACCTCATAGGAGATCAGCAACTGGGACTCAGCGCCTGGCAGACGTGATGACCCTCCCTGCCAGTCTCCTCTCCTGTGGGACCGATTGTGCCTCCGCTGTTGCTTGGAAGGAGACGAGTGTGTCCGTGGAGGTGTCGACAAGGTGGGGGGGAGGTAGGCCGGGGCCGCAGAGGTCGCTCATCTGTGAGCCAAGTCTAGGCCGCCTGCGGGGTGTCGAAGAATATTGTGTTTCTCTAGAAAACGACTCTGAGACGGGCCGGGAAGAGGAGACCATAACGCAGTCCCAAATTGCGGAGCTTTTGTTTGACATCCGTATACGTACAACGTTGGGCCTGTACTTCTCTCGTGTAGTCTGGGAAAAGCATTATTGTATTGTTTTGATATTTCAGGGGATCCTGGGCCCGTGCCTCTCTAAGGATAGCATCCCTGTCCCGGAAGTTGAGGATCCTGATGATGATGGGACCAGATGGAGCACCAGAAGAGGCTTAGGCGCCAGAGAGCGGTGGGTGCGTTTGATTGCGAACCACATAGGGAGAGCGTCTTTGGGTATCCATGACTTCACCCAAGTCTCCACAAAGGTGTCCGCCTCTCCC
Organism: Triturus cristatus; assembly: GCF_964204655.1. NCBI lineage: Eukaryota > Metazoa > Chordata > Amphibia > Caudata > Salamandridae > Triturus > Triturus cristatus. The sequence continues at coordinate 301,249,938 of NC_140587.1, forward strand.
TGCTCAACTCCCTCAGGGAAACCTATAAGGCGCAGGTTGTTCCGCCATGAGTGGCTCTCCGCATCTACAGCCCAACGGTGTAGCTCCAAAGTTTGAGTCTGTAGGCGGGCCACTTGGGTTTTCAACTGTCCCAGTTCGTCCTCAGCCGTGGAGAGGCGCAACTCTGCCTCGGAAATTCTCGCCATGGCATTGCATAGGTCCTGGCGGATAAGGGCCATGTCCACCCGTACCAAGCCAATCTTACCCTTCACTGAGGCCTGAGAGGTGCCGATAGCCTGCAGGATGGTCGAAAGGTCTCCTCCGGTGATGGAGGAGCCACCAGATGCTCCCTCTGCTGGATTCCGATCAGTGGTGGTGTATTGGTCCATTTTAGTTTGAGTCTGCGGAGTGTGTGTCTTCGGGGCGCGGTCTCTACCCATCTAGGCTGCGGACACAGGACCCGGACGTCCAGTTGGGTGGGGGGATAGGTTCACGGGCAGACGGCCCCCGGCGGGAGGAGTCCAGCACCCAAGCCGTCAATGCTCTGGCCCGGGCACCGAATCCACCCCTGTACAAGCCCCTCAACCCTGAGGGACCAGTCAAACCAAATCCAAAGATTCCGTCCCCAGCCACCCGAGATGACGGCTGAACCAGGAGTAACACTGCCTCACCCAACCCAGAGTGTGCGCCGCCAGGCCAAAGGGAGGTGGGGTGACGGCAGAGGGGCCTGGTCCTCGGGCTCCCTGCCGCTGGATGAATGCGGCCAGTTCCGCCTCACCCCGTGGGATCCTCGCAAGATGTAGGCGACCTCTAGGAGTCTCTGCACATTATATTGCATAATAGGGTTTTTTTTAGAAAGGAAGTGTGCCTAGCCCTTATTTACTTTTATTATGCAAAACATAACTATGCCACCTTTCTTTTTATCGTCACCTGGTGAGCCTGTAATTAAATGGGCGAAACGGAAAAATGAGTTTTTAAATTATGCACAGGTGTGTGGGGCCAATCTAAGTGCTGAGAGAAAGCATGCATTGCTGTTATATTGCTTAGGAGCTGAAGGTCAGGATGTTTTAAAGGATCTTCCCGAGTTACCACAAGCAGAAGCTTGTGATTTGAATGAATTTGAAATAGCTATATCTAGGTTGGATCGTCATTATCTGCCAAAAGTTAGTACAATTTTAGAAAGGTATCATTTTGGTTTAAGAAGTCACGGTCATGATGAGTCTGTTGAGGAATTTGTCACAAATCTGAGGAAACTTGCCTCCAATTGCAAATTTGGAGCAGCATAAAAAGTAACAGTGACAAGGCATGTGAAGAGCTTTGGATGAAAGATGAACCACCATTAGAAGAAGTTCTTATTGTTGCTAAATGTGTAGAACACATGTTGAAGTGTGTGGGTGAGCTCAAAACTGATAAAGCGCAGAATGTCACAGGAAAAGAGGAGGTTACTGAAGTGTGTGAAGTCAAGTTACAGAAAAGTAGGAGGAAAGTAGAATTTGAAGCACAAAGTCAAAAGAAAGCAGATCCTGAGTTCAAGGTTACTTGTTTCAGGTGTGTCATGGAGGAGCACAAGGTCAATGATAAATCTTGTCCTGCCTGGTCACAGAACGCAATTATTGTGGCATCAAGGGTCATTTTAGTAGGTGTTGTCGCAACAAGAATAAATGAGGTTTTAGAACTAAGACCCAGGAAATTTGTCAGGAGGTAGTGTCACAGGTGGGGAATAAATGATTCCCCTCTGTAATGGTTGTTTTAGATGGGAAGTGGGTTGCAATGAAGTTTGACTCTTGTTCTCGCATTACCATCATCTCAAATATGGCCTTTCAAGAATTATTCGCAGGTGGAAAAGAATTGTTGCCCTTAGATATTCTGCCTGGAGGTTATGGTGGAGCAAAGATTGAGATGCTTGGATATTTTGAATCTGACATAAAGTTTGGTGGCAAGGAGACTGTGGGTAAGGTTTATGTATCTTGCCAAGGTGATAATTTGTTGGGGTGGGTTCATCAGAGTGAGTTAGGGGTGAGTTTACATCCCAACAAAATTCCTCAGGTCCAAGTGGATGAAGTATGTATAGGTAAAGACAAATTTATAAAGGAGTTTAAGACCCTCTTCCAATACAAACTAGGAAAGTTGCTAGGATACTAACACATAATTAAGCTTAGAGTGAATGCTTGCCCAACTGTGACCAAGGTCCGAAGAATACCTCTGCATATGCAGGCAGCGGTGGAGGTTGAATTAGGCAGATTGTGTGATTGTGGGGTGATTAAAGCAGTGAAAGCTACTGAGTGGTTGGCCCCTATAGTGAGGGCATGCAAAGGGAATGGGGATATCCGTCTTTGTGTAGATTTGCGTGCTCTCAATAAAGTAGTTATTGTTGACAAATTACCGTTACCAAATATTGAGGAGATGGTATCAACTTTTGCTGGTGCCAAGATTTTCACCACTTTAGATTTGGTATCAGCCTATCACCAAATTGAACTTAATGAAGAGTCACAAGACCTCACAGTCTTTATAACCCCTTTTGGTACGTATCGATTTGAAAGAATGCCATTTGGTTTGGTTTCGGTGGCAGCTGTTTTTCAGAGGATTATAGGAAGGATTATGAAGGGATTACCTGTTGTGAAATGTTACCAAGGCGATATTCTTATTTTTGGTGCATCTCTTGTTGATCATGATCAAAGAGTAAGAAATGTTCTGAAGAGGTTGCAGGAAGCAGGTTTCACGCTCAAGGCAGAAAAGTGCAAATTCGGCGTCTCTGTGGTCAGTTACCTGGGGTATAAAATTTCAGAAATGGGAATCAGACCACGCTTGGAACTTGTTGAAACTATCAAATCTTTGGAAGCTCCCAAGTCAAGAGAAGAACTAGCATCCTGGCATGGTGGATCATTACAGCAAGTTCATTAGAGACTTTGCCAGCAAAACCTTTTGTGGCGCAGAGGAGACGTAGCCAAGGAGACAGGGATGGAGGTTTAAACAAAAGGATTTTATTTGTGTGTTCCCTCTAGGCACAGACCATAAGTCAATATAAAGAAAAGGACTTGGAAAGTCTTTGGGTACAGTATTTTTACTCTCTTGCCTCAGAGAGTAGGATGCACTCAAGGAGTTCTTCTGATGTGCCTCCGTTCGCCAAGAAGAAGGTTGCCCAGAGACGCCCAACAGTCCGGGATTCAAAAAGGGAAAAAGAAAAGAAAAAGAATTTGTGAGGGTCAAGTGGGTATCTGACACCTAAGCAAACCGGGATGAGGGAGTGGAGGAGTGAGCACCCGACCGCCACCAGTGACGCGCTAGTTCTCCTACTTTTATGTTAGCATGAAACACGGCCCCCCAGTTACAGCGGTTTAACGGACGCTCCACCCTTTGCTCCCGCCTTCCCTTTTACCCATACGGCCCCCAGTTGGCCCGGTACCTGTGTCAGACACGACCCTCCAGGGCCGTGGCGGGCTTCAACGTGTTGCCGGAGCGGGTCCGGCTCCCTCTTTCCTGGATCCTCGTCGGGCTGTCCTTCGGTCTGTTGGGTTACCGCTCCTGGCGCCACACTCCAATCCGCAAGGCTCCGCAGTCCTCCCATTCCGGGTGCCACAAGGTAGGTCTGCACTTCGGGATCCGCTTCCTCCAACGCCGCCAGACCCATCCACTCCGAATCTGACGAGTCCGTCGCCTCTTCCGCTTTGGACGAGGAATCATCAGCTGACCAGATCATGTGAGCGGATGAGACAGCTGGGGGAACGAGGCCTTAAAGGGATAGCGTCCCCCAGGCGTAGAAGTCTGAAAATAAAGGGGGGGAAACGGTGATAGGTAAGGTGGTATCTGATCCTCGACAGGGACGAGGGAGGACGGGACATCAGGCAGCGCTTCGTCACACCTTTACAATGAGAAAACCGTTGAAGAAAAATGTGGAATATGCATGGGACGCACAATGTAGTAATGAATTTGAGAGAGCGAAACAAGAGTTGAATGATGCGCCTTGCCTAAATGCTTATGATCCTTTGTGTGACACTAGAGTTGTATGTGATGCCAGCTCATAAGCGTAGGGGGCTCTTTTGATTCAGATCAAGAATGGAAAGGAGAATTTGATAGCCTGCATGTCACATACTTTGAGGAATGTGGAATCTAATTATTCTGTTATAGAGAGAGAATCTCTTGCTGTACATTGGGCCATCAACAGGTTCAGGCAGTTTTTGTGGGGAATCAAGGAGATGGGTGGTGAGTTTACAAGAGTTTAGCTTTGATGTTCAGTGTGTCCCTGGTGTCAGCAATCACTCTGCTGATTGTTTGTCATGGTTGGTAAATGTCTCTGAAACAGATTTGTTAGATAGTGAAGATTTGAATGAAGATGAGGTTGTGAGAGTGTGTGAAGTCACTGATGGAACCATTTCTGAGAAGGAATGGCTGGATGAGTTACAACTTGATGAGGAAATCACTCATGTCATACATGGTGTGAATTCTGGCAAACTTAACTAAACTGCGTTAGGTTGTCATAAAGGGAACTGGAGTCAAATTCTGGAGAAATTGGCAGTAGTCAGAGGATTTTTGTTGCATGGGCCATTATTACTATTACCAGCTAAGCTGAGACAAAGAGTATTACAACTTGCACATGAGGGTCACATGGGGATTGTGAAAACAAAAGGTAGACTTCTGTCAGGATGCCTGGAGGAGGCTCATGGATATTTAATTGACAAAGACGCAAGTACTGACATGCATTATTCTCACTCTGGTTTTTGCTTCCGAAACCCGCATCGGCTGATCGGGTTTGTTTGTGCTTCGCATCAGGATACACGGAGCGAGCAAGGACCTTTGTTCTGTACCTCCGGTGAGAGCAGTTTGGCGTGTCGGCAGGAGCCTGCCCACACACGCGGCGAAGATGAAGGAGTCTTAACCGCCTTCCAGCCTCCTCCCCTCGAGGATTTCCCATTGAGTTATTGTGGGCTTGGAATTAATTCCACTGCGGGAGGAATCTCTGTAAAGCAATTCCCTGCAGATTTCTAGGCTTAGTCTTCAAAAGAGGATTGTAGGCTGGATTGGAGTAACTGTCGATGCATTCCAGAAACTAGGTGACGTAACCTTTGTTTCTGGTACCCGTTTGTTTTGTGATTTAATGGCGATTACAACCTTCAGTGACTTCCTTGTATTGCAATCGGATTAGCGTTCATTGTGAACGTGAAGAGGCTCTTTGGAATTCTTATTTGGTTAACTTTCTCTATGGTTGTGGATAATTATTGCAGTGAATACAGGAGTATGTATTCATAAGCACAAAGACTGGGATCATTGTACAATGTCATGTCTTCTCCTGTATGTGGTATGTAGGGTGTCTGATTTGTTTTGCAGTACCTTGTATATCGGTTTGATTGTATGACGCATGAATAACGATACCAATTTCCTATATTCTCACCTCAGAACTACAGGAAGAAACAAATTGATGATTATAGTCCTGAAGTACAGTCACTTAAGAGATTGTGCTTATACGTTTTAAGGTAGATATCTCCATGTTATTAGCGAGACGGACAGAGAGTAGACTGTGGTTGTGTGCTTTTTACTCACTCTTGTGTTATTTCTTCCAGAGCTTCCAAATTCCCTGCAGACCCCTTCCTTATTCCCTAGCCCCCGCTTGACCACTTCACTACTCTATGTATATTCATGACCATAGAGTTGGGGATGTCAGGAGGTGGACCAATCTGAGAAGCATTCCGGTTCTGTGGTGTTTTCATTTTGCTGGACTAACAGAATTACGCACCCACAAATTGTAACTCCTCCCAACCGGGGTGTAGCACATAATGGCCACCATCGATGATGTTATGTTACGTTAGTGTTAGTACAACAAGAACTAGCAACATCCAAAGCAGAAACAGCCGCACTTAAGGATAGGTTAGAGAAGCAATTACGTAACCCATTTGATGCATCTTCTACTCCTTCCCAGATACAGGCACACGTGCCACCTCCCATTCCTCTAGCCACGCCAGAAAGGTATTCAGGAGATCCAAACAAAATCCAAGTTTTCTTAACACAGATAATGCTCCATTTTTCGTGCAAGCCCTCATCATTTCTTACCAACCATTCCAGAGTGGTGTTTGCTATATCTTATTTAGCTGGGGATGCGGCCAATTGGGCTGTTCCTCTAGTGAAGAATGATGACCCAGTACTTTCAGATTGGGACGCTTTCCGCAGGGAACTGGAGAGGGTGTTTGATAGAAGAGCCACCTCTTTTAGCACCGACCGAGAGTTGTTAGAGCTGAGACAGGGAAGAAAGGACCTGGTTACATATCTAACATCATTCAACCGCTTGGTAGCAGAAACGGGATGGCCATCAGAAAAGAGAATGTCGTTGTACTATCAGGGATTAAGAGATGATATGAAGGACATCCTCGCTCAGATCGATCACCAACCCACTAACTGCACTGATTTAATGAATCTTACTCTCAGGTTAGACTGCAGACTGTCGGAGAGAGGGGGCGAGAGGAGAAGAAGTGAGCGATGGAATCCTAGATATGATAAGGGTGTTAGGAAACCGGGAGTGGAGTCTGAACCCAGTGTGGAGCCTATGGAAGTAGGGGCAATTAGATCCTCTCTCTCTAAAGAGGAAAGAGACGCACGAAGGGTAAACTCGCAGTGTATGTACTGCGGGAAGAGGGGGCACCTTGTACGTGAATGCCCTACCATGCCTAAATCTTTTAATAACCTTACGTCAGGAAAAAGAGTAGCAGTTACGGTTCTGCAAGAGAAAACCAGAACAACTCGCCTGTTGTTACCGACTCAGCTGACGACAGTATTCAATGGAAAGTGCCTTCTTTGTCGGCAGCAGAAGGGGGGGAGACAGAAACGCACATTTTGGTTTCCATGGAGTTAAATGTGAGGGAGTCTTCTCACTAAGTTACAGTAATTATTGACTCTGAAGCCACAAGTTACTTTATTGATCAAGGGTTAGTGCAGAAACTAGCACTGAACAGAGTCATTAGGGAAGTTCCCGAGACAGTTTTAGTGGTCGACGGAAAACCTTTGACATCTGGGCTGGTGACAGAGCAGACGGAAGCAGTGAGACTGACTGTCCTGGATGATACACAAAGTCAAGTGGAACATCTGTCCTTGAATATTATAATCGTCTCACAATATGAGATTATCTTGGGTATGCCTTGGTTGTGGCACCACAACCCCACCATAAATTGGCGAGAGAAATCTGTGCACTTTCTGTCGGAGGTGTGCAGATCGGAGGACAACCTTTACAACGCAACTATTACAACGCACTACACTTACAACGCAATTTTTACAACGCAACATCCACTACAACGCATTCCATTACATCGCATGACACTACAACGCATTTTTAAAAACTACCTTTACAACGCATTCCATTACATCGCATGCTACCTTTACAACGCATACCATTACAACGCATAATATTACATTAAAACCCCTACACTATCCAACACTTACGCTACTGTTGCACCCCCTGGAGTTAGAATAGTAATTTTTACCCCCATACTATCCAACACTTACCCTACTGTTGCACCCCCTGGAGTAAGAATAGTAATTTTTACCCCTATACTATCCAATACTTACCCTACTGTTGCACCCCCCTGGAGTAAGAATAGTAATTTTTACCCCTATACTATCCAACACTTACCCTACTGTTGCACCCCCTGGAGTAAGAATAGTAATTTTTACCCCTATACTATCCAACACTTACCCTACTGTTGCACCCCCTGGAGTAAGAATAGTAATTTTTACCCCTATACTATCCAATACTTACCTTAAATGCAATGTAATATTATGCGTTGTAATGCTATGCGTTGTAAAGGTAGTATGCGATGTACTGGAATGCGTTGTAAAGGTAGTTTTTAAACATGCGTTGTAGTGTCATGCGATGTAGTGGAATGCGTTGTAGTGGATGTTGCGTTGTAAAAAATGCGTTGTAAGTGCATGCGTTGTAAAAGTGTGGGTTGTACCGACATACATCCGTGCAGATCTGCATGTACGCGTAAAGATGTCTCCCAAGCCAAGGCATTGGCACACCCCTGGTGGCTTACCACAGCAGCGGAAAAGTCTGTATTGTTGCCCTCGGTGTATGTTCAATATCAAGATGTATTCAGTGAAATTCAGGCAGAAAGGCTCCCTCCTCATAGAATCTATGACTGTCAGATAGATCTGATTGCAGGGGCCACTCTGCCTTCCTGTCGAGTGTATGTCCTATCCGTATCCGAAACTAAACATCTGAGAGAGTACTTGGACTACTATCTGGAAATTGGGTTTATCCGCCCCTCTTGGTCCCCCGCAGTGTCTCCCCCTTTTTTTTTTATATCAAAAGCAAATGGGTATTTAAGAACATGCATTGATTCTCACAAGTTAAACCAGAATACGGTTAGGAATGGATACCCCCTTCCTCTAGTATCAGTACTTTTGGATCAAATGAAAGATGCTATGATTTATACCAAGTTTGATTTGCGAGGTGCCTACCATTTGGTCAGGATTAGAGAGGGGGTGAGTGGAAAACTGCCTTCAAAACCCGCTATGGGTTGTTTGAGTATACTGTCATGCCGTTTGGGCTATGCAATGCCCCTGCGGCCTCTCAGTACTTTCTAAATGATGTATTAAAAGACTACAGAGACACCTTTGTGGTGGTGTACATAGACGACATCCTAGTCTATTCTGAGAATGAAACAGTGCATGAGCACCATGTTCTGTTGATGTTGCAGAGATTAAGGGAACACTCATTGTTTTGTAAGTTGAGCAAATGTGACTTCCACATGAATGAGGTTGAATTTTTGGGAATTATGTTGTGCCCGTCAGGTCTATGTATGACGGAAAGAAAAGTGAAAGCTGTTCAAGATTGGCCCGTTCCAAGCAATGTGCATGATGTTCAGAGCTTTCTGTGCTTTGCTAACTACTACGGTAGGTTCATAATGCACTTTTCACATGTAGTAGCACCCATCACGAGACTGCTAAGATGCTAAGAAAAAGAGCCCTTTTGTCTGGGCCACTGATGCCGAAGAGGCCTTTATACATTTAAAACGGGCATTTACTACAGCTCCCGTTCTCAAACATCCGCAAACCGATCTTCTCTTCATAGTCGAGGCTGATGCCTCAGATGTGGCTTTAGGGGCGGTGCTTTCCCAAAGAGATAAACATACCGGACAACTACACCCTGTGGCCTATATGTTACAAAAATTCAGTGCAGCAGAACTTAACTACACAGTCGCAGAGAAGGAGGGAGCTACTTGCCATAAAAAAGGCCTTCCAGGAATGGAGACAATATCTGTGGGGGTCAATACATCAAGTGACTGTATACACGATCACAGAAACCTTCAGTACATGAAGACAGCAATACAGCTGTCACAAAGACAGATGCGGTGGATGCTTTTCTTTGCGGAGTACATATTTGTCATCACGTTCAGGCCTGGGACAGAGAACAGAAAGGCGGACACTTTGTAGAGACAAGGTACAGACAGTCTCCCTCGCAAAATACCTATCAAGGCCATCATAGCCCCCACAAGAGTTTTGTGTGCTGTGACCGTAAATAACTTTTTGGATGAAGTAAAGATAGTGCACTCAACAGATTCCTGGAAACAATGCGTGGGAACACAATCTCAAAGAAGAATAAAACAAGGTCTGCCTTTTTTTGAGCATAACTATATCTGCCATCTAAGGCAATTTAACGTAAGGCATTCAACTGGTGCCATAGCTTCGTTCTTGCAGGGCATCTAGGTAGCAAAAAAGCTATACAACTGGTACAACGACACTTCTGGTGGGACGATCTAACCAAGGACTTGAAGTCCTAGGTAGCGGAATGTGAGGGCTGTGCGAGAACCAAAGGAGAAAACTCCAAGGCCCGAGGAAAATTAATTCCTATGCTAAACCCCACACAACCTTGGCAGAACATCAGTATGGATTTCATTACAGGCCTGCCAAAAGATCAAGGCTAAACAGCTATCTTGGTAGTGGTGGACAGCCTCATAAAGATGGGACATTTCATTCCTTCTACTAATTTGCCCACAGCAGGACAAACAGCTCAACTACTGCTCGAACATGTGGTGCGACTACATGGCCTACCGAATACCATCGTTTCAGATCGAGGACTCCAGTTCATAGCTCGTTTCTGGAGAAAGTGGTGCAAGGCCCTACAAGTATCTCCGCCGTTGTCCACCAGCTTCCATCCGCAAACGGATGGTCAGACCGAGAGACTTAACCAGACTTTAAAGAAGTATCTGCATTGCTATGCAAAGGAGGCCGAGGAATCCTGGAGTTCTTTGTTATGGTGGGCAGAACTGGCTTACAACAATTCATGGCATAGCTCCTTGGGCGTATCTGTGTTTTTGCAAATCATGGATTCCATGCTAAAATCTTGCCTATCTTATGGCCCAGTGACCTCGATGACCAACCGGAGGTAAAGGATCGCATGCAAAAGATTCGTTCCATCCATCAAAAGGTTCGAGTCATCTCATTCGGGCAAAACAACAATACAAAAAATCGGCGGATCAGCATCAAAGAGATGGCCCCAAGTACGAACCTGGGGACAGGGTATGGCTGTCTACTAAGAATATTCGCTTCAGAGTACGTAGTATTTTTCACTCCAAGTTCATTGGTCCTTACACCTTGGTAAAACATATCAATCCTATAGCGTATAGGCTTCGTTTGCTATCACCTTGAGGATCCATCCGGTGTTCCACTGCAGTCTTCTGAAACCTGCGAGTAGGGCAAGGAGGAGGGCTGTCACCCCGTTGTGCGGGATGGGCATCTGGAATAGGAAGTGCGTCGCATTTTGGATTCCAAATACAAGTGCGGTCGGCTGTGGTATTTGGTCTCGTGGAAGGAGTACTCCTCGAAAGATGATTCCTGGGAGCCTGTTCAGAATATCCATGCCTCTGTGGCGATTTGTTCCTTCCATGTTGCTCAGCCTGCCAAGCCAGGTGCGAAGAAGCGCCTGACTGGGGGGCATACTGTCAACACCGGCAAGCCTAGGCACCTACCTCACCGCGTCAAAAAGAACTATGTTTCCTGGCTGGAGGAGGCTCATGGGTATTTAATTGACAAAGACGCACCTACTGATGTGCGTAATTCTCGATCCGGTTTTTGCTTCCGAAACCCGCATCGGCTTATTGGGTTTGTTTGTGCTTCGCATCGGGATACACAAAGCGAGCAAGGACCTTTGTTCTGTGCCTCTGGTGAGAGCAGTTCGGCGTGTCGGCAGGGGCCTACCCACGTGTGCGGCAAAGACGAAGGAGTCTTAACCGCCTTCCAGCCTTCTCCCCTCGAGGACTTCCCATTGAGATATTGTGGGCTTGAAATTAATTCAAGTGTGGGAGGAATCTCCGTAAGGCAATTCCCCGCGGATTTCTAGGCTTAGTCTTCAAAAGAGGGTTGTAGGCTGGATTGGAATAACTGTTGATGCATTCCAGAAACTAGGTGATGTAACCTTTGTTTCTGGTACTCGTTTGTTTTGTGATTTAATGGTGATTACAACCTTCAGTGACTTCCTTGTATTGCAATCGGATTACCGTTGATTGTGAACGTGAAGAGGCTCTTTGGAATTCTTATTTGGTTAACTTTCTCTACGGTCTTGTTGTGGATAATTATTGCAGTGAACACAGGAGTATGTATTCATAAGCACAAAGACTGGGATCATTGTACAATGTCATGTCTTCTCCTCTATGTGGTATGTAGGGTGTCTGATTTATTTTTCAGTACCTTGTATATTGGTGTGATTGTATGACGCATAAATAATGATTCAAGCAAGCATGGCTGAAGACGGCTGAAATGCCAGAAACCGGTCCTAGGAAGCTTGTTTCCGGTCCAGGGAAGACATGGCTTGGCAGTTCGGGCTGGACTGTTCCCATGAGGCACAGGGTCAGACTGATTTGCATATGGCCATGTCTGAACTGGGGTGGCAGAGTGGGCTAAAGAACGGTGATGGATTAAACCCAGATCAGTTGACTGGGGGTGAGTGCTTGCAATGTTCAACACTCCGTCCATCATTTCCTTTTGTTTTTGCATAAATAATAATACCAATTGATGATTATAGTCCTGAAGAACAGTCACATAAGAGATTGTGCTTATATGTTTTAAGGTAGATCTCTCCATGTTATTAGCGAGACGTACAGACTAGACTGTGGTTATGTGCTTTTTACTCACTCTTGTGTTATTTCTTCCACAGCTTCCAAATTCCCTGCAGACCCCTTCCTTATTCCTTATCCCTCGCTTGACCACTTCACTACTCTATGTATATTCATGACCATATATTTGGGGATGTCAGGAGGTGGACCACTCCGAGCAGCATTCCGGTTCAGAGTGATTAGAGATTGTGTGGAGTGCATGACCTGTGGCAAAGGTCTCAAAACAAATCAGTTACATATGGTATGCAGAGCCCTACCTATATATCCCTGGGAGGAGGTTGCAATGGATATTCTTGGACCAATAAAAGGGGAACATGCTACTACCCATATTTTTGTTTTGATGGATCTGTATTCCAGGTGGGTGGAAGTGTCATGTGTTCAGGACATTTCATCTTCTGCAGTGATCAGGTTTCTTGAGGGTGTGTACAAAAGAGAGAGCTTTCCCAGATTTTTGCTCACAGATAATGGTGTGCAATTTCGCTCTAAAGAAACGGAATCTTACTTGGAGATTTGTAGAATTGAACACAAGACATCGGCTTTGTATCACCCTGAGACTAATGGTGCCATTGAAAGGGTGATCAAGACATTAAAGGAGGGCATACAATTGGCAAGGGCTAATCATTTGGATTGGAAGAAAGAGTTGTCGAACAGGTTGGCAGGTTATTGCTTCTCTCCGCATGGTTCCACAGGTAAATCCCCTTTTGAATTATTCGAGAGAAGATCTCCTTCAACAAGTGAATGTCCTGGTTGGATGTTTTGTAACAAGGGTTGTGCTGATAATTCACCTGGAGAATGGAAAGAGAAAGAGATTAATGCCCAACTCAGGCGAAAAGAACATTTTGACTCTAGCAAACGTGTGGGGAATGTGGAAGTCAAGGTGGGTGATTTTGTAAAAGTTAGCGCGCCTAAATGGTGTGCAGAATGGTCGAAATTCCAGAAATTTACAAGTAATCAAATGTTTCAAGAATGCTGTGAAGACACATGATGGACATATTTGGAATAAGAGCAGGATTGTTGTTTTTAGACAGCCTCATGTTTTTAACCTGTGATGCATCTTATCTTTTTTTTTAGGTTGCTGTTTTGCCTGTTTAGATTATTTTCAGGGGTGGTATTGGGTGTTCTTCAACACTTTTCTGTATTCTTGTTGTATGGAAGGGAGAAGTTTGGCGTGGAATCTCTACCATTATGAGGTCAGTCACGGAACTGAGAATGTTGTAAGAGCAGTTAGATGGGGCGGCAGTTGGCCTTCCCAAGCTGTTGGATGAGGTGTTCATAATAAAATACATCTTACCTGTTTATGCAATGCCTTCATGTCTTCATTAAACACCACAGTAGTATTGTTGAAGGAGAGCTGCTGGTCGATGAAAACGGCAGACACCATTAAGTAGCTGATTCTAGTCTGCTATTGGTAGCCTGTTTAGGTCATAAGGCACCATCAGGGGCTGACACATTTGGATTATATATACTCTCAGAAAAGATGTGCAATTCTCCCTATATTTTGCCAATGCCTCCTTATGACCACCTCGCAGATGTGCAACACCCATAGGACTCAAAGGGCTTCAGTCTCCCCCTCCCCTGTCGAATGTGTTTTTGAGCTTCTGTAGGCTGGCTGGTCTGGCGTCCGTTATATTGCAGCCTCACACAAGTACTTCACGGGTCTTTAAAAGACCATTTACTTGTTAAGGAGGCTTTGTTCTTCTTTCACCCCTGCATCTCCACTCTGCCTATTGCTGGAAGAATTAACCCCCTCCCCCGAAATTTTTATTAGCCTCCCCACCCCCGAAATTTGACTCAAGTTGCACCTCTGCCACCCCATATCAAGCAAAGTGGGATGAGGCTCCCCTTTACACTGCCCGATGTGACTGCAGTTCGAGGGATAGCCATGTTACACACTTGTTGTTTGGTACAAAAACCTGGGACCCCAGAGAAAGTGGTTGTTACCCTTTTTAGGACTTTTCAGATAACCGAAAGTGCTGATGCGGTAAACCTTGGTTATAAACCATCTGACCCCTGTATTTGTAATATAGTTGCAACATAGCTGTGGAAAGCATGGAGTATAAAGGAAAAGGACTCCCAAGTTTTGGGTTGAGTATAGAATACTGACAAACGCTCAAGATTAATACTTGGTGATGGGAGTGTTGTTTTATTTTATTCTTTATTTTTCACTTGACAATATTTCTTTTTAATTTTATATGGGTTTTTATTGCAATAGGGAAATGTACTGTTTGATTCTTTTTAATGCATGGATGATGGCTGTTGTACATAATTGGAGTTTTTAATTTGTGTAGGATTTTAATGACATAAACTGAAAAAATAAAGAATTTGATTTGCTTGGGATGAGGTATATCCTCAGCAAGAATAAAGTGAAGCACCTTTGAAGAATAAAAGTTAATGGACGGCCAGAACCCAGGCCGATTTCAGGTTGGACTGCAATGGAGTGGAAGTTGATACATGAAGTACATCCTCCCGGTAAAATCTGTTTAATAAAAGTAATTTAATGGAAGTCAAAATCCTTCAGTGGGGGCAAGACCCAAGTTTGAAACTGGTGAAGGTCCTTCAAAGGCAGATTCACTGTCGTCAAGCTCCTGTTGGAACATGAGTGACTGAAGCTAATTGAGAGTGAGAGAAGGGAAATGACAGTGAGAGAGAAAAACACCTCAAGTTACCTGATGTCAAATCTGGCTGCCTGGTTGAGTGGTCTGATGAGATCTAGTGCATGTGAATCAATGTAATGCCTACACCCAAACAATGGCAAGAAAGGAGACATATTTGTAACTTGCTTACTCTTGCTTCAAACTCCAGTTGTTTTTATTACTTGTTGCTGAGGTGTAATTGTTAGTTCAGCTGGGTGCTATAACACAACTGTGTACTATATAAAATACAACTTGTTTGGGCGCCAAAAGCACAGAGCTAGACAAAGCTGGGTTTCATAAGTGCCAAGGTCGCTTCATCGTTGGGATGGACTGGCTGCCTCGCTCCTGTCTAAGGGTTTACCTTAAGACTTAATCCCCTTTTTGGTTCTCAAAATCCTAAAACAAGCAAGGATAGAAGTCATAGCTGGTCTGGAGTCCATAAGAGCAGATACCTTTTCTAACATGACCTGTTAAAACTATTTTCTGTGTGGCAAAACCTTCGGAGAAGTACAAACTTGTTTTTCTTTTCCACTTAAAGTATAACCACCTTGCCTCAGCACATTGTCCCGGTCTGCGGAGGTTAAAAAGTTTGTTTGGCACCCTTTTCTCCAGTTGTTAATATAGCACTTTCTGGTCACTCCTGCTGCAATCCACTCCCCTCTCCCCAGCCCCTGGCCGGTTCGGGTCTCTCTACTGCTATGGCTGCTTTAGGGTCCAGTCCTCTGTGGTCATCTCAGCAACTTTGGCCCTCAAACAAACAAAATGGAGAGCTGTTCCAGTCGATGGGCGCCAGGCAGAAGTTAGCGTCCATTTTCTTCCAGCAGGGCCTTCTCCTTCAGGTGTAGTCGTCATAGCAATAAGAATGTTTTGAGGTCATGGTGATGAAGGGCCAGTCTTATCCTGTGAACCAGCCAGTGATTGAGAATTTTCTGTGCGCAAACTGGCTACTTTCGTACCTTATGGCCACCTCCTTTTGCAGCTAGTAATTACATTTATTCTGGATGGTCTTCGGAGTTTAGCAGTTCACCACCTGGGCATTTACATCCACTTTGATCTATTTATGTATCTATCATTTGAAGCTCATTATGCAGAGATACAGAGGGTCTTTGAGGCGTGGAGGAATTTGTCCTTATAACAGAGAAGCTATGGTAAGGTTTTCCACACCAGCTCCAGTCACTTGCTCTGATTTTTATAGCATTTGTCTGAAAGATAGCTAAGTGGAGTACCAGACTGACAGACGCCTGTGGACAATATGAAGCAGACTAGGACTTAAGGCAAACTGAAGTTTGTAATTTTAGGATCCAAAACCCAATTTGGAGAATTTGGTTTATAATAGCCAGCGATTGCCACATTTTTTTACAAGAAGCAATATGTATGCAGCACTGCTAGTATACACAGCAGGTTAACAATGTGAATAGGATAAGAAACTTGTGTACGCACGAGATCAGGTGTAGAGGGAGAGCGGATTGTTGAAAGCTTATTGGGTTATATCTTCACGTGAGTAAGTTCAGCGTTGAAGCGGCTCTATCATAGCACGTGATTCGTTAACACGAAAGATTGGAATATGATTGGTTAACATATAATTTTGAAAGCTCGGACACGGAAGTGCCGCTTTGACGATTTCGCCAGGTTCTCAACCGGCGCAGACACGAACGCTTGGAAGTAAGTAAATGGGAGGCAGCTAGTGAGAGCACGGAGCCATCTGAGGTCGTTGATCATTAGGGGGTAGCGCGTAGCGTTACAATTTTAAGAGAACGTCGCCCCGCTGTTAATGACACGGGTAGCCTTTGCCCTGTAAGATCGGAATAATCTCTGTAATATAAATCAGCAGATGTTCCGCAGGTTCTGGCACGTGTTCCTTTGTATTATTTTGGCGCACATTGCACTTGTCCTAGGTTAACCAATGACGTGGTTGCATTGCAATTTGAGAGATCATAAGATTCATTCATGTGAATCTGCTGACGTGCTTGAGCATTTCCTCGTAGGATCTTTGGGCACATTTGACCTATGTTTTTCTATGATGTGGATATTTGAGGCATGACTGACTTGAGCCTGATCTGTTTTTTTAAAAATCTTTTTCCTAGACCCCTGAGGAAGGGTTGGTACTTGACCCGAAATGCATTGGGTATCATGAAAAGCGTTGTGTTGTATATACTATTTTGGAAGTTGAAAATAACATTCCATGAGTTAATGGATGAATTAATAAATGAATGAAGTAATTGAATTCCCAGAAACATTGAAATTATTTCTTTGATGAAAGTGGAACTACGATAAGAAACGTAACGTTTCAATAAAAGTGCACACATCTCAGGGACTGGTTCTCCTGACCCATGGAGTTTAATATTATGTAGGGCACTGACAGACACAGTGCAACGGATGTAGTAGCACACCACGAATGTATATAGCACTGGTCATTATCATTTGAAATTGGAGTGCACTCAGAAACAAAACTGTGATTATATGGTGCTACGATCCCATACATCAATCTCCCCACGAGCCAGCCCCACTCATTCACTTTCGACTTCATCCACGCTCACATCAGTAATACGAGCTTCAGAGGATTTTGAGTTCACATCTGATGTGTTAACAGAATTACTGAGCTGTCTCCGATCACTCAGATCATCTTCTAATTTGTCATCCCTCCTGTTCAACTTCATAAGCGACCCTTCTGCCAACCCCCATTCTAGAACATCTCGGCACCAATAAACCACTGTTGGGAAATGCTGTCCAATCCAAATTATAGCCACCCTCCGTTGGGCTAATACTAGGGCCAGGTGCAGGAACTTATAAGCCATTTTCCACTTATTTGGCCTCTTAACATGATCCATTAGGCAAGGAAGTGAGGTGTCAGCGATATGAATGTGTGCGATCCTACGCAGTTCTGACACCACTTGCGTACAGTGGTCCGGTATTGTGGGGCACCACCAAGCTAAATGCATGAAACCAGCACCATTGGCCTGCATCAAGGACAGTCATCAGGTCTGAGGGGATATAAACGATGAAGTGTTGGGGTTACATAAGTCCTTGAAGGAAATTAAAGTGTATCAATTTAAACCGGGCATTACATGACACTATATGCGTAAGCCCCGCCACAGCTGTCCACTCGCTATCCGACAGTGGGGTCCCAGGCTCAACATCCCATGGCTTCCGAGATTTTGGCACTAGGCCAGTAGAGTCTTGTCTTATGGCCCTGTAAAGCCGGGTTATCAGGTGACGACCTGTGCCACATGTAAGCAGAATGTTCAGCGTGCATGTGGAGTGTGGGGCGGATATTGGGCCAAGTCACCCTGGCATTATCGACTAGACCCGCATAGTGTAAGGATTGTCCCTGCCCAAGTGTAAATATGTCACAAGCCTGTTCATATGTAAGGAAGGATTTGCCAGGGTATATAACTCTCGAAGTCTCGCTCCCACCCTCCGGCCTAACATGGAAGGACATATGCTCCATCATTTGCTGGACTGGAGCCAATATCCATATGGGAACTTCTCTATGAAATGGGGCATGTTTTAGTATTTTTTCAACGTACTGTTGCCAGATATGTGCGATGTGGTGCACTATGTATGGTCACCATCAACCTAAATGCATGAAACCAGCGCCATTGGCCCGCATTAAGGACAGTCATCAGGTCTAAGGGGATTTATACGGTGAAGTGTTGTTGGGGTTATAAAAGTCCTATGAAGGAAATTAAAGTGTAACACTTTAAACCGGGCATTACATGACACTGTATGCGTTAGCCCCGCCACAGCTATCCACTCGCTATCTGACAGTGGGGTCCCAAGCTCAACATCCCACAGTTTCAGAGATTTTGGTACTAGGCCAGTAGAGTTCTGTCCCATGGCCCTGTACAGCTGGGTTATCAGGTGGCGACCTGTGCCACATGTCAGCAGAATATTCAGCTTGCAGGTGGAGTGTGGGGCAGCTGGAAAATTGGGCCAAGTCACCCTGGCAATATCGGCCAGACTCGCATAGTGTAAGTATTGTCCCTGCAAAGGGTGTCATCCGTGTACATGGAGATAACGTGACAAGTGTCTCCCAATCTAATACCACTCTTGGCCAATTCTAGTTCTTTCTAGATCGCCAATGAGTCTATTGCTAAGGTGAACAACAAGTGGGACAGGGGGAAACCCTAGTGCGTCCCTCAGCCCATCTGCTATGTGTCAGAGCGGTACTGTCCAACCCGTACCCTGGCAAACGGTTGTGAGTAAAGCAACTGAACCCACAGTCGAAACTGTGATCCTATCACTACCGCTTTCAACACTCCTAGCAGGCAGCCCCAATCTACTGTACTGAACGCCTTCTCGAGGTCTATCGATACCAACGCAAGTTCTTCACCTCTGTGTTTTGCTTCACAAAGTATGTGGGTCTGACCACGCAAATTCATGCCAGTGTGTCTGCCGGGTATGAAGCCACATTAGTCCTCCTGGATCAGTTGTGGCATGTGTGGCGCTAACCAATTGGCCAGTAACTTACACAATATCTTGATGTCTCAATTTATCATTGTAAGCGGTCTATAGGCCGCGGGGTTCGATTTATCACCCATGGGTTTTATGAACATACAAATCTCCCCTTCCCTCATCCATGGGGGAAGTACCCCTATTTGCTGTGCCTCGGTCAATACCTGAAGGAGACCCTGGTTCATTGTTGCGGAAAAGGCATGGTAAAATTCAGCTGTAAACCCAACCTCTTCTCCCCCCCCACCCCCCCACCCGGCGCCTTCGCTCTCAGAAGTGCCTTCAATGACTCCCTGCGGTCCTCTTGGGTGAGCTGGGTGTCCAACTCAGCTACACTCGGGGGCTAGAGTCACGGGAGGTGCGGGCCCTCCATGAACAGAAGAACACGGCTCAGGTGACAATTTGGTTGGCTGTGTAAACCTTTTGCAAATGCTGCTGGAAAACTTTCACAATTCCATACCTAGTACCACCCTGGTGCCATCATTAGTTACCAGATATGAAGTCAAGGGTGGTGAGTGATCTTTCTGCAGTATCCCGGCCAGTAACCGTCCTGTCTTGTCCCTTTCCCTATGAAGGCGTTGCCTGTACTGTTTGAATATATATCTAGGCGGTCCCAAGTGCCACTAATTCATCTGTGCAGTGTTTGTTCCCGAGGGTAGTGCTCCATTTGTATGGGCCCCCTGCCTGCAGAGCAGCCAGCTCTCTTTGCCAGTCAGTAAGCTCCCTCTGTAGTTGCCTACGGACGCCGATTGTAAGACCCAGACACGTCCCTCGCAACATGGCCTTCAGTGCCTCCTACTCATTGGCTCTGGAAGATGTAGTGGCCCAATTAATTGTCATATAGTCTGACATTGCCAGCGATAGAGCCTCTCTCCCTTCTGGATCCTCGAGGACGTCTGCAGGCATCCTCCAGCACCGAGACCCCTCCATCTGTCTACCCCTTCTCACTATTCAGCTAACCGGAGCAGGGTCTGACAAAACCCGTGCCATGTGCGTCACCCCACGTCTTCCTACCAAGGAACATTAGCCATCAATATTCTGTCCAGGCTACTGTAGGTACTGTGTGTCGCCGAGTAGCAAGTGTAGACCTGATGAGTTGGGGGCCCAGTCTCTAGATGTCAAGGATGTCCAGGTCATGCATAACCCCCTGTAGGGCTTTCGTCATCTGGGGTTTCGTGCCGGCCTTGGTTGGTGACCTGTCTATGCTAGGGTCCAAGATGCAATTGAAGTCTCCCATCCATATAATTGGCACTCCTACATCATGTACAATCAAGTCATGCATGTTGTAATAGGATAAGGGGTCGTCTGTGTTTGGTGCTATGAGTTTAGCATAGCTAAGTCACGTCCATTTAGTTCTTCCCTAATATACACAAACCTGACGCCCATGTCGGTCTCTAAATATGTACGGGTGAGCGGGGTCCCAGGCGCCACCCATATTAAGGTGCCCCTGGTGTATGTAGAATAGGAGGAATGGTATACGTGGCCACGCCACTTTCTAGCTAATCACGCAGCACCTGAGTCATCCAGGTGTGTTTCATGTAGACACGCTATGGAAATTATATGTTTTTACAAATATGATTGTACTCTATACCTGTTTTTCATACATTCCTAGTCCTCTGACATTCCATGTCAGTACTGTACGGTCCGATCCCATCCTGGCAGCATAATATTGCTGAGCATCGTTCTCCACACCACATCCCATCGCCCACCTCAACTGACTGCAGCCAAGAAATAAACTGAAACACATAACTCTTAACCAAACATTCCCTCCCCTTCCATGGGCATGTATTGTGGAACTGAAATGCCATTACTGCCCACACCTTGCTGGTGTCAGGACGTACACAGCTACCCATACGGTCCAACAGAGACCAACAACCATACTGCAACAACCAGCTTCCCGGCCAATCACTCTGTGCCACTTAGCACTAGATAACCCCCTTAGCGCTCGCATTATCTCCTCATTAATGCTTGCATGATCCCCGCCCTCGCAATGACTTCATCTGATATAGGTGCAAAATGCATCAATGTCGAAGACTCATGTCTTATCAGAACCAACCTGTATTATTTCCCACTCCAGACCAAATAGCCAGCCACCCTAGGGATTCCCAAATGCAATGACTCCAGTCATTAATACGTCACCATCTCCCTGTGCCAACAGCAGTCTTGTGTCCGGTATACAGTCCGTTGGTTGTGCTGAGCATCGAAGCAACTATCCCCTCGTTGTGGGGGGGTCCTCCTCCTCCCGGGCTGTTCCCATGCTCATCTCGTCTGCAAGGTACTCTTCTACGACCGTGGCCCTGTGCTCTCCCAGGGAGGCTGTGTTGGAATCATTACCAACCGAACTAGACTGTTGCCCGTTGTCTTTTACGCCGAGTGCCCTATCTTTTACGTTGGTTACATGGTTCATGTGGGGGAGAGAATCGCCTCGAATTTCCAGCCATTCCCACATTTCCTCAGGTGTATCGAAGAAGTGCACCTTCCCCTGTGCCAATACTTTCAGTTTTGCGGGGTACAGGAGCATATACTGATATTGAAGGGTTGGTAGCTTCTGTTTTACCCCTAGGTAGGATTTCCATAAGTCCTGCACTTCTTTAGTGTAGTCAGGGAATATGATGATCTTGGAATTATCATTGTGTAGGTCGGGATGTTTCCGCGCCACCCGGACGATAGTATTTCTGTTCCGAAAATTAAGGATTTTGGCGATTATGGCCCTCGGTGATGCCCCTGGGGGTGGCTGCACGAGTGCCCTATGTGCCCTCTACAGAGACGTCAGACAGGCCCTGAGGGTGAAGTTTGGTGCAGACCTGGGTCTCCAGGAACTGTTCAGCCGAGGCCCTTTCCACTCGTTCCGGGAAAACCCAGGATGCGGATGTTGTTTCACCGGAACCATCCCTCGGCCTCCTCGGCTCTCCATTCCAAGGCTTTAGTGAGCGTTGACATCTGTGCCATTTGGTGTTTGAGGGTGGAAACCTCCCCTTGCAGATCTGCAATATTACCTTCTACGGATGTCACTTTGTCTGCCACTTTGCATAGGTCCGTCCATAGCAAATTCACATCCAGGGTCGGACTGGCCGTAGCGGGCACCGGGCAATCCCCCGGTGCGCCGCACAGGTGGGGGCCGGTTTTGGGCCCCTGCAGGCCGTTTCTAGGTCTCGCCTGAGACAGCGCTTTAGCGCTGCTCTGGCGAGACTTATAGTAAGCGACTTTTGGAAGTGGAAACGAGTGCATTTCAGGCCGCCAACTACAGTGCATGTGCTCCAGGCGCGCGCACCATTTGGCAGCCTGAAAGCATTCGTTTTCTTTCACTTTCGCGGCCGCTTTGATGTTTGATCGCGATTGCGATCACTTTCGCGGCCGCTTGTTCTTGTTAGATGTTATATTTTCCCTTGTACTCGGCTGCAGTTGATTTATTTTTTACATAGCGCCAAGAAACTACTGGGAAATTATTAAAACCGCCTGCCACTTTTGCCGGAGGAATGCTCGCAACTGCCATTATTTACCCCAGACCTCTCACTTCCGGGTGAAACGCTTCTCCGCTGATAGCTTAAAGCGCTTCATCCGTGCTCTGGTGCCGCTACAGTGCGCGTGTTGGTGTGTACACGGTTCACTTCATACGGCCAGTGCAGACCAGCCTGTGCTCTTGGTGTTGTGCAAAGAACCATAACCTTGCCCCTCCCCCGCCCCACAGCGCATCAGACAGCATTTTATGTGCCTGCGTATGCACAGCACGTCGTGTTTTTGTATAATACATTTTATTTATATAAGTGCTGCAGATGACATTATGTGCAGTGCTTCGTGCCACTGACAACTTAACTTTCTTGTCTAAGGGGAGCACGTGCCAGTGGAGCGCGCATCTCACAGAGCGCCCGAGCTGGGCTCGGCGCTGCGGTTCACTAGGACACGCCCCAGATTTAGTATGTTATACTTGTATCCCTTATCAATAAATCTACGCAACTGTGGCTCGGAAGACACTGCTAGTGAATGGCCAGCAGTACAGTACAGCTCTAAAAGTGCAACAAGGATGTGCACAAGAGCTGTGCAATCAACCGGACCAAACTGCTTGGAGGGCAGGTAAAAAGCGCTTCACCCAGGATGGTGCTGTGCAAGCGCACTCTGCCCTCACATCTTTTTTTGTGCACGGCATGCACTGCACGCCCTATGTGTATGGACCTGCGGTGAGTGTGCACAAGTATGAAAGTCACCTGGTTTAACTATGAGACCCGCACAATGTGTATAAGCACCCTCACAAACTAAATTACGACTTAACATCTTACATATCAGTTATTATTATCCAGCTCAGTGTCGATCGTGCTCTCAGATGTGAGGCGCTTCATGTGCACTCGGCACTGTGCAGTGCGGTGCCCTCAGTGCATGAATGAGTTCACTTGCCGCTGCTCTGTGAGCTGAGGAAGTTGAAAGGAGAGAGTGCCCAAACCAACTCTCCCATTCCCCTCGGACCCCAGCGCCATCCCAAAAAAAAACCCAAGCATTTGCAATGCAATAGGTCTCGCAGTTACACGAGTTAAAGCTATTGGCATTGTAAATGACAATGCCAATAGGCATTGTTATTTGCAATGTCAATAGCTCAAACTCGCGTAAATGCGAGACCTAATGCATTGCAAATGCTTGTTGTACAGGGCCGTTCTTGCAGCATAGCTGCAAAATCGGCCCTGTAACAAAATCGGCCGAAAACCGGCCCTGGCACAGAGCTCGGCGGCTCCCGAGGGGGCCGGCCGAGCACTTTGCCAGGGCTGGTTGTGGTTCCCAGTCCAGCCCTGTTCACATCTATGGATACTGCTTGAGTGGATTCCGCTTGTTCTTGTAGTTTTCCATCATCACTGGGGCCCGATTGCCGCGCAAGTCTCCTGAGTGGGGTGACGCGACATGGTGTATCGGGTAATCGTGTTTGTAGACGTAGCGTGCCCCGCCTTGTCTTTACCCATGTTGTGGCTCCCCAGAAGAGGGCACCAGTAGTGAGCAGAGATTTCAGTGATGTCCTGGATGTTCTACTTCCCAGCTCAATCCTCCAGGCCTATGTGCCATATGTGTTAATCCCACTGATCGTTATAATTAGGGGTGGGCGGAATTTGCGAAATCCACTTTCGCAAATTATCGCGAAAATGTTAAAAATTATCGCAAACACGCGGAAATATCGCGAAGATGCAGAAGTTTTTTTCCCGCATGTTCGCGAGATTTTCTGCATGGTTGCGGCTCGCCAACTTACCCATGTGGTTGCTCGCGGGCGCGGCCATCTTGTTTTCAGTTGTCTCGCGGTGCATGATCGCGAGAAGAAAGACGTGATCGCGCGACGCATGACGTCACTGCGGGCGCGAACTGTCGCGAGACAGCGCAAATGGCTAAAAACAATACAACATCTCATGGAGAACGCGACCGGATCAAGAAAACTTGTCGGCGAACGCAGGGATTCAGGTAAGGCGATTGCACGCGCGCGAGAATGTATTATTTGACAGCGCGAGCAAGAAACAAATTATCGCCAAGCTGCGGAATGCGGAAATTTTGACATTTTTGCGCTTTCCGCGGAACGCGAAAATGTAAAATTATCGCAATTTCCGCGAACGGAACGAAATTTTATCCCAGGCCTAGTTATAATGCGCTCTGCCCTGCAAGCATCGCCTGGGCCCTGTGCCCCTGAGGCCCTCCAATCCTAGAGTCAAGTCGCTCAGGGGCCCCTTCAGCTCCGCCACCGGGACTTCACCCGCTTGCCACTGATTGGTCGGATCACGTCATCACTGAACACGCTCACCCATGACTCACTCACTGGTTCCGTGTGTATCTACGCCCCAGCGCTTCCAAGGGATGGTAGTAATCCTATGGCAATACCAAATGCAAACATAAAAAACACTCTCCGACACTTTAAACATGTCTATTTCAAAGTCAAATATTCTGCTAAAACAGTTTCCATTGAATTAAGGCAGAAAATAAATGATTGTGAGTAAAATAAAGTGCCGCAATAATGCTGCAAAATTTCAATTTTTGTGCCACAAAATTTCCATGTTTGTGCCACAAAATTTGCACAAATTAGCCTCTACCTGCAATTTTGGAGAATATTTTGAAGAAACAATAAGAGAGAAATTCATGCTAAAATGCAAAAGTGATACAATTAGAGAAAAATGTGGGTTTAAGGATATTTCTGAATTGAAGGAAGTCCTTAATATAGCCAAACGTGTACAGCATTCGTTAGCTCATGTGCAGGAGCTACATAAAAATAAAGCTCTGTCATCTACTGCTCAAGCTATCAGTGCTGAAACCAAACCTCTAATTGAAGCAATTTATACTCTGCCATTTAAACGAATCTGAAGTTGTGGCAATCCAGGACACATGGCCAATTCAGATGTACGACGGAATAAGGACAGCCTTTACAATGAAAGCTTTTAGAGCGCCTGCATTACAACGGCAATGCCCTTACAACTCCAGTCTTTACTACGAAACTCTTTTTCACAGTAATCATGCAAATGCCATTTTCACGAACCACAATAGCCCCCATACTTTACCACGCTTACATTAAAATGCCTAATGCTAAAATAGATATTAGCTATGTTTTTGTGAAACGCAGACTGAATGTTCCTGACGTAGTCTTTCCTTTATGTTATTTATTTTCAGGCAAAGTGTCACATATTGCTGAAAGTGTCACTTCCTGCGTCATTCTTTCTGTAACTGACAGCAGCACTGCACGTAAATATTTCAGGACAGTAAGTGTAAGTAAGTAAGGAAGTATGTCCATGTGTTAGTATTCTTAAAATGGAAATCTAACTAGGAAAAGAATTGTATGGTCTCCAAAATATTCCCTTTGGTATAAATCATCTTGAGCATGGTAGTGTTGGAGACCGCAATTAAATGAATTAAGTAAGTGTAAGTAAGTGTAACAGGAAGTATTCTGTTTAGTTGTCTTTGTTCTGTTTCTGTTCCGTTGCCGCTTGAGTAGGGGAAAGTTAATCGCTCTTATGGAGTCCTGCATTTTGATTACTTTATAGGACGCACACCTGTTGCCCTAAAATCTGCGGCTGCCCACAGCCCCCGCAGGGAGCCAGCACAGTGGGCGCCCCCCCTTAGTTCCATTTGGGCATTTCCCCACCCCCACTCTCTACTACGGGACTCCGGGAGGAGTCCCCTTTCAGGGCGCGCCAGACACGTCATGTCCAGCGCGCCGGGGGATGGGGAGGGTATTTAGGCCTCCCCCCTCCATTTTAGATCCTCTTTGTTGCCTGTCACGCCGTCTCCCACCCTACCAGGTGCCCGGCATGAGACAGTCAGGTGAACTACAGAGGAAGTTGTAATGTTTTCTTTGTCGTTGCAGGCGGAGTTACAGGGCGTTCTGGAAGCAGTTTGGGTACAGAAGGATACCTCTGCAAGAGCACAATAGGGGTGCCAGAGCCAAATCCCAGGAGCCTCATGGGAGGGTCCTGGTACAATGACGTCGGCGCCCCGTTAGTCCTTCGGGCGATTTTGGGCCTGAACAACTGGGGGCTTGCCCTGAAAGGGGCATGAGTAATAAGGGACCAATGTGTCACGTGATCCAGTAAGGGGATCACCCCTATAAGGGTAGCGCTGATTGGGTTTTCCACAGTGCTTGGCTCATCAGGCAGGCAGGGCAGCATAGTTTGGTACAGCTGCCTGCCCTTGGATCGCCCGTAAGATAACCCACCGTATTTGCATACTTTTGTATGGAATAAACCTGCAGCAATATTTTCTCCAAACAAAAAGTTGTGTTGTGTATTTATTCATGCATGCCTATTCTGCTGTGGTGTGGGTGGGGTCTATAATAGAACTAACCCCTTGCATAGTTCTGAGTCCTCAGACCCACACCAGGCGTTGACTCAAATCTGCATTTCATTTTTGTTGAAATGACGAGAAGCACACCCTTAGCCCTAAAATGTGCACACTTGGTATGCTGCCTATCTTAGTGGCCAATTCTTTTTAGCTTAAAAATTTAGTTATCACAGATTTTCGTTATATTGCTTTCCGCGTTGTAACATCCGGCGCTGTAATGCCTCAGTCGGAATTCAGACTTTGTTGTAAAGGCTTGTCGTTCTTAAGCCTTATTTGTAAAGAACGTTTCCCGGCTAATTCCCAAAAATGACTTGCCATTAAAGTCTTCTGTATATCTTGTGGTAAAACATTAGGACAGCATCCATGATTTATCAGGGGTTGCCTAGTCGATCTTAGGAGGAAGTAGTGCTGGAAATTGTGCGACATGTATCATTGGGTGGTTTACTGGCAGGGCCGGCTTTAAACAATTTCTTGACCACAAAAATTGGGCACCAAGAAAAACCATGACCCAATAACTAAATTTAACTTAACACAAGAAACAATGCCTACTACAAGGATTATCATTAATAATACAGAACTTACCCAATCATCAAACAGCACAACTAACAGCAACATAACCGAAATAAGAGTTGACTCCACATCAAGAGCCCAACTAAATAACCCAATTACGAACAGCCCAAGCCGCCAACCCCGGTCCAATCAATATAGCCACGTGCGTCTCCAACCAAATCCCAAAAATGCCACCAATCAAGCAAACTCTACTGTCATCCTCTTCGTACCAGAATATACGTCCCTTGGTAGGGATGACATACTGAACAGGGGAAACATCCTTAAACTCCTTCATTCAATAACAAGCTTAGAGAACATCCACTCTTCAGATCTGTTTCAAATCGAATTCATCCCCAGTAATGACTTCTGTCACCAAGAGACGACGAAAACAACTTGGAATACACCCGAGACAACAAAAAAGATAATGGAAGAAAAAACAATTTTTAAACAATGGGGGATTGACCTACGACTTGCAGAACAACTTCGATACCCGGCACCTTTCTCACCTCCGCCTAGTTCACCGGCGCGAAAAAAGACCAACTCTGTATTAAAAGGAGCAAGGAGCTTCTCGCCGACAGCACATTCCAAAGCTGAAAAAAAAACGGCTAGTGGACGGGAACTCATGTAAAATGATCAAAACTTGCCAATTAACACTCAGAAGTGGATATCGATCCAACGAACCATCCACACAGCCAACAAGTCAAATTGACAAAAGGGACTGAATACCGAGAGCTTTACAGACAGAGCCAAACAAATGAAAATTTGCATTTGGAACATCAACGGTCTGGCAAGTAAAAGACACGCCCCTGAATTCTTACAGTATCTAAATTTATTCGACCTTTTGCTGCTCCAAGAAACCTGGGAAGAAGAATCATTTGAAATTCAAGGGTTCACTTCATGTTTTCTCCCAGCCAGCAAAAATTCTATTTTTGGACGCAGATCAGGAGGTCTTGTAATTCTGGCATCTATAGCCACAATAGGAACAATAAGAACTACAGAGTTTCATATAACCCCACCAAGTGGAATTTTGACGGCAAAAATCTCGTTAACATTACAACAACACACCCAAGAGGTCATAATAATAAACACTTATATCCACCCAAAACAAAAACGAAAGGCAGTTAATGAATTGATAAAGGTACTGAAAAAAATCTCGGAAGAAGACCCCTCCGACCTGATCATAGTCGGAGGTGACTTCAATACGTTTCTCATTAACACAGAATACGATAATAACATTCAGCAAGAACTTAGCGCCGCATGGGGCGTACCAGTACAAAGCATGGCAAAAACCGACAAATCAACAACCAACTCAAAAAAAAATATTGCGGCAACTAGAAGATCTCAACCTAAGGGCATTGAATGGGCGTCTTGCCGACGACAACCCACCGGCTCCAACGTTTCATTCCAATAAACAATTCTCCCATTTGGACTACACCTTCATATCCTTAAACTTGTTCCCCATGATAACAACATTTAGGATAGGGGTAAATGACCTTAGTGATCATCTCCCCCAAGAAGTTTCTATAAAAGCAAGAGCACTATCAAACGTTGAGCCATACACAGGTCTTGTGATAGACACAACCTCAAACCTAAGACGACTCCGATGCAATTCAAACAACATCATCACTATAAGCTCTGACGTAAAATCCATATACACTTTAACAGCAAAGTGTATAAACACACCATCAGAAGAATGGCAAAATTTCATTCAAAAAGTCACTGCGAAATTATCAAAAGGATCGTCAAAGAAGCTTTCCCACGTAAAGGGGAACCCAAATAAAACATCACTTTCTCCGGGAATGAAGATCCAAAAACGAATAATAAACCACACACTGAGAAAGATACGGAAAGATCCAAACAACAAAGAACTGCAGAAAACCTTGAGGGAAGCCAAAAAATCACTAAAACAGAAGAAATGGGAGAAACAGAAAAATAAAAACGATCAATTATGGGCAAAATTATTCTACGAAGGGAATCAAAAAAACAGCTCTAAATTCTGGCGAATGATTAAGGAAATAAAAAAATCCAGACCATCCAGGTATAGACTCAAACATCACAGAGGAAGAATGGACAAACCATCTAGCTAGGCATTTTAACAGTGAGGACGCCACCAGAGAGGAAGCGCCAAAAAGCTTGAGTACGGACGACACGATGGAAAGATCAGGCAATTACCATACGGTCGCTGGTGCCCAAAGAGAAAAAAACAACAAACGTAGTACCCTCCTCTCGAGAACGAACGAGTCAAAGATCGACCTAGACATTCCTACAAATTCGGACCCACGTGAATTGACCATTGGGCCAGACGATATCAAAAGACAAATAGCGAAAGGAAGACCAACAGGAGCTCCTGGACCCAACGGCATACCACCAATGTTGTACAAAAACGATGTAGAGTTTTGGAGCGTTGCACTAACACCCTTATTCAACTATGTAAAAACAACTCAGATACTACCCGAGTCATGGCATGGATCAATAATTAGTCCAATCTACAAACACTCAAACAAAAAAGACCCAAAAAACTATCGTCTGATCGCCTTAATTGACGTAGAAGCAAAATATTTTGCAGGGAACATACTGGAAGAATTAACCTCATGGGCCACAGATAATTCAGTGATACCGATCACTTAAACTGGATTCTGTCGGGGTCAAGGAACAATCACAAACATCATGGCCCTGACCCTATTGATGGAATCAGCAAGAGAAAATAATAAATCTTTATATCTTTCTTTCATCGATTACACTGCTGCGTTCGATCATGTAGATCGTAACATGCTATGGCAAAAACTGGTCAAATGGGGTATACCAGCTCACCTCTTAAATATACTGATAGCACTTCATTCTAACAACTGGATTAAAATTAAACTAGGTGCAGGCACACACCTTTCAAAACCTATAAAAACAACAAAGGGCCTCAAACAGGGCTGTGTCCTAGCTCCAACGCTATTCAATCTCTTCCTAGCCGATCTACCCGGCGAACTAGACAAAAGTTCTTGCCATGCACCAAAGCTAGGGAAGACCACATTATCCAACCTGCTGTATGCAGACGATCTGGTGCTTATCAGCCAGACGCCCATAGGTCTTCAACACCTACTAAACACCACTTACTCGTTCTCGAAAAAAAACGCTCTGCAAATAAACTTCGACAAATCTAAAATAATGGCAGTAAATAACAAAAAGAAAAGGGAAAACAATTGGCACATAAATGGAGAACGAATGGAAAATGTAACAACCTATAAATACTTGGGTGTAATATTGGACTCAAAGATCTCCTTCAAACCTCAGCTGGACTCTCTGCGAGGCAAGGGAATGGCAACCTCCCTTGCCTTAAAATCTTTAAAGACAAAACTCCCAGATCTGACCTTTTATCCGCTCCTCCAAGTACTTCGTGTAAAATTGCAACCAACACTCACCTACGGGAGCGAACCCCTTCAAGGGAAAGATGCCACCCTCTTGGACATAGTTATATCGAACTCCTACAGGCTCATCTTTAACCTGCCAAAACACGTTTCCTCCGCACAAATGCGACTAGAATTTGGCATCATGAAACAAACTCTAGAAAGACGGTGTGCATACGTCGTTGCCTGGCATAAGATACGCAATGCCGACAAAGATTCCCTAAACTATAACATCTGGGAAGAGACTCTCCGGCACCAAAAATCACCAGCGAGGAAATACCTAATTGACTTGAAGTGCTGGGCCTGTCCGACTTGTGGGGTAGCCCGACAGACCACGTGACGTTTAAAAAAACAGCCAAAAAAGTAGTAAGACTTATCTCCATAGTCGAAGACAAGGAGGCCTTGACGAAAAAAGCGCACGGCTGGATAAACCTTAACGATTATGGAACAACGCAACCACAGGCATACCTTAATGTTGGCATGAACCTAAGAAAGAAAGAAAAATTTCTAAAACTGCGCTTGGGTGTAATTCCCGTACTTCCTCACTTACCACCTTGGATAAGGAAAAAATTTCAACCACAATGCCGCCTGTGCAAAGCCGGAAAGGAAGACATTGTCCACACATTGTGCATTTGCCCCAACTTGAAAGACCTGAGATGCAAATTTCTGCGAGACTCCTTT
The DNA here is from genome assembly GCF_964204655.1 of Triturus cristatus. NCBI lineage: Eukaryota > Metazoa > Chordata > Amphibia > Caudata > Salamandridae > Triturus > Triturus cristatus. The sequence goes on from NC_140587.1 coordinate 301,281,510, forward strand.
AAAACTCACGGAATCCGGACATGCAGTTAAACTTTGTTTCAACCCCAGCAAAACAAAACTAAACTGTCAGGTTGTAAAACATTTTGAACTTGCTGGGGTCAGATATATGAGGGCCTGAGGACTGTTGATTTTAATAACGGCAAACCACAACTTGAATCACCCTGGTAAATCCACGGGACAGAGAGAACTTTTAAACTTTTTTTTGCTAACTGACTTTTCTACTTTTTAATTTCCCTTTACAATGTGTTTACCCGATTTGTAAAGATTAATCATGCACAAATAAATAAATTACCTTACCTTACTGGCAGGGCCGGCTTTATGGCATTGCGACCGGTGCGGCCGCACTTGGCGCTGACCTGTGGAGGGGGCGCTGACCTCGGGGGGGGGGGGACCTGCTATGTTTAGCAATAACTTATTGGAGAGATGAGGGGCACATTTGCCCTGTGGTAGTGAGAGAATCTGAGGAAGCGGTCATGGAGTGTGGGGGCGCCAAAAATGATTGTCGCACCGGGCCCCACCAGGGCCACAGCCGTCCCTGATTACTGGCATATTTGCGTGTATTGATAGACATGTTCTCCTAGTGGCCCAAAGTACGGATTGTGAGAAGTATTTAGAATATTCCTCAGTGATAAAATTCCTTTCAGGTGTTTGCTTGTGAATCCTATCTGAAAAGTTTACCTTAGTTAATGGAGTAAAGTTGGAAAATCTCTGAGTTTTTGGGAAAAAAGGGAATTTATCATAAGAGGTGTATGCTGTATCAACACCAAACGAATGTTACGGTAGAGTGATTCAATAAAACGTTGAAAGGAGCTATTGATTTAGCAAGGTTTATGGGAAAAATTTGAAGTAGGTGATGCTCAAACAGGTAAATGAGTATAGATTTACCCAGCATTCTAACATTGGAGTATAAATCCTTGAAACGTTAAGGAGGAGGAAACTGATCCAGCGGCGCACCAACAGCAGATACTCCAATACCATATATTCACCTGGGCCCATCAAATTACATATACCATATCACACAAAATCCACCTGGTTAGCCACTGGGAGAGGGGGTGGGGGAATTTGTTTAAAACCTATTGATCAATATTGCATTAATTAAATTCCTTCTAAATTCTTATCACTGATCAATAAGTTCTTTCCATTTGGTGGATGGACCAAATTAGTTGGAACTAGTTGATGGTGATGATGTACATAACCTTTAAATGTAAACAATTCATTTATAATAATGAACACAGACTCAGGAAGTTTACAAAACCTTTATCTAAAGTTAAATGTGAGTGAACCATTCAATTGCATACCATCGGTACCATCAATCATTTGGGAGGAAAAATCAACCAATTAAAATACTCTCACAAGTCATTAGATTGACGTTGCTCAAAAAGGAGAGTATAGAGACAGTAGTACATAGGAAATATACGAATTTATAGTTACCAAAGATGGTGTGAAGACCAACCCCCTGGCCAAAGGGCTGGTAAAGGGTCCCCGGGGAAAGATCAGGGACAAAGACTTCAGGACAAGAATCAGGACAGGACAGTGAGCCTCTCTAAACTGCCAAACACGCCACACCCCTTTCCAACACTCTCTTCCTCCGTGAGATTCTTCCGTGATATTCTTTCGAATCAATTTCTTTTAGATCAGTCATTCTCTTCTTCAGCATCTCAGCATAATCAATAACTCCAACAGCATCCTCCCTCTCAGAATTCTCTCAGGTTCACACACACAAATCTAACTGAACTACCTTAGTTATACCTTTAGGGATTCCGGTACCAGACTCCAAAGTTTCAATATCACAAAATATGGATTTCTGATTGGACAGACAAGGGGTGTTTGGTCATCACACCATGATGGAATAGCATTTTCTTTGTTCCCAAACCCATCCCCATATTAGTATGCATTTTATTTTAATTCCCACCCGAGTTTATTCAAAGTTGTAACAATTTTAACAATAATATTCATGTGTCTTCGGCTTCTGCGCTTCTGACATCCGAGGTTCCCAGGGTTTAGCGGTCGATGGCCTTGGATGTGGTCCAATCATGGGATCATCCTTTCAGGGGAAGTAGAGCTCACACATGCGCAGTGGGTTTTCAGTCAATCACTCAGGCTGTGGCAAGAAGGCCCGAAATACGAACTAACAAAAGGTCAAAAAGGAGAATATTAATTCAAGAAATAAATGATTTCACTGTATACCACCTACATTTACTCTATTCCCCTTTAGTCATTACTACTTTCTCTGCATTAGCTTGTTAGTAATAAAGCGTTTTCTAAATTGCTAACCAGGTGCCATGCATGTGGGTCTTGAAGACGCCATGTTAGTGCTTACTGCTCATGCGCGAGAAGTTCCCTCCAAAGCTATTACACGTCACATTACACAGATGCAATTGACGCATGCGCAGTAAAGTTTTCCCTGTTAGAGCCGTGCTTTTAGTCCGCTATCCGTATTAATGGTTAGTAAACACATAGGCAAGCTTCACTGTCTTATTTATGTAGCTGTAATGTGAACGGATTAATCACGAAACAAAGTTAATAATTCATGTTAATAAGTTAGACGAGTGAATTGATTACGAGCAAGTCTCCCATAAACAAGTCCTTGCTCCATCAAAACCATATACAATGCTTTGCCCTCCAGGGTCTCACAGTAAGTTTGATAATGCAGTTAAATTTGAAGATGTGGAGAGTTTGTGTAGGATGCAGTGACTGAAGGAGCAGGCGAAAATGATGAATGCAAGGCAGTTGCAGAACTGAAGGTGAAAGTGGGGATGTAGTAAGGAGGAGAGTTCCCAGAAATACTTCAAGTCTCAAAAAAGTGTAGTGATCCTCTCAGAAATTAACATATTCAGAGTAGCTATTAAGTTGGAGGATAGGTGCATCTGGAGTTATAGTATAATTTTGGATGGTAAGAATAGTTTCGTAGAGTGTTTCTATAGTTACTCCTTTATGTTATTTATTATATTTATGTTGTTAGTTTTCCTGTTTTTATGCTGTCTCAATTTTGTAGTTTTTTTTTTGTTCTTCATTTTCACATTTTCATTGTAGGGGGAAGCGTGTGTGATATCATGAAGCAGCTTGTATTCTTTCCATGCTGTGGAATCCTCACCTATTTTCCTTCCCCTAGGAAGAATGTTAATTTAATGTTGAATTAGTAAAGGCAATCAGCTGCTGTGGAGCTGGCAGAGTGTGAGAAGGTGGCTGGAGTTTCTTTGTCTGAAATAAACTGGAAAATCCTTCTGGACATCCTATGGTCCTATGTCAAATCATTTTAAATTGGAATGTCACATTTTCATTTATTCGATCAATATTTTCCCCAAATAGGAGGCATTATTAAAGACTGTCCCCAATTATTGAATATATTTGCGCTTCCTGGTCCGTAGGAGGTATGTCCACGTGTTAGTATTCTTAAAATGTAAACCTAACTAGAAAAAGAATTGTATGGTCTCCAAAATATTCCCTTTGATATAAATCATCTTGAGCATGGTAGTGTTGGGGACCGCACTTAAATGAATGGTTGCTAGTCTAAGTCATCCATAAATGTCATTAAGTTCCTGATGTCATTGGAAATCCTCAACATAAGTATGATACCATCCATATATAGTAATACATAAATGTATCTGGGACTCTCCATGGGAGTATCCAACTCCATACTCCTTAGTGACACTCCAAATGATTACTGTGCAAGGTAAGAGGGGGGCCAAGATGAACCAATGACGGACAACTCTGGCTAAGTCAAATCTTTCTGAACATTCGCCTCTGGCCTCATACCCGACTCCCTGACTGATCACAATACAAATAACCTAAATTAAAAAAGATGATTATGGCAGTACACTATGAAGTTTTGATTAACTGCTCGTACAGTACCTTAAATCCTGGTTTGCTGAGCGTTGCGAGGATAAACATCGAAGATGTATCACGTTGCTGAAGCATTGATTCTGAGATGCAGCGAGGCTATGATGTGAGGGCCTGCGTTGTCGCCAAGGATCACGCCAATGTTGCTTCCAATGCAAAGCCCGTGTTGAGGATATGATGCACAGTGGGGACCTGCATCGGTTCTAAAAAGCTGCGAGGCGAAGTCCAGCATCGTTGTTGAGGCTGCTGTTGACGAGGGATGCGAGGGCCTGTGCAGAGAATGCATTGTGCAGCGGTGGGTGTGCAGCGGTGGCGATGCAGGTCTTTGCGACAAGACTAATCCATGCAGCAGGGTCTCGGTTAGGCGTTACGCAGCAGAGGAGATGCAAGGGTTCTGCTGGATCCAGATAGGCTGGCAGAACACCTTAAGCCCCCTTACAAGGGTTCAGGACTGAGGTGGCACCATTTGGCAGGGTAGACTCACAGATGGCAGAGTTCAGGTGCAGGTGTGTTGGAAGCCTATTTCGTTCCTGAGGCTTCAGATCTGGAAGCCAGACAACTAGCCCTTGGAGTCACTTTGGGTCGAAGAGATGCACATCTAGTCCAGACCCAGGCAAGAGGGTGGCAGGCAGCAGATCAGCAAGGCAGCAGTCCCTCAGAGCAGCAGTCCAGCAGAGTGGCAGTCCTTTCAGCAGCACAGCAGTCCTTCCTGGCAGAGTATCCACAGGTCCAGAAGTGTATTGAACAGTAGGTGTTTGAGGTCAGATATTTATGCCCAGTTATGGCTTTGAAGTGGAGGATGCTTCTAGAGGCTTGTCTCTGAAGTGTACAGGGGCCCTGCCTTCCTAGCCCTGGCTCCAGACTAACTACAGGGGATATGCAACCCTTTGTGTGGACAGAACACAGCCTATTCAAGTGTAAGTGGGGCTGGGCCCAGCTCCTCCTTTCCATCCTGCCAGTGATGGCCCAGTCAGTCACACCTAAGCTCCTCATTGTGTGTGGCTATCAACTACTCACAGTCATGTCTCTCAGAGACAAGCTGCAGGCACCAAATAGCTAAGTCAAGAAAATGCCATGTTTTTAAATTTGCATTTTGAGAATTGTAACTTAAAATCCGACTTCATGATAAGTTATGATTTTTTATTACAATTCTAGAGACACCAAACATAAACTGGTGAAATGATGCGTTCCTGGACCGGGATGCTGTTCTCAAGCTTACAGAGACTCAGAGGCAAGAATTGTAGGGGGAGTTACAAGTGGAAGAAGTGTCAGGCTTCATTCAAGATATGGCCTGAGTAGGTGCCCTGATGGACTCCCAGGTGGCGCATTATGAGACCTACTCTGCTTTGCTTGTCCCCCGCCTATTGGAGATGTTATAGGAGGCTAGGGGTGAATTACCTCCTGCTATGTGAGACGCCCTAACTGTTACTATGAAACAATTGTTAGATTCTGGCTGAAACAAAGTTATTGCGGGTCTTCTGATAAATACGACAGTGTTGGTCCATAGTCAGAAATCCCCTTCATATTGAAGCAAGCGATATTTGGAAAACAAACATGACAGTAAATGAAATAATAAAGACTCGGATCGTGAGTGTGCTTCAAAGTAGAAGATATAGGTCCATAAAGGCATGATAAACTTGAGACCACCAATCACTGATCTGAATGTCAGAAGAAACAACTTTGCGTCAAACAAAGAGCTATCACGACCCTCTGTCTCAATTTTGAAATTATGTGCTAAGCATTTGTGTAACCCTAATCACTCCACCTCGTCTCAATATGTAATTGTTGTATTTGCATTTTCTATGCTTGTTTTTCCCCTCCCTTCCTTACTGTTATATGCATCTTACAATGTCATGTTCCAATTCCACCTGGAACCTTGAGGCTGCTGCCAAGCAATTGAAGCAGTTGCTCTGTACCTCATTGCTAGCCAGTTGAGCCTTGTTGCTGTGCTACTTTTCTTGGAATAAACATTTTAAAACCACTTGAACCGATTGTTTTTTTACAAGTGGCGACGAGCTGAGGAAAGGGACACTCCTGCCCAAAAAACAATTCTGCAGCACAGGAGTGGTGTGTTCCTGAAACCCCATTGAAGCCTTCCAAAGACACTTCTTGCCTCAAAAGAAGAAATCTACATATTCCTGAAGCCAACCGCCAAAACTCCTAATTGTGGAAGTTTCCCTAAGCAAAACTGGTAAACATTTACTATTTTCTGACTTTTGAATGCTGGTTTGTAGGAGGAGCGAGAGAACGCACGAGCAAGCGCATTGCATTTTTAAATGTAAATACCTGTGGATACCGTGGAACGAGACGCGAGAGGAAGCTGACGCAGGTTTCCAGACTTTTCCCCTCCGCGTTTTGTCACGGTTTGAAGGCACGTAACACACGCTACGTGTTGAAGTAGCGCGCAGAGTGGCGGCCATTTTGGATAGACACCAATCTCCATGACAACGCTTTCAGGGAGAAAGCTGAGCGTATTGTGCTTTCCTGTATGAGAAACAAGAGCCGGTGATCATAATCCCACATGCGAAGGACTAATAAAACAAGTAAGTCTTATGCAAAGCGCCTCCACCCGCTGCTATAGCGCTGCTTACCACTGTAGAAAATGTTCCTTTTAAGAAGGGGCAAGATTAGAGGCAAATCATACCGCTGCTTTTGCTTTGTTTGGCATTAATTTCAAGCGCATTCACAATAATTGAAGGGGCCTCTGTAGAGGCAATTCTTTGCTTTGTGTGCGATTCATCGCGCAGCCTTCTCTCTTCGTATTAATTTCAAGCACTGCCACAATATCCGAAGGGAAATAGTACATCCTTATTCCGCATAATTTTTTACTAGTAAAGGCAAACATGCAATTTGATCCACCGGACAAGTACTTGAAAACCAGGAGAGATCCTCCCATCCCTTGGACTCGGTGGAAAGAGGAATTTATTAACTACATAAAAGCAATTGATGGAGAACGCATGGGGGCGGAAAGAAAGAAAAGTATATTTTTGTACTATTTGGGCTCTGAAGGTTAAGTTGTTTTTAGAGCCTTACCAAAAATCACCCTGCAGTAGGTGAAGGTGAAGGTACTAATGTTTACAAAGAGGCCTTACAATGAATGGAACTAGGATTTAAACCTGTCACCAACATTGCCCTCAACAGATACAAATTTTATACTAGAGTACAAAATGAAAATGAATCTTTCAATGAATTTCTGACTGCATTGAGATCCTTGAGTTTGCAGTGCAATTTTGGTAATATATGCGACAAAATGATTTGAGATCAAATAATTGTGCACGTAAAAAGTAAAAAGGCACAGGAACAACTATGGGTGTTAGGTGACCCGAAACTTGCTGAAGCTATCTCTACAGCCATGGCTTTAGAACAATCCGAGAAGTGGATGCATACTGTTAGGAATACAAACAATAAATCGGAACACAATTAAGAAATATGTGCTGTCAAACGACCGAACACACACCGAAATGAAACATCATCTTCAGGCTCTAACACTTCTCGCTTCAGTAACTATGGGGGACTTAAAAGATTTGACAGAAATGAGAGATCTGGTGCGTGTTATAGGTGTGGCAGCAGAACACACATGTCATTCTATGGAGGGTGTCCTGCATTAAAGAGAGAGTGTGGGAAATGTGGTAGGATTGGTCATTTTTCCTCAGTTTGTAAAGACCAGAGGAGAAATACATTACCTACACGTGGTAAGGTATCTTGCACCTCAGAGAAATGTGAGGTGGTGCATAAGTGTGAATGTGGTGACAGTACAGAGGAAAACAATGGTTTTGTGGTTTCCCTTTCAGAAGTGATTTCTAATGTAAATAATCCTGATCTTAAGCACTTTAAGAAACCTCCCATGTGTAAAGTTGAGGTTGCAGGTGTCGTCTTGGAACTCATGGTAGATTCTGGTTCCCCATGGGCCATTATCTCTAAGAAATACTTTACAGAGAAACTTATTGGTGTGGTAGATTTAAAAAAAAAATATTTCCACCTGACATTATTGCAGAGAATTTTTTATGGTTCCAGAATAGATTTGGACGGTTATTTCGAGGTCAATTTATGTTTCAAAACAAGAACGAAGTCTATCAAGTTATATGTTGCAGTTAAGAGGGTAAATGTCCTAGGATGGACGGACCAATGGAAGTTAGGTATTATATTGAATCCCCGTTCCGTTGACCCCGTAATGTTGGACGAAAACACAAATGTAGAAAACGTTGCAGTTATAAGTTGTGATGAGAAAGAAAACTTGGTGAAACAAAAGTATAAGGATGTTTTTTCAGATGTTTTGGGTAAACTTCACACAAAATTAAACTTAAACATGACGCCATACCTGTGAAGCAAAAATTGAGGGGTGTGCCGATCAATGTCAGGGAAGAATTGAAGAATATGCTAAATGAATTGGTCACTGAAGGCATCATTGAACCAATTGATTCAGCTGATTGGGTTTCTCCCATAGTTTTAGTAAGAAAACCTGATAAAAAATGAGACTCTGTGTTGATCTTGGAGCTTTAAATGCTGGCATTATTGTGGATTGCCACCCCCTCCCCAACATTAACGGGGTTGTTGCCATGCTAGAGGATGCAAAGGTATTCTCGACATTCCTCACCGAGGAATCCAAGAAATCTCACGGCGTTCATCACCCCATAAGGGTTATATCAATTTACCAGGATGCCGTTTGGTCTGGGGTCTGCGGCCTCCGTTTTTCAAAGAGTAATGTTCAACATTTTTAGGGATGTGGACAAACTTGTTAAATGCTTCCCAGATGATATTTTAATCTTTTCGAACAGTGAAGAGGAGCATCTAGAGCATTTAATAGAGGTGTGTGAAAGACTAAGGAAGAGTGGGTTGACTCTTAAAGCCAATAAGTGCAATATGTTCAAAAGCTCTGTGGAGTATTTAGGACACACTTTGAAAGGAGATGGTCTAGTTCCCAAGAAATCCAACGTAAATGGGATTGTCAATGCACCTTCCCCCAATAACAAAGAACAATTGTTGTCTTTCGCAGGTATGTGGGAATACTATAGTAAGTTTGTAAACAATTTTGCATCTACGATGGAACCTTTAAGGAAACTTTTAAGACACAAAAGCACTTTTGAATGGAAAGAAGAACAACAAGCTTTTGAGTCCATATTAAAAGTGATATCTTTAGAGCTCCCACTATCAAACCTTTCTGCATGAACAAAGAATGTGTCATTATGGTGGATGCGAGTTTGTATGGAATTGGAGGAGTTTTATCACAGAGGTGTGGAAAGGATGAATGGAATGTGAGTTCCGCTTCCCGCACCTTAAATGAGACAGAACGCAGATAAACTGTAATTGAGAAAGAACTCTTGGCCTGCGTGTGAACGATAGAACATTATCACAATTATATCTGGGGTAGCAAATTCATTTTGAGAACTGATCACAAGCCCCTCGTCAACATCTTATCCCCAGGTGGTGGGTGGAATTCCACAGCTCGCATTGCGAGACTCACTTCCTGACTGCAGGAGTATTGTTTTAAAATAGAATTTGTACCTAGTAAGAAAAAACAAAATGTTTCTATCAACAGATAATTCATCTCTCACACACCAAAAAGGTTTGGTCACATCTGATCCAATTTTAACATTTGACCAATTACCCTGAATCAAAGACATGACTTCTTTGAGAGTCGCATCTTGTGCAACCTCTTGAGACCATTTATCTTCAGATATATGGCTAAGCTCTAGTGTACACACCCAATCACTACTCACATCAATTTCATCGTCTTCACAACATTCACTCGGGACCAAACGTGAAAGAACATCAGCAATCCTATTGTCAACACCCGGAATGTACCTGAGAGAAAAAGAATATTCTTGGAGAGCTATAATCCATTTAGTTATGCGACTAGAGATCATATCCAAACCTTTCTTTTCAAAGTTTCCACCAAAGGTTTGTGGTCTGTTCTAATTTCAAAATCAACACCCCACAAAAATCTCTTAAGTTTTCTCACAGCCCAGAAGATAGCAAGTGATTCACGCTCAACTACTGAATAGCTCGTTTCAGGATCCCTCAACCTTCGTGAAAGAAACATGATGGTTTTCATACCATATGGACCAACCTGTTGCAACACAGCACCCAAACCTTTTTCACTTGCATCCGTAGTTAAAATTGATTTAAGTTTAGTGTTGAAACTCCGTAAGAAAGTGGCATTACACACATTTTCCTTAATAAGAGAAAATTATTCTTGACACTCATTAGACCACACAAAACTAACACCTTTTCTCAAAAGAGATCTCATGTAAGAGGTCAAATCCACAAAACCCTTAATAAATTTAGCATAATATTCAATCATCCACAGAAAACTCATAAGCTCTTCTTTAGTGGATGGGGAAGACATGTTACGGATAGTATTTACTAAATCCTCTTTAGGCCTAACTCCACTTCCAGTAATATTATGACCTAAATAGTTTAAAGAATCAGCTCTAAACTTGCATTTCTCCATTTTAATGGTTAGGTTACCATCACTCAATCTCGCAAGAACAGACTTAAGACGAGCATAATGTTGCTCCACATCATCACCATAGACAAGTATGTCGTCTTGATAAATACAGACTCCTCCAAGATCCTTAAGAACATTTTCCATCGCACACTGGAAAACGGACGAGGCAGAAACTAACCCAAAAGGCATCCTAACAAATCAAAAAGTGCCAAATGGTGTGTTAAACGCAGTGAGGTCCCTGCAGGATTGCTCAAGCTCAATCTGATGGTACGCTGATGTTAAGTCAATTGTACTAAAAATCTTCGCTCCTCCCAATAAAACTAGTAATTCACCAATATTAGGGAGGGGATATTTGTCCACCACTACATTTTTGTTCAATTGGCGCAAGTCTATGCATAGACGTAAATCCCCTATAGGTTTGCGGGCAGCCACCACCGGAGCTAGCCATTCCGTTCCGCCTACCTCTTCAATAATGCCATTTTTCTTAAGTTTATTAATTTCCTTTTCCATGTCATCCTTAACAGATAATGGTGCACATCTGACCTTACAAGTCATTGGGACAGAATTATTTTTGAGTTTTATTTTATGTTGATAGCCCTTCAAACAACCAAGACCTTCTCTGAAAACCTTTGGAAATTCGTTTTTTTAACGCATTGGTAAACTCACAATCGTCAGACTTCCTCACCTTGCATACCATATCTTTCAATAAGACAGGGGGATTTAAATTTGGATCCAAATATACACCTAGGTCACCCTGGAGTATCAAACTAATAATGCTGTCACCTTTTTTGGAGACGTAGATTTTCCACTTGATCGGTGGCTCGTCAGGAGAAGCAAGAAGAAATGGAGCAGCTGTAACATTCTGCATAGCACCAAACATGTACAGAAAAGTTCAAGTAAAGTTTAACAAAATTCACCAAGCACAGCTGTGTACAAAGAAGTCTACGAATAAAAAGTAAATGAATGTAGTAAAATAAATGATGATATAAAATTATCCAAAATCTTACACCTTTTTTTTTTTTTTTAAATTTCTTTTTATTTGCATTTCAACAACAGTACAAACACAATACACTGCAGAATGTATAGAATCCAGTATAGACGAGACAGTCACCTCCATATACAACGATGTCCATAATGCCAATAGGTATCCACACAATAGTGCCAGAGCGAGACACAAGAGCAGAATCTCCCCTCGTCTCAGCCCCCAATACACCCCCAACATCTCCCACATCTTCAGCGTCAGCCGCTGCAACCTCTCAGCAATCTCGACATCTGTCTCCCCCCGGTCATCCGGCTCGAGGGTCAGCGCCCTACAACGGATCGAGCGGTGTTTGAAGCAACCACTGTGAGAAAGGGCCCCATATGTCCCGCGGGCGCGTGCGTGGTGGCAGGAGCTCCCAGAAGAGGGTGAGCTGCGTCTGGCAGTATACAACACTCTTAAGCCACTCCCTGATAGTAGGCGGTGTGGTAGCCCCCCAGTGTATCGCAACCTGGCGCTTAGCAAGGAGGAGGAGCATGGCCGGCAGTCGGCGATGTTTAGGCTTGACCATATGTAGGATCCCCAGCAGTGCAGTCTGAGGGGTACATGGAATCGGAAGCTCCGTAATGAGACACACCAGCCGCAGCACCTCCTCCCAAAAGGGGGCGATCATGGGACACTCCCACGCCATATGCAAGAAGTCAGCGCTACGCGCAGTGCATTTCCAACAATTGTCCGTGTCTCGTAAGCCAATACGATGAAGTCTGCGTGGGGTGCGATATATCATATGTATGTACTTGAAATGGATAAGCCGGAGTCTGTAGTTAGGGGATAATGTCTCAAGCATTCTGCAGCATAGGTCCCAGTGGGCATCGAGAATTTCAGTTCCCAACGCAGCGCTCCACAGATCGCGCGCCGCCGGGGTCACCACTGGATGATCGCTTTGCATGCGGCTATATAGACGAGAAATCAGCTTGCGCCCCGATTCCACCTTCAGGACATTTTCCAGAGCCATCAGACTGGGCGGCGGCTCCGGGAATGTCGGGAACAGTGCTCTACATGTGTGGCGAAGCTGGTGATGTAGCAGAGCGTCTAGCGCCGTCGGGGTCTCCGCAGCGCACATCTGCGGTAACGTGATGAAAAAATCTTACACCTTAAACTATTGAAAAATCATTAGTAGCAAACACAGGTTGTACGAAGAAAGTTCCACTGAATAAAGTTGATACCCAAACTCGGACGAGAAGAAATCGTGTGTTTGCAAGCTCAAAATTATGCAATTGAAAGCGTGCGAGTCGCTGCAAAGTATTGACCCACAACACAACGTGTTGAAAGCGTGCGTATCGCTGAGGGATGTATCAATAGAATACACCGTGAACAATACAAGCGTACAAATAGCCGGAAATTCAAGCGTGCGTATCGCTGGAGTTGAATTGTAAAGAAGTGAAACGAAACGCACAATACTCAAAATATAAGCGTGCGCATCGCTGGCATTCAAATGAGTCCTGGTAGAACGGGGTAGGTGTGTACGCGACACGGACTCGGCGTGTCAAACGCGAGGAACTCCTTGCGTTCATCTACCAGGTACTGCAGTGGACTATCCTTATGAATTGTTAGGGTAGACCGAGCTGCAGGTAACACCACATTTGTGACAGAGAATGCATACTGTTTATTTAGATATTATGTTAAATTTTAGATGTAGATAGACAAACATCTTTTTGGTCCTGAAGAATCGCCAGAGTACTTCTCTAAATAGAGCGAGAAACATGTCGACCTAACTGAGGGAGTGTATATAACTTAGTTGATAACTCTAGGTTAATAACACTTGACCTCAGAATTTTTTAACTAGGGGAGAAGACTTCCTAATAAATTAGTTGAGCAAGTACTTCGACCCCTATTTTTAACCACCTACGCTTTTCATCTACATCACTTCAGAGCCCCACACACTCATGCATCCACCGGCTTCATTGGATTAAAAAGATCTCCATAAAAGTGCTCCTTAAACAAGAGCCCGTCGGGTATTGCACCAGCCGACTCGACGCAGGAGCAGCCCGATGATGATGCAATACATTCGAAGGGGTAACGTGAGTTACGATACCCTTGAGTTTGTGTGAGGGCCTCAATATCCAATATTTTAAGTGTCCGTGAACACATTCCTTCCCCTTGTCCCTTTCTTCACTTACAGGAACAGCTCTGTTATTGTTGTTGTACTTTCTGAGGGCACACATAGCTGGACCTTCTTCAAAAAGCGCCCTTACGCCCCCCCCCTGTTCATTTTGTGGATATATTCAAATGAGAATGTCACTAGGTTGCTAGGAAGCGTGTCAAAAGGTTGCTAGGAAATTCCAAACATTCAAGATTGCTTCCACGTTCCTTCATCAAAGCGTAGTGACGTCTCACAAGGATTGACACTTGGTTAAGAAGCGTATGAATTGGTTGCTTGGAAACATCACAAATGGTGGTCACGTTTCAAAGTTAGCGTGATGACATCAAGCGTAAGTAGCATAATGGCACACAAACTTCATATGATGCAAGTTAAGGAAATGTAGAACTTGGCAGAAGACGCGTGAGAAGAATCACGAGACTGCAGTAAGCGGTAAGCCAAAATTCTTTGGAATTCTCAAATGTTTTAGTTTGAAATTAGCTGACGCAACCCAGAGTACGCTGACTCCATTTAAACAAAATTAAAGCCTTGAAGTAAAATTCCATCATATGCGACCATTTACTCTAAACCCATCCACAAGAGTGAGCCACATCGATTTGCTCCCAGCTTTTCATATCCGTTTAAACAAAAAGCGAGAATGTGTCGGAATGCTCCCAACTCTTATAGTTAAATCAAACAGGGTGAGAGGTGGAAAGTGGAGAGTATTTCAGGGAGCGCTTAAAGTCTTAAAAGGTATATGAGGTTGCAGATGAAAGTCTTAAGGGGTGATAACATATGAATTGGAAATCTCTCGCCACAGATGTTGAGATCTTCTTGAAATTGATAGAGCTGCCGACTACGCCAGTGTGAAATTTAGAAGGTAGCAGGCTCCAGATAAAAGTAAGGTTTAATTGAAGTTTATTCTTAACAGAAGATCCCATCCAGCCAGGCTCCCAGTTCAACTGCCTCTACACAGCTTCAGTACCTTAACACTGACATATGTGCATTCTAACCTATGATGCAGAAGAACCATAGAAATGTGAGCAGGAGGAAAGGAGACAATGATCAGTAACCATTGAGATGAGGATATCACACATGCCTAGGCTGTCCGGAATTCGGTTTAAAGCGAATCTGACTGACAGTACCCTACCGGATGAAAATCAGCTGACCCGGTTTAAACCGAGTGTCACTGATTTTCATAGTTGACGGGGGAGAGGAGCTGTTGTGGACTGCCGTCTCTCTGACTGCGGCCGCACCCGAGTACTTCACAGGTCTTTAAAAAGACCATTTAGATAACGAGGCTTTGTTGTTCTTTCGCCTCTTCTCAGAGCCCCTGTGGGCGGGGCTGAGCGCAGAAACCGGGTAGGTTCTTAAGATGAAATAGTAGCCCACTTAGAGGGCCCAGTAGACAGCTAACTCGTCGAGGGCAGACTAAGAGGGAATACTCGTGAATGGAACACGCACACACTGATAGTTCATCCACTTGTTGCATGCCTTCTGTAGTTTTCGCCACAGTAAACAAAGTCTGGCATCCTCACAGCACTAGTCATTTTCTTATTACAGCGCGTGCTCAAAGTAAACAAGGTAACGTCATTTACCGTCGTAAAAGCGTAGTTTGCCGCCAGTGCACTGCGGGCAGACATGATAGCTGCAGATGCCATTGGATATGATGGCGCCTCAGTGCGTGACTCCCAGGGTATCATGTTCCTGGTGTCACTAAAAGTAGCATCAACAAACCATGCACGTAATGAGCTGCCAAGAAGCAAACAACTTTCCAAATATACTGTACATTGCTTGGTGCAGTACATACGTGTTAGTTGACACGTTTTACAAGCAAAATATACGAATACAAATGTCCGTCACTGCCTTGGGTTACAGGAGCTGCCGTGTCCGTGTGGCCCCCG
This sequence comes from Triturus cristatus, assembly GCF_964204655.1. Classification (NCBI taxonomy): domain Eukaryota; kingdom Metazoa; phylum Chordata; class Amphibia; order Caudata; family Salamandridae; genus Triturus; species Triturus cristatus. The sequence goes on from NC_140587.1 coordinate 301,296,821, forward strand.
TAGTCACTCGGCTCGGTTACTCACCCGTCATCCGCCTGCTGTCGAGATGATCGGGCGTCTGGCGTTCATTTTCCTCCATGTCTTCTGGCGGTTGCCCCTGCAGTCCCGACAGAAGCTTAAAGCCCCCCAGATCTGCGTCATGCAGAGTATAAGCAGCGGTGACGCGCTATTACTCAAGCCCGTGCAGCTCCCTGAAGTACAGCGCCTCACAGAAGCGCAGGTCCATGCTCCGTGAAATGCCGCCCCACTACTGAGTGGTTACTGACCAGACAAGCCGGCTGCAGCTGCCGCTGCTTCTGCTGGACAGCCCGTGAGCAGGAAGGGCCCCAACAGGTGATGCGCTTGTCTGCTCGCGCGCTCCTCTATTACAAATATACCTGGCACTGGAATTGTGGAGAACGGAGCGTCGCGCGCTGATCAAATTTACACCGCTGCTGCATCCCGACTTTGTGGCATTGTTTTTGCGCTCTATATAGGGGTGCGTATTCTTCTTTACGACGTGAGCATAGAGCATTTCGGATGCTTAAGACCTGTTTTGAGTGCTACATTTTAGCGACTTAATTGACAACACATTTGTTGAGAAATCCCTCCACTTTTAATGAACTCCAAGAGCCCACACATTTCCTGGATTTTTAGCTGGTAAGAACACAACAGGTCGCAGATAAAAGGAGGAGTAACGTTAAACATTGTGTTTTGTGTCATGTTTCTATGCACTTTGATAGCTTAGGTCATGGATCTGGAATAGTGAGGGACACATTGATAACGTTGGGAGAAGTGGTTGAGGCGGGATCCTGACATGTCCTATATTATCTGCAGATGTTGCTCGTGATTTTAATACATATGAGTCGCATAAAAACATGTCAAAAAGTCTGCAGATTGCAGAAATACAGGCTTTGTGATTTGTGGAAACATCGTTTATACATCGGAAAACTAGTTCTGACTCACAGAACATCTTCCGTGTTTCAGGGCGAAGCACAAATAGAATACTCCACCCCCTCCTGTTTGATGGTCACAGTGGGGGGTATCAGAGGTCTGTGACGCAACTGTGCTGCAAAACCTTTGACTGTTACTGACCCAAACGTGACAGTTTCTCCTTTAGGAATCGCGTAGTTTCAGGGTGAGTTTAAAGTGGTCCAGGGGACCACTCTCCAGTGTCTTGCCAGCATGTCAATTACAAAAAATAAAATAAAAGCAGCGCCTGTTCCTTTAAGAGACAAGGGATGCTTAAAACATGATGACATGCTGGGACTGCCAACACAGGCACGGAGGCCTGCTGTCTATCTTAGGCCTCTGTCGTACATTCGAAGAAAATTCAATAAGATGTACAAAATGTGACATGCATCATTAATATTCATGAGGCTGGAGGTTTTTCACTCTCTACAAATATATATGTTGTGATGTGATTCATTTATATGTCATAAACATTTCAAATTGAAGAGCAGATTGCAAAGCAGTCGGTACCCACTTTGCATCCTCATTTGCAAACTGCCCTGGAGTAGGATGTATGATGTAACAACGCGTAGCATTACAACGCGGTATGTTACATCGCGGTTTTAACAACGCAAGTCGTTACATCGACTTGCGTTGGAGGGCGCTGGACATAGGAATAGTGTGAATTACTATTCCAACTCCAGTCTACGTACAGTAGGGAAGGTGTTGGAATAGTAATTCACACTATTCCTTAGCCTACAGCGCCCTCCAGTGCAAGTCGGTGTAACGACTTGCGTTGTTAAAACCACGATGTAACCATACCGCGTTGTAATGGTTGCATGGTAAAGGATGTTTCCCCCTGGAGTATAATGGGCTCCTATAACTTCTTTGCACTTCTTGTCCAGGCTAGATGTTTTCAAATGGCGATGGGGAACGGAGAACTGTAGCCAACTGTACTGGTCCATGTCTGGCCAACCAGTACAATAATAAAAGCAAAGCGTTCCATAAACAACGGTAAAACACCGTTTCAGTTGTTTTTTATGGGGCGAAAATGAGTAACCACTGAAAAGCACTGTTTTTTTGAGGTTTTGAAATCACTGGAAAACACTGAAAAAACACCACCAGAATTCACCAAAAATAGAAACTGAAAACAGGAAAGTCTACACATGCCCAACTCATCTTCTGATTCTCACTATCGTTCTGACACATTTGCGTCTAGGGTCAAGGTGTCAGATTGCTCTAGCCTTTTCCCTCAAATGTTGTCTGAATTTGTTAGGTGACTTAGCGTGCTCCTCTCCTCCTTACTTTGCTTTTGGGAAAAGGGAGATATGTTGTATTTGCATTTTCTGTGCTTGTTTTTTCCCCTCTCTCCCTCCCTTCCTTCCTTCCTGTTATAAGCATCTTACAATGTCATGTTCCAATTCCACCTGGAACCTTGAGGCTGCTGCCAAGCAATTGAAGCAGTTGCTCTGTGCCTCATTGCTTGCCAGTTGTGCCTTGTTGCTGTGCTTCTTTCCTTGGAATAAACATTTTAAAACCACTTGAACGGATTGCTTTTTTATAGTAATCTTATGTGAATATGTAACTTGTCATTCTGTAACTCACACAATTACTCTCTTTCCTTATGTAATTTATTCCGCTTTATTGTAAAGAGCTCTGACACTAAGGAATAAATAAAGTACGCGCTATATAAAAACGCATAAATAAATAAGACCGTTCCTATGGCGATGATCACACGACTGTGGGCAGTACCACACACATTCGCTAAAAACGCGGAACTGTGACGTCATTTCTAAACAAACGTCTTCTTGCTAAAAGCACGCTATCGTTTTAAGCGAGGAGAGCGCTACCCCTTGCGTACTAAAATGTATGTGTTGATGCCTCCGTCGTACGCAGTGCTGGCGTTGTGCTCAGCCTGGAGTAAACACTGAAGTCGAACAGTCATGTGATTAGTGACCTCAAGGTTAGTACGTAAGCATCACACAAGCGGACGTTGACGGCACCAAAAGGCACCGCTACACTGCAGAAATCCGGCAATATTTCACAGCACAGGTGCCACCTAACCTTCAGCCGCAGCGGCTTTGACGGAATACCTGCCGCCACCCTACATACTTAACACACTCCACAGCGATGGGCGGGACCATAGACCACGGCTAGCCAATCAGCAGACAGCCAGTCCATTTCTGCTTTGCACGCGCCCAAAATTCCTAAAAAAACAAGGTTTCCCAGCGAAGTCTCCTTCCGCAGAGCGATCCACAAGGGTGCGAGGGGTCGCAGGGGAGCGGTAGGCCGACCTTTCTTACGGCTCAGGCAAAGAGACAGTCCGGTTGCGTCCCCGGACTGTCTTTCGATCTGGAGGCTGCGGTGGATTTAGCAGGCCAGAGGGAACTATTTCGCGGTCCGTGGCGGAGGGATCATTACACGCTAGCGTTGCTGAACGTGTGGCGCCAGAATTCGTAAGCAGTGAACTGAGTGTCGTGGCGGGAAAAGAGTTTCTGCCAGTTTCGAGTCGGGTCTGCACTGCCGAGCTGTCAGTGTTGTCCACCCGGAAACGGTGCTGTCATGGTTCGCCTGCGTAGCTCGACCGGTGGCGGAGACGCTGAACTCCTGGATACCAGCAATGACTTTATTTCTCTGGACTCCTCCGTTAAGAAACGTCAGTTGACTGAGACCGGGGGCAAGAAGGCCAAGAAAGGCACCCGCTTCGGAGGCCGAGCCAGCAACACTGTGAGTTTCAAGCGGTGTTGGTGATCTAGGCCGCCTAAGATGATACGTGGGGGGTGGGGTGGGGGGGGGGGGGGGGGGGTCTGCCAACAGACTCGATTCAGTTGGGGGAATACTGATTTTTAAAGCCCAAAATGGCTTTAATTTACCCCTTTCTTTCTGCTTCCCAAGTGTTGGTCTGTATATACTCCTGACCCCACCCTGTCTAAAATCCCCGCAGTCTGTCTGTTAGTGTTTGCAGGGGAAGACCTTACCCATAAAATGAGGTGGAGCTCGTCTTTTCTTTTAAAATTCAGCCAGGGTATCTTCTCTTTTGATCAGAGTGAGCCCCTTCAGTCTAGTCACTGCCAGTCAGAGGGACCCCACCTTTTCTTCCCATGGAGGCTCGGCTGCAAGCCCGTAATTACAAATGCAACAGCACGCGTAGATTACCCACAAATACTATCTGCTCTTGTTATGAACAGCCCCCCAAGCCAGCTCTTTGGAAAACAGAATGTTTGACACACCCAAACATCCGTTAACTAAGTTCTGAATCACCAAGTTTATATTCTGCAAGCCTTTTTGAATTTAAATTGATTATTGCATTCCTGTGTTCAACTTTATAGACCCGAGTACTATTTGGCTGCACATGTATGACATCAATAGTTTCTGTTGCATCTGTAATGCACACACACTACAGACTCGAGTGTGTCTGTCTCCAGTTGCATCCTAGAAAATCCTAGTGCCCGTGCTTAGCCTCAGCGTATACAAATCTAATATATTTCTTTACCTTATGAACATGTTTCCTGAATGGCATGTGGTTCCCATGTTTACCATCCCAAATAATGTACGGTCTGGCATCTCATCCCACCATCTTTGTGTCAGTACAATTTCAGAATATCATTGTTCAGGCTTATGTACAAGCATAGAACCTGGCAGGCCGTTTTGAGCTCATTGAGGAGGACAGTAGATGAGAACATGAGCGATCATCCTTCCTTTCCCTCTTAAATACAAACTATGTAGATGAGGATGAGTTAAATGCATAAATGATGCATGACTGCACAATTTATTTAGTTAATGCTTTTTTCATCATAACAAAAATTGCATAGACCTGAAAGCAATAATTCTTTTTGTTTTTTGTATGAATGAGATCAATATTCTATCACAGAAACCTTAAAAAACAAAACGTTAAGACCAAGATAACGTTAATTTAAATGGAACAATACTATGGAACAAGAATTTGAAAATGTGTGGTCCAGCTTAAGATGTAAGCGTCTAAACTGTTTCTAATCACAGCGTAGATAGTACAATCTAGGTACAGGTTCCTGAGAGACGTCTTGAGCTGTTGGGTTCCCGTCAGGCACTTTTAGTGTAAAGTCTCCATTTCTCCCGATCTAGGCTGTAGTTTATATTTTAGCAGTGAACACAGGATTTTCTGCCTGCTTTTGGTGCTCAGGTTTTTTGTTGTTGTTGGACTTTTTATGTATGTGGAGAACAAAGTTCTTGCGCCCTTCTTTTTCCAGCTGACCTAGTTTCTGTATTTGCTGCCGTGAAACAGTCTGTGTTCGGTGACGTTTTTTCTGCATACATGCGTCATCCCATGGTGTCGTTGGAACTACTGAAACATGCTGAAATGTTTATAGTGTACAGATGGCATAGAATTTGTAAATCATGGTGGCTTGAAGAGGTTGGTCATTTTAAAGCAAAACTGCTTGCACACTGACAATACTTCATGCAGTAATGGGAAACTTTCAGTTTATACTTCCAAAAAGGGAATTTTTTCTACAAAAGAAATACTATTGGGTATCCTATTTGTAATTTCACTTTCCATTGTCTTTTTGTCTGATCCACATAAAGGTCTTCATTGTTAAGCTATAGCTGGGCATGCACTCAACTAATTCTATATTAACAAAACAACTTGGTAATGAAGGTTACATTTTGCCTTAACATGTTTATTCAGGACTCTTGTTTTGCACGTATCAGGCACTTTCAGCAAGTGGACTTTTTGGGCCTAATGTGGCGCAGCACAGACCACAAACATGTAAAAACATCGCAGCGCAGCAACAACCAGATCAGTCCTCCAGGACAATCCACTAAAACCAAAGCATAGCGTGAATCCAAAGGTAAGTTAAGGAAAGGACCAGATATATCAAAAGCCAATTTCTTCCAAGGTTCTTCTGGCCAATCCACTCTTAAGTGGAGGCATCTTATCACTAGAACAACAAGTCTCACGTTCTCTAACTACACGATCTACCATCCGATCCATTCTGGGCCACCAAAAATAACTTCTTATTAAAAGTTTCATTGCAGACCTGCCTGGATGAGAACAATGAGCTAATTTAAGAATATTCTCTCGCACCTCATAAGGTGGTACACACTTCCTATTTTTGTAAATAAAATCACCATCCAATTTTAAGTCGTCAGATACCTTAAAAATAGGCATAAGTTCTTCAGAGACATTATTTTTTTCAAGGCCAGCCTTCTACCATAAACCTTTCTACACTTGGCCATAACAAATCATTTTTTTCACTGTCTTTCCATGTTTCCTCTGAAATATTTGCAAAAGGTCCAACTACCACATCCTGAATTGTGGTGACAATATCTGAATCATCATCCTTATTTTTATATTGTGATACACATGGATGACGTGACATAAAATCCGCCGTAACATTTTTTTTTTCTTCCTGGAACAAATTCTGTAACAAAACAATATTCTTGCAACCTTGAAGTTAACCTGGCTATTCTTGCGGTGGAATTCCAACCCCCACCAGGTGAAAGTAAATTTACTAATGGTTTATGATCTGTTCTCAAAGTGAAACTGGTACCCCAGATGTAATTTCTATAATGTTCTATTGCCCAAACACATGCAAGTAATTCTTTCTCCGACAGCATAGCGCCTTTCGGTCTCATTCAAAGTCCTTGAAGCAAAACAGACATTCCACTCTTCGTTACCACTTTTTTGCGACAACACCCCCCCCAATACCATATAGACTAGCATCTACAGTGATAATGCAGTGTTTCTTCATACAGAACGGTCTTAAAGTGGGTGCATTTACAATATCTTGTTTGATGTCAGAAAATGCTCGTTGTACTTCCGTCCATTCAAATACAGCATTCCGTCTTAACAGTTTCCTCAAAGGCTCCATTTTTGTAGCAAAATTGGTCACAAACTTAGAATAGTACTCACACATCCCCGCAAAAGATAATAATTGCTCTTTGTTTTTTGGAGCAGGAGCATTTAGAATACCTTCCACATTAGATTTTTTTGGGTACAACACCATCACCTGTAAGAGTATGACCCAAATATTCTTCACTCTTAAACATTTCGCATTTGTGAGCTTTCAGTGACAACCCATTTTCCTTTAACCTATAACATCCTTCAGACAAATGTTTGAGATGAACCTGATCATTTGCTGGAAAAATCTAAATATCGTCCTGAAAGCATTTTACAAAACCATCAAGGTCCCTAAAGATATTGAGCATAATTCTTTGAAAGACAGACGCCGCAGAGGCTAACCCAAAGGGCATTCTAGTGTACTGATGCAGCCCCTGTGGAGTTATAAACGCTGTTAGCATTTTTGAATCCTCTGTCAATGGGACCTGATGGTAGGCCGATCTTAAGTCTAATGTTAAACACTTTTGCACCGTCTCTCATAGAAACTACCTCATTTATATTTGGTAATGGGAGACAGTCTACAATAATTCCAGCGTTTAATGCTCTTAAATCCACACATAACCTCCAATTTTTTTTGTCTGGTTTGCGGACCAAAACTTTGGGTGAAACCCATTCAGATGAGTTAATTGGTTCAATGATGCCTTCTTCCACAAGTTCTGTTAGCATTTCCTTGAGTTCTTCTCTTACATTGATCAGTACTGGTCTGATTTTCTGTCTTATCGGTGTAACATTACTTTTAAGTATGATCTGATGAGAGTAGTCTTGAGGTTTACCCAATGAGTCGGAAAAAACTTATGAGTCTTTTAAAACCTTTTCCATGTTCTCAGTACCTGTAGCTGAAATGTGATTAATAAAAACACTCATCTAACACAACAGGATCTTTAAGCCTGGGATTCAACATTATACCCACTTTCCATTGGTCCCTCCAACCAAGTATATTTATTCCTTTTACAGCGACATATAGGTGTATGTTTGCAATTCTTTCCTTAAAGTACAATAAAGTTTCAAAATAACCCACCATGTCAATGCGTGAACCATCATAGCTCACCGGATTTATATCAGATGGTGAAATTTTATTAATATCAAATTTTCCGCTAAGTTTTTCCTCAAAATATTGTTTAGAAATAATAGTCCATGGTGACCCAGAATCAGCCATGAGACTCAGATCCACATTGGACACTTGTGCAATACACATGGGCTGATTAGTAAAGTATGTTATCCAAGGCTCCAACCTTTGCTATGCTATCCATTACAGATGCAACAAATCCTGAATTTGTTGAATTATCCACAACACCTTCTTTTCTTCCAGAACTGACTTCTTGTTCCGAACCTTCTAACATACATGAAATCCTTGGGCGATATTGATTTGAATTTTTTCTTTGATCTCTACACACATTCGCAAAATGTCCAAGTCTACCACAGTTATTGCACTCTTTTGATTGCTGGACATCCACTAAATGAAGCCATATGGTTTCTATTTCCACACCTGTAGCAGGTCATATTCATTTCATTACCATCAAATCTTATTTTTTTTCCCCTTTAAATATGAATTTCGAGAGGAAAATTGGTTTGTACTATGTGAATCATTTTTTACCTCATCTTGACGTTTATTTGCTCCCACCTCTTCTGCTTTATCATTTTTATTATTAATATTCTTGACTGTATGCATCCATTTTTCTGTCTGTTCAAACGCTTTTGCTGTTGAAATGGCTTCGGACAGTTTGGGATCACCCATAGTTCTTGCGTTTTTTTACATCTAACATGGACTACTATTTGATCTCTTATCATTTCATCCGAAATGTTTCCAAAATTGCAATGTAAACTTGGAGCGTCATGCTGTTAAAAAGTCGTCAAACGACTCATTTTCCTCTTGAATCCTTGTATAAAACTTAAACCTATTCAGTGCTATATTACTCGTGGGTTTAAATCTTTTCTCCATTCTCATTAATGCTTCTTTGTACACATTGTTAGCTTCTGCATTTTCCGCAATAGTAATTTCAGGCAATGCCCCAAAAACCATCTGTCCTTCTGATCCAAGACAGTGTAGTAATATGCTTTTTTTTTTTTCCGCTCCCATTCTTTCTCAGTCTATGGCCTTCATATAATTTATAAACTCTTCCTTCCATCTTGCCCCTGGTAATGGTGGTTCTCCCTTAGACTGTAGAAACTTAGCTGGAGGATCAAACTGCCTTTTTCTCTTTTTTTTTTATTTTTTTATATTTTGCTTCCTATTAACCTTAACTCCTAACCAATTACTAAATTATTTAAAACAAGTGATGTGGTGATATTTCTATCATACAATGATCAAGTCACTTCAAATACCTATTTGTCATGTATATTTTTTTTATACATTAGATCCAAATAGGTTAGCTTTCTGCCTAAATTCTACTGTGTGATCTATATTTTTTTTTTCTTTTTTTTTCAATAACTTAACTTACTTGTTCTAGACTCCTCTGTAAAATTGTTTAATAATCCTCAATCAAGACGACCGTTTTCCTATACACAGGGGTGTGGAATTTAATAAAATATCTACTTGTCCATGTGGCAGGTTGCCTCATATATCTACTTGTCCCTTTTGTGGCATGCAATGCGGTGACAAATTACGGCAGTAGTCTTATTATAAAAGAGTTCTGAAATAGCCTCTCTGATTATGACAAGGCTCGTACCATAGTAGGGTTTGAATACTAGCAATTCCCTTATGTTGCCATGTTTCTGCAGGTCTACATACTGGGGCTGAGGATAGTGGTAAGCAATAGTCCAGGGTTGGAAGGCCCTTTTGGGTCTGTGCAAACCTACTAACTCGTATGTCCTGTTTTAAGGGTTTTCACCAACTCTTCTCTAATCTTTTGCCATAATGAGAGAGGTTGGAAATTTACTCCTGACAGTGGCAGATGTAAAACTTCTTCCGGGGTTAGGAAAAAAGTGGTTGGAGGAAAAGTGAACTTGAACACATTCAGATTTTCACATGAGCAAATCTACACATGAATGTTTGCTCATGGTAAAATGCAGTTCACAAATATTTTCTAGGAGTACATTTTCTTGGCCTACGTCTGTGAATTCACGGAAACCATATTTATGCACTGAATGCAAGGATATATACCATGAATGCACTTTTGCGACTTCCTTTAATAATTGGGCCTCTAATTAGGCCTGGCCTTAACCATGACCTTTTGTGTTTATTACAATTTGATCTCTCTCTCTCAGGTGGCATCACTGTGAGTGACAGTCTTCTGATCTTTCACATGGAGCATATCGGCACACAAAGTAGTTTTGTTCAGTGCCAGGAACTGCTGTGGCAATGGGTACTTTATGAGACCAAATTTTTTTTTGCTTTTGCTAATGTTTGTTAAAATGGTGAGGGCCCAGCAACTCCCGCACAGATATGGTTTTACAAAAACCATGCCTATAGAATTCACACATTGACAAAACCAAAAGACTGACCTCCAATTTCAGACCAACTGGCTTTGCCAATACTTGTTTATTTTTGGTTTCCGTAACTGTATTTAAACTGGTTACACTGATTTTCCATTATGAATATTTTTGGGAAATACTAGCATACATCAACAGGTTACTAAATGATGCTGCAAAGATATGGTACCTAAAATCTTGCAGTAGTTTATCGAAATGTTTTTTTCCTACTTGCATTTTTTTGTGAACATTTTATTTTGAAAGCAAAGAATCGTCACTCTTGCTTTCAAGCTTCTGAAAATATTTGCATATAATCGGAGAGCATTCTGTGAGCATTATACATAGCCTCATATTACTAAACTTTGAAAACGTGTGTTCAATTTTATACTGGAACCACTCAGTAGTGGAGTCCGAGCTTACAACATTTACTTGAAGCACTCACCCTAATAATAAAGGCATTCAATTAATTAACAATAAATACAAGTTTGAATAGCATTAACACATGGACACATTACCTAAACTGTAGACAATGCCCTTCCCTGATCTAAAATGTGGTACTGTACTGGCAGCAAAAAGGGTTAGTGCTGCAGTTGGTTGGGCCTACTTGTCCCAAGGACAAAATACACATTACAACTTGTTGCCCTTGACCCCAAACAATATGTCCTGGGCGTCGGGCTATAGGAATTCCACATCCCTGTTTACAGCTAGCGTTATGGTTGCTAAGGCTGTATCCAAGGAAAACAAAATGGCCCCCACATTTACGTGGTTAGCTCATTTCCTCCCAGAATTTATTGCGCTTTACAGAATCCGATATTGATATCCCAGAATTCTGTGCGCCTCTGAGGTGCCGTTCGGAAGAAAAATTACGTTGCAACGCTGGGAAGAGACTCGCGAAGACTCAGCGGGTGTGGCTGTGGCTGTCCTTCACCACTTGCATGCGCGTGTCACAACGGTGAGCCCGTATGTTTACTTTTAAAAGATATAACGATACTCTGTATTAGGGATTTTCACAGTACCTTTTACCGACGAATGATGTGAGAATTTAACTTTTCATGCCTTCTTCCTAGAAGACGCCATCTCGTTTCTCCGATGTTAATGATGCGAACCACAACTGGAAAACTATTTTCTTTCTTGAATCCCACACAGGCACATGAAGTCAGACACTCTCTTAAAAACGATTTCAGTTTTCAATCTTCCTCAATTCTTAATGTACTCCCATTTAAGCCATGGCATGTATTCTTTTTCTTTTACGTTGATAACTTGACAAATTCCAAGTTCAGCAAATAATCCTTCTTGGGTTCAGGAAAACTGCTCATCTGTGTGTGCTTTCCTCTGTTGTGAGTAGTCTTCCTCAACTCGCCCCATTATAAGATTCCAACAAATTGATTTAGGATAAAGTTGTTTAATGTAAAAACATCGCAGCACAGCAACAACCAGATCAGTCCTCCAGGGCAATCGGTGCAACTGACTGCTTGGAGAGGTAACATTCTACAAACAGTGTTCTAATTGAACCAGAACCAAGAAGAAATAATAAGTGAATGCAATGTGTATATTGCAAATATAACAGATGGGTTTGATTGTGTCAGCTTGTTTCAGGTCGTTGGCTCCATACAAACTAGAATGAAGGTTTAAGATTAGTAGGGCTCTGTCCCTCCTGGTTCAGATAGGCAGTGCACTTACTTCTCCGAGCCTGTCATTTGTTTAGAAAACGAGTTATTTTTACTGCGAGTTTGAGTTACTTTGCAATTATTAGTAGGGAAGAGGCCAAAGTGTACAGCGCTATCCATGTCTAATGTGAGTTTAAACAAATGGTTTACTTGTCCGTTTGTTTTACACTCTGCCTGAAAGTAGGTGGTGTGGTGATCCATCTGCTAGAAGAGTGGTTTTGATTTACTCATGGGGTAAAGCATGGCATAAACTTATTCATTGTGTGCAGTTGTATGGATGGTATCTCCACCAGCTATTTTAATGAGACTAAATCCCCAAGAAGTTATTTGGTGGTTCGCTGATTGGTACTTTCCACCCAAAAAGTAGATGTGTCAAATGAGTATATGTGCTGAAATGATAAAAGGTGTTTGTGGGAAGACTTGGCGGACTCTGCTGGGTAATGGTGCCCAGGGTCTGATCACTGCTGGCGACCTTTTGGACTGTAGACACTCTTCCCATCATTCTACCTACTGTGAGTTTAACCTCCTTTTGGACTGTAGACACTCTTCCCATCATTCTACCTACTGTGAGTTTAACCTGTATTTGTGTCTACAAATTTATTGGTACACCTATCCCATAAAAATGTATGTAGTATAATGCCTCACTCCCAACACAAGCACACATTGTGTAGGGTTGCTGTAGATGCATCTGTAGCTTGTATATTGTCATTCTTGCTCATGTCCAGTAGTGGCGCTTCCTCTTTGATCTACTGCTAGTGACTTATGAGGCCCCTGCACATAGCTCCTTTTTTCCAACTGCTAATAATTATGCTCATCATAGATGTGGTGATCACACATGCATACGTTTTATATATATTTTTGTTTTCTTTTCCCTTCCTTTAGGAGGACTACTCTGATGAGGAGAACTTTGATAGGCATATGCTGCGATCCACAAGGAATACATCACGGACTGGCCAGGATTGTTTCTCTGATACTGAAAACAGTGGACGCCCCCTCCGGTCCTTAAGGAAAAGGACAGCAAATGGTCTTAACTCGTCGGACTCGAGTTTTGATAAAAGCCCTAAAACCCAAATCGAAAATAATGTTGTGGGAAAACGTTTTACCAGGTAATTTCTCTGAGGATTCAACACTCTTCCTTAACTCCTTGTTTGAGTTTACCGGTTTATATCCAATTGGGCATTTGTAAATGTATTTTGCAGCCCTGGGGGCAACTTGCCACCAATTGCAGTGGCCCCTCATTCTGATATCCATAACCCTGTTTTAACTTCTTTTTAGAAACCGATTTTTCTATAGGAGCTGAACTATCGGGAGGTTTACAAGAACATAGTTTCTGTTCTCTCCTGTGTCTGTTCAGTTATTCTGTGTACATGGGTTAAGGAGCTCTGACCGCACATATATGGGTACATTGCAAGCCAAACAAATGTTCTTTGAGAAGACTGTAGTAAGGTTTCCATTATGAGGTCATAGTAGTCTGGTGAGGTGCAAGCATTGAAAGGAATGTCATTTCTGCTTTTTACATGCTTTTGTGTGCCTTCATTGGTGTTGATATGTGGAATTCACTGTCATTTATGACCAGATGTTTAATGCAGCTGACATTTGACTTCAGTCTTTGAAGCACAGCAAATCTGACAAGATTTAAAGGCCACTTTACTGATCACTAACTTTCTTTATAAACAAAAAATCTGTTGCTTGCCAGTTCGAGCTCTCTTGCCAGAAAGGCCCGTAGGCCCTAAAAATAGCTTGCCCTGATAAAATCTGACTCGTCATAGTGAGTGCGAGTAGATTTTTCGAGGCCTAATAGTGCAGCCACGTTTTTTCCGAGGCCTAATAGTGCAGCCACGTTTTTTCCGTTACCTTTGCAACACATTATCTTTCCAATGGCAAGACAAAAGTACAGACTAACAGTATGGCAAGATTAGCCACTTTTACATTTTTCTCTAGGATTGAATTGGTATTGAAGGCTCTTATTGACTTGTGGTGATTCCCAGAATATTTTAAAGTGAGTTTGTGTATACAATAAATTGAAGTTCTGTAGCACCAGTCCCCGTCCCTGAGCTCATAATAGAAGTTGTATCTTAAGATGCTTTTTTGGTAACCCCACACCCCAAAAAAATTCCAACCTGATGGTCCAGGCTGTTTATTGGAAATTCATGCACATATCTTATGAGTGGACAATAACAGCAAGTAAACTTAACATGTAAACACATAAAAATAATTATTAATCAAATTTCTTCTTAAAAAAAAACAAGCATTTATTCTAAGAGACAACCCTAAGGTTAAGATACATGCCAAAACAGTAACATTTATGATAACGTTCAAAAACATTTTATTTATAAACCAATCAACTCAAACCCCATTGTTTAAAAACGGGTGCTGATCTACTGACATAGTTTGTACTTGTTAGACCTGTCAGCCCTTTGGGTGGTCCCTCCTCATCATTATTTATTTTGTCCCACTTTTGCCTCAAACCCTATTTGAATTTTTCCTTTTTGGGAACCACCAGACTTTTTCGTGTTGCTGCAGATTCAGGGAGCCATTTTAGCTACCCCTGAAACTTCTGTCTGAGGGCCTGGAGCACAAAATGGTGGCCACCTGTGACATCACCAGCATCCACTGGAACCTACCAGCACCTTCCAGAACCCTGTGACCGTTGGAGGCGGTTTAGAATGTTGGGAAGCTAAGACAGAGAGTTGGCAGTTGGAGCTGGCAGTTGGCACCTGACTGGTGAAGAGAGAGGAGCAGAAACCTGAAGGAGGAAGGAGTGAGGCAGCAGGGGTGGAAACGTGTGCCTGGAGTGGGGTCCATAAACCCACCCTTGATACTAGTCCCTACTGACTGAGCCCGGCCTGGAGCCCTGTGTGGGAAGAAGTAAGAAAAACCATCTTAAGGACCTGGACAGCAGGAACAGGCCTTAGGAACCAAGAACAGCAAGATCCTGACCTGGATACTGGTTTCCCTGGAGCCAGACGTCGAGTAGCCTGGAGACCTGGAGCCTGAGGTGGAGAAGCGGCGCTGACTGGAAGAGCAGACGTCGTGCCCAGAGCCGCCAGAGATCGTGAGAGGGCGCCGACGGAGGACGTGAGGTGTACCAGAGGTCGAGGAGGAAGTTAACCAAGGTCGAGTGAGCGGTGTCGACGGGGGAGTGAAGTCTGCCCTCCGGAGTCGCCGGAGACCGAGGTGAAGTGTGCCGGAGGTCGGGAGTGGAGATCGCACTCCGGAGTCGCCGGAACCTGAGAGAATCGTGCCGGAGGTCGGGAGTGGAGGTCGCACTCCGGAGTCGCCGGAAACCTGAGGAGAGGAGCACCGGAGGTCGGGAGTGAGGATCGCACTCCGGAGTCGCCGGAAGTCGACATCGAGCCAAGGCCGGCCGACGTCATCGAAGCTGAGGTCGCCATCGGATCGGAGCCGCCCGAAGTCGACATCGAGTCAAGACTGCCCGACGCCATCGAATCGGAGGTCGAGATCGAGCCGAGGCCGCCGACATCGAACCGGAGCCGCCTACCGGCGTCGTCAGGAACTGACATTGTGCCGAGGCCGCCGACGTCGAACCGGATCCGCCTCACGGCGTCGACACGACTCCAGCGGCGTCGGAACTTCAGAAAAAGGGCAGTAAGTGGAATAGAGGGCGCCAAAGGCCCTGTGGAATCCTAAGAGACTAC
Organism: Triturus cristatus; assembly: GCF_964204655.1. Classification (NCBI taxonomy): domain Eukaryota; kingdom Metazoa; phylum Chordata; class Amphibia; order Caudata; family Salamandridae; genus Triturus; species Triturus cristatus. The sequence continues at coordinate 301,312,363 of NC_140587.1, forward strand.
TCTAGGGGTTAGAGAGGTGCTGGAACCAGCTGGACTGTGCCAGGGGTGAGCTGGGACTAATCTAGAGGGGTTGTGTAGAGTGAGAGAGCCAGGTCTCTGGTATTTCCCCCTTGATCTACCTCAGTTTAGGCCTCAGCCTTGTCCAAGCCAGGGAGTAGACACCCTCAAGCCTTCCACATCCCCACAAGCTGTGCCTGGGCCAAATTAACCCATAGTAATCTCAAATGTGATCTGATTCTATGAGTGTCACTGTCAGCTTTTAATTATTTATTAGGGGCACTGTATTTATTGTATTTAACCTATTTATTGCTTCACTGTATTTATTGGTCCACAGTATTTATTGATGCACAATATTTATTGGTTTACAGTATTTATTGCCTCAGAATATTTAATTGCCTGTATGTATCACACTTATATTTATGCCTTCATTATTTATGATCACCCCTATTTATTGAATCATTAAGCCAGTATTTATTTGACCTGCACTATTTAAAAAGTTTGTATATTGTGATTGTTATTTATTTATCTAATCAGCAACTAAGAGAAAAAGAAGATAAAGAAAGATATTTTCATAATTTTTACGGTGTAGAGTCGTTTTTGGAACGGATGCACGCATGGTTATTGTATGGGTATATCGTATGCTTAGCACGGTGCCTGACCCCTGACCACTCGAGCCAAGCTACCACACTGTGTGTTCCCGGAATATACTCCGTTACCACCAACCCTTACCGGTGTGGGAGTGGAGTATTTCCAACAGTACTGTTAAGTCAAGTAGAAAGATTTCGTTGAAATTACCCAACCTGTTAGTTCACTTCTTGGTAGAATAACTTCTGGACTAAAGAATATCCTCGGTCTCTTTACATGTCTGTATTGAAATAACAGAAGTGAAATAAATCAATTAACTTGTTTAATAAACTACCCTAGATGTGGTATCATCGTTTCAAGACCTTAAGGTTATTCTAAGTCGTCTTCATCAAGACATATGTTCAAGAAGTCGTAAATATTTAACAGATGCACCGAACACAAAATATGCTACTTCCAGAAGTTAATTAGAGGCCAGTAATCTCTAATAATTCAAAGTGCAGATCTGTCCAATTTTGGCTATAGTGCCATCAACCTGTGCATTTATCAAATACTGATTTACATTTGTTTAACTTCTAATCTCGCAGCAAACCTCGATTTTTGGAAACACAGCAGATGCTTTTCTGTTTGTTTTTATTTAATTTTTTGTAAAACTTTTTTTTTTTTTAAACCTAGCCATGCCCACAGATCATCTAATTCGGAATTCCTGTACCAATGTCTTTATATCAAACAAACCCTTATTGCAGTCTCGTACAATCAAAAAACTGTACGAAAGCACCTCTGGCCACACCAGAAAACTGCAACATAACAGATGACCAACTTAAGTCTCCAGGGCCTGTAAATAAGTAGTCTTGTGACAGCACCGGTTTGCATGTTAGTCCGCTTAGAAATGTATCCTTTTTCATGGCATGAGTTTCAAGCTCAACATTGACTTGCACTGTGCAGACACTATTCGTGTTATGTTCTGGCTACTTGTAGAGTACGGTCTCTCCCGGGAGTGTACTCTGGCAGTAAATAAGGAGCGGCACTGTGCTGGCGGAGTCTGAAGTCTAGGTAAAGCTCAATCTTTGTGGTGTAGAAACGGGAGGAGGCGACTGCATGGACTTGGCTGGCCATTCAGAGTTAGTTGTCTACCATTCTACTGGATCTCAGCTTGATTAGCTGTGCAGGGTGTTGGCCCAAGATATGCTGGCCACCAGGTAGAGTTAAATAGGAAAGTGCTCTTGTCAAAGAGTAACACTTCTGTTCTGTCTGCATTTTAGAGGGTTGGTCTTCATTTAGCTGGTAATTGCAGGAGTTGAAGTTGGTGTGGATGTTTCATTTACGAGGGAAAGCATGAGTTGGGTGTTGTCAGCACAGGAGACATTTATTCCATGGGATCATATGTTGGCGAATGGTGCCATGTAGGCATTAAGGAGCGTGGGACAGAGATGATCCTTTGGGTACTCTACAAATTAGGTTGTTGACGGCTGAGGGGTAGGGAGCCAGACACCCACTGGGTGCGTTCATGAAAAAGGAGCAGATCCAGTGGAAAGCAGTCCTTAGTAGTCCCACTTTGTGGGGGCATTGAATAAGGGATGGGTGTGGAAGACAGCCAATAAGTTGTTAAATGAGAGCTGTAGTGTCTTCTGTCAATCAGTTGGATCTAGTTTGTGGCGGCAGTGAGGCTGCTCTTTGTCTAGTGGTTCGGCCAGAGCCCGATTTGATGGGGTTGATGAGGTGGTGTTTTTTCAGGTGGTCGGACATTCGTTGGTTGATAATTTTCTCCAGCACTTTGGCAGGATAGGACAGCAAGGATATTGGTTGGTAGTTGGCTATCCAGCATCTTTGCATCTGCTCAGGGTTTCTACAGAAGGGGCAGTATGGTGTTGTGCTCCATGCATTCCGGAAGGTGGCTTTTCTGATAGAGTTGTTCAGCATTGGGTCAAGGCTGTGCAGATGGGGTCCAGTCCTTTGGTGAAACTGAAGTGTGGGCAGGATTCTTATAGGGCTCCTAAGTCGAGGTTCTCTAAAGTAGATCCAAGAGGGCTGGATCCATGCCAGATCTTTAGCATATCCTCGTTTAGATAAATTTTGTGATCTAAAACATCTGGCATGGATCCGGCCCTCCATGACCGAATTTGGAGAACCCAGTCCTTAAGTGAATAGATCGCATGGTCTCTGCTGGTTCTGCAGTGGTTATTATTGGCTGTTAAATTATGGCAGTGTCTAAGGGGTTCCTCTGGTCAGACAGGAGGTCTGTGATGATAGATGCATTCGGATGGGGGTTGAAATTGTTGTAGATGTTACTGATTATGTGGCTTAAACAATGGGAGCGCTCGGTACAGCGGTCCTGAGATAGTGTGATGTTTATGGAGCTGGCAGTGGGTGAGGTGATAGCCATTATATTGGCAAAGATTTGTTTGGTGTCACTTGTGCTGTTTTCAGTGTGTTAGGTCAGTGCTCATCGCTAGGTGGATCTCATTTGCTTGTGGTAGAACCTCAGGACTGACTTGAGTGCTTTTGTCAGTTTTATTGTGGGTCTGTCTGCATTAGAGTTGGTGGTACTGACGTTTGAGTCAGTTCTTCGATTGTGCCAGCTTGCCTGCAGCCTCGTCCTGGTGGTGTTTTGTACGGGCTAGGGCTGCGGTGCAGGAGGTGATTCAGCTGTGTGTTGGTGCTGGATTGTGAAAGGTTGTTATGGTTGGCATACTTGGAGCCCTGTGACCCATGTTTCGTCCAGGATGCCGTGCTAGTTTCTACAGGTGATTGTAGGATATGATCCACTTTGGGGGATGAGCAGGTCTAAGCAGGTGAGGGGAGAGGCTTGTCCACTATGTTTGGTAATGAGGTCAAGGAGAGGTCTGGTGCCATGGGTGAAGCCCTTCACTCCAAACGTAGCTGGACCTTCCAGGAGGTTGCAGGTGTTTGGGTCTGTGAGGTACTCTAGATGGTAGTTGAGGTCGCAGAGGAGGATGAAGGATCTGGAGTAAAGCACCAGAGGGAAAATGAGGTCTGAGTTGCCAGTGTTTGATTGTGGACCAGGAGGCCTGTAAATGAGGGCATCTTAGAGTTGATTTGTTGGAGATGTGCATTTTAAAGGCCACATGTTCAAGATAGTTGCTAGTGTTTTCGGACGTAATGGAGCAGTGGATGAAGATGATGGCCAGTTCTCCTTCGGGTTGGGAGGTTGAGTCTTGCCTTACAATCTTTGGGAATTGCAGTGGCGCTGTCAGGGTGAGCACTTTCCTATGTAACTCTACCTGGTGGCCAGCATATATTGAGCCAACACCCTGCACAACTAATCAAGCTGAGATCCAGTATAATGGTAGACAACTAACTCTGAATGGCCAGCCAAGTCCATGCAGTCTCCTTCTCCAGTTTCTACACCACAAAGATCCTGAAAAACAAAACAATTCTTCAAAATGGGTCTCAACACACACAGAACCGTCAACCAGGTCCTTATCACCAGATAATTGGACGATGGGATTGCACTCTGTGCCAGCATCACCACCCAACCAACTAGAAACTTCAGGTCATACAAAAAGCAGCAGCCAGACTCACACCCAGGCTTCCACCATGTACACTCATCACCTCACACATAAAAGAGCTCCACTAGCTCCCCATCCACAAATGCACTGTTCAAACTTCTCACTCACATACAGAGCACTGCACAATCCAGTTCCCTCTTACCTCAACAACCAAATCAATTTCTACAACCTGAACAAAAACCTCCACTCTATTCGCCCCCTGCTCGCACACAACAACCATATAAGCAGAGCCAGAGGTCACACTTTTTCGTACCTTTCCCCCAAGGCCTGAACAACCTCCCCTTGCATGTAAGAGACATCTCCTCAGTCCACGGGTTCTGGAATAAACTAAAGAAATTGAGCTTTACCTAGACTTCACACTCTGACAGCACAGTGCCCCTCCTTATTTAGTGCCAGAGTACACTCACGGGAGAGACCGTACTCTACAAGTAGCCAGAACATAACACGGATAATGTCTGCACAGTGCAAGACAATGTTGAGCTTGAAACTCATGCCATGAAAAAGGATACATTTCTAAGCAGAGTAGGTCTGTTGAGAGTTCTTGCAGGGGGTCCCAGACACAGATGGTGTGGCTGACAAGCGAGCGGGTGTTGAAGGAGACTGGCCAGGATGGGCTGAGAGCTGTGTCTAGTGATGTGGGTGGCGGGGTCGTGTGTCAGGAGGTGCTGGGGGCATGAAGGAGAAAGCGCCTTCAGTGTTTGGGAGTGGGGAGGACTGGCTGCAATACTGGGAGGAGTGTCCAGGGTTCATAGTATAAAGTGCTTCAGCAGAATAGTGTCTAAGGGTGCGGAGTACCAGGGGGTCCAGGCTTCTGGGCTGGGGATGAATGGGCGCAGACGGGCTTGCCTTTGGTACGACCGCCATTAAGTAAGAGCTGGAGGAGAGAGTAGTTCCGGGGGTGGTAGGCAGGGCTACAACGAGCATCAGCAAAGCATTTGAAGGTGCTGTAACAAGGCAGGAATGCTACAGAGGGCAGAAAAGGAAGCAAATGTGGGTAAAAAAAGGTAGCAAAAGGAAGCAAAAAGTGGAGCAAAAAGAGGGAGAACAGCTGAAAGTATTCAAGAGTGAGTGGAAAATCAGGCAAGATGGCCAGAGAAGTGAGTGGGAGTACAAAGAGACAAAACGGGTGAAAAAGGGAAAAGAGGGCAAAGAGTAAAAGGGGAGCTAGAGGAAAAGTCTGAAAGAGCTGACAAAGGGGAGTACGAGAGAGGCGGGAGTGCGAGGCTGGGATCCTCGGGACAGTGTCGGAGCTGGACTTGCAAGAGCCAGGCGTGGTCGGAGGACCGGGAAGGTGGATAGGCAAGCTAAGCAGTGCCTACTTAATATTTGTAGAGTATTTCATGCTAGCTTTACATGTTGCTATCTTGACTAATCTTAATTGCAGGATGGGACACAGTGTAGCTAGTCTGCAATGATGGTGTTTTAATAGTTCAAACTTCAGCAAGCAACTTTGCGTTTCGCTGAGAATTTATAGTCACTGATGCCTGCTAATTGCCTGCGTGCCACTACAAATCTAACCTCCTGTCAGTCTGTATTTTAGGTTGTTGTTTTTTTTTTTTGTCCTATGTTGTACATTTTTGTTTTGTTCGTCTTAAAAAAGCAGGCGGCTCTTTAGATTTCTCGATGAGGCCGCGCTCTGTACTGCTTTGCTGCCATGCTGCATCTACCGCCACAAGAGATGGAAGTGAACGTTTTGCAAAGCACTGTTTGCAGCTTGATCCCCAGGACTGAAATGAATTGATATATTCTAAAACGGAGCATTCCAGTTGCTTAGAACTGCCAATCCAAGCATTCCTGGGCTAGTCCTTGCTAGTGTGCTGTGGATCTGTGAGTGTTCTAGCACATATGCTTGGGGTGTAGGCTTCATTTAAGCTAGGAGTTTACTTTTTCCATTACATCCACTAGCTGAGTGTTGCAGTGGTGCCTGCCCTTACGTATGGCATTACAACAACAATGGTTCAGCAAAGTTGTTAACAACAAACTATTAAATATTCCAAATACATAAACACAATTAAATCAGAAGACAGATAAAAAAATCTTGAAGGGGTACCCAACACCAAAAACAATTATTAATGCAAAAATATTTTTACTAAAAAAGCAGATATACAAAAAAAGTTTACAAAACAATTGAAGAATACATAAAAGGTGCTCAGTTACACACTGAATATCACTAAAAGCACAATTTACAGTGTAAACAAGAAAAAAATGGCAAAGGGAAACAAGACTTAAAACAAGGTGAGTCCAACAAATAACAGGAACAAAGAATTGCAATAAATGCTTCCTCATAAATATAAAGACAGTCGTCAACGGCGTTTCAACGTATGCTATTTGTAATGTCATCATCAGGACAGGAAAATATTTTTATAGAGCAACTAGCCGAAGTAGTCTGGAAAAAAAAACTTTTTGAGGGGTACCACAAACAAGAAATCCAATTCAAAGCGTAACCTAGCACAAAACAAGAACTGAGTGTCATGGATTTAGTGCTAATAAAAACCGTGAAAGACAAAATAAATAAAAAAAGTCAATCGAGGTATTAAAAGATCAACCTACATAAGACACGTAATAAATTCCAAGTGTCATACAAATCATAAGGATTTTAAATAATCAATTGCAAGAAGGCAATCCCTAATTGTGAATTAATGAGACAGAACCCACAATCACCAAACTCATGAAATGTCAAAAAGACCTACTTGTGTGGTCCGAGTCAAACGTACTCGGACGAAATCGCAAAATGACAGCCAAATTTAACCAAATCGAACTGTCCACTGTTTAAAAAGAAAACAAATGACTCGCCAGCCGTAAAAATGAATAAGCACCCATCTAATTTACAGTGCCAATGTGGAGTCTGGTACAACTTTCAAACTGACCCACTCACAGTTCAGAGGGCATTACATTAGAACACTATAAGAAAGACAACACTTAAATTGCTTCCAACAAAATACTTTAGAAATTTAAAAGTAATACTGCAATAGAACTAACGCAATGTATTTTACCTGCCTGACTAATCAAGCAAGCGCACATAGCGCTCCCCTTTAATGCCGCGAAGACGCGATAATCACAGCGTCTAAAGGAGCACCGCTCACTTCAATAAAACTGAGCAAAAGACTGTGTAATGCGAGGCTCAGGTAATTGTTTATCGATCGAAACTGCTGCATCTATGTGAAAAATACAATTATTAATTATTCTGCTTCACGACTAGAACTTCAGAAAAGTTAAAGGGGGGGAAAAACCCACCAGAGGTTAGAAAATTACAGCACGACTGTGTGCGCATGCACAACACCAGCGGTACTATATTTTTAGAGAGGGGATTCTCGTCTGCTGATTTCATTAAAATCCGTGGGACCACTTAACTGGTCCTCCGCTAAGAATGTGTTAGTCATTCATTTTTAGCAAAGAGGAAGGAGAGAAATAAAAGTTACAATCTCCATAGTATAGGCAAGACTGTACCACCCGCCCCATCACAGAAACCCTTCACAATCTCGAATATCGCTCCAAACATATGTTCAACTGCAGAATAAAAACCAGTGTATTCCACAAGTAGATAGTTCAGAGGTCAATCAGCACCGCCAGAAAGTACTCCATCTTCAAATACCAGTTGATTTTGTATTCTGATATGCTCAATTTGTTTTAGAAAGTCTGGAATGTTTATTGTTCAGACCTAAATCAGCATGAAAAAAATACATATAATAAAATCAATCAAAGAGTGCCTGAAAATAATGCCTAAGGGAAAGGCTACCAGCATGTGAACATCATATCAGAGACAGTACGGATATAGACTTATGATGCCACAAATTAAAAATACAGAATAAAAATACAACAAGGCAATGATTAAGGAAACCGGAAATCATAGTTTACATCCATGCACGATTATAGTCACATTCCTCAAGCGTGTTTAACCCATTGCTGATACTGTTGCAACTCAGGATCCAGCAACATTCAGCTTTGATAAGCATCTGTTAGATATCACCACCACTCAATGGTTTCCGTGTCAGTTCAATCCCTTATGTATGGGGCTATCCCTTAGAAATGTTAGCGAAAGAAGTTGCACAGGTAGTATGTGTCACACTGTCACATTTGATTGGAATTGATTGATTCTTAGGTGGCCCTAAACTCTTCCTGCTAACATAGTGGACCCATATCTGAGGTTTTTGTTCTCAGGTCCCTTATGTAAGTTTGAACCATCTTTCTTAGTTGTTTTTTAAACTGCGCTTTACACATACATCTAAGTAGGAATTGTACATATATTCAGGAAACTAATGTCCAAAGAATCTTTATTGCTTGTGTTGTGTAAATGTGTGTATGTGCTTTCATCGTCTTAATCGTCCGAAAAAGAACTTTGACACCAGTATGTTAACCATAACTTAAATGCATAACGTATACTGCTGATTCATGTAGATTTTAGGCACACAATTATTTCTAGACGTTCCAGAGTATTTTCACTTTAAAGAGTTAATTCGTTTTAGGTTGGGATAGAAGGAAAGCTCTAAATATATTTTCTTTTCACCTCTAGGTCGGCCGAGCTGCAAGCCAATGCAAAAACGAATGGAAGGAGCAATGAAGGTAATATTGGAGGTTGAGTTTAAACCTATTAAACATTTGTCTGTAGTAATATTAAAATAGTAAAGTTGCCTAAGCTACACACCATGCATGGCCAAAATGGGTATTTGGACCTCAGATGTGCCAGTTCTCATTTATGGGGCCACAGGGTAGACTGGCTTGTGGACTCCAGCTGTGGTACTTAAGGTTAGTCTGCAAATGGGCCAAGTACATCCCTTTCCATACTTGACTGTTAGAGTAGCAATGACATGCATTCTCAGGCTTCTGAAGGAGCTAGCGTGAATGGCAGGAGTTCAGAACTCAAAACCTAGCCAACAGACTTAGTAATTACGTTGCCCAGTGCTGGTCTTCAGTAAAGAGAAAGTACTTTATTGCTAATGCAAAGTGTAATGTAGCATAATTCAGTGGGGTCTACTATACCCAGTCTAAAGACCCTCCGTAGCATCCACCCTTTTGCTATTCTTGGAACTGTATAGTGTTTATAGCTCTTTGATTCTAAGCATAGAAACGGGCGTAGTTCACTAGGCCTCCACTCAGAGCAGTTCAGGTCATGAATTTGTTCCCAAATTAAAGGGATCGTTTAAGCAGAGGACATGCCAAAGGGCAAGACTTTGAACTCAAACCAAAGATCTCGCCATTGAAATTGGAGAAAATGTCTGCCAGCAAAAGATGGGGACAACGATACTAGTCCTTCATATCGAAATGCACTAACCAATCTTCTTCCTCAAAAAGAACCCTCTGTAGGTGTCTCCTACATTTAGAAATGCTTGTCATCGACCCAGGCATTTCAGTGGCGCATATTTAAAACTAATCTGTGCTCCAACCCATTCTTGTGCACAAGAACAATTGTACTAACAAATCCTGTGGGATGGGGCTGAGAATGACCCATTTCATCCATGTCTAATAGACTCTGGATCTGAGTCTTGAAATTCATGTTCTATTTGGGCAGTGACATCTGAAGAGGAGGGTCTCCTTGGGTGTCTCATAAAAATCCAACTTGAACTCCAGGACAGTGTCTAACAACCAACAGACTTGTGTAATCACAAACCAGTTGTAATGGAATAAGGCAATCCTACTCCCCAGAGATACCTCCAACACCAGACTGTATCTTACCACCGATGGGTGTCCCGGAGGAGCCCCCTTTTAGGCAATTTGTGGAAACGGCCTCTTGCCACTGGACCTAGAGGGGGAAGAAGGTGGAACTCATGGTGGGATTGTTCCAACCCCCTTTGCTTCTTTCCACATATGCACGTTGAGGAACGTTGGCAGTAACATTAGCCCTGTGAGGGTTTCCTGAAACGCCTGCCCCTCCCTAAAAGGCAGGATAAAATAGCCTCTTGGTAGACGACTGAACTTGGTGAAGGGCTGTAAAGGTTGTGGCGAACTTTCCATAGTCTTTGAGGAAGTGGCTGCCAAATAGCAGGCAGTTGACCTCTGGACCAGGCTCCGCTATAGCCAATTCAGCCAACTTGGGATCTATCCGAAGGAGGACTGAGCGTCTCCGTTTTGCCGACCTGGCACAATTTACATTGCCCAGGTTGCAGACAACCTGCTGGGCACAACCCATCAAGACTTAAGGATCCACTGGCAAACAATCTTCTGTAGCCTTACAAGCCATTTCCATAATTTTTATTAGCAAACCGGAGATGTCTAATAACTTGTTTTGACATCGCTAGGTGCGATCAATAACCTTCTTTGGCAAACTTTTTAAGGAAAGTGACCATATTGGAATCTACCTCCTGGGATGTCCACAACCTTGCCCAGTAGAGAATGTCTAGTACGTACCTCTGCCTCTTTTCTTCTCCGAGCCTTTATGAAGGTGAGTCTGGACGTACTCTGTTGCTACTTACATAAGGAGCCACTCTGAAGAAGGAGAATGTATTATTCAGTCAGGGGTGAAGTCCAACAATTTGAGATGACTACTGTGGACCGTACTAAAAGTTGAAGACTTTTTGCTCAGCTTCTTAAGCGGAACTGGCTGAACATAGTTTTGGGATGAGCTGGCCTGGCAAGAGTGGTCAGAGTCCTCCTCCCCACTGTAGCTGAAGGGGAAGTGTGCCCAGTCCTAGTCCAATCAAATAGATTGTGTGATCCTGTTGAACTGTCGGAGTGCGCCCATTTGGACGACTTAGCTGACTGTGCTGGATGGGCCTTGACCTTTAAGAAGGTGGAGAAGGAATCCTCCGTCACTAGGCAGATAAAGACTTTAGTGTCCCGCTGGAACACAAACATTGGGACACCCTTCACATATGGGTCAATACATTTGCACACCTTGCAAATTGGCAAAAAAGTATTCTGTTCTCACTACACCCCCTCATGACTAGATACTGTAGATCAGACATGCTCTTCATCCTGCTGAAAATTGAAAACCGGGTACAGTCATGCACATACTGCAGGCATGACTCAAACTCGAGGTCTTCTGCAGGAATGTGCTGAATACAGCATCTGGAATTTAGGGTAGAGAAATCAAAACCTTACACCAGTCAGTTTAGGGCTCCTGGTAGCTGAGACAAATGCACTACATTCAGTTAGAGGCACAATGAGTTCCCACTGACTATTGGCCATTTGGTACTGGCGCCATCTCTGGAAATATGTCTTCCGAAACTGGTAATTACTTGTAAGTTAGAAAATAGCATACAATTTTAAAGGGGAGGACCACAGCTTTAACAGAATGTGCGACAATGCACTGAGTTCCTGAACGACAACCAGAGGCGTGACCTCCTCTAATTGACTTGTAGACGTTGGTCTCCTGGACAATGAGAAGTACATACCAGCAGGGTACCAGTCATAGTGAAATGTGGTGTGGGGCGGACAAAGAAACCAAATGTGGGCCAATCATTTTGTAGTAGCTGTGTTCCCTCAGATGTACTGGCCGTGGGGTGGAGAAAATGTTTGCTCCTCGTTCAGGACAGGAATGCCTGGCTCAAGTTTTGTACTATGAAAAACCTAATCCAATAATTGAAACCTAAAAACTGGAACATTGCTTTTGTTTAGGCAGTTAGAAACCATATATTCAGTTAGTGTGTCAAACTGATTGACTAGTGTATTGGAGGAACAGTAAATAAGTATGAAATATAGTATTATTAAATAAAGATGCTATATGGTCAATAGTGGTGACTGTCAAAGCGTTCTGTTTTTAGGGCAAGGCTTGCATAGAGGCTGACCAATGCACCACCCCCAGATGTCGTACGGTCTCCTCTAGATCTTGAAATAGGATGCAGTTGGCTTGTTAATACAAGGATCAATGCAAGGGGACAACCATGTTTCAGTTAGGAGTAAAGATCCTGTTTCCGGTCAATTAGTATGTCATTGATTTGGCATAGTAAAACATGATAGCTCTTTGAGTTGGTAGAATAGCTAGTCAAAAGGACTCGGCTAGTGGAGAAGGCTTCCTAGGTGGAGATCGAGGAGCTAGAGGAAAGGCATAGCTTGAGCAGACAGTCAATTATTCTAGGATTGGCTGAATGCTGGAAGTAGACCAAAGCAAGTAACTACTCAGGGTATATGCCATATGTACCTTACAAAGGATGGTTGATGTTAATACAAAAGGAGTAGCATGGTTGAGGCGCTGATTGACTTGTCTTTGAGCCAGTGGCGAATGTGTGCTGCAACCTAATTTGAGTAGCCCCTGTAGCACATGTTCCTCAAGAAAAACTAGATCTCAAAACAAAAGCACCTCTAAGATTGCTGTGGATGAGCTGTAAAGAACACACTTTTAATAGTACATTTTTGGACCTTACCAAAGTTCACTGGCTTTAAAAACGGTTGAACACAAAAAATTAGAGAAAATAAAGTGCAGTACGGAGTGACTTTACTAATCTTAAAAGTGCTTGATGTTATTGCCCCAATATTCTAAAAATAGAGTGGCAGCAATTATAAATAATCGCTTTGGTATGAAGTAGTTGACTGCAATTTTGGATGTTTATTCTGAGAGCGTTTTGGATAGATTTATGCAGATGTCTTTGGTAGGTGATTGTTTGTTTTAACTTTGATGCTATGGGAGGTCCGGTTTTTTGTGGAAGTTTGCAGCTCTTAGTTTTGAAGTAATCCTGCATCCATAAAAAACATGTATGTATGTGGCTGGTATTTTATCTGGCATTGTACTAAGTAACAAGCTACTTCAGTTTGTGACTGTGCCCCATGTAGGTTTGCTTTACTTGTTTTCCTTTTTATATTAACTTATTTAAATGCTCCCTTTAGATAAGGAAGAGGCTGAAAAAACAGTAGAAGAACAGGTTGATACAGATGTCCCAGTCTCAAGGGGCCTCAGGACAAGAAGCGCAGACAAAACTCATGAACCTGCCCATGAAGAGAATGTGGAAGTACGCCGAAGTGGTAGAATCCGTAGGAGTCGATACTCCACCACCAACCAATCTGTTCTGTTTGATAAACTTATAACCAAGTTAGTACACTTAACACCTACGTTCTACTCATTCTTATGCAAGACAGGAAACACTTACCTATAACTTTATTTTAAAAGCACTGCAGAAGCTGTACTTGCAAAGATGGATGACATGAAGAAGATGCGCCGCCGCAGAATGAGAGAACTTGATGATATCAATGATACAGAGACCTTCAATGACACTGAAGAAGTAAGCATCTTTTTTGAGATAATTTGAAAGTGAAAGCATTCACGCACTTTGTTAAATGAAAATCTTAACTTGATTTTCAAGATTCGTAGGGAAGCATGTGAATCCCACTTAGTCCCTTTAGCCTTCAGTACAATTTGAAAATGCATTTTTTTCCAACATTTTCCAACATTTTCCTTAAATTGTCCTCCAATCTGAAACAAGTTTGGAGAGCAGCTAACTGCAATCAAATTAGTTTTAGATAAAGGTACACTGTAAATCATTTGTTTTGTGTATGATATTCAACAATATTGTTCGGCAAGGTGTTGTAATTGGCTATGGGCATTAGCTCATAGTCCCCATTCAAATGATGCTGCTATGCTAGTTATGTTTCCAAAACATTTTAGAACTGCAGAGGTCGGCAATAGTTTATTGGAAAGGCTGTCTGCATCTACTCTGCTTCATTGTGCACAAGGGTCTTATTTTCTGTAATTAAACGCAGATACGCCAGGGAGATTTGTTTTATTTCCACTAGTCAAGGATGCTTGTATCCAGCAGCAACCTTGTCCCTTACTGCTACTACCGCTGATATCTGTGGTTAAATATCTGAATTTCTTTCCTCCCATCCTTTCAAGATGCAATGAGTGGCATGAGCTGTAGCAGCAGCCTCCTATTTGGGCTTGCAGTGTATCTCACCCATGAAGACAGTATGCTAAGAGTTATACAATGCTCAGAACTCTAAAGTAAAATATTGCTGCAGCGTAATCAAGATTAATACTTTAAGCAAATACTCTGGCGGCCAAAATTCCATCTGATGACTTGTGCCATCTCTACCAATCTCAAAATGCGATGCCTGAAAAATTCAAGATGGGTTAATAAGTGGTGCACGAATATTCAGATCAAGCTGAGGCAAGTAAGAACAAGTTGGTCGTTTTTTTTTTTATTACAGAGAAACAGCATTTTTATTAATCTTAAGTATTTTTATGTCCATTGAATTAATTTTTTATTTAAAAAAAAAAATCTTTTTTTATTAAGAAAACATAAGGCAGCTTTACAACAAAAAACAAACCAAAAACGAGCAGTCTTCCGGGTTAGCACATCATCGGATAAACACCTCCCATACATAACAAAAAATGAAAAGAAAATAGCAGCAATGACAAAATGAGCACACCATGATGATACTCTTTAAGGTGACTCCCTGTCCACATTGTAGGTGGCGTCAACAGCAAAAGGGGTACATAGAAATCCTCTGTCCTCATTCAACAAATTGGTCTGTTATCTCTTCTTTGAGCATGAAAGACTAGAGCATAGCCTAACATAACCGGAATTGGAACCATGCACTTGTCCTCTTGCTGTTAAATGACCCATCAAAACTTGGGTGAGGAGGTATGACTTTGCTTTTACAATGTCTATTGCATGATGAAACTGTTATGAAAACACTGCTCATAAATGATGAAGAATTTTATCGGCCATCTTAATGGTGCTCTTCAGTTGAATTTGAAATGTTGGTGGTCCTAGGTCAGAATTCAAGACCACACAGATGGCACTTTGCCTCAGTCAGCTGCGTATATTCTTCATTCAGCACTTATGAATAGTGCTTTTGAGCCTGGACCACATGATTATTGGTAATTGGGGACAAGAAGCTATAAATGTTGGTCTTGACCCTTGAATTATATAGGGGTAGAGGTAGACTGTATAGAGCTGTGTTGACTACAGCCATGTTTAGAGACACTGAACTCTACAGTTTGGGGGCTATAGGGGGTAAGGCAGTATGCAGCTGTATCAAAAACTCACTTACAGAAAGTATCCAAGAGGAATCTTTTCTCAGTGTTTAAGTCAGTCAATTGAACCATACAGTTAGTTAAAACAAAGGTCCTCTACTTAGGTTGGTGAAGCTGTGCTGCCATCCCCTTTTCTGTAGTAGCAGTATATTCTTTAGTGAGGAGCACATGGTTTACCTAAACCCCTTGGAGAGAAGGATAGAGGGAGTCCAATGGGTTGTGCCTTTTGTCTCCCCTATGCAGGTGTCTGCTTATGCCCCCACAACAAATGTCCTGCACGTATGTCATTTCTTGCACATTCATGGAGTGTGTTGACTGGGTAGTCTCTCAGCTGTATCTCTGTCAAGGACCTGGGCCACTGTGTCTGACCCCTTTGCCCCCCTCACATTGTCTCCTGAAAACTGTCCTGTCTTTATTCTACACCCATTCTTCCATAGGTTTCCACATCTTGCCTACACTGGTGGGCCACTGACACTTCTGGGTAGCACATCATAGACCCTCAGCTATGTTGTTTGTGAATCACCTAGGGTATGTTTTTACATTTGCAATTTCTGGGTGGACCCCACAGACCATATCCAGAGTGGGCCCGAAGCCTAGGTTGTGCCTTAAGTGGATGGACCCATGCTCTTTTACAGTATCTGGATGGATCTCCTAGTTTTTTCAAATTTAGTTTAGTTATTATAAGTATACACAATATTGTAGTTGTGTCTCCATACACAGTATGGTAGTTTTCTCCTCTTCTGGCATACCTGCCTTTACTTCACACCATGATTAAGTGTTCTTGCAAGTTCCCCAAAATCTCCACCTCATACAAGATGCCAAAAATTCTTTTCACATGAACCACTTGAAAACAGTGTACCAACCAAGCACAAGAAACTTAGTAGCCTCCTTGCTCAATCATTCAAAAGCGCTTTGGGCCCCGTGCGGGGATTGAAACATGCAATTTAAATACAATAATAATAATACATTTTGTGCCACTCCTCAAAACTAGAGCAACTATGGGTGGGGTGGGGATAGCTAGCTGCTTGTCTTTTACGCAACTCAACCCTGGCAATAGTGAAATTCACCCCTCTTTCCTTCTTTACTACCATCTCATTATGTGATGGGCTCCATGTCTAGAATCAGTCTATGCTGCTTAAGAACATTCCCTTCTCATATTGGAGGGACCCGAAGACCTGCAGAAGGTGAATTGACCCGTTGGCCTCTAGAGGAAGTGAAGTACTGACCTCCTAAGCCAATACTTTATTCAAATGATTTGACTCTAAACTGAGGGGTTCCACCATCAGTGGAGAAGAATCCTTGAGAGCTAGGAATGTAATCGCTGTATGGCTGCACCCTCTTTTCCAGATTGGTCCTGAGGCCCCTGAAGAGTGTTTGGAGCAGGCTTCAGATGGGCCTGTAGATGGAGTGTGGCCTACCAGCCTGTAAGGAGGAGCTTGACCGTCCCTGCCAGACTGAACATGCAGTAGAGATATTTAGTCCTAGATGACTTGAAAGATCTGCATGGAAGACACCAAGAGGCAGCTACAGAAGCCACAAGGGACCGCAGCCAGCTGTGCAATAGCCACATAGCACCCTCTGGTTCGATGAATGCCTCTTCACCTTCAGACATCGAGACTGTTTACTTTGTCACCAGTCCTCCTCTTTTCTCCTTTGGGGTCGTGGGCTTTTTTTTTTTGTCCTTGGAGTTTGAGAAATTTGGACATTGATCCTGGGGTTTGAGTCCCAGCTAACTGGGCGAAGGACTTTGTCCTTATAAGTGAGGTATTAGAATTCTCTTAGCAGGAGTATCACCAAATGACCACTGTGATCAAGATATTTATCCGCACCAGTGTCCAAATGGGCGCTGGACTGTTTGGGCCTATGTTTAGTGCCTCATCCATTGAACAATTTGACAAGCTCCTCTTGGAGATTCCAGTGCTAAATGGGAATACTTGGTCGTTCAGTTTGAGTGCTACAATATTGTATTACAAATTACAAACCTACAATGCATTGCGCAGCACTTTTTTTTTTTAATGGCCCTAACCATAAAATATCTATGTTTAATCCAATTAGATTTTATGAATCTAGTACCATTCATGTCATGGTTCAAACGGTAATAAAAAAAAAAACACTGTCTTCTGCTTGAATGTCACAGCAGAACGTTTTGGTAATGGAATCAGATCTTTGTACTGAGTGCGAAGCCTATAAGATGGTCGATATTACCTTGAGTCTTTCTTGTTTCTTCTCTGAGAATGTAAACCGACACTAAAGTTTGTGGTGTCAGCTGCAGGAAAGGCTCTGCCACTGGATCTGGTGTACTTAAATGTAGGAACCTACAGGGCATTAATTGGCTGGTCTTACTTTGTAGGGACACTTTGTACCAGCTAAATCATTTGTCTAACTGTTAACTACTGCAGTTATGAAGCAAAATATGGGCAAGGCAAAGGGCCATAAACTTGATCTACTCATTAATGGGCAACCAGTTTAATGAGGTCATTGCCAGACATATGTAATTTTTTTCTCAGTTTTATATAGTGCGAACTTGACCCGAATCGGGTATCGGAGCGCTTTACATAGCACCAGTTACATTACATGTAGTCACATTCATTTTGTGTTAGGCACGGGGAGATTAAGTGATTTGCCCAGAATCTCAGGATGTTCAGTGTCATTGCCAAGACTCGAACCCAGTTTCCCAGATTCGAGGTTGGCCGCCCTAGCCGTTAGGCCAACTCCTCTCCCCTAATTGCATGAAATGAGTACTACTCCTTGTCTACCTTCAGCATTGTGTAGGTTATAATTTGTGCAGTGACTTTTTGGGTAAGCCCAGATAAAGGAACAGTGTTGCAATAATCCACTCTAGCAGTAATGGCTGTGTTTACTATGGTTACTTTATGCATAAAGCTGAAAATCCTATTTGTAGCAAGGAGGTACCTAATCTAGTCTCCAGTAATTTTTTTTATTTGCTGGTAGATTCCTATTGTTTTTGGATTCCTTCCCTTTGTTAGCATCTGATGGGTAAGAGTTAATCAGATGAATAATCCCAAGAAAGAGTGCACTGTCCCTTTTAGTGACATCCAATATCAGAAAGGCAGTCACTCAATGGTTTGATTTAAAGACCGCCAGAGGAAGCCGGTAGGTGGAATTGAAGGTTTTCATTCTGAGACAGTGTTTTTTTTTGTTGTTTTTTTACATTGCATTTTGGGGTTTTTGAGACCCACCCTACAAAGTGGTACTGGATAAAATCCATGGTTGCCGAAGCAGTCGAGTATTTCGTAAGATCAGTTGGATGCTGTGATGTTACATGTTAGAACGTGGATTCGTTAATTTACAATACCGTAACTGCTTTATCCACACATGCAGCCAAATAAAAGTCCCATACAGCTAGTTTAAGGAAACACACTTTTCATTCGCATCATACTTGTCACAAACATTGATAAGGCAATATATTTTGACTAGCGTATAAAGAATGTTTATTAAGCTTCACTAAAAGGCTGGACGGGTATAGCAGAAGCAGCAGTGCAAGCTTTTCTAACACAATAAATGCAGATTGACTAATGGAAGTGTGAGTGGTAGGGTCTGTGTGTGTGTGTGACCGTATAAATGTTTGGAAGAGTGCAAAAGAAAGTGAGTATGTGTGAGTGTATGTGTGTTATGCGTAAAAGTGTGCTTCTTGTCTGGCATTCTGGAAGTTATTCTGACCTTATTGACAAGGGCACTAATACCATATTGATGGGAGGTGTCACCTATGGCAAACTGCAGGCCCTTTCCTGCGTCTATTAAGACATCATTGGCTTTGGGGACTTAAATTGTCTGAGAAAGCCACTAGCCCAGTCATACCCAGTGGCAGGGCCACAGAACAGGCACCACCAGACTTGGCAGAAGGCCCTGACATGATTCACCAAATTCTTAGCATAACTGGTGGATCCGTAGCAAAATGTTGGAACTGATATTTGGGGTTACTCTTGTTATAAGATTTCCTGTACTCCTTTTATAGGGGGGTAGTTTATGGCAAAATGATGACCCTTGTATACCGGAGGGATTTTTTGGAGGTATCCATGACTTTGTCCATGGTAAATTTCTGACGCTGTAATATTGAATGTACTCCTTGACATCAGGGGCTCACCCATGAAAGAATGATTACCTTGGTATAGTGAAAGTATATTCTGACTTACGTTTTTGTGATACTTTTTATTGTTACCAGAAAATCAGGATCTACACCACATTTTGTCATAGTGGCACAGCATTACGTTTCCATGATATTGCATATCTAACGAGTATCCACCCTTTTCTCACCCACCGCCAGCCTTCGAGGGGAAGCGGACACACCCAAAGGTAGGGTCAGGCTGCAGAATCTTGCAAACAAGAAACACTTGGTCCTCCCATGATATTCGTTCCACTTGCCCCATATTTTCACCCATTTTTTGAGAAAGCCTTAGTTTTATAAGCCATTTTTTTCAGCTACCATACTTAGGCCCATATCATTCTTCCAGTCCCTCGAACTCTGTGCCATCTACGCCCCCAGCAGTGGCCTGTATTGCTATATTGTGCTTGGCTATTGTCAGACCTAGGGTCATCCAGACCATGTGCATGTGGTTAAGGTCTGTTACCTCCCAGATATTGAGCAGACACCATTAAGCGTTCAGTGGAATAGTTGCCCCACACTGTATTCATACAATTTACAATTGCCTCGCAATAGGGAATTATGACAGGGCACCTAAGATAGTATGGCTGACTAAATACATTTGAGGGGAAAAAACGTAACTCCTAGAAAAAGCGAGGCTTCCCTGGTGCACCATGAAAGTACTGGAATATATCATGAATAAGGGTCTGTGGCATTTTTAGCAAATGTTAGCAAATTTTATCCTAAAAGTTTAAAAAAAGAAGTCTACTTTCACTTAAAACATCTACAAGAAATCTGTTAATTTGTTTTGCTTGCTAGAATTTGGGGGTAGTATCACACCCTTCCACTTACATAGATCTTTTTCCTCACATAATGGCTATGAGATTAACTGTGACCCATTTCTGGAAATGCTTGTCCTGCCCTGTTGCTGGGGTATGGGGAGCTGCGGCCAGTGTAGCCTGACCTGGCATTGACTTTGGAGGGGGGCGCTGGGTTTAAAAACAAATTTTGGGTTTGAAAGCACATCTACTTCCATGTAAATCAGGGAGTTTTCAGGCAACAATAAAAATGTCAAGATAACCCTGGTGATTAATGTTCCTACTGATGAGAGTTCGGAATTTTGTCTAGTGGCAGTTATGGCTCATTGTAAAGTGGAGGGTTAACCTGCCTGCTTCAAAGAACGTGTACCATGCAGATCACAGAACTGAATGTGAGTGAACTGTGAGTAGCACTATAAAAAAAATGAAATGGAGGGATGAGGTTCACTTTTGGGGAGTGGTAGTGAGGGGATTCATGGTGGAGAAGGTGGTTATGGGGGAGGAGAGCGTCAAAGACCATCATAACTGCTGCCATCAGCGCTCGAGCTGGCCCTGGCTGGGAGTCATAGACCCACCCCTCTGACCCCGCCCCCTCATTTCAGGTCAAGTTGCACCCCTGATCCAGATTATAAAGACTGTTGATTTAAATAACACTCCTTTTCATTAAGAATATGATGACCTGTGTGTAGACATTCCTTTCACGTTTTTATTTTAACTGCTTTAAAGTGTGATGTATACCCTTGTGGGAAATCTTATTGCTTTATAACTTGAGTAAGCTGCTTGATGATAAAATCCTACTGGTACTCTTTGCATTCTGGAAAGAAATGATTGTTGGGTAGTGAAGTGATTTACAAGATCGGACACTGTGCAGTGATCTCCATCTGATACTTTCATAAATGTTACCATTCCATGTAGGACAGATGCTTAAGGTTCTCATAATAAACTAGGTAAGTAACCAGAGCCGATTTTACTTAAAATTATTTGCTATGTTTTTTAGATGATACATTCTGTGGTTTCTTGGCATTGCCGATAGCCTAGCTTGGAGCTAAGCTTTCCCATCAAAACCACAGTGCAGTGTTAAAAGTGTTCTTGTTCTTTGGTGTTTGCAAGGGCGAAACTGGTCTTGGGTTGCTTGTGTTACAGTTCAGGGAGGACTGGACCTGCTCCTGTTGGTGCAGGGCCAGACCGGTTTGCATTTGACTGGGTCCAAACTGAGGTGGCAGGGTGGGTGAACAAAAATCTACTTGGATGTGGACCGAACGATTGCCAGTGGCCGAGATTAATACAAGCATTCCATCCATCATCTTGTTGTTGCTATTGTAACAGTTGCCACCCACAAAAGCTCAGTTCAGAAGACACTGCTTCTCATTCTTGAAGCTTCCTCAGTGCTGCTGTACAGTGCACCTTCCTTGGATAAACTAATCCGATTAGTAGTCCGCATTCATATGCCATAAAACCGAAAAAGGGCCTCGGTACAAACCATGAACATTACTACTTTGCTCCATCATCCTCCATAACACCAGTTCAAAAGCAGTGCCCTCTTTAAACATTTAAATTGGCCCAAATCAAGATTTAAAAAAAAAGTTGTTTTACGCTGGACCCTGCCCCAAACAGGACTATATTTACTTATTTATTTTTAAAATTCTCAATTTGAAAAGCCTGTTACAAGTAGTGGTCCTGTATGGGACTTAGAAATAATAAAGTAGAATAATAATAAAAGATGTTTTTCAATATATAGTTCTTGGTGACAGACACGTAGAACGAAGTTAGAGTATTTGTTTCATGAGTAGCCCTTTAGTGAAAAATATAAACAGTGATTGAATTATGATTCTGTCCTTAAGGAGAGAGAGAGAAGCAGTTTCAGCTCTTTTTAGGTACTTGGACTTTACTTGCATTTCTTTCAGTTATCTGCAACTGAGCAGTAACTGCAATCATTCATGCCAAGATGAAATTCCATTTGGCACTAGGGTTCAGATACTTAAGCTAGCTTTTTTCCCTAGTTCTGTTTTTGTTTAGACATAATACTGGAAGCAAAAATATCGTGGTATAAAAGTGCCAAGAATACAGAGTACAAAAAGATTGTGAAGGTAAGTTTCTATAGGTAGGCAAAGTGTTACTATATAGAACTCCACTTATATGTACCTTGAACTTGTGTGTGTGTATATATGTGTATATATATATATATATATATATATATATATATATATATACAAATTCACTGAAAAAACCATAGGTTTCACACGTTATAGTTAGCTGGACATTTTACTGATAAAAAACCATTGAAATTCCCCCGTTATAATTAGTGCAGGCCACTATAACTCACGCGACCGCAATCCTCTGCTGATGCCAATACTGTATTTAGACACTTATTTGCCCATGTCTTCTTCCATTAAATTTTAGCTATACATATATTACAAATATTTTTTTTTCATAAAGACACATATGTCATCAGCAGAGGATTGTTGTCGCGTGAGTTATAGTTGCCTGCACTAACTATAACGGGGGAATTTCAATGGTTTTTTATCAGTAAAATGTCCAGCTAACTAACATGTGTGAAACCTATGGTTTTTTCAGTGAATTTGCAAGGTTTTTTAAATGCGAATTCCTAACTATAACGTGTGTGAAACCTATGGTTTTTTCAGTGAATTTGTACGGTTTTTTAAATGCTAAGTTACTTTACGCCATTCGTGGCGTGCGCGCCCCCTTAACGCAGTTCGTTCCGTGCGTGCACGGTGCGCTTCGCGCACCGTGCGCGCACAGTGAGCACGCGGTGCGCTTCGCGCACCGCGCGCCCACTTTACGCAGTTAGTGCCGTGCACGCACGGTGGGCACGCGGTCGCTACGCTAGATGGGCCATGTACGCACGATGCGCTTCGCGCACATGGAGGACATATTATGCGCTTCGTTGTGAAAGGTAATCTTTTATGTTTTCATTTGAGTAATAAGCCATACACAAATGATGCCCTTCGGGAATCCATTTGCACACGGGGTGGGGTGAGTATGGATAATATTTTTTTTTAAAACAATTTTTACCGTACGCGTACGGTAAGCGTAATCTGCGATTTTTGTTTTGTTTTGTTTTTTATTTATTGTTTTTTTTTTTTTCAAAAAAAATAAAATTGACTTTTTGGCCTTGGGGGATCTTTGGGGACACCTTCATCAATGCTAGGTGGTTAGGAGCTGTCTAAACAGCCCGTTTACATGTATTTTGCCTTTCTTTTTCCACCCCCCCTCAGAGTGCGAGAGAGAAAATGGCGGCCGCCGCTTCCTGGTTTCGACCGATTCGAATGTTTACTAAGATCTAACAGCCAATCAGATTCGCGCTCGCGTACGGTAAGCTTACCGTAAGCGCACCGTAAGCTGCCACAGATATATATATTGATTTAAATGCTATTTTCTCAGGAACTACTGAACAGATTTACACCAGACCTACAAAAGGCACTTCCTTGACCTGAGGACTACCTCTCTGCCAAATGTCAAGTAACTCTGTTCAGCCGTTCGGGCTGTAGCTGTGTCTAAAGGTCCTATGGAAAAATGCATGGGGAAAAACGCGTTTTGGGACCCCCCTTTTTTCTCAGCCCCCGCTTGACGAATCCCCCCCGAGACTTTCAGGGTAGGAGCGGAGCGTAGCGCCCCACCTATTTTGAAAATTTCGCGAGGATTCGTCGACCGGCGCCAAAGTTATTCCAAATAGAATGTTGCGGTTTTCCTATGGAAACAGGGTCCTAACTAGCCAGTAGGTAATATATATGTGTGTGTATATATATATATATATATATATATATATATATATATATATATATATATGTTTTCTATCTTCAAGGTACATAATGTGGAGTTAAGAATAGTAAATCTATACTTACTTATTTGCGTTTTCTATCTTCAAGGTACATAATGTGGAGTTAAGAATAGTAAATCTATACTTACTTATTTGCACTTACCATATCAATATTTTGGTCCACATTAATTTTTTGGGGACACAATATTCTGCCCACTGTGTTCTGATAAAAGTAGCACCTTTGTGATATCTGAAAATAGTATCTTCATGGCAAATGTGCTGAATGAACTGTTACTTCTAAAAGGCCAAACTCACTGGGGACTATTCCAGTTTGTGTTCAGGTTAACTAAAAAAGATTAAAATAAAGCATGCTATTGTATATATTAATCTGAGCGCAGGTCTCTTTAAATCCCTCATATAAAACAGATATCCACTTAATCTTTGCCTGATCCTATGTTCTATTTTTTTGTATTATTGGTTTAGGCGTTTATGCCACACAAGACCACACCAGAGCACATTCTTGAAGGGGAAGTATTCTTCCGTACTGTAGAAGACTTCCATTATTCTGTAGCCATCCCACCAGATGAGATAAAATGTAATTTTTAAAAAAAACTGAAAGCTTTCAATTTTTTAAACAATTTTTTCTGATAATTAGGAAAATCTTGACATGTACTCCCGTGTAAAACGAAGAAGGAAATGTGCAACAGTTGATGAAGAAACTACTGACAACCAGGATGAAAGTGGCGGTGAGCTATTGTGTCTCTCCCCCTCTCTCTCCCCCCCTCTCTCCCCCCCTCTCTCTCCCCCTCTCTCTCCCCCTCTCTCTCCCCCTCTCTCTCCCCCTCTCTCTCCCCCTCTCTCCCCCTCTCTCCCCCTCTCTCCCCCTCTCTCCCCCTCTCTCCCCCTCTCTCCCCCTCTCTCCCCCTCTCTCCCCCTCTCTCCCCCTCTCTCCCCCTCTCTCCCCCTCTCTCCCCCTCTCTCCCCCTCTCTCCCCCTCTCTCCCCCTCTCTCCCCCTCTCTCCCCCTCTCTCCCCCTCTCTCCCCCTCTCTCCCCCTCTCTTTCTCTCTTCCCCCCTCTCTTTCTCTCTTCCCCCTCTCTTTCTCTCTTCCCCCCTCTCTTTCTCTCTTCCCCCCTCTCTTTCTCTCTTCCCCCCTCTCTTTCTCTCTTCCCCCCTCTCTTTCTCTCTTCCCCCCTCTCTTTCTCTCTTCCCCCTCTCTTTCTCTCTTCCCCCCTCTTTCTCTCTTCCCCCCTCTCTTTCTCTCTTCCCCCCTCTCTTTCTCTCTTCCCCCCTCTTTCTCTCTTCCCCCCTCTCTTTCTCTCTTCCCCCCTCTCTTTCTTCCCCCCTCTCTCTCTTCCCCCTCTCTCTCTTCCCCCCTCTCTCTCTCTTTCCCCCCTCTCTCTCTTTCCCCCCTCTCTCTCTCTCCCCCCTCTCTCTCTCTCTCCCCCCTCTCTCTCTCTTTCCCCCCTCTCTCTCTTCCCCCCTCTCTCTCTTTCCCCCCTCTCTCTCTTTCCCCCCTCTCTCTCTTTCCCCCCTCTCTCTCTTTCCCCCCTCTCTCTCTTTCCCCCTCTCTCTCTTTCCCCCCTCTCTCTCTTTCCCCCCTCTCTCTCTTTCCCCCTCTCTCTCTTTCCCCCCCTCTCTCTCTTTCCCCCTCTCTCTCTTTCCCCCTCTCTCTCTTTCCCCCTCTCTCTCTTTCCCCCTCTCTCTCTTTCCCCCCTCTCTCTCTTTCCCCCCTCTCTCTCTTTCCCCCCTCTCTCTCTTTCCCCCCTCTCTCTCTTTCCCCCCTCTCTCTCTTTCCCCCCTCTCTCTCTTTCCCCCCTCTCTCTTTCCCCCCTCTCTCTCTTTCCCCCCTCTCTCTCTTTCCCCCCTCTCTCTCTTTCCCCCCTCTCTCTCTTTCCCCCCTCTCTCTCTTTCCCCCCTCTCTCTCTTTCCCCCCTCTCTCTCTCTCTCTCTCTTTCCCCCCCCCTCTCTCTCTCTCTCTCTTTCCCCCCCCTCTCTCTCTCTCTCTCTTTCCCCCCCCCTCTCTCTCTCTCTCTCTTTCCCCCCCCCTCTCTCTCTCTCTCTCTTTCCCCCCCCCTCTCTCTCTCTCTCTCTTTCCCCCCCCCTCTCTGTTTGTCTCTCTCGGATTCCCCACCTACCCCATCTGATAAATAACCTGTAACTGTAATATAGTACTTTATTGCTATTGAGAGTTTCTGGCACTGACATAAGCCACAAGTCTGTAAATGGTATCAGAACCCCGAGATGGCCATGTAGGACCTTAGTACACATCACCCAGCCTGATTTTCTTGTGGTGTTTATATTGCATTTTGTTCTGGAGGGCAAATGAAGTTAAAGATTTTTTTTCTACAAATTGTAAAATGCTTATTGCAAACAGTAAATGACATGCTGAATTACACTGTTTGCAAATGAATAGTTTGGATTGCTAAAGCTGTTCGCTATAGCTAGCTAACAAGTTTAATGATTGGACTTACAATATTCAGTTCTGGTTTACCATTCATGAATCGGTTTGTAAACAGTGCAAGAGTGTTAAAGTTGTGCAGAGTGATTTGGGTACGACATAATGACGAAACCCATTTTTGCTAGATTCTTGTTAATGCTATTTCTCCATATTTTGTAAAGATTGTTGAAATATGAGGTTTTATAGCACTGTATTCCAATAAGATTAAGAGTTCTTGTGTGAGGGAGAATATAGATCTATGCCATTTGAAGCCCATAAAATGAACCGGATTTGATAAGAAATGTTACCGCTTCTGCTTGTCACATGGTTGTATAAGTGAAGGTATGCTCAAACCATGACTTTCTATAGCTTGTGTTCTACAGTGCTTTAGCCATTACGTTTTATAGCTTATTCTCTACGGATTGTCTGGAATGGGCCAAGGAGACATTTCCAGGGCTATTGTGGTCCTAAGGACCTGTTTAAAGCTTTCAAATGGCAATCCTTTGTAGGGTACCCGTTTTTTAGGTCTCGCCTGACCCAGCGCATGCGCTGGTCTGGCGAGACTTTTTGAGAAGGCTCCAATAAGTGCTACCAGGCCAGCCTAGAGCTACAGTGCATATGCGCGGGCGCGCGCTGTGCTTGACCGCAATTACTTTCACTTTTGCATCCTCACGGCCGCTTTGATGTTTGATCGCGATTGTGATCACTTTCGCGGCCGCACAGCCGCTTGGCATAGCAAATAGGTCTCGCTTTTGGGACCTTATAAGTATTTAGTTATGCAACTGTTGCATGGCTAAAGACTTATAAGGTCCCAAAGGCGAGACCTATTGGCTATGCCAATGCTTGTACTTCTTGCGTACTAGATTGCTTTACTTGACTGTAGACTAAAGCCTATTGTTGACCATTCCAAAAATATACAATGAGATTAGAGGTAGCCCCTTGCTTACTAAAGGTTGGATTTATTGTCCATCTCATTTGCTCGATCTTTATTTGATGGATTCTTGTTCTTGTATGACCCTCCCTGGGACAATGGCCTTTTTAGAGCCCTTTTGATAGGATAATTTGCATCTTTCATGCTTTACATTTCGGGTACTATTTTCTTTATCAGTAAGCACCCCACAAGAATGTGTGTTGTTGCTCTGTTGTATTCTGCTTCCTCAACCTCTTCAAAGACTTACCTGTCCCTCTGTGGCTTTTCCTTCCACTGCTTCCCTCGCAGTACAGCAAATGCTTCCATTCTCCTTTTTAGGTCTCACCTAGGCTGCTCATGCGCTGTCTTTTTGAGACCTGCTATAGCTAGAATATGGGCTTCAAAAAACGCTGCTCGTTTTTTCGTTTAATTTACGCTTCATTTGTACTGCAGTGCCCTCATTTAATCTCCCTTTGCTGCCCCACCCCCACAACGCTACTTTTTTAGGTTTTGCTCGAGCTGTGCTTTCGAAATCCCACCCCCACAACACTGCTTGTTTAGGTTTTGCTCAAGCTGTGCTAGCAAAATCTTTTGCATTAAAAAAATAAAAAAAATCTTTAAATGCGCTTAGAACCTGTCCATTATTTACCATTTGTTGGAATCAACATTCTCTTTTCCATGCTTTTGATTGGTCTGCACATAGTCTGCTTTTACTTTGCACTTCTTCCTGCTTTACCTATCCATGCCGCAAAGCATGGCCCAAGTCCAGCTTCCTGTCACTGGCCAGTGCCCTTCCACTGGCAATGCACTTTGGAAGGCACTTTTTTTTTTCTTGCCCTCATACGAGTGCATCTGCAGGCCTTCTCTCCTCCCTAGCGCTCTTCCTAAATCTTTGCCTAGTACCCTCTCCCATTCTATTTTGATTTTTTTTTTTGACTTTCAATGTATTTTCTACAAGTGTTTATTTTATTGATCTGTGTCGGGTTCAGATCTTTGTTCGTGAAGGTCTAATGCTTTCTGCGTGCAAGTGTTTATTTTAAATGCCATTTTGTTGGGATAGCATCGCACTTGCAGTCAGAAAT
The DNA here is from genome assembly GCF_964204655.1 of Triturus cristatus. Taxonomy (NCBI): domain Eukaryota; kingdom Metazoa; phylum Chordata; class Amphibia; order Caudata; family Salamandridae; genus Triturus; species Triturus cristatus. The sequence goes on from NC_140587.1 coordinate 301,340,510, forward strand.
CCGGAGTTCAGAAATGGTGACTCCTGTTAGAGTTTTTTGTCAGTGGCTCTGTGAATGTATTTATTTTGGTATTAGCTGTGTGTCCTCTGAGTTAAATTTTCCCAGTGTGTGTTTTCAATTGTAAAATGCACTGTGACCACATTGTAAGGCCTAGTTCTGACTAAATGGATACTGAACTTGAAAGAATAAATATTTTACTGACCATTTTATCTGAAAGAGACTGTTAGTTATAGATTCCTTATCTTCGACTTACCCCCAGGCGTCCGACTGGATCCGGAGAAACTTTTTCTTAGCAGTACTACTGCACATCAGTAGGTGGCGTCTGTTGACTGCGTCATGTTACCTGGGATGACGTTGCGGCATCTATTTTGACGCCGGCACTGCACGCTGACGTCCGTTCTTTCTTTTTCCATGCTAGCCTAGCACAGATCCAAAGAAAGCTACCCCTTAAGTCACTTTTTGACAAAAGTTTATAAAAAAAAAAACGTTTGTTGACTTCTTTTTTTGAGTCTTCGACTCCTGGTGCGTGAGGGATGTCCCATCGTCAGACTGGCTTCAAGCCCTGCGAGGCCTGTCACAAACTGATGTCTGTGATGGACCCGCACCTCATGTGCCTCTCGTTCCTGGAGCGCAACCACGATCCGAAGTTGTGCTCCGACTGCCGGGCCATGAATCTAAAGTCTTTACGGGTCCCGAAAGCTCTTGGAGGCCCGGCAGTCAGCTCCACGTCGTTCTCGTTCTCACTCAAGAGGAAGGTCTCGAGACCGGTCGCAAAGCTCCCACACCTAGTCGGACTCAAAGTCCTCCAAGTCTTCGGGTAAGTCGAAGCGCAAGAAGAAGGCGAAGAAGCACAGGCGCTGTTTGCCTTCTCCCCATCGGTCGGTTGATGCGACGCGGGATCCGGAGCGTCGTAACTCTAAGGCTCCGCCTTCTGTGCCTACTTTCTGGGATGACTCCACACGCCTCCCTCCCTTTTGGGAGGTGGAGCGTCCCCTGCCCAGCTTCATGCTTTTTACGAAGCCCTGCATTCCATCTTAACATCTTAACCTTCCCCGTACTGATCCCGCATCTGTCGTGCCCCCAACCGACACTGTCCCCAACCTCACCCCCATGATGGAACCGGAGCCGGATCGATGTCGGCCGACGTCTAATCCGATGTTGGAGGGTACTTTTGTTCCCCCTTTTAGGTCTCGGCTGGCGATGGCATCGCTCATGCGCTGCTCTCTGCATTCGAGAGCTTCTTGAAATCAATATGGTTAAGGAAGGGGACTTGAAGCCCCGCCCCCTCTTCCCATTGGCTCACGTCATAGCTTAGGCTAAACGCTGACATTCCATTGTTAAGGAGGCTTTTTAGTCCCTCCTTGTTGTCGCCCTGTCCACTTTTGTCCCCGCCCACCAGGATTTGATCTTTTACTGGTGGCGTTAGAGTATGGCCTTTAATTACTGTGCGAGCACTATTTGTTTTCTCCTTTCCTCTCATTCTCCCCAAGCAGACCCTTCCCTCTGTCTCTGAGACACAGCTGCTGTTTTTTTTAACTTTGGAACTGAGCGTGGCGCTGCTTCAAGGACACCGCGCTCAGTGTTAAAGTTAAGAAATATATCAAGAAACAGAGTGCGGTGTCCGTGAAGCAGCGCCGCGCTCAGTTTTAAACGTAAGCATTTGCAATGCAAGCGGACCGATTACATTGCAAATGCTTGTTTTGCTTTCCAATGCTGGTGTAAGGCGAGTGGCTCGTAATTACAGTACTGGAACCATCTTTCTCTGTAGTGAAAGACAAAACATTACCACATTCTTTCCCTGGCGGACTTTATTACCCTCTACGGAAACAGGGACCACGACAATGGTTCTGTATGTTTCGAGTGTAGAAAGTCATTTTAAAATACATGCTCGGCTAACGTGTGGGCAAAGTGCGTGATTGCCCAGGACACCCTCCGTTGATGAGCCCCAAGGTAAAGTGGTCAGATGTGCATAGCAGATAGATGTTTTCCAGTGTAAGAATTAGGCAGTTCTCAACTCTCGCGCTCTCTGTCAGATGTAGACCTTGAATAAAAAAAATAATCTTTTGAGTCACTTTCTCCTTATTTCATCACATACTAGTCTCTTTACATTCTCTGCCTTTCTCTGCGTCTTTCTGTGCCTACCCCCTCTATTCACCTCTCACTCACACCGGGCATTTCAACTTTCACCTGTTTTGGTGCCCGCAGTTCTGAATGTTTCATGTGTAATTTACACTGTTGGTGTCACATGGTCCGATAATGGTTAATAAATTCAAACTTCTTGTGAATGGGGGGGCAAAGTGTGTCTTGCCCAGGGCCCCAGAATTCCTGAAGCTGGCGCAAACGGCCAGAATATGCTGTGTAAACTACTTCATCGTATGTATGATTGTAATGGTGTTGGAGCCCGACGACAGAGCACAGCACAAACGGGTAAGAAGACCAGTCAATAGTTTTGCTGGGCCATTTCAGACCCATCGTAAATATGAGCGACGCCCACACAAAAAAGGCCTGTAATATTCCGATCAATGCGCATGCCCGTTTCCGCCTGATAAGATCTAAGATGATTCTCGAACTTGGGGCGGGTGCGCGCAGTGGTGACCCTGAGCACGCACTGATAAATATTGAATGACCATTTCGGAGGTTTTCACAGTAATGGGCCAATGATTTCCTACTGCGCATCAGGATCAATGCATTTTATTCAAGGGCAATTTTGTTGCTGACTTTCACACAGCACAAGAGCTTTTTGCCCTTCACGTGACATAGGGACATAATGATAAAATTACATTTTACACACCAGTTTCTGTTGCCAAGGGCGGCCATGAAGGGAGAAGTTCTTTCACTGTATGTGGCCTTGCGGCTAGTGGTCGACCTCAAAGCTGGGGGACCGGGTTTGAGCTCCACATCCTGTGATTCTGGGCAAATCACTTAATCTCCCTGTGCCTAACAAAAAACAAGCATTAATAATGCAATAGGTCTCGCATTTCATTAAGTTAAAGCCATTTGCTTTGCTATACAATACCATTAGCAAAGCAAATGGTTTTAACTTCATCAAAGGCGAGCCCTATTGCATTTTCAATGCTTGTTTATCCCTGGTGTTCCCTATTGCCCAGAAGATGGTGGTGAGGATTGGGAGGGGGTAACCTGACCCTTTAACAGATCAGCTTGAAGAACCGGACTGGAGATAGGACCTAGGTGAGGCTAGTGGTCTGGACACTTCCCCAGACCTTGGCTTGCTTTCTCCCCCTACCGTGGCTACGGAGGAGGGAGCGTCTTATGCTGTGGTGGTGCGAAGGGCAGCTGAGGCCTTGGACCTGGAGCTCCATTCAGTGGCGGTCAGAACTAATCTCCTGGCAAAGTGCTTCAACCGGCGGCAACCTCCTCTGAATCCCTTTTTCTGTTCAACGAAGCCCTCACTGACATCTTTCTAAGCACCTGGTCCAAGCACAACACAGGAACTCCTGTGGAACGGACTATTGCCACGTCAGTAGCCCTTCGGCACTACGCCTGGTTGAGGACGTCTGGCTTTTCCAGGGATGTCCAATCAACTTTGCTGGACATGCCCTTTGATGCTTTTTTGGTGACAAAGCGCAGGCTTAGCTGGACGCTTTAAGGATTCTCGAGCTACGGCCAGATCCTTGATGCTTGCAGCGTCATCCTGTCCACCGTAGTCTACTTTTTACCCCTTTTGTGGCTACGGAAGGGGCACCCCACCACATCCGGCCCAGCCACGCAAGCAGCCCAGCCTCTGCTTGACAGCGGAAGTGGGACTAGCGATGCGGGTCTAGGAGCCAGTGGGTGGGCCAGTCCACCTTCCCCCCCTGCCCCTGCCCCCTCCCCCCCTCCCCTGCAGCAGCCTCCAAGCCTTCATAGTACAACCTGTCGGTGTCGACAATGGCCAGTTGGCGGCAGGATTCGCCATCGCCTTCCCCACTGGCAAACCATCACGTAGGACAGGTGGGTTTTGCAAATAATCCGAAGAGGCTGCTCCCTTCTTTCGAGACTACCCCTTCTTCAATGCCACCGTCTTTCGATTGCATGTCGGAGTATCATTTGGCATTTCTCTGCCAGGAAGTCTCAGCTCTCTGGGCCAAGGAAGCTAGTGAGAGGGTTCCTACACCAGAATTGGGATGTAGTTGCTATTCCTGCTACTTTTTTGTGCCCAAGATGGACAAAGGCCTGCGTCCTATTCTAGACCTCAGATCCCTTAACTGCTTCCTCTGGAAGGAGAAGTTCAAAATGCTAACCTTGGCTCAGGTCCCGTCTGCCCTCAACCCTGGAGACTTGATGGTGGCGCTGGACTTGAAGGACCCCTATTTTTACATCCCCGTCCTGCCAGCCCACAGGCGCTACCTGTTGTTCACAGTAGGCCACAAGCATTTTCTGTGCACCGTGCTCCCCTTTGACCTTACTAGTGCCTCTCGGTTGTTCACGAAGGTGATGGTCGCAGCTTATCTGCACAGATATGGGGTTCCAGTCTTCCCCCGATCTCGACGACTGGCTGTTGAAGGCGAGCTCGCCCCAGGCTGTCCTCTCTCACCTCCAGACTTTGGCGGACCTGCATTCACTGAGGTTCATTATCAACGTGCCAAAGTCACACCTGACTCCCTCGAAGACGCTCTTTCACCTGAGCTGTTGTGGACACAGTGCAGTTTCGGGCCTATCCTCCCGAGTAGTGAGTCTGGGATATTCGGGCTATGATACTGATGTTTCAGCCTCTATCCCGGATTTCAGAGAGCATGACCCCGAGGCATATGTGGGACCTGAAGTTCCAGTGGGTGCAGCATCAGGGGAATCTTTCTATGTCCAGATCAGAGGGGAGTGCAACTGCAGTGGTGGCTAACGAACCACGCTTTGGGTAAGAGGCAGATCCCTCTCCCTTCCCCAACCAGACATCACAGTAGTGACAGATGCGTCACTCCTGGGATGGGGTGGCCGCCTGGGAGAGGCGGAGAAAGGGGCGTCTGGTCTCTGGCGGAGTTAGGGCTCCATATCAACCTTCTGGAGCTCTGGGCGATTCGCCTGGCAGAGAAGGAATACCTTCCATTTCTAAAGGGGAGGGTGGTGCAGGTGTTCATGGACAACACCACCTCCATGTGGTACTGCAACAAACCGGGCAGTGTGGGGTCGTGGACCGTATGTCAGGAGGCTCTTCGTCTCTGGACATGGCTGGAACCTCAGGGCATGACGTTGCTGATTCAACACCTGGCAGGTTCTCTGAACGCCAGGGCAGACTAACTCAGCCGCCGGTGCCTGGTAGATCATGAAAGGCGTCTTCACTCTGAGGTGTGCAAGGTCATTCAGCGGTGGGGAGACCATTGGTTAGATCTGTTTGCCACCGAAGAGAACGGCCAATGTCAGCAATATTGCGTGCTGGAGTTTCCAAGGCGGCGCTCGTTTGGCGGCGCTTTTCGTTGCGAGTGGAACTGTGGCCTCTTGTGCGCCTTTACCACTTCTGCCCCGAGTGCTGAAGAAGATAAAGTGCGGACGCAAGTTATTCTTGTGGCTCCAGACTGGGCACGAAGAGTCTGGTACCCAGAGCACCTGAGTATGGCGATTGATCCGCCACTCTGACTGCCTCTTCGAGAGGGATCTTCTGTCGCAACAGCAGGGGAGGCTTCTTCACCCGAACCTGTTCAGCCTCCACCTCCTTGCATGGAGATTGAGCGGTGACAGTTGACTGCTTTTGACCTTCAACCCGAAGTCTGTAATGTTACCTTGGCAGCCAGGTGTCCCTCCAGGAAAACTGTATACGCGTGTCGATGGAATAGGTTTGTGGCATGGTGCACAGCAAAGGCTGTGGATCCCCTTTCTGCCCCTGCATTTCCTAATGAATGTCATTTTCCACTGCTGTTCCTTTTTATCTGCACCTAGAAAGTAGATCAGGAACTTCAATGTCTCTTCTCCTTGAGCTCCCAATCCTCTGCTTCAGCCCTCAAAACGTTTCCAGAGTTGATTTAGGGTTAGCAAGGCCAGAGCAAAAGGGTTACCTCTTTTCCAGCCATAACTGACATGTCTAGTGTTCTATTTATACATGTGTCAAAACGGCAGCTTTTTCAAAGAATCATGCTTGCTCTGACGGACTTGACTTGAAATATTGAGCTTAGGCTTAATGTAAGGAAAATGCATAAAATGTTAGTTTACTGTGCAAATAAACGTTGCAGTATGTTCCACTGTATAGAACTATTAGCATACATCTGTCTGCACTAACTGTTCATGTTCTTAGAATCTTCAGAGGAAGGAGAAGACCAGGAGGAAGATGAAGAGGAAGAGGAAGAAGACGAGGATGAGGACGAGGACGAGGATGAAGATGAAGATGAGGACGAAGATGGGGAAGTAGATAATCAAAAACGTTATGACTTCAGACAAAGAAAAGAAGTTGTTCGGTACCAGGCTCCTTTGGAAGGTAGTTATTGTGTTGGATATTGGCAAAAGGCTAATTAACAGTTTTTACTGTAGATGCACATGCTAATGCATATATTTACAAGCTATACTGTGCTGTCAACCACCTGTTGCTATTTGTGCAAATCTCAGTGTCCATGCCTCATGTGTGCAATCCGTGTTTCTGAAGCTGTGAACTGCAGATGCCTGGGACTCATCCAATTCTGTGTAATCTAGGCAGGAGTAATGCATGGGAGCACACTGTTCAAGGCACTGGTGTTTTTTGTGGTACTACTTTAGCTAGTCTGGTACGTTAACGATGCAAATAGTTTAATTTTGAGCTGTTCTCTGAACCTATTTAGAGGCGCTCAAAAAAAAAAGAAAAAATACTTGTATGCCATTATTTAATTTGCTTGCTGGATTTGTTGAGTGCAGAGGTAAGATGAATGTTTACACATGCAATACTCAGTATCTCAAACAATTATTTCTGCAAAAATACAAAAGTAGACATTGAATCTGTACAGAGGCTGTTCTTCTTTACAGTCACAAACATTTCAAAGTAATTGAGGGTATTGCAGCGCTCTTCAACACAATCATTGCACCTGCGACCTCTCTTCCTAGTTGATGACTCAGATTTTAAAGCCTTGAAATTAAAGAGTAGGAATCGGGCACCCAGGGAAATTGCCGTTAACAAGTGATATGTCATCTCAAATGCCATGTTTTAATTTTCCTCCTTTCAAGTGTTGGCTCTATTATGTCACATATGGCACATATTGTACATGTAGTTGACTTATTTCATTATTGATTGTGAGATCAAAATACTTTGGATAAAGCGTGCATGCCTCCCGTCCCTGGTAACTGATTAGATATCATTCTTCATATTGCTTGTTTCAGTCACACACTTCTCTCAAGTTTCCCAAATCCTTAAGGGAGCACTTTACCCAGCTCAGTTTTTTGCTTTGTTGTGGTCCAAGAATACAAAGCAAAAAGTCTGACTGGATGAGCTACTCGCTCATGGACCTGTTAAATTGAAAGCTCTGATCCCAACCACAATATCAAGCTTACAGTGCACCATGTTTTGACTCCATGCTTTATTCCTGCTGAGCCCAAAATAGCCCCTGTTTCAAGAACATTTCATGTTTCGCATACACTGTACTCCACTATTTGTTTCCCACGGTGGCTTTTTACTGCTTTATTTCATTAGCATAGCCACTTCAGCTCTAACTTGTTTAGAGGTTGGGATATTCAGTGAAAATAAAAGCTCCAATGCCTTGTTGTTCATGGATAGCATTTCCTCTGTCTTGATGGTTTATATAATGTGTTGCTGTAGGAAGCTGGGTCTGTATATACTATACCAAAGTGAGGTATAGTGTACACAGAGTCCAGTGGAACCCAAAAGGTAGGCAGAGGTAAAGTAGATTGCACCTCACTCTCTATTTGTGGTATTGTGGTAGAGCAGTAAGGCTTTATCAGAGGACAGCGTTAAGCATTTGTTGTACCCACTCAATCAGCAAATGAATTCATACACTCAAAGACTGAACTTCAGACCAATTGTTTTTTGTATAAAAAATATTCTTTTAGTTATTTTATTTTTCTAGAACCAAGCAAGCCTGGCACAGGCAAGCAATACATACAGTAGTAATGCATTTGTATATGCACTGTTTTGATTACTGTATTGTTACTGAAAAAGCAATGCTTTGGAAATACCGTACATATACTTTGTATAGGCTTTTTAGTAAAACGACCAGTAGATTACTTTGCAGATCACTTTTCTTACACAGTACAGTATACCTGGATACTGCACTGGGCCATTTCCTGTAAACGGGTGAGTAAAAGCGTTTGTTATTTCGTTCAATTTGAAAAGGATTTCTTCGGTTTTCCAACTCCACACTTAGAAACTTTTCATAGAAAAACAGTCCATGTTATCCTATGCAGGAAAATAGTGTTATCGGTTAACAGGTAAGTACTTTGCTGTGGGAGCTGGTATTGTGGGGTTAGACTCGGGGGTCCCCCAGGGTCAAGGATGCACTCTTGTTATACCCTCAGCGGCACTAAGCCGGCCGGGTGCAGAGTGCTGAAGCCCAATGTTATCCAATGGGGGTAGTGGGCTTCCAGTTGGTGGCTGCTGACGAGCAGGCCACTGGGTTGTGGGAGCAAAGCTCCTGGACTTTAGCTCAGGGCAAATGGGGGTTCAAGCCAGCTGAAAAGGAGCACCCTCAGCGGCACTGGGGTGACCGGGTGCAGAGTGCTGTTTTGGCATCGGGCGCCCTGTAGCTTTCAATGGGGAGTCTCTGGTTTGCAAATACACTGCAAGCTCGGGGACAAAGGTCTTCTGGGTGCGACCACCACTTGGAGAGGTTAGTTGGGATGCTGGGGGAAGGTTATGCCCCGTCGGTTGGGCCACCCAAGGCCGTGGGGCGTCTGGTGCAGGAGTGCCTGTTAGGGTCGGATCTTCTTACCAGCTCCTTCTGGTTTGAGGCTGCAGGCGTCTGCTGGAGACGGGTCTGGATCGGCGGGGAGACCTCCTCTTGGTTTTGGGCCACTTCAACTTGGCGCCGTGGGCGTCTGGTGCAGAGTAGTGCAGACTTGCGGATCGTTGCGGAGCTGGAGTCTGTTGATTAACAAATCCGGTGTTCAAGGGAGACCGAGTCTTTGGGATGGAAGGCAGGCAGGTCCTCCGGGTTTCTCGAGGTTGCTGACTGCAGGACACAACAAGATTTTGCTGGAGCAGGTTCGAGGTGGGGACAGGCCGGTAGGGCTGGGGCTAAGTCAGTGGGAGTCTTGGTAGCTTCGGCACGGCTGTTCGGTCCTTCTTATCTTCTTCTGGTTTCTTGTCTGCCTTCTTGGTTCAGGGCTGCCCCCTAAATACTGTATTTAGGGGGCGTTTTAGGGGTCTCTAGGTCAGTAGCCAATGGGCTACTGACCTTAGGGTAACTACACCCTTTGGGTGCTCACCCTAGCGGTCCACAAACATGTCTCGTGGTGGCAGGCTGGTGTACTAGTCAGGGAACCCACCACATTCTGGTTGTTTTTCAAGTGGCATCTCTAAGATGCCCTCTGAGTGCATCTTTCATTAAATCCCACACTGGCATCCGTGTAGGCTTAATGTGCTGAGAAGTTTGATACCAAACATCTCATTTTCAGTGCAGCCAATATGGTACTGTAGAGTTCGCAATGACAAACTCCCAGCACCATAAAGTCTTAATACCAGCACTGCACTTACAATGTCTAAGAATTGTCTTGGACACTGTAGGGGTACAGGACTCATGCACCTGTTCCCTCACTACTGGTATAGTGCACCCAGCTAGAGGGGTGGCTGACCTCTGCCAGGGCAGTGGGTTGTAGGCATGGCACTCGGGGATGTGTGCCATGTCGACTCTTCACTTTGTTCTGCACCAAAACATGCAGCCTGCAATGGAAGTGTGTGTAAAGGTACAGGGCCTCTAAGGGTGGTACAATAAGTGCTGCAGCCCATAGGGGACTTCCCTGGCCACAGTGCCTTGGTACCCATGGTACCTTTTACAAGGGACTTACATGGGGCCAGAGAGGTCCCAATTGGGGGTACAAGATACAGTTTTTGGGAAAGAACAAAGGCCCTGGAAACCTGATTGGCAGGGACCCAGGGCACATAAAGTCAAAGTGCTTCAGAAGCCTGGCAAAAAGTGGGGGGTTACTGCAACAGAAACACAGCTTCCTACAGGTGATTGGATAAAGGGAGGTCCAGCAAAAGCGCCTCACTTATTTGTTATAATGGTAGCCACTTTTGAATGATCCACACTTAACTTGGACACATTTCATTCACATGTACTAAATTGTTGATAGTTACCAGTAATGTAGAGTCTTATGCACCACTGAGATTTTCCACAAATCCTTATTTTTTGTAAATTATTCCTCACTTTGCTTTTCTGCAAAAAAGCATGCTTTTTCCCATCTTTCAGTTATTGGGCTACGCCAGCGTTCATTTTTTTTTTTTTTTAACAAACTTTGTTTTTTCAATTTACTCTCAATCGATGCATAGATATGTCAACACTTGAACAAATAAATCACTAGTCCCATCACGTTCAAACAGTCCCCAGTCTGTGGTAATCCTTTTCCTATCCTCCCAGCTTCCCCCTTTGACTCATAAATGAAAACAAAGAAATAATCAACCTAACCCAACACAATTCTGTATATTGCATTATGCAGCAACTATACTTTGTGCTCATCATAGTCATACTGACTCCAACTAACGCAATAACATTCCTCACTACCCTCACCCCCTCCTCCAGGCATGTCTCTCTTAGAAGTGCACCTTACTTTCATTAGTCTGTAAACATCAGAAAAGCTGGGGAAGACCCATGACCCGATATTGTGGACTTGTGCATGCATATGACCCCACCCCCGGCTGCCCACCATACTGGCAGTAAGTGCATTCCCGTTTTTATTGTTATGAATCTTCAGGGTGTTGCTCTAGGTCCTGGACGCTCTGCTCTGTGTAAACGTCACTATCAGTTTCTGGGTCCTTTAACAATCCTACCAGATGTTCCCACGCTCTTGCCATCTCCTGAGTCCTCTCGCTCACGGATCTTTTTACCAATTTGAGCCGAACTACCCCATCACATTCCGCCCATTTAACCTAGCCACTCCAGGGGATACTCTCGCCTTCCAGTGCATTGTGATTTCCCTTTTGGCCAGCAATAGCCCCATATCTATGAACTTGCTAGTGTCTTTGGTCTTAGCCGTGTGAAGAAACCAGTGTAAGATGCATGTTCCCAAGGCCAACTCCAACCCCCTGTCCGTTATTGCATTCAGCTAGACAATCTCCTCCATCCAATAATCTGTTAATGACTGGCATCCCCATATCATGCGAGGGAAATCCGCACCCTCCCTTCTGCAGCGCGGGTATTGATCTGTCTCCGTATGAAAATATGCTTTGATCTTCGCCGGGGTGAGATAAGCCCTGTGCAGTATAGAGAAATGGACCAACTGAAACCTAGCGTTTCTAGTGCTCTTCCACGTCTGCGCTACTATGTCAGTCCAAGCCCTATCTGGTATCTCAACCCCCACTTCCATTTGTACTTAAGACCTTCCAAGGGAGCCAACCTCTCCAGGGTCAATCGCTTAAAGAGGCATGTGACTGCCTTGTATTTCCCTGCAGCAGTCACAACATATTGACAATTCAAAGAGGTCCGAGGCTCAGTGTAGCCCTGCTTCCAGTGCACCCGAATAGCTGCCGTAAGGGCTGCGTGTAACAAAGTCTCCCCCTCGTAGCTCAAATTGATCCTTCAACACATGGAAGGGCAGCATAGTTCCATCCTTGTAGAGGTCCCCAATGGTTGACCACCCTTTCTCCTCCCAGTCGCTCAGATCCCGCCACGAGCCCCAGTGTGGGAGCGCCTCACACACTGCAAGTGGTGTATCGGGAGCATACGGCAATGCCATACCCGCTCGTTTAACCCTCCACCTCCAGCACTGCCTCGCTGTCTTAAGGTCCTCAGGCAGGTCACCCAGCCGAATGGTAAGGTCCAAAAGGATTTGTGACAGCAACTTCAGCTCGGGCACTCTCCCTCTTTCCTGCTCCTGGCCCCTCAGCCTTGCCATCACAAGCTGTACGCCAGCATTGATAGGCTGAAATCCAGTGCAACCGTATACAAACACTGGTAGCTCCAACGTTGCTGCCTACAGACACTGATAGGTTACGGTGCTAAGGATTCGGCATGGAGGGTCTCCAAGGGCGAGCACAGATCTCCAGTGCTTTGGATTGTAAACGTTTTTGGACCTCCAGTGATGTAGCTTATGATTATCGGGGATAAAATGTTATAGCTTAGACATTGGTGGCTTACAATTTATAACTCCTAGTTACAGAGGGACTAGAGTGCTGCATTCACAGATCTACAATGCAGTAGGTGGAAGGCTCGTGGAGTCTCAATGCTACAGTTGCGGGCAAAGGCTCCAGTGCTAAAGTTGCAGATATATGGATGAATTACAGTGCTGCACCTTAAAGATACTGATGGGTTACAGTGCTAAAGCTTAATCACTGTGCATCTCCAATGCTAATCGCAGATGTCCAGTGCCACTGCTTTCAGACGCTACATCAGATTGTAAGTGACCGATTGGTTACATAGCACATTGGCATTGATAAATAACACGCTTCAAAGACAGTGCATTTCATATAATGTTTACTACGCATTCAGTTCAAGTATTTTTTTTTTTTATATACTATTTTATGGTGATTAAAATGGTGTGCCCAGTGTCACTGATGTGTAAAAGCTATGATTAATACAAAGGCGCCAAGATTCGGAGGACGCAAAAGTCAATGTATGACATTGTTCTGCATTCTGTCCATCAATTGTTCTTTTTGCTTTCGTCACCCTGAGTGGCACAGGTATGCCCAGACGTGTGTCCTGTGCTCTCCATTCCCCTGGAGTCGAGCTATCCTGGCTGAAGAGGGGTGAAACCCCGAAACCGGTCCTAGGATGCTTGTTTCCAGTCCAGGGAGGACCTGGCCTGGCAGTTCGGGCTGGACTGTTCCCATTGGGTGCATGTGAGAAAGTGGCTCTGTATATACTGTTCCTTAATAGGTACAGGGTGTACAGAGTCCACAGACCCCAAGGGTTTAACAGAGGTTAAAGTTAGATATAACCTTACTCTCTAAAGTGGTAGCTTGGTCGAGCAGTAAGGCAGTATCAGAGGACAGTGTAAAGCATTTGTTGTACACACTCAGTCAGCAAATGGTCCCACACACTCAATAACTGAACTCTAGGCCAATGGTTTATATATAAAAAATATATGCTTGTTTTATTTTAGAACCAACACTTGGAATTAAAATATACTTTCTCGACAGGAGAGGTTTCATATAAATACTTGTCTATATGCAATAGACTTTAGTAAACAGTTACAAGTAGTTGCAGTAGGCAACTCTATTTCTAAACACAACAATACATTGAGCTCAATGATAAATTCAAGTTATTTGCAACAGATTACTTTCCAGATTACTTTTGTAATTCCAGGACTGGATCCTAGATTCAGTCCTGGGTCAGTTCTCAGAATCAAGTGATGAAAGTCGACTTAAGTACTGTAATGATTTTTAACTAATATTTAGCTATTTTAAAAGTTGACACTTAGAAAATATTTCAGAGAAAACAATCCATGATTCCCTATGGAAGAAAATTCAGGTTATAGGTACAGTATGTTCTCGTTACTCTTGTAATCCAGTACTGGGTGCCGAGACTCAGTACTGGGACCTTTATCCAAAACAGGTAAGTAATTACGTTTTCAGATATAATACGATTTTTGAAGAATATTTAAAGATTGCAGAAATCGACACTTAGAAGAAATTTCACAGAAAAACAGTCAATGGTTTCCTATGGAAGAAAATTGAGTTAAGGGTAAGTACAGTTGTGGGTATTTTTCAGAGTCAGTGCTGGGCACCAAGATCCAGCACTGGGAGCTCACCTAAGAGCAGGTGAGTAAATTCGTTTTTGTCACTCGGCTGATTTTTGGTGAATATTTGAAGATTTGAAAAGTCCACACTTAGAAGAAATTTCAGGAAAAAGCCAGTCAATGTTACCGTATGAGGAAGATAGAGTTTGCGGTTTAAGGGTAAGTACTCGACTGGCAGAGTTGAGGTTCTGGGCACAGACTGAGGGGTCTCCCAGGGTCAGGTAAGTATAGTTGGTTCACCCTCAGCGGCTCTAGGGCGGCCGGGTGCAGAGAGAGTTAGGCCCAATGTTATCCTATGAGGGATGGGGGGGGCCTTGTTTGGTGGCGGCTGTCTGGCAAGCCACGCGGCTGTGGGAGCTGGGCTCCTGGTCACTTACTCAGGGCAAGTGGGGAAGTAAGTAGGCGTTGAGTTTTCACTGCCAGGGCCACTCGGGCGGCTGGGTGCAGAGGGCTTTTGAGCCTTCGGGTGCTCAATGGATTTCAATGGGAAATCTCCAGTTTGGAAAAAGACTGCAAGCTTGGGGACGAGGACTCTTCAGGTGCCACCACCACTTCGAGAGGTAAGTTGGGTAGTTTGAGGATGCGTAGGTACCCCGGGATTGGACACAGGGGGCCGTGGGGCGCCGGGTGCAGGGGTGCCTTTTGGTGTCGGAAAATCTTACCCTCTGTTGATCGCGGTTGGGGTGGCACACTGTTCTGAGGCTGCAGGCTTCTTCAGGATTGTCGAGGGGGGTCCTTTGGTGCCGGTCTCGGGGTCACAGTCGCCGTGGGGTCGTCCTCGTGGGTTTAGTTCACTCTGGCACCGGCCAGGCTTGGCTGGTGCAGAGTGGGCTGGGATCGCGGTTCCGGCCTGCTGCCAGGGGTGAAAGGTAGGTTTTGAGTAGAGCGTCTACTCTTGGGAGTCCCGGGGGATCAGAGTTCAAAGGTAGCCAGGTCCTCCGGGGTTTCTGAGGTAGCTGGCCACAAGAGATGCCGGGTTTGGAGCAGGAGCAGGTTTGAGGTCGACGGGCCGGTAGGGCTGGGGCCAAAGCAGTTGGTGTCTCCCTCTCCTTAGCAGCTGCAGGGCAGGTCTTCTTGCTCTTCTTGTAATTTCGGAATCTGGGGAAGGAGGGTTCAGGGTGCCCCTAAATACTAGATTTAGGGGCGTTACAGGTAGGTGAAGGGCAGGGACCAATGGGTCCCCGTCCTGGGGTGGGTATACCCCCTATCCTGCCTCTACTGTGGGTGGGGGGCAGTAGCCTAGTACTGATAGGGTAGGGCTCCCCATCTTCAAGATGGCGTGAGCCCGGAGATGTGCTTCACCTCGCCTCCCCCACCTGAGGGGTGGGGTTGGCAGGCTGGCACATCCCCTGTCCTTATTTGGGGTTTCCGGCCAAAGCTTACCGCTAGAGTGGGGGGTTGCAGGGGCCTGGGGAAGCTCACAGAGGCGGCATGCCTTTGAAGCTTTCCCCTGCCCATCCTGGGGGAGGAAATTTAGCACCTCGCCCAGGATGTGCATTGTTGCAGGACCAGGAGAGCAGGGGCTCTCCCACCCAGGGGTCCAGCAACATGTCTGCTGGGTGGCAGCCTCAGAGCAGACGTGGATTCGTAGGTTAGGTTTCAGGGGGCACCTCTAAGATGCCCTCTGGGGTGCTGGGTACATTAAATCCCACACTGGCATCAGTGTGGGTTTAATGTGCTGAGAAGTTTGATACCTTCCCAGTCTTTAGTGTTGCCATTATGGTGCTGTGGAGTTCGTGTTTGACGAGCTCTCAGCACCATGTACTCTTAAATGGCAGCACTGCACTTACAGGGCTCAGGAATTGACCTGGGCACTGTAGGGGCACAGGGCTCCTTCTCCAGTGCCCACACCATTGGCATAAGGCACCCAGCTAGAGGGGTGACTGATGTATGCCATGGCAGTGTAGGTGATGGGCATGGCACACAGGGATGTGTGCCATGTCGACTTTGTTTTGGTCTTGCACCCAAACACTCAGCCTGCAAAGGCAGTGTGTGTGTGTGTAAGAGTACAGGGCCTCTAAGGGTGGCACAAGGTGTGCTGCATCCCTTAGAGGCCTTCAATGGTCACAAAGCCCTGGGTACTTGGGGTACCATTTACTAGGGGCTGACATGTGGCCAGGGTTTGCCAATTTTGGTTTGTTTTGTTTTAGGGAAGGAACATAAGCCCTGGGCACCTGATAGGCAGGAGTCCAGGGCACACTCAGTCAAAGTACATTCAGCAATTCAGCAAAAAGTGGGGGCATACCATGCAAGAAAGATGGCACTTTCTCACAGTGCAGGGTCAAGACTGATTTGCATATAGCTGGGTTCAAACTGGAATGGCATGGGGAGCACAAAAACGATGGATTCAGGCCCAGCTCTCTGTACTGGTGTGAATGTATGACATTGTTCTGCATTCTGTCCATCAATTGTTCTTTTTACATATATTTGCAGGACATCATTGTTAGTAATTTCATACCTAACGGGGTCTTAAGCTCCACATATTTCCAGTATGTATTGCACAAAAAAATCTAATGACCCATGTGTGCAAGCATAGAAGGCAATCCTGGATTGCACAAAACCCAAAATATTGAATATACAATTCAGATAAAAAATTGAAGAGGTCTAGCTGCAAGCCACAATTCCCAATGTCCTCGTTCAAATGCAGTTTTTTTTTTTTGTATCAATTCAACCTTTGATTTATTGTTCTGTACTTGAGTTTATACAAAAACTTGAACAATTCCTTGCCACCAGCACTTATTTTGTTCCTGAAATGTCTTTCTTGGAATTTGATCAGCTAATCCTTAGTATCACTATGCAATATCTTCAGCAGTACACCCATACACCACACCTGATTAAATGTCACAATTGTCCATGTTTTCCATATTTAATGCCCATATTGAATATTTAACGGCCAGCATTCCAGAATTATCCGCGTGTATTAAAGAATCCCATTTCCAGAAGAGTTATCTGGATTACATATAAACAATGTGTTCTGCAGCATATGAGCTGCAGATTACGCACTGTGCATAGATCGCCATCTGGTGCTTGGCCCGGATGTTTGCATTTGTTTTTCCTCTTGGAAAGTCTTTGGAAGTCACAAGGTATGGGACTCCTCCTTTGGATCATACTGCGCATGGTCTTCGGCTCCATCCTCAGATTGTTTTTTTCCACCATCGTGTTCGGATGTGTTCTTCGCGCTCCAGTTCCGAACAGTTTTCAGTTCTTCTGGTCGGCACGCAATCCTTCCCTTTCCGCTGTATTGTTTTGATCGCGATCTCCACACTCTACGTGACTCATCGTTCGAAGTCTTCAATTCCGGTCGTCGACGAAAGCCTTCGGGCCTACCTGAGCTCCGGTCCTGGCTGATGTAAAGGACTCCATTTAAGAAGTGTCCTCGATGTGGGTCAAAGTTTTCCCCACACCTATCTCCATGAGGTGTGCAACCTCTGCCTCTCCCCAGAACACGAGGCACAAGACTGTCCGGCTTGCAAATCCTTCCGATCGAAAAAGACCATTCGGGACCGAAGGGCGAGGAGAACCATGGCACATGTCGACTGCAATCCCCGACGACCTCTTCGGAGAAGGCGTCGATGTACCCGAAGAACAGCAAACCGAAGAGGGCCTTGTAAGCGCCTAAGAAGCAGACGACTCAGATGTCGAGGACATCACTCCGGCACAGAGGGGCGTGAGTACTAACATCGGTCCCCCATCCTCGACTGCATCGGTCACACCTTCGCCCTCGGGCCTAGGCACGACCAAAGACACTGCTTCACATAACTCTTTCGGGCCCGGTAAAGAAGCCCATCAAGCCTTCTGGCAGCTTGGGCTCTAGCCACTCTAGCCACCCTGCCGTCTGTGCCGAGAAACACTCCTCCGCACCTGCACCGATAAAGAAGATGGCCTCCTCCTCCGCGCCGAGCCCCACACCGAAGCACTCTGCGCCGAAGATGAGCACTAGCTCCTCGGTACGGACACCATCCCCGGAACCGAGCAAAAAATCCAAAACCCTCGACACCCACACCTCGAAGCCGATTCATCTCGGAACCGAGGAAAGAACCAGACATTTCTAAGCCACATAGTTCAAAACAACGAACCGATGCAGACTCGGACTAAAAAACCTACGGCTCCGACACCTTCAGCGCTGACGGATCGGCC
The DNA here is from genome assembly GCF_964204655.1 of Triturus cristatus. NCBI lineage: Eukaryota > Metazoa > Chordata > Amphibia > Caudata > Salamandridae > Triturus > Triturus cristatus. The sequence goes on from NC_140587.1 coordinate 301,358,444, forward strand.
CCTCGCAGAGGAACTATTTCGGCCCGATCCACTACAAAAAACACTTGTCAAAGACCCTAAAACTGGACATTTGATGCTCAGCATCAAAAAGAGACTGCTGGACAAGCCTTCCCCAGCTCCACCTCCAAGAGAGAAGAGACTTTGCTACCTCCCCTTTGAGAATACCTTCACCTCCTCCTCCTCCACCTCCTCCCTCTACTCTGCCTCCCCCACCATTCCCCCACACCCTCTCTGGATGAGGATGATGACGATGTCTACGACGACGCAGGGGACGGACCCCATGACCAGCCCACAGGGGACCCCACTCCTACAGGCTCACCAAACCCATGGGACGACTACAACATCCCAAACGTCCCGCAGGACGACCTTTACCCTTCAAGAGAGTGCGATAGAACTAGTTCCTGCCCACCAACAAAATATGGGAGTTTATTCCCTATATTTTCTCATACCAAAAAGGGATGACACTCTAAGGCCCATCCTGGACCTCAGACCCCTAAATTACTATATGTACTCAGACCATTTCCACATGGTCACACTCCAGCAGGTACTTCCCCTGCTCTCCCAAAACGACTTCCTTGCCACCCTAGACCTCAAGGACTCCTATTTCCACATTCCTGTGCACAAGGCTCACAGGAAGTTTCTCAAATTTGTAGTGGACGGTCAACACTATCAATTCAAAGTGCTCCCATTCGGAGTCACCACAGCACCACGGGTGTTTACCAAGTGTCTAGCGGTAGTGGCAGCACACCTGTGAAGACAGCAAATCCACATCTTCCCAAACCTAGATGACTGGCTCATAAAAGCCAACTCATACAACCAGTGTGTACAGCACACTCGCGTCACTATCCAACTACTTCACCAACTGGGCTTCACAGTAAACCATACCAAGTCCTATCTGCAACCGTCCCACGTAAAACAATACCTCGGTGCCACCATAGACACCTCAAAAGCGCTAGCCTATCCCAGTCCTGCCAGGATAGCAAACATTCAGGCTCTATGCGCCCAATTTCACCCGAAACACTCTCTTCCAGCTAGAGTGTTCATGCAACTTATAGATATGATGGCCTCTTGCATATTCATAGTACCTCACGCAAGACTCCAGATGCGTCCTCTCCAAGAGTGCTTAGCGCACCAATGGAACCAGGCCCAGGGTCAATTGACAGATCTGGTGTTGGTAGACGGTCGTGCCCATCGCTCTCTGCAGTGGTGGACCACCAAAAACCTTTCCAAAGGGCGACTGTTCCTGGACCCGGTTCCCCAGATAATACTGACAGCGGACACATCGCTCTCCGGCTGGGGAGCTCACCTACTACATCACACCACGCAGGGCAGGTGGACACCTCAACAAAAGTTACTCCACATCAACCATCTAGAGTTACTAGCCATATTCTTAGCCCTGAAGGCCTTTCAAACCCATGTCTCAGGCAAGGCCGTCCTAGTCCGCACAGACAACATGACGGCCATGTACTATATACAAAAACAAAGCGGCACACACTCTCCACAGCTGTCTGTTAGCACAGAGCATATGGAGATGTCCATACCCCCAAAAATCTTTCTCCTAGCCCAACATGTCCCAGGAGTCCAGAACACTATGGCCGATCTGCTCAGCAGACAAACGCAACCGATCCACGAGTGGGAACTCCATCCACAAGTTCTTCACCCGTACTTTCAAATGTGGGGCCATCCACAAATAGACCTCTTCGCCACACACAAACGCCAAATGCCCATGCTTCGCCGCCAGATATCCACACCCATTGTCCAAAGGCAATGCAATATGGATGAACTGGTCCGAAACCATCGAGACCGAAATCTCCACCGGCACCGAAACGTTCTTCGGCACCGAAATCCCCGACAGCACTGAAAACTTCTTCGGCACCGAAATCCTCATCGGCACCGAAACAACCGTCTAAAGTCCAAAAAGACTCTACCGATCATCCAAAACATAGATCGGAACCGAAAAAGTCGGCACCAAAGCCTCTTTCGGACAATGAAGACCTTTTTCGCCCTGATCCCACGCAAAAAAGGATTTATATCAATCCGAAAACTGGACATGTCACCGCTGTGCCATACAAGAAAAGGAAGCTGGACACAACACCTTCTCCAGCTCCCATAAAGAAGAAGGACTTTGCCACCGCACCCATTCGTCCTTCCTCTCCTATACCACCTCCCACCCCACCCCCCCATCCCCCACCTCCTCCTCTACCATCTCCTTCACATACACCACCTCCACAGGATGATGATGATGATGATGATGAGGGGGTGATCCGGATGACCTTAACGATCCTAATGATCCTTTCACACTCCCGGATACGGCACCCTTAGATGACTGGACTTACCCTTTACCTGATATTCCTGATCCTACTACATACCCCTCCAAACCCTCCCCTCCAGATAACCACCTAGGGTTTGGGCAGCTGATAAACAGGGCGACACTTTTCCATGGCGTCACCATGCACTCAGATACACCCGAAGAAGATTTTCTTCTAGACACATTTGAACAGTCTCAAAAATCAGTTCAAATCTTGCCCATGATTAAGGAAGTCATAAAACACGCCACAGAGGTCTTTAAAGACCCTGTCAGAGCTAGGGTTCTTAACCCCCGAATTGAAGAAAAATATAGACCTGCCCCACAAGATCCCGCTTACATTAAAGCACAGCTCCCTCTAGACTCTTTAGTAGTTTCAAACGCAAGAAAGCGGGATAACTCCCAAACAGGAGACACACCGCCCCCAGACAAAGAGTCCAAGCTATTCGAGGCCTCGGGCAAAAGAGTTGCAGCACAAGCTGCTAACCATTGGCGTATTGCCAACACTCAAGCCCTATTAGCCTGATATGATAGGGCTCATTATGATCAGTTAGAAGATATTTTACAACACCTACCAGATCAGTACAAATCCCAGGCCAATGACCTCATCCAAGAGGGGAAATTCATATCTAACGCATCAATCAAATGTGCACTAGACACCGCGGACACTGCTTCTAGGGCGTCAGCACAAGCATACTACTTAAACGCCATGCATGGCTACGTATTTCAGGCTTTAAGCCGGAAGTACAAACCACAATACTTGGTCAACAATTCAACCAAGAGCAACTATTTGGGCCTGCAGTAGATACTGCACTTGAGAAGATGAAAAAGATAACCAGACTGCTAAATCAATGGGAGCACTACAGTCTCCACAACCGCGAGGCTCCTTTCGACGCTCCTTCTATAGGGGAGCCTCCAAAAATGTTGGGACAGACACCTCTTCCACTTTCAAAACCTCCACACAAACATCCCCTAACAGAGGATATTTTAGAGGAGGATATAGGGGAAACCACACCAAGGGCCGAGGTCGGGGCAATACCAACACCCGCACCTCTCCAGCCACTAAACTGTGACTTGCTTCCACTCCCCCCAGACCATTCCACTCCGGTCGGGGGAAGACTCCAACAGTTCCTACCTGTCTGGAATTCCATTACAACAGACAAGTGGGTAAGACAAATTATCCAGTTTGGTTACTGCCTCGAACTCACAAACACCCCCCCCCCCCCCCCACACATACCACCCAAGCACCGTCCAATGTCACCACATCATCTTACACTCCTCAAACAGGAAATTCGGTCCTTGCTTCAAAAACACGCAATAGAACCAGTTCCACTCCAACATCAGGGTACAGGAGTATATTCCCTATACTTCCTAATCCCCAAAAAGGACGAGACCTTATGACCCATACTCGACCTCAGACTACTAAACCAGTACATACACTCAGATCACTTCCATATGATCACTCTCCAACAAGTCCTCCCACTACTTCAACAAGACGACTTCCTGGCCACATTGGCCCTCAAGGACGCATACTTTCACATCCCCATGCATCCTGCTCACAGGAAGTACCGAAGGTTTGTGGTAGACGGACAGCACTATCAGTTTACAGTCCTCCCATTTGGAGTAACAACTGCACCCAGGGTATTCACCAAATGCTTAGCAGTAGTGGCAGCGCACCTCAGGAGACAACAAATCCATGTCTTCCCGTACCTCGACGATTGGCTCATAAAAGCCAATACTTTCGACAAATGCGTTCTCCACATTCACCGCAGTATTCAAACCTTACACAACTTGGGATTTACCATCAACTATCCCAAATCTCAACTGCAACCCTCCCACATACATCAATATCTGGGAGCCACCATAAATACTTCCAAGGCCATAGCTTATCCCAGCACAGCCAGGATAGCCAACATACAAAACCTCATCTTAAAATTTCAAACTCAACACTCTCTTCCAGCAAGAGTGTTTATGCAACTGTTAGGCATGATGGCGTCATGCATTTCCATTGTGCCTCACGCACGACTTCAAATGCGTCCCTTGCAAGAATGTCTAGCACAACAGTGGAACCAGGCTCACGGACAACTTGCAGATCTGGTGTTGGTGGACAGCCGCTCACTGAAGTGGTGGAACACCAACAACCTGTCCAAAGGGCCTCTTCCACAAGTAGTGCTGACAACCGACGCATCTCTCACAGGGTGGGGAGCCCATCTCCTTCAACACACCACTCAGGGCAAATGGACCACTCAACAAAAACTGCTCCATATCAATCACCTAGAACTTCTAGCGGTGTTTCTAGCACTGAAATCTTTTCAAGTACATCTAAGGAACAAAACTGTCCTCATCTGCACAGACAACATGACGACCATGTATTACATACAAAAACAGGGGGGGGGGACACATTCTCTCCAACTGTCCCAACTCGCACATAACATCTGGAGATGGGCAATTCCCCAAAACATCTACCTGCTAGCGGAACACCTTCCAGGGGTTCACAACCAGATTGCCGATCTCCTAAGTCGACAGACACAACAAATCCACGAATGGGAATTACACCCCAAAGTCCTACTCCCATTCTTCCAAAAATGGGGCCAACCAGACATAGACCTGTTCGCCACACACAAACGCAAAATGCCCAACCTTCGCCACCAGGTTTCCACACCCACAGTCGAAGGGCAATGCAATATGGATGAACTGGTCAGGCAGATTAGCGTACGCTTTTCCGCCTCTCCCACTCATTCCATTTGTGGTACGTAAGCTCAAACAACAGTCTCTAAAACTGATTCTAGTAGCTCCCACTTGGGCACGTCAGCCCTGGTTCACAACACTTCTGGAACTATCGCTAGTTCCACATCAAAAACTGCGCCTTTCCCTGGCCTTATTAACCCAGAACCATGGAGAAATCAGACACCCAGATCCACAGCAACTGAACTTGGCGATCTGGCTCCTGAAGTCTTAGAGTTCGGTTACCTCAATCTCCCAACAGACTGTATGAATATCATATAAGAAGCTGGAAGACCTACTACTAGGGCATGTTATGCTACAAAAGGGAAAAGATTTGCCATTTACTGCACTAACGATAATATACGTCAACTGGATGCTTCCATCCAAAACATTATTTGCTATTTACTACACTTGCAAAGATGCAATTTAGCGTATTCCTCCATACGTCTGGCAGCGTTAGCAGCCTACTTATAAAATCGACAACACTTGTCACTATTTAAGGTACCAGCCATCAAAGCCTTCATGGAAGGTTTCAAAAGAATTATTCCTCCCAGATTACCACCTTCTCCAGTGTGGAATCTAAATATTGTTCTAACAAGGCTCATGGGCGCTCCATTTGAACCTATGCACAAATGCGAACTGCAATTCCTTACATGGAAAGTGGCTTTCCTTATCGCAATCACATCCCTGCGAAGGGTAAGTGAGATACAGGCCTTAACTATTGAAGAGCCATTCCTACAACTACATCGTAGCAAAGTGGTTCTTAGGACAAACCCAAAATTCCTGCCAAAAGTCATTTCCCCTTTCCATCTTTACCAATCAGTCGAGCTGCCAGTCTTCTTCCCTCATCCAGACTCAGTAGCTGAGAGCCCTTCATGCCTTAGATGTTAAAAGAGCCTTGCTTTATTACATCTACAGAACCAAACCCTTTCGCAAAAACAAACCACTGTTTGTTGCTTTCTCTCCACTACATAAAGGCAACCCCATTTCAAAATCGGGTATAGCCAGGTGGATAGTTAAATGCATCCAAATATGTTACCAAAAAGCTAAACGCACTCTTACAGTTTCCCCTAGAGCGCACTCCACACGTAAAATAGGGGCTTCCATGGCATTCTTAGGGAATATTCCCTTAGATATTTGCAACGCAGCCACATGGTCTACCACACACACCTTCACTAAGCATTACTGTGTTGATGTGCAATCCAAACAACAAGCTTCTGTAGGCCAAGCTGTCCTAAAAACTCTATTCCAAACTGCTGCAACGGATACAGGTGACCACCGCAATGGAAGAGACACTGCTATATAGTCTATCCTAAGTGTGTGATCTGCAGCTCGTATGCCTCGAACGGAATATGCTACTTACCAGTATGCATCTGTTCTTGGCATGGAGAGCTGCAGAGCCACACACGCCCACCCACCTCCCCGGGACCTGTATCAGTTCCAGCATTGTCTTAATTAGACATTACACATGGACATCCTTTCTCTTTATTCTTACACACTCCATTTCCCATCATGGCGAAAAACAATCTGAGGATTGAGTGGATGCCCATGCGCACTGTTTTCCAGAGGAGTCACCTATCTCGTGACCAAAAGGCTTCTTCCGAAGACGACAATCATCCGAGCCCAACACCAGATGGCGATCTTATCCTAAGTGTGTGGCTCTGCAGCTCTACATGCCAAGAACAGATGCATACTGGTAAGTAGCATATTCCTTCTTGTTCAGTCTGGTCCTAAAGATTGGATCAGGAACTCTGTTTACCCCATTGATAGAGGCTTGTAGACCTTTTGATGTAGGTGTGAGGTACTGTCTGATCTCTTAGAGCATTATGCAGTCTGATCTTGGAGTGGATTTTCTGAGACTCTGTAGGAAACTGTCTCTATATATACAGCACCATAATGAGGTAGTGTGTATAGAGTCCAGGTGACCCCAGAGGTAGGCAGAGGTTAAAGTTAGATAGAACCTTACACTCTATTTGTGGTAGAGTGGTCGAGCAGTAAGGCAGTATCAGAGGACAGTGTTAAGCATTTGATGTACACTCAGTCAGCAAATTAATTCACACACTCAAGAACTGAACTCTAGGCCGATTTCGTTTGTATAATAATATATACGGTTTTATTTTTAGAACCAAGCAAGCCTGGCACAGGTAAGCAGTAAATACTTTACAGTAATAAGTTGCTGATTGTAGAACAGTTTGAAATTGCAATAGAAATTTTACTTTGTTTGATTTTATAGGGGATGCCTAGATTCAGCTTTGGGACATTTCCTGCAAACAGGAAAGTAAATGCATTTTGGTTTTCCTTGCGAATATTTTTTTTACTTTAAAAAAAAAAAAAAAAAAAATTATTGGCATTTAAGATGTATGTAGACAATCAATACATCGGTGGAGCAGTCAATGGCGTATATAATAAACGATCTAGATATCGTCAACAGTGGTACATCTTGTACATCAACATATATGCACCACATACCCCTTGGTGTTTATTTTTGTGTTGTGGTACATGTCTTTAGAAGCCTGTCTTCCCCAGTTAGTCGCTATCTTCTGACACATGCTCTGCTGGAGGAGGTTCACAAATGTCACCCCAAAACAGATTCCATTTTCCCCATATCCGCATTCATTTTTTGGGACAGCCCCGGTGAACGTGTACCAATTTCTCCGTTAACCATCGTGTGGTCCATATCGCGGTACCACTGCTGATGCGACGGGGACAACCCCGAACCCCAGTGCTGTGCAATATTGCGTTTTGCTTATGTCGTTCAAAGTGTTACCCAGTCTTGGTCTGTGTGACTTAGATCCGTGGGCTTCCAGATGTTAAGTAAACATCTTTTTGGTTCCGGTGGGATCTCTACTCTGATAACTTGTGTCATTGTGCGCTGAACAGCCTCCCAGAAGTGAGTGATTATTGGGCAGTCCCATATTATGTGCCAGAAGGTGCCTCCAGCACCGTATTGTCGGAGGCAGAAAGGAGTATCTGTCCTACCCAACTTATGTAGCAGGGTTCTCGTGTAATAAATGCGATGCAGGGTTTTTAGTTGCATTAATTTTAATGTAGAGGGTATTGCAACTTCCCTGGGGGACGCCAGGGCTACCAGTCAGTCCTCCTAGTCTGTCTCCCAAGTCTGGTTCCCATCTCTTTCAGGGCCGCCGTGAGATCCTGTTGATTATTTATTATTTTCCGGTATGTTCGGGAAATGGCTTTTTTATTAAGGTGTTCTGTAAGGAGTCTGTCCTCCAGTGGGGAGGCCTCCGGTAGTTCTGTGGCTGTCTGGATCGCTGCTATAATTACGTGTCGGATCTGCGCTTATCTGTAGGTTTCCGTCTGCGTCAGTTTGTAGGTGGCTTGCAGTTGAGTAAATGGAACGACCTCGCCTTTGTTCCACAGGTCCCCCACCCTAGAGATACCTATCAGATCCCATTGTTGGAATCCCTTGGTGTTTCTTAGTCTCCCTAATTTTCGGGTGTCCCACAGTGGCGTTGCTTGCGTGAGAGTCCCTTCCCAGCCCAGTGATCGCTGCGCTGCATGCCAAATTTGTATTGTGTGAGCCGTAGGGCCCGTGTAGTTCGATTTCTTAGATCTATTATAGAGTGCCCCCATTATCCCTTCGGGTTCTAGGAGATACCGATCCATACGGAATGCGATGCATGAAGCCATTGGTTTATTTCAGTGAGTTGCGATGCCCAGTAATACGTTTGTATATGTGGGAGGACAATGCCTCCATCGTACCAGCCCTTCACCAGTTTTTTCATGGCGATACGGGCTGATCCTCCGTCCCATAGAAGTTTAGTAACTTCAGTATTTATCAACGTGAAAGGGGGGAGGTATGTGAAAGGGGGGGGGGGATCTGAAAGGGGGTGTTTTGTAGGATATATATAAAAATCTGGGTAGCGCCATCATTTTGAAGAGGGCCACTCTTCCCAGTAGGGTAAGTAGTAGAGAACTCCAATGTTTCACATCGCAGCAGATTCGGGCCAGGGGCTTCATAAGGTTTTCTTCTGTGAAGTGCGTGACTCGAGGGGTGATATATATGCCAAGGTACTTGAAACCTCGTTCCGCAATCTGGATTTCACAGTTGCACGGCAATCTGGGCGAAGGGCCGTGAAGAGTGTAAAGAAGTGATTTCGACCAATTAATAGTGTAACCTGAAGCTTTGCCATATGCCGCACATATATTTGTGTGATTTTTTTGGTCTCGCGCCTAGCGTTGCAGTGCGAGACCTCAAGTAGGGGGGTTCTGAAAGCTAACCACACGCTCGTGCGTGTGGTTTTGCTTTCGCCGGCTACCATTGGCTTTAGCGTGTTTAAAAAAATTACAATAAATAAGGCACGCAATTGGGTGAAGGCAGGCGCATGTCCCGCCTTTGCCCCGCCCGTTCCTGTTCATGTCTGTTACGCGCAGCAGTGTGCGTTTGCCTCACTCCTGCTCCTCTGTGGCGCGCGCACCACTGGTTAAAGATTGCTTTCAGTGCCCTGTTACCATGGCCAAAGCCACAAACGTTTGTTGCAATCCTGCCTGGTTTGACCAAACCGCATAAAGTGCATAATTAATCACTCAATTTTCTTATATTGGCTCGAAGGATAACACTGTCCAGTTGTTTGAAGTGTTAGCCTCACCTCCATTGGCTGACCTGTTAGCCACTCCCCCGAAGAGCGCGCGCTCACATGAGCAGTCAAACATTTTCATTATGTAATATGTCTCTTGACACGGAGGACATCTTGGGGCCCATTGGGGCAACTAAGAAATACGGGCTAAACTCCAGGGCCCAGAGGAAGTGATTCACACATCCTGACATCATTGAGGGCGAGGCGGCAGCGTCCGGAGCTGCGCGGTGGGGACCGGTGTGGGTCTTCCAGTTGCCTTCAAGAGTTTGAGTTTTGGTTCTGCCCCAAGCTGCTGAGATAGGCATGTGGCTTCCCCATCCTGAGCCCAGGACATGCACAGCCGCTACCTTTGTCCTTGCCCGCCTGGTGCCAGCGCTGGGCACCACTGTCCCATGGGTGGCATGCTACCAGAAACTATTCACCATAACCAGTGAGTTTGGACTTGCAGTCCTAGACTAGCTGAACTCCAGTGGCTGCGCCAGATGCCAGGCAGCCACAACACTACCAGAGCCACGCTCTTGCCAAGTATAGAGTGGCTTCAGTTGTTTGGGTGGGCAGACAGTGGTCAGTTTGGGGATATTTGAGTTTCATAGCATCACGTTCCTGAGGTCCGATGCTAAAGGTAATTAGAACCTCACCGCAGACATTGGCATCCCATCAGTGCAATTCAAACATTCATCCGGTTCCTTAGCCCTAAAGGGTAGCGCTATGTAATATCGTCCACAGGCTCCGATGCTCACTGTCTTTGGGTCTTATCAGCACCATCCAATGTGGAGTCTGAACTCTAGCACGGACGGTGCTGCAGGCTTCTAGTTTCACTACTTATCTTAGCTTTACTGAGGTAGATTTTTCACTCACTGGACATTATTCGTACTACAGCCCTTACGGGACCAGGTGGACGTTTGAGGATAACGGTAACCTCAGACACATCCAGTCTGCAAAGCAGGGGGTCTGGTCTGTTCTGTGGGGCATGGTGCTGTTCAGGGAGACACCAGAGACAGCACCTCCGCGCCAGGTAGTGAATGAGTCACAAACCTGCACTGAATGTACTAATGATGATTAGTGCAACATGTTTTTCAACTCCTTTGTATATTTTAAGTCGTCAGGTGTTTAAATAACACATGCATATTATATGTGTAGTTTATCTATGGTGTAAACCAATTTGCGTAAACTAACTTTATGGCATTGAGTAAACTTCTGGAGTAGTTGCACATAGGGGTGTTTCTGGGTTTGAAATCATTGCACCCGCCTTTCTATGGGTTACATTGACAGACTGCATACATCCATCTGCTATATTCCTTAAACTCCTGCATGAAAATCAACCATAATTATATTTTAACGGTTTCCCTACCTTATTTTGAATGCACTTCTTTTCTTTCTAACTTCCGTCTTTTTTTTCTCGTTTTTTGAAATCATATCACTGCAACCCAACATCACCCATTAATAGCAGCAAGTGCCTGCTTCTCACACCGCCCCCCAGTGATCACAGCGAAGTCATTTATGCCCCCACAGAAACTGGAGATAATGCAGGCAAGACTGACTCCAAGAACCAATGGGCCGACCACTAACAGGGCAGCGTGGTACTCGCTGTAAAGCGCTTCAATGCCTCATCAGGGAGCTCTAACTGCAATTCTATTTTCAATTATAACTATGTAAACTTCATTCCCAGTATCCGGCCTATACCTCGGATCCCTCCCCCTCCCTGGAAAATTTTGGACTGTACAACCTCGCTATCTGGAGAGAGGGAAGTGCTACAAGGGGGGGTCATCACTTTTCAAGTTTGGGGTCGAATAGGACTGTGGCCCCGGGACACAAGTTGTGAAGAGCAGTATTCCTCATGGGCGCTGGTCAGCAATGGACTGCTGCTGCACCCAGAGAGGTCTCACATCTAGTGTAGGACATCTAGTGGAGTCCCACAGTCGCACAACGTCTTCACGAGCACTTTGTATAATGCACAACGGCGATCATTCGCCAAAGGTCCCTTGTTTCGTCAGTGCTTGAGTGATCAGCATTTTACTAGTGTGCCAGCGCAATGCAATAGGTCTTGCTTTATTAAAGTTTGAGCTATTGGCATTGCTAATACTAATGCAACACCAACAGCTCAAACATTCAGTAATGCAAGACCTATTGCATTGCAAATGCTTCTTAAAGAATGTTTTTAGATTTCAAAAGTCCTCATTTGGACAATTTTTCTCCCAAAAAGTTTCAATGTTATCCTATGGAAGAGGTAAGTTATCGACTCTGGGAGTTAAGGTTCTGGGGTTAGACTCTGGTGGGGCAGGGGGAGGGTCGGGGTCAGTGATGCACTCTCGTTGCACCCTCCGCAGCACTAGGGCGGCTGGGTGCAGAGTGTTGAGGCCCAATGTTATCCTATGGAGGATAGGGGGTCTCCGGTTGGTGGCTGCTAGCAAGCAGGCCACACGGGTGTGGGAGCAAAGCTCCTAGAGCTTAGCTCAGGGCAATTGGGGTTGCAGGTCAGCACAAAAGGTGCACCCTCAGCGGCACTAGGGCGGCCGGGTGCAGAGTGCTGTTTTGGTGCCGGGTGCCCTGTTTGCTATGGAGAGACTCGGGTCGAAAGAAACACTGCAGGCTCGGGGGGGACGAAGATCTTCTGGGTGCAACCACCACCTCGAGGGGTGGGTTGGCTAGGCACCGTTGGTTGGGGCACACAAGGCAGTGGGGCGTCTGGTGCAGGGGTGCCTTTTGGCATCGGAAAGTCTTAGCCGCTCTTGGTCGCGGTAGAGAGGATCCTCTAGATTGAGGCTGCATGCATCGGCTGGGGTCTTGAGGCTGGTATGGAACCTCTGGATCTTGGAGCACAATCGCTGGGGAGACCTCCTCGTCGTGTTTTTCCACTCGAGCTCGGGTCGGTTTTGGCGGATGCAGGGTGGGCTGGATTTGCGGTGTCTGGCCGGAGCCAGAGGTTGCAGCTGAACAAATCTGGTGTTCACGGGAGAAGCAGTCTTTAGAAGTGAAGGCAGGCAGGTCCTCCGGGGTTTTTGAGGTTGCTGGCTGCAGTACACACTGGGATTTTGCAGGAGCAGGTTCGAGGGGAGACTGGGCTGGGGCCAAGTCAGTGGGCGTCGTCCTTTTGTTAACTCTGCACGGCTCTTCGGTCCTTAACTTCTTGTGAGAAAGTGCCATCTTTCTTGCATGGTATGCCCCCACTTTTTGCTGAATGTACTTTGTCTGAGTGTGCCCTGGACTCCTGCCAATCAGGTGCCCAGGGCCTATGTTCCTTCCTTAAAACCCCAAACTGGCAAAACCCTGGCCACATGTCAGCCCCTGGTAAATGGTACCCAGGGTCCTGTGACCAGGGAAGGCCTCTAAGGGCTGCAGCACTTATTGTGCCATCCTTAGAGGCCCTGTACCCTTACACACACACACACACACTGCCCTTGCAGGCTGAGTGTCTGGGTACAAGACAAAACAGTCGACATGGCACACATCCCTGTGTGCCATGCCCACAACCTACACTGCCGTGGCATACATCAGCCACCCCTCTAGCTGGGTGCCCTATGCCAGTGGTGTGGGCACAGGAGCATGAGCCCTGTGCCCCTACAGTACCCAGGTCCATTCCTGGGCACTGTAAGTGCAGTGCTGCCATTTAAGAGTACATGGTGCTGAGAGGTTGTCAAACACGAACTCCACAGCACCATGATGGCAACACTGAAGACTGAGGTTTGGTATCAAACTTTTCCGCTCATTAAACCCGCACTGATGCCAGTGTGGGATTTAATGTACAAAGCACAACAGAGGGCATCTTAGAGATGCCCCCTGAAACCTAACCTACAATCCACGTCTTGTCTGGGAGGCTGCCTAGGCTGCCACACAGCAGACCTGTTGCTGGACCCCTGGGTCGAGAGCCCCCGCTCTCCTGGGCCTGCAACAATGCACATCCTGGGTGAGGTGCTAGGTCTCCTCCCCCAGGATGGGCAGGGGGAAGCTTCAAAGGCATGCCGCCTTTGTGAGCTTCTCCAGGCCACTTGTACCCAGCAAACTGGCCCCCACTGGTTCTGACCCCCCACTCTGGCGGGAAGACTGGCCAGAAATTCCAAGTAAGGACAGGGGATGTGCCAGCCTCTGCCAACCCCACCCCTCAGGTGGGGGAGGCGAGGTGAAGCACATCTCCGGGTTCTCGCCATCTTGAAGATGAGAAGCCCTGACCAATCAGGACTAGGCTACTGCCCCCTCCCACAGGAGAGTGGCAGGATAGGAGGTGTACTCACCCCAGGGCAGGGACCCATTTGTCCCTGCTCTTTACCTACCTGTAACACCCCATAATCTAGTATTTAGGGGCATCCTGTACCTTCCTTCCTCAGATTCCAAAAAAGCAAAGAACAAGAAGAAGAAAGAAGACCTGCCGTGCAGCTGCTAACAAGAGGAAGACACCAACTGCTTTGGCCCCAGCCCTACCGGCCTGTCGATCCTCGAGCCTGCTCCTGCTAAATCCCGGCACCTCCTGTGGCCAGCAACCTCGCAAACCCCGGAGGACCTGGCTACCCTGTGACTCTGAGCATCTGGGACTCCCATGAGCAGTGGCTCTGCTCAAAGCAAGTTTCTAACCCCTGGCATTAGCCCGGAACCGCGAACCCTGCACACTCTTCACCCGCCAAGCCTGGCCTGTGCCGGATTGGACAAAGACCCCGAGGATGTCCCCCCGGCGACTGTGACCCCGAATCCGGCACCCAAGGATGCACCTCGACGCCTGCAGCCTCAGAACCAGGGTTCCCCCCCCAAACCGCGATCAACGGAGGGTAAGATTTCCCGACATCAAAAGGCGCCCTGCGGCCCCCTGTGCCCGACTTCTGGGTATCTACCTATCCTCCACCTACCCAACGTACCTTTCGAAGTGGTGGCACCTGAAGAATCTTCATCCCTGAGCTTGCAGCCTTTGTTCGTCCTTGAGCTTTCCCATTGAAATCCATTGAGCGCCCGAAGGCTCAAAAGCACCCTGCACCCAGCCGCCCGAGTGGCACTGGCAGTGTAACTTCTACTCCTACCTACTTCCCCATTTGCCCTGAGCAAGTGACCAGGAGCTCAGCTCCCACAGCCGCGTGGCCTGCTAGTCAGCAGCCACTAACCAAGGCCCCCGCCTCCCATAGAATAACATTTGGCCTAACTCATTCTGCACCCGGCCACCCCAGTGCCGCTGAGGGTGTAACAACTGTACCAACCTGACCCTGGGAGACCCCTGAGTCGGTGCCCAGGACCTTCACTCTGTCAGTCGAGTACTTACCCAAAAGCCGATAACTCACTTTTCTTCCCTATGGTAACATTGACTGGTTTCTTATGAAATTTCTTATAAGTGTGGAGTTTCTAAAACTTAAAATATTCACCTAAAATCAACCGAGTAACGAAAACTGAAATACTCACCTGCTATTAGGAGAGATCTTGGTGCCCAGCACTGACCCTGAAAAGTACTCACAACCGTACTTACCAGTAACCCAATTTTCTTCCATAGAAGAAATTTCACAGAAAAACAGTCAATGATTTCCTAAGTGTCGATTTTTGCAAGCTACAAATATTCTTTAAAAATCGTACCAACTGTGAAAACGTAATTACTTACCTGTTTTAGATAGAGGTCCCAGTACTGAGCCTAGGAGCCCAGCCCTGGATTACAAAAGTAACGAGAACATACTTTACCCGTAACTTGAATTTTCTTCCGTAGGAAACCATTGACTGTTTTTCTATGAAATTTCTTCTGTCAACTTTTAAAATGGCAAAATATTGCCTAAAAATCACAACAGTAACTAAAACGAATTTAGTAGTTTCCAAGAACTGTCCCAGGACTGAATCTAGGATCCAGTCCTGGAGTTAGAAAAGTAATCCTGAAAGTAATCTATTGCAAATAACTTAACTCAGATTGAGCTCCATGTATTATTGTGTTTGAAATTGTGTTGCCTATTGCAACAACCTGTAACTATTACCTACAAAAGTCAATTGCATATTGCAAAAGTATTTAACTAAAGCCTCTCATTCTGAGAAAGTATATTTTGATACCTATTGTTGGTTCTAAAATAAAACAACCATATATTTTTATATAAACCATTGGCCTAGAGTTCAGTTCTTGAGTGTGAGACCATTTGCTGACTTAGTGTGTACAACAAATGCTTTACACTGTCCTCTGATACTGCCTTTCTGCTCGATCAAGCTACCACTTTAGAGAGTAAGGTTATATCTTAACTTTAACCTCTGAGGAATCTGGACTCTGTACACACTGTACCTATTTGGGAACAGTATATACAGAGCCACTTTCTCACACTTCTTTGTCGTTTGTGCATCTGAGGAAGCCAGGTTCAGGGTGCCCCCTAAATACTAGATTTAGGGGCGTTGTAGGTAGAGGGCAGGGACTAATGGGTCCCTTCCCTGCGGTGGGTACACCCCCCTCCACTGGGAGGGGGGCATGAGCCTGTCCCTGGTTGGTTGGGTCCTCCCATCCTCAAGATGGCGGGGACTCTGAGTTGTGCTTCACCTCGCTTTCCCCACCTGAGGGGTGGAGTTGGCAGAGGTGGGCATACCTCTCTCCCTCACTTGTTTTTCCCGCTGGTTTTCCTGCCCAAAGTGGGGGGCAGAATCAGTGGGGACCAGTTGCTGAAAGCAGCAGGTGGTCTGGGGAAGCTCACAAAGGCGGCATTCCTTTGAAGTTCCCCCTTTTTGAACCCTGCCCATCCTGGGGGAGGAGGCTTGGTACCTCGTCCCAGGATTTGCATTGTTTCAGGTCCCCGAGAGCAGCAGGCTCTCGACCCAGGGGTCCAGAAAAATGTCTCATGGCAGCCTAAGCAGCCACTCAGCCGGGACACTAGAAGTTGGTCGAGTTTCAGGGGGCATCTCTAAGATGCCCTCTGTTGTACATTTTATTTTAAATCCCACACTGGCATCAGTGTGGGTTTAATGTGCTGAGAAGTTTGGTACCAAACTTCAGTTTTCAGTGTAGCCATTATGGTGTTGTGGAGTTCATAATTACATACTCCCAGCACCATATACTCTTAATGGCAGCACTGCACTTACAATGCCCAAGAATGGACTTGGGTACTGGGCTTATGCACCTTTAGCCTCATCACTGGCATAGTGCACCCAGCTGGAGGGGTGGCTGATCTAGGCCCGGGCAGTGGGTTGTAGGCATGGCACACAGGGATGTGTGCCATGTTGACTCTTCACTTTTATTCTGCACCATGACACGCAGCCTGCAAAGGCAGTGTGTGTCAGGGTACAAAACCTCTAAGGATGGCACACTAAGTGCTGCAGCCCTTGGGGGCATTCCCTGGTCACAGTGCCCTGGGTACCTGTGGTACTATTTACCAGGGGCCTACCTGTGGCCTGGGGTGACATTTGGTTTAGGCTTTAATGCAATTTTAGGGAAGGAATGTAGGCCCTGGGTACCTGATTAGCAGGAGCCCCGGGCACACTCGGTCAAAGAACATCAGCAAAAAGTGGGGGTATACCATGCAGAAAGAGGGCACTTTCTCACAAACTCCCATTCAGGAGTGCATTACATTAGCAACAGCACTGATCTTGCTCCATTAGTGAATAACCTTTCCCACTGTGCCATGATAGGCTTCATGTCTGCCTAGAAAAGAACAGCAACAATTATCGCACTGACACCACCACAGCTCTTTTGACCTAGACATGTTACCATAAGCCTGAATGCTCTAGACCACTTCTGATTTTTGTATACCAATGGTTTTACTTCCTGATCAACTAATGTTGCATGTGTTTAGCACCACCAGATTCTAAAATCTTATCTGATTGAGGATGGAGGAGGGTAGGCATAGTAAGTGTCCAGGGAGCACTTATCCTACACATGACTTATGAATGTTTAATGAATGATGGCAATGTAAAATGTGTTTTCTTCCAGGTGAAGTTAGATTTATCTACTGTTAGAGATTGGTGAGGACTAGATGAGTTTCAGTTATGAATGTGTAATATCATAAATTCTTAGGAGGGTATACTTTAACTTAAAACACTAGATGCCTCGCCTCTTTTGTGAGTCTCCGCCACAAGCCCCACTCCTCCCTTTGATTAACTATACTGTTCTTTGTTAGTATGCTGTTGGGACGAAGTGATCTTTCCAAAGATGCTCTTCATCAATATTGTTGCTTGTACCGCTTGCTTATACCATTAGGTCTGTGCACTACATAAACATTTAATAAAACAATCAAATTAAAAGGGGTGGATATTTTTTTTAATGATTTTTTTTTGTTGTTTTTATTAGAACCCCGTCACCAGAAGAAACCTAAAATATTTTATTCTGGTCCATCCTCACCTGTAAGACGAAGATATCGGTTTTCATCTGCTGGCCCGCGAAGCCCGTACTGCAAAAGGAGAAAGACCAGGTTTGTTTCACCTCCTGCTTTGGTATTCAGCTTGGACTCCATTTTAAAGTTTTTAGAACTAACCTTTTGACTAAAGAATGGTTAGTAGTACTAGTGCTAGTGATCTTGGCCTGACCTAAAGTACCAGCAAGGGCTGCAGCACAACAAATTGGTCTATGTACAAAAGATTGATGAGATTCTCATCTTCTACAAGTACTTTCTGCAGGTTTTGATTTTATTTTGATCCTTACAGTTCCATGCCTTCAAATGTTGATGCAGTGAAGGGGAAAAACATGGGTGTGGGAGCTGAGAACAATAACTTGTTTCTTAATTGAAATGTGCATCTTGTCACTTAATGTGCACAGGTCATTTTAACACACTGTACGTAGGTGTGGCATTTTATAATGTTTAAGGTTTTGAATTTCCTGTGAAGCCCCCACCTTAAAATATTTATTTGGGTCTTTGTTTATTAATTTTACTTAATGATTTTTCTACTTCAACACTTTTTTTTTTTTTTACAATCCAGGACATTGAAAACCTGAATTAATGGTAACTTGGTAATTTCGGGTGTTATTTTGTCCGTTTTAATGAGTCATTGTTTTAGCTCCTAAATCTTTAATTGATGCCTTAAAGGCTATTTGACAATCAGTATTGAAGAATTGTAGAATCCCATTTTTCTTTCCTTACTTAATATGGATTTGCATTTGTGAGTCACAAGGACTGGGATTCTCTTCTGACTAAGTACTCCGTGAAGGCTGCCACCAATAAAAATGTTATGGTGCATCTTGAAACTTAACCCAAAGCAGTCAGTTCTTGCTATTCAAGCCAGTACTCCATGTTAACAGGGAGTGACAATGGAAGAGTCTTAGTGTCCTATGCTTTTACCCCCTCCTATCTGCTGCTTGAGCTTTTGAAAGGGGTTCTGACTAGTAGACAGTAGTGCCTTAGTACATGAACATATGGGAACCAAAGGGTCTTATAGTGGAGGGTGGAAGTAGTACATTGGTGTATCTTCACTGCCTTTTTACCTCCCATTTTGTACTAGTTTTGAGCAGATCTCACTCACAGGAAGGAGAATGGTGCATTTAAACATGAATCCATGATATGGATTGTGGCAAACAGCTCAGCCTCCATTCGATTTTGCTGGATAAGATTGCTGTCTTTTCACTACAGCGTGATTTTCAGACTTCATCTTCCCCAGTTCAGCTATATCGATGACCCTCTAGCTAAAGAGTACTGAAATGCAAGTGTTTTTAATGCAGCTTCTAGATGAATTGTGATCCTTGGCAGAGTTTGGAAATGCCAGTTTCATGCAGTCCAGAAAGTAGGACATTTATTTCTTCTTGCTACTTTGTTTTTTTTACTGAGTACTAGTGAGCTGGGCCCATGCCTGTGATGTTTTAATATTATCTTGTTTGCCTGTTCTTGCAGGAGGCATGCTATCCACAGCAGTGATTCTACATCATCCTCTTCCTCTTCCTCTTCTGATGAACACTTTGAGCGACGGAGAAATCGAAGCCGGAACAAATCAATAAGCAGGTAATTTGCTACAGCTGAGAAATTACAGATGCCCAGTGGTTATAGATTAGTTTTCATTAAATGTAAAATTGCTAAATCTGAATGTGGTGGTACTTTATTAATTCCCATCTTTATTAATTGTTCCAAATAGGTGTCTACCTCTAAATATGCGGAAGGAAGACATGAAGGGGATTCACAAAGATCGCATAAAAATTGGTGCCAGTCTAGCTGATGTTGATCCTATGCAAATAGATTCTTCTGTAAGTTCCTGCATTCGAGCAACCTGACTTGCCCTCCGTACACTGTAGAATAATGCACATGTAAATATTCTAAGTAATTGCACACAAGTTTGTAGCAGTTTGCATACATACTTGCACCTCTTCATTGGGCTTTTATTATGCTTAACCCGTAGGAAAACTATTTAATCTTCCTTCAGCATGAGCTCCCTCTTATCCACTCCTTTATAAAGCTAGAGAAGTCTGCTAGAGTAGGTATGGACAAGAAAGGTAGGTGCTTTTCTTAGACCTGAATTACTCTTGGGCCAAAAAGCTGATATTTTTGGTAGAATGGCTTACACCGCTAACAGCCACCACTTCATAAAGACAAGAAGCAACATGATTAATTGCAACGTCCAGTAAATTTTCTCCAATGTTGTTGAGGAGCCCTGCTCCTCAGCAACTTTAGAGTAGGGATGCATGTGTTGAACAGTATTCAATGGATATGCTGCACAGTTTGTCTAGTCCAGTCGTCTGAGTAGCACTTGAGTTACTGGTAGCCCACCAAGCCCTAAAAGTAGCTGTTTTTGCATCACAAGCTGATTTTTGGAGAAACATGTTTGAATTTCCCATCTTTAAAGCGGATATATCTGTTATAAAACATGCTGCTTTGGGAGGACTTATTACACATACTATTACCATGGTGCCATGGACATTGTAGCAATGGCTGTAATGTATCATTTACATGCAGCCAATCCACAGTGATGGAGCATTTTTACATTACTTCTGCAGCAGTGCCTGATGAACTGAAGTGATCACTGCTGGTAATCGTACATATAGTGGCAATTAATGTATTTTTGTCTTGTGTGGTCACTGTTACAACACTAATATTAGTAGTTCGGTATGATTTTCATTGAACAAAAGTAGCTTTTATTACAGATGAGGTTGGAGATTCCTAGTTAAATAAGAGTCCCTTGTAGTTTAGCTTTTTCAAACTGTTACAATAATTCCTAGCTATTTATCAATCTAGGCAGATTGCCTAAATCCTTTGCATACTTTTATTGGGTTGTAGACTTGGTAATACCATTGCCTACCATTTGCAAACCAAACAGTCATTGGCAATGTGTACGTCAATATAGTGACAATGACTGAATCATTTGGTCATACTTGCTTGATTGTTCATTAGTAGTCCCCTCCCTCAGCACATGTAACTTGATTTCATTGTAACGCCTGCTGGTGCTTATCAGCTGTACTTCTCTATCCTCACTCCAGTAATGGTCTAGAGTCTGCTTTCAAAGGTGTGTACAGTGAGCCATCATTAACCTAATGTTAAAGATGCTCAAAGTAGAGTAGATATTTAAGCATATTGTTCATGTGAAAAACTGGAGTTATGACCCAAGCACAAAAGCATTGAAGTCCCTAGTTTTGATAAGTGTAAGCTAATAAGATGGGGCTAAGCAAGTATGAATTCAGTGAAACGGGAGGAAATGTTAAGGAACATATACGATTGACACACAAAGGGTTGTAGGAGGGGCAGCAGGTAAAAGGTCACTGCTGCATTTGTGTTCTGGTTGACTAGAGTGACCTGAAAGTAAGAGTTGTGAAGGAGCTGAAAGAAGCAAGAATCAGCGGTCTGACTGGTTTTTGTGGGTGGAACTTAGACATGGGTAGGATTATTGGACTGTATAGAACGGACGGTGGGTTTGAAATGTGACATGCCTTGAAGAATCAGCTGGAAAAAGCAGATATTTGTCCCCGGCAAGAGGAACTCGCAGTAGGAACTTTACAGGGCAGTCAGACAAGCAGGACATTTAAACATCAGCCTTGGAAAGCTTTCAGCTATCCGTATGCATTCACCTGTAAACTGCAATCTGTACTACAGAGAATGATCGGAGTTAAATGAATCCCACAACGGTTAAAGCACAGTAATGTCAGCCCTCTTCCGTGCTTAAAAGTTAAGTTTTCTGTTTTTCCTCTCGTGTTAGGTGCGATTTGACTCTATTGGAGGACTTGCTAACCATATTGCTGCTTTGAAGGAGATGGTGGTTTTTCCTTTATTATATCCTGAAATCTTTGAACGTTTTAAAATTCAGCCTCCGAGGTAAGTTTGGTATTAGAATCTCTAGTCCTGTTTTTTTATCATTAGTAGTTTTTATCAATTTTCTAGGCTCGGCTAGCACCATCCAACTTGACATTACTATTTGTATTGGCAATTGAAGGAGTAATGAGTGGCCATTCTATTCTAAGAAAAAGATTACCTATAATTAATTGCTTCTTTGCCAGTGGTGTTCTGTGTATTATCTGCCCTATTCATGCTTTACAGTCATTTGTATACACTCCATAGTCAGAAAAATAAAAATTACATGGATCCTGGAAACTACATAATTCCAGTTCCCCTTGGAGAACATTCAATAACCTGCAACTTGCTTATGAAATTGGTTGCAATTCGTTAACCAAATCCTATAGTACAGTAACTAAAAGTCGTCATCTAGGTCGCTATCAGTACTTTTATAAAAGTATTTAAAGTTGCAAGATCTTCGACATGAGCCATAGAGTTTGAATTACTGTGCAAGAGAATATTAAGAAGCCATGCTGTCAATTTGCAGTCTTACTGTAATTCCCCTCGGTTGTCGCTTGAAATTAATATATAAATCCCCAAGAAAGAGCTTAGTGACCTTTTAGTGCTTGAGCAGAATGAGCAGGTGAATGTTGAATGAGATGTTCCAGTAATATAGAACCCATCTATATCCTGAGCGGAGTACATTGAAACTTGCATACATTTTGTAATACCTGGGCAGTTTGTGTATGTATCCAACCTTGTATATCACCCCTTTATCCTAATATTTGCAGAAGGTTTGTGCATACCATGGCAAAAGTGATCTATTGCAAACTGTACATTTCAACTTAAAGTTTGTGAAATTTGCAAATATTATTTTCTCTACAGAGGTTGTTTGTTTTATGGTCCTCCTGGAACAGGAAAGACCCTGGTTGCCCGGGCCCTTGCAAATGAATGCAGTCAAGGGGATAAAAAAGTTGCCTTCTTTATGAGAAAAGGCGCCGACTGTCTAAGCAAATGGGTGGGCGAATCAGAAAGGCAGCTTCGTTTACTGTTTGATCAGGTACGGTATATGGTTCTGTGTGGAAGTGTTAATTTCTTATTCATGCACTCCTTCACTTACCGCCTTTTCTTTTTTTATAGGCCCATCAAATGCGACCTTCTATTATTTTCTTTGATGAGATTGATGGCTTGGCTCCTGTCCGATCTAGCAGACAAGATCAGATTCACAGGTGAGGGTCTGTTTATATCATTAAAAAGTGAGTCTCAGGGTTTTGTTCAAGAAGTGGGATGGGTATGGCATATGCTACTTGCTGAACGACAAAGTACATGGACAATGATTGCTTTAACTGTCAAAGAGAAAATTAAAACATTCTTGTTATCATATAGCAATCGGCAATCCGGGCTGCTATTATCCCTCAGTGTTCTGTTCCAGTTTTTTGTAGTCCTTCCCAGGAAGGCTAGTAGAACAGGACCCACCCCCAGTAATGAAATATAACTAATTTGTGCATCTGGCCTTGCTTTTGCTACATTATTGGACAACCCTCACCAATAGTCCTAAAAGGAAAACTTTCAGGTACTGATTTATCCAAAAGTATTTCAGTTGGGTTTACTTTTTCTGCTGGTCTGCGCTAATGTTTAGGTTTTGCTAAAATTAGTTTGCAATTACTGTGGTTTCAATCCATCCTGGAAATACACTGTAGCCAGCTGAAAACTGGAGGTTTTTATTTTAGCACATTACCTTCGGTCTATGTCTAGGGCCTGTTGACTGAAGTGAAAGATTATTTTACAGCATAGAGCAAGAATAGCCTGCCTTGTGCTTCATATCTCTATCTCTATCCATCATTACTTTGGTCTTATTACCAGTCGTTCCCTCACCACAGATATGTTGAAAAAGATTAGATTCCTCCTCTTGTAAATCCCAACCACCTTCCGTCCTGTCTTCTGGCATGGGATCGTATATAATGACCGCCCCTTCAAACTGACATAAGTTCCCTTTTTTCATACACTTCAGTGCAGATCGCGCTACCTCTTTTTTTTTTTTTTTTTTTTTTTCTTTATGAAACATTTTTGCTTTAATGAATGGTTTTGAAGTGTACAGAAATGTCGTTCATGCCAGAAACTGATGTCTAAGGACCTGCATGACCTTTGCCTGTGATGTCTCGTCTCCAAACATGTCCTGAGACTAAGTGCTTCCTGATGCAGTCCAAAGCCATTATGAAGTGGAAAGCCAAGCTCTATGCTTCACACACTAAGCTGAGTTATTGCGATTGCGTCGCCACGCCTGGTCCACATTGCCCTGATTAAGTAACTCGAAGTTGAAAGACCAGTCAAGGGAGGAACATATTAAGAGCAAACAAGAATTTTCGCCATCTAGACGTTCCTGTGTAGTACGATGTCACGCAGTCTGCGTTTGAGAAACCAGACAAGTCTCACCGTCTTCCTCTGACCCAATTCTAAATCTGGAGCAAGTGCGCCAGAGGTCCCAGCCACTGTCAAATTAGCAGCAAGTTGAGGAATTCATCTTGGCTTCCTCTAGTGTGCCTACTGGCCCACCTGGTCTGTCAGAGGCCCCATACCCACTTTCAGCTGACCAGTCTCCGGCTCTGACTGACCTTCAACGAAGTCAGCCCACTCCACCTCTAGCGTCAAGCATTGCCCTCACTAGTCTACTGTAGATGTTACCAGCTTACCCTTGCATTGGCACACTCTCTGGCTCCAGATCCAGTTTCAGCTGTAGAATGGGATTTAACTTTGGATATCTTTTGTTTAGTCACACATCGTAGCCAAGGCACAACTCTATGTATAGGACAACTTCCTTCTGGTTCGGTAACACCCTCTCCCACGTGCTTCCATGTACCCCCTTCAAACAACCCCCTATCCCCCTCCATCACCACCTCCACTTAATTATGCCACAGGGGGGGATTTCTTAATTTGGTCATAACTTTTTTGATGTGCTTCCTTTGATCTTCTCCATAACTTGCATTCTTAGGCTTGTGACCTTGACAAATGTTTCTCAAAGACCTCACCTCTGTGCAATTGGTCATCTGTAGGCCTTGCCAGTTCAGCCTTAGTGTACTAACTTTTTTTCCTGATAGGCTGACCTCGGAGACTTGCATCCTATCTTTTGATAGGGGTTTCACCTTTCCACATGGGGCAGCCCACTATGCCCCAAGCCTTTTCCCCATGACATCAATCTGAAGAGGCTTCAGTGGTTGGATCCATGGAGTTACCTTAGCTTGTTCGGTGACGGGATTAGGGAGTACAAACTGTTCATTGGGTTTACTGGTGCGAAAAAAGGAAATATATATGAACAATGGTTCCGTAGGGAAAACAATTATTTACAATTGAGATAGATCAATTAAACATAACACACAGCATTCGATGATCTAGCAAGCAATTAATCTTAAACAATGAATAATAATTCAAAAAAACGTAATTTATTTTTTGTATTTCATATGAATTTCAAATCATTCATCAACTCCTTTGGGTATGTACAAGAAATGAAACAGGCTGTATATACAATAATATTTGCAAGAAAGTGACGCAGTGACAAAGTGAATAAGGTGACTCGGTGTGATAGTGAAAATGTGAATATTTACAATGTTATGTACGTGATTGTCAATAAAATACACAAAGTTTTCTTTACACAAAAAGTCCTCAGCTGAATTATGGATAGGTAATAACCCTTGTAAGGCACGAGTCCTGATTTATCTGTATATACAAGGAATTCCAATTAGTGCGGGACTGTGGAACCGTCAACGTTTCGACCCTATATCAACCAGTTGTTCTATACAGTCATATCGGGTCTTCTTCAGGACACGGGGGGTGTATAACAGCCTAATTGTAGGTGATAGGACAAATGTCCAACAGTATGACGTGGTTGCCGCTCAATTTCAGTCAGAAGAGACTACCAGTGTTGTAGAAGATCTAGATTCGTCTTCGTCTAGTTATTTAATCTTTTTCTTCACAGGTGGCGTGCTTCAGACGGACTCCCCGAGATTAAGAAAATATACTGAAAACATCAGTCGAAATTGTATCCTGATGACCGTGCCTCCTGCAGTACAAAGTATCTACCCTGAAGTCAGCGATTCACACCGGGCTCGTTAATCTGAATGGAAAAAGAAGAAAAAGATTAAATAACTAGACGAAGACGAATCTAGATCTTCTACAACACTGGTAGTCTCTTCTGACTGAAATTGAGCGGCAACCACGTCATACTGTTGGACATTTGTCCTATCACCTACAATTAGGCTGTTATACACCCCCCGTGTCCTGAAGAAGACCCGATATGACTGTATAGAACAACTGGTTGATATAGGGTCGAAACGTTGACGGTTCCACAGTCCCGCACTAATTGGAATTCCTTGTATATACAGATAAATCAGGACTCGTGCCTTACAAGGGTTATTACCTATCCATAAGTCAGCTGAGGACTTTTTGTGTAAAGAGAACTTTGTGTATTTTATTGACAATCACGTACATAACATTGTAAATATTCACATTTTCACTATCACACCGAGTCACCTTATTCACTTTGTCACTGCGTCACTTTCTTGCAAATATTATTGTATATACAGCCTGTTTCATTTCTTGTACATACCCAAAGGAGTTGATGAATGATTTGAAATTCATATGAAATACAAAAAATAAATTATTACGTTTTTTTGAATTATTATTCATTGTTTAAGATTAATTGCTTGCTAGATCATCAAATGCTGTGTGTTATGTTTAATTGATCTATCTCAATTGTAAATAATTGTTTTCCCTACGGAACCATTGTTCATATATATTGATGAGGCCCAGGTTCCTTGGGTTATAGGGTTACCCCTGTGTGCTTAACTCGCGAAAAAAGGAAAGGCAGTCCAGTAACTAAACTTCCTGCTTCAAAATGCCCTTTGCACCAAACAGTTACAGTTTGGCTAAAAAAGGGTCGCAGACCTTAAAGCTCATTTTACCGGTGTTGAATGGTGATTCTACGGCCCTAGCTCGGGGTGCTAAGTCTGGACCATCTGCTTAACGGCCACGTTGGGCTTGTACCTATAGTTTCATAACGCACTACTGTATCAATTGTCAAGTTCACACAGAGGGTAATTTTGATTTTGCACACTGTCCTGCTCTTATCCTTCAAGGTAAGACGTTGGGTCCATTTCTCCGATCCACCTCATAGCTTTGCTATGGATTCATAAGGTAAGGAATCTGCATTTCGAAGTATCCTTCAAAAACACGTTACTAACCTTTTGGTAATGCTTTTTGCTGGATGCTCAATGTCATATTCCTTGCCACCCACCTCCCCTTTCTCTTGAGTGTAACGCTGCCAAGTTTTGCTCCCTGCCAATACACATTCAATCTTGTGAGCAATGCTCCATGTCTGAGAGTGTGTAAAATAAATGAGAACATGGATATCCAAGCATGGGGTGAGGGGGCTATACATGGCTCTGAGTAGTCCCGTTTGGAGCAAGTATGGAGTCCTGGCAGAGTCAAATAGCACCATCTGTCAAACACAGGAGGTAGTGCAACTGTGTCCGGGTCCAATCTGGTACCTGGGGAGATTCTAAAGGAGGAATCTGCAGTTGGAGCACCAGATAGAGCTTTATAGAAAGCAAATAACTTATTCGTCAGGGAGTGGGATGCGATCAAGTGTGTATTGGTGACAATGTCACAGGGAGAGCGATCTCCTGCCCATACTGAACCTGTTCATGAGAGAGAATGTGCTACTGCTTCACTTGTTACATGCTCCGTGTGAGGGAGCCTTCTGCAGCTACTGTGCAATGGAAGGTTTCACTACTGATACATGTATGGTATTCTATCATTGTGTTAGCCTGATAGAACTATCATATCTTTTGGAAAACTCGATGTGCACTCTGTGGAATCCAATTAAATATTGACCTTTTTCTCGTTTTAGCTCCATAGTATCCACACTCTTGGCTCTAATGGATGGATTAGATTGTCGTGGTGAAATTGTTGTAATTGGAGCCACAAACCGGTTGGATTCCATAGATCCTGCTTTGAGACGACCTGGCCGCTTTGATAGAGAATTTCTTTTCAGCTTACCTGACAAAGATGTAAGTAGTATGTTTCAGTTATAAGACCATAACTAACATTCTAAGTGTTTTTTCAGTTATGCAAATAATGTAACATTTTGTTAAACTGTAACGTACCACCTCAGCCATGTACAATTGTTTTCTTACTCAGATTTGTCAGGAGAATGATGGCACTACCATTTAGATCTACCTTCTTGTTTCCTGAAAGGCTTTGTCTTTTGACTTTAATTTCGAGCACTACATTTTACTATAAAGTCTGACTGAAAAGAGTAGGCTATGTGCATGCATTGTTAGCCTCCTCATTGCACACCTCTTGCTCGTTACCATTTGTTTTTTTGTGATCAGCAAGAGACCTTTTTATTTCTTTCAAACAAATTAAGAGTGCTGTGGAAAAATGTACTCACTTGTCCCCCACAAGGCACACACACTTGCTCCCATATATATTTCCAGCCTAGTCATGATTGGCAGGTTCTGCACCAAACTTACTGTGTCTGCACCTTTGCATGGTGACATTGTGCTCATTCAGCTCTTTTGTATTTAGAGTACATGCTGGGGTTCTTTAAAGAAAAATGGTATTGAGTTTTGGTCCTAACCTGCAACATTTTTTATCACTAGGGAAAAGGGGAGAATGTTGATAGCAGGTGGGTTTTCAATATTGATCCTCCCTGATATTGTCATTCTGAGACTGAAATCTTGGTTAAAGGCCTAAATTTTTGTACTCCATCCCTACCCCTTTCCCGAGGTCTGTAGTACACTAATATTTATTACCTTCTGTCCTGGCATTCATTAGACCTCTTAGAATTGAACAAGTGGTTGGGTTACAAGATGAATCCCTTCAAGGATCCTGTTCTGTACTAGAGATCACTCTGGATGTTAAGACGCAAGTTGGCTAATGTTATAGAAAACATTATGTTCTGTCTGAGGTTGATGAAATGTAATTAAATCCCTTAACTCCCTTTGACACTGTTTCTAAGCGCAAGATGTGAGAAAGTGCCATCTTTCTTGCATGGTATGCCCCCACTTTTTGCTGAATTGCTGATGTACTTTGAGTGTGCCCTGGGCTCCTGCCAATCCGGTACCCAGGGCCTGTGTTCCTTCCCTAAAACTGCATGACCGCCTAAACCCAATTGGCATCTCTGGCCACGTCCGCCCCGGGTAAATGGTACCCTAGGTACCCATGGCCTTGTGACCAGAGAAGGCCCCTAAGGGCTGCAGCACTTATCGTGCCACCCTTAGAGGCCCTTTACCCTGACACACACACACTGCCTTTGCAGGCTGAGTGTCTTGGTGCACAACAAAGCAGACAACATGGCACACATCCCTGTGTGCCATGCCCACAACACACACTGCCCTGGCATACCTCAGTCACCCCTCTAGCTGGGTGCCCTATGCCAGTGGTGTGGGTACAGGCGCATGAGCCCTGTGCCCCTACAGTACCCAGGTCCATTCCTGGGCACTAAGTGCAGTCCTGCCCTTAAGAGTATATGGTGCTGGGAGGTCGTCAACACTACCTCCACAGCACCATGATGGAAACACTGAAGACTGAGAAGTTTGGGATCAAACTTCTCAACACATTAAACCCGCACTGATGCCAGTGTGGGATTTTATGTACAATGCACGACAGAGGGCAACTTAGAGTTGCACCCTGAACCTAACCTACAATTCACGCCCTGTCTGAGGGGCTGCCTAGGCTGCCACACAGCAGACATGTTGCTGGATCCCTGGGTAGAGAGCCAACCACTCTCCTGGGCCTGCAACAATGCTCATCCTGGGCGAGGTGCTAGGTCTCCTCTGGATGGGCATGGGAAGCTTCAAAGGCATGCCGCCTTTGTGAGCTTCTCCAGGCCACTTGCTGTACTCGGCAACTGGCCCCCACCGGTTTTGACCCTCCCACACTGGCGGGAAACCCCAAGGGAGGAAAGGGAGTGTGCCAGCCTCTGCCAACCCCACCCCTGTGGTGGGGGAGGGGAGGTGAAGCACATCTCCGGGCTCTCGCCATCTTGGAGATGGGGAGCCCTGCATAATCAGGACTAGGCTACTGCCCCCCCTCCCACAGGAGAGTGGCATGATAGGGGGTGTACCCACCCCAGGGAAGGGACCCATTGGTCCCTGCCCTTTACCTATCTGTAACGCCCCTAAATTTTGTATTTAGGGGCACCCTGAACCTTCCTTCCTCAGATCCAGAATCCGAAACCAGCAAGGAGATCAAGAAACCCTGCCGTGCAGCTGCTAACAAGAGGAAGACGCCAACTGATTTGGCCCCAGTCCTACAGGCCTGTCGACCCTCAAACCTGCTCCTGCTAAACTCTGGCATCTCCAGTGGTCCGCAACCTCAAAAACCCCGGAGGACCCCACTGCCTTGTGACTCTACAAAGACTGGGACTCCCATGAGCAGTGGTCCTGCTCAACAACAATCAACAACCTCTGGCACCAGCCAGGAACCGCGAACCCTGCACACTCTGCACCCACCAAGCCTGGCCTGTGCCTAAGTGGACAAAGACCGCGAGGACGTCCCCCCCCTCCCCGGCGACTGTGACCCAGAGTCCAGCACCCAAGGACCCACCTCGACGCTCCGGACGACTCCTGCAGCCTCAGAAGCAGGGACTCCTCAAACCGTGACCAGCAGAGGGTAAAAGTTCCCGATGCCAAAAGGCACCCCTGCATCCCGGTGGCCCCCTGTGCCCAACTCCTGGGTGCCTACCTATCCTCCAACTACCCAACTTACCTCTCGAAGTGGTGGTCGCACCTGAAGACTCTTCGTCCCCGAGCTTGCAGCCTTTGTTCGTTCTTGAGTTTCTCCATTGCCATCCATTGATCGCCCGACGACTCAAAATCACCCTGCACCCAGCCGCCCGAGTGGCCCTGGCAGTGCTACTTCTTCTCTAACCTACTTCCCCATTTGCCCTGAGCAAGTGCCCAGCTCCCACAGCCGCGTGGCCTGCTAGCCAGCAGCCACCAACCAGGGGGCCCCTGCCTCCCAAAGGATAACATTGGGCCTAACTCACTCTGCATCCGGCTGCCCCTGTGCTGCTGAGGGTGTAACAACTGTGCTTACCTGACCCTGGGAGACCCCTGAGTCTATGCCCAGAACCTTAACTCTGCCAGTTGAGTACTTGCCCAAAAGCCGATAACTCTTTTCTTCAATAGGGTCACATTGACTGGTTTCACTTGGAAATTCTTCTAAGTGTCGAGTTTTGAAACTTTAAAATATTCATCTAAAATCAGCTGAATATTGAAAACGAAATTACTCACCTGTTATCAGGAGAGATCCCGGTGCTGGATCTTTGTGCCCAGCACTGACCCTGAAAAGTAATCCTAACTGTACTTACCGCTAATTTGATTATCCTCCATAGGATAACATTGCCTGGTTTTCACCAGAAATTCTTCTAAGTGTCGATTTTTGCAACTCGCAAATATTCATTAAAAATTGCCTTTATAACAAAAACGTATTCTTTCAACTGTTTACAGGAGATGCACCAGTGCTGGATCCAGGATCCAACACGGAGTAAGAAAAAGTAACGATAACCCCACTTACCTGCTAAGTGAATTTCCTCCCATAGGATAACATTGGTGATTCTATGTGAAAAAGTTTCCAAGTGTCAACTTTTAAAATACAATAATATTCCTTAAAAATCATACCTGTAACCAAAACGTTTTTAATCACCGGTTTCCAGGAAATGTCCCAGGACTGAATCTAGGATCCAATTCTGTGGTAGGAAATGTAATCCAAAAAGTAACTCATTGCATATACAAAGATTCCCATTGAGCTCAATATATAATTGTTTGAAATTGTGTTGCCAATTGCAACAACTGTAGCTACTGTATTCAAGTCTATTGCCTATTGAAAGCATTTATCTAAAGCATATCATTCTGAGAAAGTATATTTTGATACCTATTGGCTCTAAAATAAAACAACCATATATTTTTATATACAAACCATTGGTCTAGAGTTGAGTTCTTGAGTGTGTGAGACCATTTGCTGACTGAGTGTGTACAACAAGTGTTTTACACTGTCCTTTGATACTGCCTTACTGCTCGACCAAGCTACCACTTTAGAGAGTAAGGTTATATCTAACTTTAGCCTCTGCACACTGTACCTATTTGGGAACAGTATATACAGAGCCACTTTCTTACACAAGAGAGCAATCTGAGTTTTCTGGCCTTATGATTCCGTATTACCTCTTACATCAACTGTTGCACCAGACCATTTTGAGGTGGGGATTGGCATATAATCTGCAGCTTGTCATATAACCTGATTAGAGGTTTGGGCGCCAATTTACAAGACACAGTACTCCATACCTTTATCTCAAGCATACACACTTTATTTGTTTAATTCCTCTACTTCTGCACAGCTGTTCCAGTTTCCCGAGTCCCGCCTAGTGTCTGTTTGAACCAAGTGTTTGTGTGGTATCTGTTGGCTCTGTTCCTCCTGGCTGTTTCCTCATCCATCTGGAGCATGTCATTGGGGTGAATGAAGGGGACGTTTGCACTACTTGCAGTCCTTGTT
Organism: Triturus cristatus; assembly: GCF_964204655.1. Taxonomy (NCBI): domain Eukaryota; kingdom Metazoa; phylum Chordata; class Amphibia; order Caudata; family Salamandridae; genus Triturus; species Triturus cristatus. The sequence goes on from NC_140587.1 coordinate 301,390,726, forward strand.
TGGCATGTCCTCAATATCTCTAAAAGTAGCCAGGTTTCTAGGGTTTTTATTGAAGGGGAGGTGGTTTGAGATGTTCTGGTTGTACGGGCATAGTGTTGCAATTGACAGCGGGTTGTACTGACATTAACTTGTTAGAGTTTTGCAGAAGCTGGTTAGTTTGTGGTCTTGTTGCATTTCGATCCCAGTCTGCTGTGTGCTTGGATTGTGATTTTGAGATTACAAAAACAAAACTGTAGGAGACTAGAGAGACAATAGAGGTCACAGTATGATGACGTGGGAAAAGAGAATTACAAACTAGCTCTGTCTAAATCTAAAACCCTGTTAATAACTGAAAAAGGGGCATCTGATAGACTACTAGCCGCAGATTCCTTCACGTAGAATTATCCCCAGCTGTGAGACTGGGTCCGGAAAACTTTTTGCCCAGCAACTTTGGGGGGGGGGGGGGGGGGGTTGACGACATCACGTGACTCCGCCCAGGTGTTGTCCGCGCACGTGATGTCAGCCAGGACACAAGTCCCGCCCCGGCACGCCTATGTCAGTTTTTTCCTTTTCTGCGTGCAACGCGGTTCCGGGTTGTTCTCAGTGCCTGTTTAGGCCTTTCCCATATGCTATTGACGCGTGTGTGGGAACAGTGTGCGAATGCCATCGGATTTTAAAACTTGTTCGTCGTGTGGCCGCCTTATGTTGGTGATGGATCCTCATCTGTATGTGGTGTGTGGGGGAGCATCACAACTCCACTGATTGTGAGGTGTGCCATCAGATGAAGGTCGAAACCCCGGCGTGAGCGCCGGATGAAACTTCTTTCGGCTCGTGTGTCCAGGTCGGCGTCGTCCTCTTGCCCAGCCCCTGAGGAGGGTTCTCGGACTCGCTGCTTCCCTCGTCGGCTTCGATCTTCTCCCAGGTCGCAAGTGCGCCGCTCACCTCTCGGTAAGTGTTGCAGTTTGTCCCTGAGAGTCGGATTCTGGCCTGTTGGGGGCATGGGCTCTCCGCGGGTTGTGCGGCCCGGCGTGTCGTCCCCTTATCCGCCGTTTCCCGGCGTGGGGGCAACCAGATCCCAGATGGAGACATATACTGTAGCTTTGCAGGCCTCGCTGGCGTCTCCTCCTTCACCTCCAGGGACGTCAGCGGATCCCTTGCAGTGTGCGGGGCCCTCCGTGGTGTCGCTGCCGGCTCCAGCGCCGACTGGTTTGGATTCAGGCTCTGAGAATGTGGTGCCGTTGGGGTATGGCCCTTCGGGGTCCCTACTTTGCCGCAAACTCCCGTGGGAGTCTATGTGGTGTCGCGGGAGGTCGCTGGGGCTCAGGTCACACCCCTGAGACCCTCTCGGGATGGGCTGCGGCCTTGGCCGAGGTGACGCCTCCATGGTGCCGGCGGCTGCTGGCCCTGGTGGCGCTGCAGGGGTTGGCGGAGGGCCCTTCTTGCCCGAGCCCCCCTCGGTCCTCGGGACAGGCGACTGCCTTGTCTGTGGCCATAGTGATGCTGCTACGGCAGCTGCTGGCCCTGGCGGGGGGTCTCCTCGTCCCTCCCCGGGCCCTTCTCGTCCCTCCGTTCTCCCGTGCAGTGTGCTCTGTTGGAGGTCGCACCGACGTCCCCACCGGTGCCGGTCGGCGACTGTGTTCTGCCTCAGGTTGCGGACTCTTTGGCGCCAGGCTGACGTCTGGTCGTTGTCAATTCTTCGGACGCCTCCTCTTCTCCAGAGGTTCGGCGGTTGCTGGTGTAATCCTCGCCGGAGACGGGCCGCCGTGTCGTGGCTTTTCCCCCTACGTCGTCTAAAGGCGGCTCCTCGCAGTCTCCACGACCGCGGTCTTCGCCGGAGGAGCCACAAGTCCCCCACTCCATGGTCCCTCTTTCTTCATTTCGGCCTTGGTCCTTCCTCCCCCCCCCTCCCGTTGGCTTGGGGGGATGGCTGCCTTAGCTTGCAGCCGTCACCTAGCGAGGAGCTGCTTTCCCCTCCGCGGGGCCCTACGGAGGCGGGTGCGGCTTTCGCCCGCGCTGTTTCTACGGCTGTGGGAATTTTGCGCATGGGTGATCCAGCTACCCATTTTCCTGCAGATCATGTTCTGGAGGTTCTCCATCAGGGCTCTGGTGGTAGGGAACTGTTGCTTCCCTTCGAGGTTATACTCCACTCTTTTCTCTTGGGGACTTGGTGCCGTCTCGCAACAGGGGACCTGGTGCCTCAGCACCTTCTGCATCGCCACCGTGTGATCTGGTGTGCCTTTCTCTTCACCCTTCGACCAGAGGTCCCCTTTTGCAGTCTGCCTTTCCTGCTTTTCCGCTGCTTCTGTCTTCCCCCGTCACGGGAGGCTCGCTTGCTGGACTCCTGGGTGCGCAATATGATTGCCTCAACCAGTGCGGCTCTGCGGGCCCTTAACACAATGTGTGTTTTGGCTAATGCCACTTCTTGCTTGTGGGACTCGGCGGAGTCCCTTATGTCTGTCGCTTCTCAGGAGGGTGCCTGTGTGGATTTGAGACACCATGTCTTGGATGGTCGGGAGCTGGCGGCGTTTATCCTTCGCTGCGCTCTGGACATCTCTGGTGGGCGTAGTTTGTCCCTGCAGGGTGTTGGAAGATTCTTCCTGGGTGACCGTGAGTTCCCCTTTTCCCGCCTGTTTCTTGCTGCCGGCGCCATCCTGTCTGGGATTGCCTTTGCTCTGCCTCTCTTCTCTTTCGAGTATCTAGGTTGCTCGTCTCCTTCGGTGCTCCTTTCCTTGGCCTTGGGCGTAGGTTTTGTCGCCTCGCGTGGGGTGTTTGGCCTCTTTGTGCCTTGCCTGGTTTCCTATGACGAGTGAGGACAGGCTATCTTCTTCTCTTCATTTCCTGAACCCCCCTCCCCCTCCTGGGGGTTGGTGGCCTCCTGCTGGCGGGGGTTTCCCTTTGCCTAGGGGACGGGGCTCCTCGTCCTGTTTTTGGACTCTGCCCCCGGGCGGTCCTCTGTTCTGCCCAGGTGGGTGGGGTCCTTTTGCAGACCCTCCTTCCCCTTGGGTATGGCTTGGGTATCTATTCTACATGAAGGAATCTGCGGCTAGTAGTCTCTATCAGATGTACGAGTTACTTACCTTTGGTAACGATGTATCTGGTAGAGACTATTCTAGCCGCAGATTCCTTCACGGCCCGCCCTACCTCCCCGTTCTTCAAGGGCTTGTAATTTGGTCTTTTGCACTCGCTTCCCTGTGGGTGGCTGTGTCTTCTACGAGTACATTCTTTCCCTCTTTCTGTTAGGCTGCCCCCTTTTCCCTCCCCGTTGTCACATGGGAGGATAGGTTTGTTGATACTTCTGGCTGTGCCTCTGCCCTTGTTCCTGATGGGTGTTGTCACACTCTGTGATAGGGATGTCGTGGAGTTTTGTCGTTCCCTGTGTGTCGCCGACTGGTTCCCCTTCCTGGTCTTTGGTTGGGGTTGTAGTCCTGTTGCATGTTATTGTGACATTTTTACATATGTCCCTTGTCTCCGGGGGAGGGGGGCTGTCTCTGTACTGGCAGGGTTGCTGCCCTGTTCTTTATTCTTTCCCTGCCTTTGGGTACTGCAGTGCCAGGCACTGCTCTTATGGTGTTTTCCCACTGTTGCTATACTCTCACAATCTTGTCTGCTGGGTCCGCGTTGTTGCGCCGAAAAGTTGTCCGAAGAAAACTGAGGTGTGCCAGGGTGGGACTTGTGTGACCTCGCTGACGTCACGTGCTCGGACGACGCCTGGGCGGAGTCACGTGATGCCGTCCCCCCCGGCGCGCAGGAATGCTGAGCAATAAGTTTTCCGGATCCAGTCTCGCGCCTGGGGATAATTCTACGTGAAGGAATCTGCGGCTAGAATCGTCTCTACCAGATACATCGTTACCGAAGGTAAGTAACTCGTACTTTTTGTACAAAACAAATTGAAAAGGCCAAAAACTCATCCAAAGAATTATTTCAGATAGTAAACTTACCACCTTGCCCAGTAAAATTACTAAAATGAGCAGCCAAGCTTTGTGCGATAACATCGCAAGTATGTTTAGGGAGAAAGTTAATAATATAGATGCACCATTTGAGGCTGCAATCTCTAGTGACCTGAATGAGGAAAGTCCTGGTTTCAGCTTAGGACGTAATGTTTCCTTGCTTTTCTCTGGTCACCTGTGAACAGGTAGAAAAGTTAATTCTTGCAGCTAAATCAGGATCTCCATTGGATCCATGTCGCCCTTCTACCTTAAACTATAGATGGTATAGTAGGCACTATCTGGCATCTTCAATGCCATGTTTAAGGTCGGAATTTTTCCTACTTTATGGAACGATGCGTCCATACTTCCATTACTTAAAAAAAAAAAAATGTGGATGCATCTAATCTGTTACTATCACCCCATTTCCAGTTTACCGTAGCCTGCTAAACTAGTTGAAACTGATGAACCAACAGATTGCCCAATTCATTCAGGATAACCATTTACTGGACCCTACTCGATTTGGGTTCTGTTCAGAACACAGCACAGAGACTGCATTCATCAAAGCCACAGAGGAGATTAGGGTAGTGATGGATAAATGCGTGTCTGCTGCCCTAATACTCCTCGATTACCAGTAGCTTTTGACACGGTAGATCATTGCTTGTTTTAACTGCGTCTAAAGATTTAGGCATTAATGGTTCTGCACTCTTTGCTTTCTTCGTTTCTGGTGGATATAACTCAGTTGGGTGCATGAATCACTTTAAATCAGCACTTTGTGCTTCCTTGTGGGGTCCCACAGGGTTCTTCCCTCAGCCCTACATTATTTAACATGTGTGTCGGAATTGGCACCCTTGATTCAACAATTTGGATTTAGTTTGACATCTTAGGCAGACAACACCCAAATTGTGGTCGCAGCTTTTAAAAATTAACCCTCTACCTCATCCCGCTTTCAACAGTGCAAGCGGGAAAGAAGTACCTGGATGAGCAAACATGGTTTAAAGCTCAATTCATATAAAACTGAGATAATGATCTTTGGCAGTCTTTTGCCAACATGGGATGCCACTTGGTGGACATTTGAACTATGGGAGCCTCCCAAACCAGTAATCAAGGCAAAAAAATTGGGAATTGTACTAGACAATACATTTACTTATGTGAACCAAAAAAACACTATGGTTTCTTCTGCATTTCTCATAATTGGGGAAAATAAAGAAAATTAAGAAAATTATTCCTTATCTGCCAGCCAATTCTAGGAGGACTGTGGTTACTGCACTTGTGTTATCTAAATTAGATTACTGTAACAGTTTGTACCCAAGTATGCAAGGTCAACATCTAAAAAGTTACAGATAATACAAAATGCAGCCGCAAGAGTCTTGCTGGATCTGCCTGAATATCAATCTGTTTCCACAGAAATTCGGAAACTGCACTGGCTTACAGTGGTTGGCCGTATTAAGTAAGTTCAAGGCCTTGTGTTTGGCCTATAAACCTTTAAACCATACAGGACCTGATTTTCTTAAAAACCTTTTCAATTGGTGTCATCCTAGCAGACTGCGTCGGTCCACCGAAGAGACGTTTATGACTGTTCCCAGATTTCTGAAAACCAACTGAGGTGGTATGAGCCGGAGTTATGGAACAGCAAAACTCTGGAACACTCTTCCTTTGCATAGATCCTCGCATTCCTTGTTTTCCTTTAGGAAGGGACTTAAAACCTGGCTTTTTCAGATCTAACCCGTCTGCGGTGAGGTGTTCTGAACTTTAGAACCAAGACACCTCAGGGTATTTGTGCGCTCAAAGTTTAAATAACATAACTGAACATTAAGAAGGCATTGTGGGATATATATATTTTTTTGTCGATAGTCTGAGGTGTGCTGTCGAAGCAGAATGATGGAAAGAGAATGGTTGCTGTGAGAGGCACATATTGCCATGTTAGAGATCCATATTCAGCTAGGTTTGAGGTGAATCTACTAACCAACTTGTACAAAAGATCTTGAAATGTCAAGATGCTTGGATAATGACTGGGGGATGCTCAGTGCCTAACTTGGCTGCAGTCATATTTTTAATGATCTGTATGAAAATAGCTTTCTGGTTCCTATTTGTTGTGGTAAATTGGTCACCTGATGTAATAGGTAAGTATTTTTTCTTACACCATAGTGATTTGGGTACAAGGGGTAGTCTGGTTTTGCTACAGAGATCGTCCATTTGAAGCCCAATTTGACTCCTTATACCTAATCCAAAGAGCATTGTTTAATGCTTTAATCATGAGAAATCATTTCTGTCTGTCATTCCCTGTGAAGGTTTCTTAGGATAAAATAAATATGATACTAATTGTGATGTTTTCCTGTATCTGTGCAGTCGAAATAGCCATTAACTTTCACTAGTTGACATTATGAAGCTGTGCATTTGATCTTTAAGTATTATGTGCAATTTGGATGGCAGCTGGTATTGTGTGCCAGTGCAGGACAGAATGGTCTCGCCAATATATATAGCACAAATAGCATTTAGTAATGCAGATACCTATTGCACTGTGGTGATCAGGGATTGAAAAGAAATGTTCAGTTTTGTGGGAGTCTTGTCAGGTGAGTGGTGCAGCAGCCAAAGGGATTATTACAGAATACTTGTAAAATTACACTGGAGGTTGGTTTTTGAAGTAAAACTGTCGCCTTTCTCGTTTTCAAGGCTAGGAAAGAAATTCTCAAGATCCATACACGAGACTGGAATCCTAAACTTTCGGATGTCTTTGTACAGGAACTAGCAGAAAAATGTGTTGGTGAGCATTGTATTCATGAAGTGGATGTTCACACCACTTCTTGCAGTCTATTGATCGTTAAAGTCTAATTCAATGTATATTTTGTTTGATGGTTACTTAAGGTGGAGTCTTTGAGTCTGTGGGTAATTCAAGGTTCATAGCAGGATCTGTTCGCAGGGCTAAATGACAGTGTGTCCGCTTTCTTTTCCAGTTCTGTTCCTTTACAGCCGAATGCTCTTAGGAACACCAGCCTGATAATGGTGAGTGTTCAAAGGTACAGGTTTATCACTGAAGGATACCAGTGCGTCAGAACTACTGTTAATGGGATGCCTTGTTTAGCGTGACAGATATTTCTTGACAGTTGTCAACAATAGAACTGACTGTTTGCCATTTATTTGACTGATTTGACTCGCCCTCTTGTAACTCTTGATCAGGTACATTTCGGGTTGCATATTTTCTCAGGACAAGGAATAGCTGTGACTTCTCAGTTATGTCCTTCAAAGAGGAACTTCCTTTAGGTATACCGCTGCTCAATTATCCAATCAATTTTTAGTAAATCTTTGCAAATGGGGTGGCTTTACAAAGTATTGCTACCTTCTTCATGCATCTCGCCAGACCAGGCCACTACATTTTCAATGGCAGGAAACGGTTGTAGATGTATGTACACTCTACATACTACAGGTAATGTAAATAAATCACCCCATAGGAAATGTATTACTTAAGAGTTCAGCTGTTGCAAAGGTTCCACTTGATCACAATTAAGCACCTTACGATACTGTGCATCACAGGAGACGCAGCTTCCCAAATGAAGAGGTACTCTGTGGTACAAAGTGTCCATATCCGGTTTAATGCAAGTGTCACTAGTTGAGGATCAAGTGTTAGAGCTTCCTCCATTCGAGGCATGTGGGCTGCTGAATTCATATCTGTGCATAGATCGCCGCCTAGTGTTGGGTCCGGATGATTGCATATTGTTGTCCTGGAAGAGTCTTCGAAGTATCACAAGATAGGTGGCTCCTCCCCTGGACTACAGTGCGCATGGGCATCCCCTCCATCCTTAGATTGTTTTTTTTCCGCCATTGGGTTCGGATGTCCTAATCTTAGCTCTTAGAGTATTTAGGCCTTTATTCGTCTGTATTGTTTTCGTTCGGTGCCGAGTAGTTTCATCGAAGTTAGCCATTTGCCCTTCGACGTCCGAGGCCCGATCAAGATCGACGATGGAATCAAAAACATCGAATAGCCCTTTCAAGCGTTGCCCTCTTTGCAACGCTAAGTATGCTAGTTTCGACGTGCACCCGGTGTGCAACATGTGCCTCTCTCCAAACCACGACGAAGCCACCTGCATGGCGTGCTCCAGGTTTCGATCGAAGAAGACCCTTCGCATTCGTCGAGCAGCTCGGCTCGAGGCGCAGAAAGCGGCGCCGCACCTGGACAATCTCTTCGGGACCGAAGATGAGGAGGTCGTGGACCTTGAAGTTCAGGGAGAGATGTCGGATCCGGCGTCGGAGCGTGAATCCGACTATGATGCCGAAGACTAACATATAATAGATGAAGAGGAGGATGACGTCGCCGTACAGGTAGGAGACGACGAAGGGGCCCTTGGGGCCGAGGAGGATGGCTCAGAACATGAGCTAGGCCCTCAGGTCGCCTCAGGGCCGAAGGAGGCACTCTATAAGGCTCAGGTCGCGGGATCGCCACAAGGCCTTACCCAAGATCATTCCTCTCGTTCTTCCGCCCCGCATAAACGCCCGGCGTCTAACTATCCTAAAGAGCCATCGGTATCCAAAGCGCCATCACTCGATCAACGAGAATCGAAACTGAAGGCAACGGCATCGAAACCGAAAGTAAGAGTCTCCACGGCGACAAGGCCTCGAAGCCCTCTGAGTCGAAGACACAAAAGACGGCTGTCGACGCCAAGAGAGGTCATGGGGACGTCGAGCCAAGGGCGGCGCCGAAACTCAAAGCCAAGGTCGCCGACCCCAAAGTATCAGCGCCAAAGAGCGTCAACACAGATATGGAGGGCGGCCATCGAGAGCCAACCCATCCCACTATTCCGGTCCAGAAGACGTCATCTGGTATGGGGCTTGATGCCACAACGAAGAAGGCGTCGAAGGACCGTGTCCAATCCACGACGCCATCGCCCTTTGTCAAGCAGAAGGTGTCGGAGTCGTTATTACGCATCCACAACAAGGCTTCCACAACTGGTGCGAAGACAGCCCCGCAGCCGAAAACGGTCAGCGCGGTTCACATCGCGTCGACGCATATAAAGTTAGGCCTCCCACCAGCGGTGCGACCGAAAATGTTCAACGCAAAGAAGGGTCTCGACCCGCAAGAAGCTCTCGACCCGAAGAAAACTGTCGATGCACCAACAGGAATACAGATGGGACAGAGACCTGTTGCAGTGCCTCACGACAATGAGGTTCCACGGCAGTTTATCGACGCCACCACTGGTAGACTTTCCATATACAAACGGAAAATCGTAACAGAGACACCAATGGAGCCATACAAGATTCCATTAAAAAAAGAGAACCACATCACCAGTTCTGGTGGAACATATTCAATTTGGCACCCCAGAAACTCTGCCATTCTCGCCCACACACTCTGATACGGATGCTGGAGATGATGGTGATGCTGAGGGCACTTATCCTGTGGATACTGACCCGGAGGACCAAAACCAACCTTGGGTGGACAATACGGATGCAGGGGACACACATACTGCTCCGGACACACAGGCATATGTGGCAAAAACATCTCCTACAGAGGACACTGCTGCTTTCCATGCCTTAATTGAAAGAGCCGCCAACAATCATGACGTACAGCTCCACACTGATCCTATTGAGGACGACTTTCTAATGGATACCTTCTCTACTTCAGAAAGATCTGTGTAAACTCTGCCCATGCTGAAGGGGGTCCTAAAACAGGCTAATGACATTTTTAAGGAGACCACTAAGGCGAGAGTCCTTAACCCTAGAATTGAAAAAAAATGTAGGCCAGCTCCAGTGGACCCTGCCTACATAAAAAGACAGTTGCTTTTAGACTTATTGGTGGTTTCCAATGCTCGGAAGAGAGCCAACTCACAGACCACGGGTGATGCTCCTCCCCCCGACAAGGAGTCGAAGGTCTTGGAAACATCGGGAAAGAGGGTTGCTGCACAGGCAGCTAACATCTGGAGAATTGCCTACACTCGGGCACTTCTCGCTAGATACGACAGGGCGCATTATGATACCCTAGAGACACTGCTGCAGCACCTCCCAGATGAGTATAAAGAAGGAGCGGAGACACTTATTAGAGAAGGGAAGCTCATTAGTAACTCTTGCATTAAATGCGCTCTTGACGCAGCTGACACTGCAGCTAGGGCTATCAACACCAGTTATGTTAAGAAGGCATGCTTGGTTGAGAATCTCGGGATTCAAACCAGAGATACAAACAACTATACTCAACCAACCGGTCAACCCTAACTCCCTCTTTGGCCCCGAGGTTGACACCACCCTAGAGAAACTCAAAGATCCAGAGACTGCAAAGTCTATGGGGGCTCTGCAATCCCAGCAGTTTCGGAGTGGGTCCTTTCGTCGCTCTAGCAACAGAGAACCATCTAAAACCCAGAACTCCCAACAGTCGCAGTACACTAAAGGAGGTACACAGCCCACCTATAACAAGAATAGTAGAGGTGGATACCGTGGAAACAACATCAAAGGCCGAGGAAACAGCTCCAGGTCCTCCGCCACCAACAAACAGTGACGCCTTGTCACTGCCCCCCCGACCACGTAACACCTGTCGGGAGACTACAGAGGTTCCTGCCAGTCTGGGAATCCATTACTACAGACAGGTGGGTGAGAGAAATTGTCCAGTACGGTTATTGTCTGGAGTTCACGTCCACTCCACCCAACATACCACCAAGACACCGTCATATGTCCGCAGAGCACTTGCACTTATTCCAGCAGGAGGTTCTCAGTATGCTCCAAAAAGGAGCCATGGAACTCGTGCCTGCAAAGGAACAAGGATCAGGGGTGTACTCACTGTATTTTCTGATTCCCAAAAAGGATGGATCTCTCAGACCCATACTAGATCTAAGACCTCTAAACCGTTAAATTCTGTCAGAGCATTTTCACATGCTCACTCTGCAACAAGTGCTACCGTTGCTCAGTCAGGGAGACTTTCTCGCAACATTAGACCTCAAAGATGTGTATTTCCATATACCCATACACCCCTCACACAGAGTATCTCAGGTTCACTGTTCTCAATCAGCATTACCAGTTCAAAGTCCTCCCTTTCGGGGTAACGACGTCACCCAGAGTGTTCACCAAGTGCCTGGCTACAGTGGCGGCACACTTAAGGAGACAGCACATACATGTCTATCCTTATCTGGACGACTGGCTTATCCAGGGAAAGTCGGCCCAGCACTGTGCCAGCCACATGTCCCACACCATTCACCTTCTTCACAGCCTAGGCTTCTCACTGAATTATCCAAAGTCCCACCTTCAACCCAACCACGTACAGCAGTACCTAGGCGCAACCATAGACACTCTGGCAGCCACGGCACAACCAAATTCAGTGAGGATCAACAGCATTCAGTTGCTCATAAAGAAATTCAGACCTCAACACTCACTCCCAGCAAGAGTGTTTATGCAGTTGATAGGCATGATGGCCTCCTGCATCTTCATAGTCCCACACGCAAGATTACATATGCGCCCGCTTCAGGAGTGCTTGGCACGTCAGTGGAATCAGGCCCACGGACAGTTAAAAGACCTAGTGTTGGTGAGCGGTCGGACATACAACTCTCTGCATTGGTGGAATCCACAAAACCTTTGCAAGGGCCGACCGTTCCAGGAGCCTGTTCTCCAAATCATACTGACAGCGGACGCGTCTCTCCAGGGATGGGGAGCTCACGTACTCAATTACACAGTGCAGGGACTATGGTCGACACAGCAAAGGAGGATGCACATCAACCTTTTGGAACTAATGGCGATCTTCCTTGCAATGAAAGCATTCAAGATACACTTGTGCAACAAGGTCGTGTTGATCCGAACGGACAACATGACCGCCATGTACTACATACAGAAGCAGGGAGGGACACACTCGCCACAGTTGTCTCATCTGGCTCAGAGCATGTGGAAGTGGGCCATTCAGAGGAACATCTTCCTCATGGCGGAACACCTCCCGGGCAAAGACAACCAGATGGCAGATCTGCTCAGCAGGCACAGCCACCAGATGCACGAGTGGGAGATACATCCATCAGTACTCCAACCGTACTTCCGACAGTGGGGTCATCCAGAGATAGACCTATTCGCCACAAGGGAAAACGCAAAATGCCAAAACTTTGCCGCCAGGTTCCCACATCCACAGTCGCAAGGCAATGCAATATGGATGAACTGGTCCGGCAAATTTGCGTACGCTTTCCCCCAGCACCATTAATACCGCTGGTGGCACGCAAGCTCAAGCAACACTCGATGACTCTCATCCTGGTTGCTCCAACGTGGGCACGCCAGCCATGGTACTCCACTTTTCTGGAACTCTCCGTGGTACCGCATCAAAGGCTACGGCTCACACCCACTCTTTGAACGTAGAGCCGTGGCGAGATTCAGCACCCAGATCCGCAACAGCTGAACCTGGCGATCTGGCTCCTGAGATCCTAGAATTTGGCTACCTAAACTTGCCTCCAGACTGTATGAATATCATGAAGGAGGCAAGGAGACCCACTACCAGAGCATGCTATGCGGCCAAGTGGAAGAGATTTGTCATGTATTGTAAAAGTAATGACAAATCCACTGGATGCGTCAACCCAGAACATTATCTGTTATTTATTACTTATACAGATGCAATCTAGCATACAATTCCATCCGTATACATTTAACCGCATTGGCAGCTTACCTTCAGAACAGGCAGCACCTCTCACTCTTCAAAGTGCCTGCCATCAAACCTTTCCTGGAGGGCCTCAAACGTGTCATTCCCCCTAGACACCCCCGTCACCAGTCTGGAACCTAAATGTGGTCCTCACCACACTGATGGGACCACCTTTTGAACCTCTACACTCCTGTGAGATTCAATTTCTAACCTGGAAAGTAGCTTTCCTCGTTGCCATTAATTCCCTAAGACGAGTTAGTGAACTTTAGGCACTCACCATTCAGGAGCCATTTATACAGGTTCATGCAAACAGGGTCGTGCTATGCACCAACCCTACTTTCATGCCCAAGGTCATTTCGCAGTTCCATATGAACCAATCTATAGAACTACCAGTGTTTTATCCTAATCCCGAGAATGTAGCGGAGAGAATGCTCCACACTCTTGATATCAAAAGAGCTCTCATGTACTATATTGATAGAACACAAACTTTCAGGAAGACAAAACAACTGTTTGTTGCCTTTTCCCCGCAGCACAAGGGCAACCCCATTTCCAAAGCAGGGATAGCTAGGTGGATCGTTAAATGTATACAGATTTGCTATGAAAAAGCTAAGCGCACACTAAAGATTCCTCTGAGAGCCCACTCCACTCGAAAGTTGGGGGCCTCCATGGCTTTCCTGGGAAATATTCCCTTAGATGAGATATGTAGAGCAGCCACATGGTCCACTATACATACCTTTACCAAACACTACTGTGTAGATGTACACTCAAGACAGCAGGCTGCTGTAGGCCAGGCTGTTCTCAAAATTCTTTTTCAGACTGCTGCAGCTGGCACGGGCAGCTGCCGCTAAACGGAGGGACTGCTATATAATCTATGCACAGATATGAATTCAGCAGCCCACATGCCTCGAACTGATTATGCTACTTACCAGTATGCATCTGTTCTTGGCATGTAGGGCTGCTGACATTCATATCGCCCACCCTCCTCCCCGGCGCCTGTAGCAGCTGTAGCATTCAGTAATTTCTAGTTAGCATGGTCATCATTCACTGTATTACACTCCATCTATGCCACAATGGCGAAAAACAATCTAAGGATGGAGGGGATGCCCATGCGCACTGTAGTCTAGGGGAGGAGCCACCTATCTCGTGATACTTCGAAGACTCTTCCAGGACAACAATGTGCAATCATCCGGACCCAACACTAGGCGGCGATCTATGCACAGATATGAATGTCAGCAGCCCTACATGCCAAGAACAGATGCATACTGGTAAGTAGCATAATCAATCTGTGCACAACAGCTTTAAATACATGTCAAGGTCACTCCCCTACCTCTTAACAAGTCTGTCTCTTTCCAGACTATGTGGAGCAGAATATGCAACAATTGGGAAATATGAAAGTGGCATGAGTTTATTATTAGAGTTCCATAATTGAACCAGTCTTGTCCTTCAGTGTCCGAGAAAGCTTTGCTCCTCTTGCTGTCCATTCAGCCAGGAGTATGTTTCCATCTGAGACTGTGTTCTTGTCAAATTTATGGCTGCTGGTTTGGTGTGGGGAGGGTGTTTAAACGGACTGATTGGATTCTCATGAGGCACTGCTTACAATTGACTTGGTGACCTGTTGCAGTATCTGGAAAGCTAAGAATACGTTTGTTTGAGCAATTTCTCAGGAGTACATTGTGTGAATTTGCTTCTACAGCAGTTGACACACAGAATAGATATATAAACTAGACTAATACTATACCCCTGACTACCCAGAAGAATTTACAAAAGCTTTCAGCCCCTCGGTACGACCTCAGGCTGAAATGCCAAACTTAAATGTAGGCAATTGGAAAGGAAATGGAGACGCCATTCCCTTGAGGGGGATAAGCTCATTTTCAGAAATGCACGGATTGAATATAAAAACAAACTAAGGAAGGTTATAGCAAATTACATCTATGAGCAGATCATCACGGCCCCTAACAAAGCGAGGCAAACTTTTGAAATTCTCAAAGAATTCACTGATCCATCCCGTTTCAAGCAAGTGACCACACAGTCACAGATACTGTGTGACAACCTGAATTACAACCATTTTGGAAGGGATCAATAACACACCAACCAACTATCTTCTGCCCCTCCCCCCCCCCCCTCCCCCCCCCCCCCCTCCCCCCCCCCCCCCCCTTACATCTTCCTGCCGATTTACCACTGGTGACACTTACTAGATTGGACCCTATTTCCAGTGAAGCCTTTAAAACCTTGTATAGGGCTATTAAATCAGGATCCCTGCTGGACCCCATGCCCCCAAAGCAGTGGTTAGTATGAGAAGAAGAGTTGGCAGGCCCTCTTTGACAACTCTGCAATCATTCTCTGGAAACTCAGAAGGTACCAGACTGCCAGAAGAAAGTAATCGTAAAATCACTGTTGAAAAAAGCTCTCTGATCCCGCCGACCTGACTAATTTCAGATTGATCTCCCTTCTTCCTTTCCCTGTAAAAAAATCTTGGAAAGGCACATAAGTTCACTACTGTCACAAGATCTAGAAGACTCTGCATGGCTTGAGGAGGAACAATTTGGATTCCGTCCTGGTCATGGAACCGAGACTACCCTTATCTGCACAGCCGATGAACTACGGAGGACCACGATAACGGAAAATCAGCCGTCTTTGTCCTCCTAGATAAGTCGGTTGCGTTCGATATGGTTAATCATCACATTCTCATATCCAGGCTCTCAGCAGCGGGTGTGGGGGGGACCAATGTTAAACTGGCTAAAGTCATATCTGTACAATCTCTATCAAGCTGTATCTCTCCCCCCCGTTTCGTTCCAAATTTAGAAAGACTACACATTGTGTCCCCCAGGGCTCTTCCCTTAACCCTATCTTGTTTAATGTTTACATTAAACCTTTGATTGCACTTATGAAAGCCTACAATGTTAAATTAATCAATTATGCGGCCGACGCCCAACTAATTTGGTCATCGATTAACTACCAGGAGGATACCATCAAACTTTCAAGCATGCATTCCTAGCATCCTTGATTGGATGAATTGCAATTCACTGAAGTTGAACAGAAATAAAACAATTTCTCTGCTGCTCCTCCAACAAAATCCTGGTGTCTCTACCATTAAATTTCTGGCCACTACCCATGGAAAAGCCTCCGGGCAATCCTGTGGCAGTACGAAACTTGGGTGTGACCATCGACCAAGGATTATCTTTAGAAAACAAAGTGAATAAAATCACCGGTACCTGTTTTGCTCTGATGCGTGCTCTTAGTAAGCTATACCCGCTGCTTGATATACCTGCTAGGTCATTGATCTCCAGAGGGGTAATACTAATTAGGCTGGACTACTGCACCGCTCTGTTGCTAGGAGCCCACAGTTACCTTCTAAAAAAGATAGAACGTATTCAGACCATTACTGCCAAATTAACACTGAACAAACCCCAATATTAATCTGCTACAGAAGCCTTGAAGGAGCTTCATTGGCTACCTGTCAAGCAGAGAATAGTTTTCAAATCTTTATAAAATGCTCATAGGGAATTACATAACAAAGGGCCAATACTTCTTCAAAATAAAAAGTACACCCCGGCAGGAATCTCCGCTCTGCTAATGGCAACTATGCTCAGGAGATCAGGTACAAGAGGAAGCACCTTCACGGTTAACGCGGCCCGGCTGTGGAATGGACTTCCAGCCTCCCTACGTTCTCAAATCGGTTTACAAAAATTCAGGAAGGCACTGAAGACTTGGTTATTTCCCCATTGGTGGCCACTGCTTAGCTTTCCATCTGCTGTATCTTACACAATAGTTTAGCGCCAGGATACCATCTTTGGTCACAGTGCGCTCTATAAATAACCCCTACAATACAGTACAATTGCAAAGAACATGGTCTGCGATGCCAGCTGGCTTGTTTGTAGGACACAATCACGTATGGGCTTTACACATGCTGCAGTCCATTTTAAACATACTTTCTCGGTACTGGCTCAGGTACCTGTGATCATGTGCAACAACTACTGGCTCACCTGTGCCAGACTCTGCCACCTCTGCATCCCCATTGAGCAGTGTGCATAAGTCCTCCCAGGATCCCCGCTGTGGATAAAGCAATAGATCATTAGAAGGTACAGTGAATCTTAATAGGTGTTTGAGTGAGAGAGGTTTACTTGCATAGGTTGCACGTCTGTGGGGATTCGAAGTCTGGGCACAGCATGCAAGTCACCATTTGTATACCTCTTCCCCATAGTCTGCCCTGCTTTACCTCCCTCACCCTCCTCATCTCCCTCTTAAATGCGCTAACATTCCCTCTTCCTCCCGCTATCTCTTTCCCTCTACTTTCCTGTGCTTGACATTTCTACCTCCCTCTGTTCACCTCTTGGGTGTGCCCCATCTATTTCTCAGACAGAGGTACTGGTAAATTGGCTTGAACCTAAATAGTGGTTCACACTGCTGTTACCACCAGTCCCTGCATAGCCTGGATTGAGGATTCACTTTGTTTCGTCCCGATCATCAGAGCACAACTCTAGACAAAAAAAGAAACCCCTTCAGTGGACACATGATTGTTGAACCCACTGGAGACAAAAACACTAGGCTGTTGAAGCGTTGTAGGGCAGGACAGTAATGACTAATTAAAAAAAAAAAATATATATATATATATATATATATATGGCATGATTTCTAAACAGGAATTTGAGTTTCTTCATGTTGAGCATCCTTTACTACCAAAATTATATCTTTTACCCAAGGTCCACAAACAAGTTGTTCCAGTGCCTGGGAGACCTATTATCTCTGCCATTGCGGGAGTAGCGGAACATGTGACTGAATATATCGACTACTTCCTGCAGGACTTGGTAAAGGGTCTTCCCACTTATATCAGACACTGGGGATTTCATTGGTAAGATCAAAGATGCTGGTTGGAGCGACGATATGCTATTTATCACCTTAGATATCGAATCGCTTTACACAAGCATTGACCATGCATCTGGGCTAAAGGCCCTGGAATTTTTCCTGGGCAAAAGGCCGATTAATTGTTACAACCACAACAAATTATTGATGGAACTTACCAGTTGGTGTCTTAATAACAACTTCTTTCTGTTTGGAAATGACATTTACATTCAGAAGCGTGGTGTGGCAATGGGGGCATGCTTCTCTCCCAGCTATGCATGTTTACATGTAGGCTGGTGGGAGGAGCATGTCCTCAGACTAACACACCATGATATTTACAAAGAACATGTGGCACTTTGGGTGCGATTTATTGATGATGTTTTTATCTTATGGTGTGGTGATGTTGCCAGTGCGACAAATTTTGTCACTGAACTTAATACCAATCAGCAAAATCTTAGATTCACCTCTTCTATCAGCAAGTGTGAAGCTGTTTTTTTGGATGTTAAAGTATTTGTACATCAGAATCATTTGGCCACTAAACTTTATCGAAAAAGCACTGCTGGAAATAACACTCTCCATGCCAGCAGTGCGCATCCTAAACATGTTATCGATAATATTCCGTTTGGAGAATTGTTGAGGCTCAAACGGATTTGTAGTGAAGCGGATGATCTTAAAATATGTACAACTGAAGCTCTGGAAAGATTCAGGCAAAGAGGCTATAGGGAGTCCATTTTGAGGGATGCAGTTCTCAAAATGGAAGCTAGAACCCGTGAGTCATTATTTTTAACAACATCTAACTCTTCTGTTGACAGTGACTCTACTAACAGTAGCCAGACCCCCAGGCTCATCATAGCCTATAGCAAACAGGCGAGACAAATCAGGTCCATTGTTCAAGAACGATGGCCGATATTAAAAACTGATTTGGTCTTAAAACCCAGGTTATCCGATGGGCCTACAATTACATACAGGAGGGGACCCTCTTTAAGGACCCAAGTTTGCCATGAGTTTCCCGAGCTCAGAAAACAAGAAGAGTGGTTGAAATCCCGGCCGGGATTTAAGCGCTGCTCTACATGTAGAGCGTGCAAATTTGGTAAAAACACCAACCAATATTGCACACCTTTCAGCCCAGATCCATTTAATATACGTTGATCTTTTACATGCAAAACTGAATTTGCTGTCTATGTACTAACGTGTACCTGTGATCTTAGATATGTCGGGAGTACCCGGCAACCAGTACACGTTAGGATTCTTCAGCATTTACGTGCCATTGTAAACAATGATGCAGCGTATCCGGTGGCGAGGCATTTTAAGGCTTGTCATAATAACAATCTACAATGCCTTAATTACTTTGTTATTGCCTCAGTTCCAAAAATCAAGAGAGGGGGTGACCGTGATAAAATGCTGAGAAGATTAGAATCTGAATACATTTTAAAACTAGACAGCAGATTCCCTAATGGGCTTAATGCAACTGAGGATCTACATGTATTTCTTTAACTTTGCATTCTGTACTATATTAGGTTAAATTTCTATGGAGTGCATTGCCCTGCCTGCTTCCGCGCATATAGATTATGAATTTCCAGTTTTTTTGATCCCATTTTCTTTTTACACTTACAATTCTATTTTTCCTAATGTGTTTAACTACATGATTTAGGAATAGATAAATGTGTATTTTTTCACTTCATTAATCAGACATAGACTCCTAGACATGTCTGTTTGGACCATACTATTAATAATAGTGAATTCACTTGCAATGCTTTACAACATCTTATCATATCTCAACTCTCGGGTGCTTAACAATACAATATGATCATCATTTTGATTATGCTAATTGCATTATATGCGCTTAGATATTTTTTGTATTTTTATCTCCATGGTTTGGTACTTGTATCCTAAAAACAAATTTAATCATTGACAATTTTTGCATTATTTGCACAATTTTTTGTGTTTACATTATTGCGTAATTTGCACATTATTTGTATATATATTGAATTTTAATCGAGAATATTTGCACTTTATTGCGTAATTTGCACAGTCAATCAAGTTTGGATATCACTGAATCAATGAATATGGAGTTTTATATATTTCATACTAAATAATGATCCTGAGTTTGTTTGGATTTTAACCTGTTACTCAATTGCACAGCATATTCAATGTGGTCCAAAATGTATTGTTTGGAAAACAGACTTTCGAGGTTGGAGTAGTGTGTCTTCACTTTCTAAATGTCACATGGTGCAAAAAAACGGTGAAAAAAAATGCAGCCAATTGAAAGTCTTGTTGTATAAAATGGGCTCATTTTATTGAACTGATTGTCTGTGAGCAAGGGCGGATGCCCGAAACGCGTCAGATATTTGTGAAGACTCGGCTTTAAAATAAATTAACAACTATTGTGCCTGACTTTGGATCTGCGTGGTTTCTGTTTTCCGTGGACACGGATTGTTTGGAGACTGCAAACATGGGAGATATATATATATATATATATATATATATATATATATATATATACACACACACACACACACACACACACACACACACACACACACACACACACACACACACACACACACACACACACACTACTCTGGTGGGTCTGCGACTGCTTAGAAAGTTAATTAACCGAATAATAAAGTGTATGAATGTAAAATAGAGTTTTTTTTTTTTTAACGTTCTGTTGAAGTGAAGGGATTTGAAATTGGAGGTTAAATGGGGCGTGGTTTGGACACCGGGGAAGATGGCGGCTTAGAGCGGCGCTCCTCCCGTGGCACGAAACTACAGAGTGATTTGGGGGTTGTTCCCGGTCACATAGGCGATGACAATGAAGTTTTCGGTGATCGGAGGTTGAACCCTACCTCTAGGTGAAATTTGAGGCGGCGAGGCGACCCTGGAAGCGTGTTTGAGCGCATTAGTCTGGAGAGCGGTGTGCAGCAGTGGAAGACCGCCGGCCCCAGAGGGAAACGGATGCTGCCGCTACAATCACCGGAGTGCTGGAAGGAGCGGAGGAAGCACGCTGCCAACACCTGATCAGTGAGTGGACCTGGAAGCGATTGGACCCTTCCCGACGCGCTTCGATGCCACCGATGGGTGCAGGGTGTATGATGGCGCAAAATGGCGGATGTCGGCGCTCACGGCGAGACTCTGTACGTCTTGAAATGTGACGGAGATGCGAGGTCAGTCAAGAAGGTGCCAGCGATGGATTGGTACTAGGCGATTACGAGGGGGAAGCAGACGAGAAGGCTTTAAATTATCCTGAATGCGTGGTAGCGAGGCCATTGAGCGACAGAGCATGGAGAGACAAAATGGCGGCTACAGGGGTCTGCGCTGCCAATGGATGTGAACAGGAGGCCATACCCCACGATTAAGCGGCATGATTGCAGAGACAGCGGGGTGCACCAGCATATCAAATGTATAATGTGCCACAGGGGTGTAAGCGGCGATAACGCCTCGAGGCACACTATCATTTTCCGGTTCTTTGAGCACTGGCGACGCCGAACGCTGAGATTATTGAGGCCCCTCTCCGATCAGGTAATATGTTGCTCACCGCTTCAATAGCACAGAATCAACACGTGGAGGGCGCGTACGGCGTCTCTAATTGATGACAAGATATACTGTTGAGGGGATGATTGGAGATGTGGATGCCATGGCTTTCCCCAGACATGTGTGAACACCACCATTGCCCTTCGCTGCTGCTGATCTGCTGCTGTTCGGAGAGTCCGGAGGGTCCTGGGGTTCTGAGCGAACTGAAGTTCTGAAGTCGGAGAGAGCTGTGAGATCGGTGAGGGCTGGAGGATTTGAGAGTGACTATACTGCCGTAGCCGAGTTTTGTGGAGCGTGGGAGTGGTGCTGCTGTTCAGCGTGGAAGCATATGCCCAGCGACATGCTATCTACAGGGCTCCTCAGGTGATGAAAGAGACCACGAGTGAAATTCCGAGGGGTTCTCTGCAATTTAAAGTCACTGATTACGCCATTGAAACCATTGAGCAGCGGAAGAGTTCAGGTGGAACTGTATTGCGGTGGTGGTATCTTGACCGAGTGTCATAATGTGCCTGGTGCCCTAGCCAAAGTTATTTGAGCCTGTTTATACTCATTAGTCCTACCTACTCAATAGTCTTAACGACCGCATCAAGGGTCTTCCAGCTGTGTGTTCAAAATGGGGGACAAGGACACGAAGAATCTGAAAAGACTTAAGGCTGAACCTCCGCCACCAATCTCACCTATCAAAGGTAAAAAAGATGTGACCGATACGATGGACATAATATTGAACAAACTAGAGGAGGTGAAGGAGATTGCAAGGTCTACAAAGGAAGAAATTGTAGCTATCCGCAAGGACATCAGAGACACTAATGCCAGACTTACAGAGTCAGAATCAAGAATCAGCCGATTGGAAGACTCCGAGACCAAAACTTGTAGCGCTCTTAGGCGCCTGCATGTCTCCACAGATCAGATGTCAAGGAAACTATCGGAGTTGGAGGACAGAAATCGAAGAGGGAATCTACGCATTTTTGGTCTGCCGGAGGGGTCAGAAGAGTCATATGATTCCTGTGTTCAATTCCTGGAGGCTTGGTTTTCACAAGCGACCAACCTTACCTTCCATCACCCACTGGAATTTGACAGAGCTCATAGGGTCCCAGGCAGAATCGTGCCGGGCCAAAAGGGGCCGCGAC
Source organism: Triturus cristatus (assembly GCF_964204655.1). Classification (NCBI taxonomy): domain Eukaryota; kingdom Metazoa; phylum Chordata; class Amphibia; order Caudata; family Salamandridae; genus Triturus; species Triturus cristatus. The sequence continues at coordinate 301,412,709 of NC_140587.1, forward strand.
CTATTGTATGTAAGCCTTTACGTTACCAGCATGTAGAGCAAATACTGGCATTTGTGCGCAAAAATAACCATGTTCTCTGGAAAGCTAGTAAAGTGTACATTTCACAAGACTACAGTAAAGAAACCGTCGACACGAGGAAAGCTTTTCTTGCTTTACGACCACAGCTGAAGTCGCTGGGCTACCAATTTGGTTTTGTGGGACCGGCAAAGTTCCGCGTCTTTATTAAAGGCTCACCACAGGTCTTCGCTGATCCACTGTCACTCAGGAAACGTCTGGAAGGAGGCGAGGAACTTCACATGGATACTTCGTCTGTGGCCTCTACTTCCTCCGCTACATTGGATTCTTTGTTTTCATAGCAGACTGTTCTGTCAACATGTCATTTGTGGCCATACAATGTTGGGTTCTGAGGTACTGCTGTGTTGTTGCAATGTGGGGCTCTGAAGTGGAGTAGAGGGGGATGCAAGTCTTATCCTCTGTGCTCTTGGGAGGCTTGTGCAGTGTTCGCGTGCTAATTACTAGTTATGATTCGTTACTACATGCTATACATTTACTGGTTCGCAGTAGTGGTCCCAGCCAGCCATAGAGGTAGGGAGGCGCACTTAATGCACACATTTAATGCATACATTTAATGTATACATCTAAGGTAAGCATATAAGGGATTCTTGCGCCAGTGGTGTGGAGTTGGATGAGGTATGATAGAATTGAGGGCTACCCGATATGTTCTGTAGGAAACGGGTTAAAGTTGGTAAAGGTGGGTAGCTGATGCTGTTGATGACTCCATGGGGATAGCACAGCGACGGTTCTATCTGTCTCTTTTTATGTTGCTCGCTATTTGGTTGGGTTCTGCTGACTTACGGGCGCACTGATCTTGTTGCCTTTTGTGTTGGGTTAAATTCCTGAGTTCCTATCACGGATGTGAGTTGAGGCAATGGGAGGGATACGATTTTCTCCGTGTCACCATGCCTACTAGTTTATCTCGGGGTGGAGGGGTGGGGGAAGGTGTATGAGAGGGAGAGGGAGAGGGGGAGGGTGGGAGAGGGTGAGAGGGTGGGGAATGTGTTTTATTTCTGTTCGTTTTTATTTTTTTCATTGTTTGTCATGTTCCAATGTAAGCCAGGTCCATCATCATCTTGCTGCCAATGCCTATGCCGGTTGAACTGCCGTGACCATGACGGTGTGTGTCGTGTTCCACTACATACCAGGTCCACGCTTATTCCGCTGTTCATGCCTATGCCGATTGTGCTGTCCAAATCCTAATAGTATTTATGTCAACTACTGGTGTATTCTAGGTCTAACAGCACTCTCCTGTTCACGCCTATACAGACTATGCCTTTTCCTACGTACCAGTCTTGTGAGGGATGGGGGGCTCTGGGAGAAGCTGGAGGGGGTCCAAGTAATTGCATTTAAGGGTCATTTATTAATAATTCACCATGTTAGCTCTTGAATGGCTATGTCGTTGTCCACAATTCACACCCCTATAGGTGTGACAAAAGTGAATGATTTGAAAATACTCTCTCAACGTCAAAGGTCATAACCAGCCAGTCAATTCAGAAGATTCTCGAGTATTTGCGTAGACAAAAAGGTGATACTGTAATGTTGCAAGAATCTAAACTTGAGACATCACAATTTCATACCCTCAGGAACACATTTTTTGTTGAGGTCGTAGGGTCAGGGGCGCTGGGGAAGAAAAATGGGGTACTGACACTGATTGCAAAAAAAAATCTAACGTGGATTTGCTTTCCTCCGTTTCTGACTCCGTTTCTGACTCCAAAGGGCGGTGGGTGACGACCAAGCTATCTAAAGACGACACTGAATTTTATGTGACGAACGTCTATGCTCCTAATACATGTGACCTGTCATTCTGGTCCGAGCTGTCCGGCCAAATAGATACTATCCCTGAGTCAGCCATACATATTTTGGCAGGGGATTTTAATCTACCATTAGATCCAGTATTGGATAGGGATTCCAGATGCCCCTTTCGTAGTAATAGATCCCATAAGGCCTTCACTAATTTATGCGCTCGGTTCCATTTGGTAGACACATGGAGGCTACAGAATCCTGATGGGAGGGACTATACCTTTTACTCCCCTCCACATGATTCATTCTCCAGAATAGACTATTTATAACAAAGAATGGCATTCCTCGCATGGAAGGAACGTCTATAGAACCAAGGGTTCTATCCGATCACTCTTGTATTTCCCTATCCATATCCGACGTCAAATCATCTACTCGTCAAACAATCTTGTGGTTTAGTGAAGAGATCCTCGAAAAAGAACAACATAGGGTAGCGATTGAGACCGCAATTAGAGAGTACTTAGAACATAATGACAGGGGGGACACTACTGACTTGATTCGTTGGGAGGCGCTAAAGAGTACGATAAGAGGGGTCGTTATTAAAATAAAATCTGCCATAAACAAGAACCATAATAAAGCTTTGGAGACTTTAGAAGGAGAAATTGCCGTGTTAGAGAAGGTACACTTGTCGGACAGGAAGGAAGAAACACTGAATAAATTAGCAAACCAGAAGTATGAATATAACAGAATAGTGAGTGAGAGGGCGGGGATTTGGTTAACTAGGAGGAGACCATTCAAACTCTGTACATCCAATAAGGCGGGGGAAGAGCCTTGCGGCATACCTCAAATTCAAAATGCAGAAAAATACGATCAATTCCATCAAAGATCAGGGGGGAACACCACAATCAGATCCGTTTAAAATAGCGGAGGTATTCAAACAATTTTATGAGCAACTATATGCCAAGAATACTGAAGTAGTCTTATCCAACATTGACGGATATTTGGATGAATGCAATCTTCCCTCCCTCTCAGCTGCGGATCGTGAGGACCTTAATGGCCCGATCACGCTTCAGGAAGTCGAGATGGTTATTAAGTCATTGAAATGTGGTAAGGCTCCCGGACCGGACGGATTCACTGCCCGATTCTACAAGGGCTTTTCGTCGCTCCTATCGCAACCACTCCTGCACTTATTCCAGGAAATCAGTGCTACAGGGGAAGTGAAGGGTACGTTGGCGGAGGCCATTATTGCGGTGCTGCCAAAAGAAGGGAAAGACCAAAGAATTATAGGCCTATCTCGCTCATTAATCTTGACTGTAAGCTCCTAGCCATGATTTTGGCTAACCGACTTCAAAAAGTCCTGCCCAAATTGATACATGCTTCTCAGGCGGGTTTCTTAAAGCAGAGATTGTCGAGTGATAACACTAGAATCCTGGCGCATGTCCTTGAAAGAGCAAAACTGCTATCTACCCCTACTGTGGCAATCACCCTTGACGCCGAAAAGGCGTTCGACAGAGTTGACTGGAATTATTTGAATGCGGTCTTGCATAAGTTCAACCTGGGTCACTTCTTCACGAAGTTGGTGATGTCTCTGTACTCATGTCCCTCTGCGAGAGTTAGAGCTGGCGGCTCATTCTCCTCAGCGTTTCAACTGCACCAGGGCACCAGACAGGGGTGTCCTCTCTCGCCCCCTTTGTTTCTTCTTGCCATTGAGCCATTTCTCTATCGCTTGAGAACGAACGATGGTATTGCTGGAATCCCATTTGAAGAATGTGTAATAAAGTTGACCGCCTATGCGGATGATGTCCTAATAGTATCGGAAAGGGCGGAAGAGGCTATACCGGCCCTCATGTCTACCATTGAGGATTTCTCCGGGGTGTCGGGATACAAGTTGAATAAAGATAAAACAGAGGTTAAACTGCTGAACAATTTAGGTAACAGAGATTATGGGGGACTCTAGCTTGACATGGCAACCAGGCTGCTTTAAGTATTTGGGGCTGGAATTTGATAAAGATCTAATCACTACTCTGGGGGTTAATGAAAGCTTGACTCTGAAGAAAATATCTAAATTACTAGAGGGATGGTCCCCTAAATTTCTTTCATGGTGGGGGAGGGCGGAAACCTTAAAGAGGATGGTCACCCCATTGGTGAATTATCTAGCAAGTATGTTGCCAATGGCATTCTCCGAGGTCTTCTTGAAAAAGGTGAATGGGCAGTTTGGTGGATTCTTGTGGCAGGGGAAGAAGCCCAGGATATCTATGAAGAAGCTACAGCTATCAAAAGGGAAAGGAGGCTTGGGTCTCCCTAGCTTCAGGAACTACCAGACAGCCTTTCTATGTAAACAAGGGGCGCAGTGGTTGACTGAGAATTCGGATTATACTCCGCTGTGGATCGAAATTGAAAAATCTCTGATTGGTGGTGCCCCTCTAGTGACTCTATCAATGGACCTCTCCCATCTCCCCCACTCCAAATACATACTACTAAACACTAGAAGAGCACTTCTGAGACTGGACCAAACACATAAGGTTGGTTTGCTGTGGAGGAAGTCTACTATGGTATCTTTATGGTATAACCCATCGCTTAAGCTGGAAGGGAAACCTCTACAGTGGGGAGGCTGGTCTAAGGGGTATAAACCTGGTGAAAGATTTATTTGAAGGAGGTCATCCATTACCGTTCTCCTCGCTCCAAGCTAGCTACAACCTGTCGCCAATGGACTTCTATGACTTCTTGAAGCTCAAGGTTGTCCTGTCTACTCGCTCCCTTCATTCAGGTGATCCCTGGCTTATGACCCAGATACCACGGCTTTTGAAGTCTGGTCACTTTGTTTCTAAAATTTATAAGTTGCTACTCCCTGCCCCACGGAAGGCACACAAGAAAAATGAATCCAAGTGGGAAGCGGAGCCTAACTCCACCGGGTTAGTGTTTGACTGGGATTTGATACACGCTGCTGCCCTAACGAATAAGATTTCCCCGATTCTAGCCCAAACCAAATATATGCTCATTAATAGGACATACTGGACGCCAGAAAAACTCCATAGACTCCATTTGAGGGATAGCCCCCTATGCTGGAATTGTGCAGTCGAAGTGGGAGACTTAGCTCGTGCTCTTTGGGTGTCCTGTGTTGGGAGTATTCCGGGGGAAAGTGTTTGATTGCATAGACCACATTTTCAAGGCCACTTCTAAACGAGAATTTGTCTGTTATTCTGGGGGTGCTGGATCAGGAGCTTCATAATGATAATGATCGTCAATTGTTAGATATTTTACTTACTTTGGCTTGCAAGGTGGTACTATGCAAATGGAAAAGCGCCTCTGAGGTCTCATTCAGGGTTTGGCAGGAATGGCTTTCGTTTCTAAGAGGAGCTGACAACCCAGCTCTGCACTCATCCCCCTGGCGCGCTTCCCATAGGAGGCTCTGGAAGTCTCTGGATGAATCTTCGTTCTCATTTGACCCGCCCTGAATAGCAGTGGCGGAAATATGGCGAGTAGGCTAGAATGTAAAGGGCGAGGCGGGGCCGGATGGGTGACACATGATGAGATAAGGCATTGGCAGCCATGGAGCTCATTCACCATACCGCAATCTGGTGTAAGGGTTGAACTTGGTTTCATGACCTATTTTCTTTTCTTTCATTTCATTCAATTGATTTAATGTGTTATAAGTTCATTTCTGTCACTTGGAAGTGATGACCAGATTCATAGCTCGGACTTACGGATCTTGTTATATACATGATGTTTATGATTTCATAAATGTTTGTATTGGGGTGATTCCCCTATAGATTTGTCCGCTTCTAGATCAGGTGGGTCTGTTTGTCGGGGATTACACGTCATTTATTTTCATTTATTGTTGTGTATTGTATGTCATTTTTCTCTTTCTTTATCAATAAAAACGACTTTAAATTTAAAAAAAAAAGAAATTGAAGGTTAAATTAGTGTCATCCGATTTGATTCGTGGGAGCAGTGCAGGTGCATCAATTGTAGTTAGAAATCTTTCCATTACAATTTACATTTCTTTTATATTAGTTTGTGAATTTAATATACAATTAAATATTTTGTGTATTTGTTTGAGTTCTTTACTTATATTTTTGGTTATTGTTTTGTGGTTCATATCATCAAATGCTTACGCTGGGGTCCTCTGCTTCCAGTAATGACTGTGAGGGTCTCCGGATTCCGTTAATGATTTAGTGGGGGTCCTGGGTTCCAGTAATGATTAAGTTGGGGTCACAAAAGGTTGAGAACCACTGTAATAGTGCATTTAATGTGTCATCTTATGAATTTGTGATAAAATTGTCCAACAATAATTACAGATCTAGGAAATGGGTGGGTAGGTAAGCTACTCTCTCGCTTCCTCACCAGACTGCCTACAGCAACTTTCCATAGGTCTAACTCTTTGGTCCCTCATCTGCAGCGTCTGATGCGGGCACACCCAGCCTGTCCTACCGCCATAAAGCAGGAGGATGGTGTATCTTTAGTTGGGTGCCCTTAAATGAGTGAATGAAATGCTACTTGTAAAGCGTTAATTACACCGAGTTCCCAGACGAGTAGGGTGAACCAGGAGACCAGCCATGTTTTCAGACTTTTAGAGAATTTGGAATGATTGTCTTCTGAATGAAGATTAAAGGGGCAAGATTCAAGTAATGTAGTTTCTCATCCAGGGGGTACTCATCAAAGTCATAATCTATGAATAATCCCCGCCCATGTGCGGGATCCCGTAGCATATAGAAAATAAATGTGTGTGTGTGTGTCTATATGTATGTGTGTGTGTGTGTGTGTGTGTATATATATATATATATTCACTGAAAAAACCATAGGTTTCACACACGTTATAGTTAGGAATTAGCATTTAAAAAACCTTGCAAATTCACTGAAAAAAACCATAGGTTTCACACACGTTATAGTTAGGAATTAGCATTTAAAAAACCTTGCAAATTCACTAAAAAAAAACCATAGGTTTCACACATGTTATAGTTAGCGGAAATTTTACTGATAAAAAACCAATGAAATTCCCCCGTTATAGTTAGTGCAGGCAACTATAACTCACGCGACCGCAATCCTCTGCTGATGCTAATACTGTATTTAGACACTTATTTGCCCATGTCTTCTTCCATACATTTTTAGCTATACATATATTACAAATATTTTTTTTTCATAAAGACACATATGTCATCAGCAGAAGATTGCGGTCGCGTGAGTTATAGTTGCCTGCACTAACTATAACGGGGGAATTTCATTGGTTTTTTATCAGTAAAATTTCCGCTAACTATAACATGTGTGAAACCTATGGTTTTTTCAGTGAATTTGCAAGGTTTTTTAAATGCTAAGTTACTTTACGCCATTCGTGGCGTGCGCGCCCACTTAATGCAGTTCGTTCCGTGCGCGCACGGTGCGCTTCGCGCACCGTGCGCGCCCACTTTACGCAGTTAGTGCCGTGCACGTTACGCTAGATGGGCCATGTACGCACGATGCGCTTCGCGCACCGTGCGCACATGGAGGACATATGATGCACTTCGTTTTGAAAGGTAATATTTTAATTTTTCGTATGTTATAAGCCATGCACAAATGGTGCCCTTCGGGCACCATTTGCACACGGGGTGGAGAGAGTGTGGATAATTTTTTTTAAATTTTTTTTTAAAATATTTTAGTTTAACTCATCTTTAATAAGCCATGCACAATTGGTGCCCTTCGGGCACAAATTGCACACGGGGTGGGGAGAGTGTGGATAATTTTTTTTTTTTTTAGATAATTTTTTACCGTACGCGTACAGTAAGCGTAATCGGCGAAATTAGCGAAAAAATAAAAATTCCGTTTTTGGCCTTGGGGGATCTTTGGGGACTCCCTCAACATTGCTATGTGTGTGGGAGCTGTCTAAACAGCCCCTTTACATGTTTTTGTGCTTTATATTTTAAACATCACTCTCAGTGCGAGAGAGAAAATGGCGGCCGCCGCTTCCTGGTTTCGGCCGATTCGAATGTTTACTAAGATCTAAGAGCCAATCAGAATCGCGCTCGCGCACGCCACCGTACGCGTACGGTAAGCGTACCGTAAGCGCACCGTAAGCTGGCTCAGATATATATATTGATTTAAAGGCTATTTTCTCAGAATCTACTGAACAGATTTACACCAAACCTACAAAAGGCACTTCCTTGACCTGAGGACTACCTCTCTGCCAAATTTCTAGTAATTCTGTTCAGCCGTTCGGGCTGTAGCCCTGTCTAAAGATCCTATGGAAAAATGCATGGGAAAAACGCGTTTTGGGACCCCCCTTTTATCTCAGCCCCCGCTTGACGAATCCCCCCGAGACTTTCAGGGTAGGAGCGGAGCGTAGCGCCCCACCTATTTTGAAAAATTCGCGAGGATTCGTCGACCGGCGCCAAAGTTATTCAAAATAGAATGTTGCGGATTTCCTATGGAAACGTGGTCCTAACTATAACTACCTACTGGCGACCGCCAGTAGGATATATATATATATATATATCTGAGCCAGCTTACGGTAAGCTTACCGTACGCGTGCGGTGACGTGCGCGAGCGCGATTCTGATTGGCTGTTAGATCTTAGTAAACATTCGAATCGGTCGAAACCAGGAAGTGTCGTCCGCCATTTTCTCTCTCGCACTCTGTTTTTCCTCCACTCCCCTCAAAGTCCGAAAACAGTAAAAGCGGCTTGATAGACAGCTCCCAACCACCCAGTCATTGTTATGGTGTCCCCAAAGAACCCAAAAGGCAAAAAATGTAATTTTTTTATTTTCGAAAAATCGCCGATTACGCTTACCGTACGCGTACGGTAAAAAAAAATAAAAAAAACAATATCCACGTTTTCCTCACCCCTTGTGCAAAAGGTGCCCGAAGGGCACCTTTTGTGCATGTCATGTTTTTTTTTGTTTTTTGTTTTTTTTTTAAAGACAATCTGTAGATAACCATTAACAACGATGTGCCTAATACGGCCTCCGTGTGCGGACGGTGTGCGAAGCGCATCGTGCGTACATGGCCCATTTAGCGTAACGTGGGCACGCGGTGCGCTACGCGCACCGCGTGCCCACCGTGCGTGCACGGCACTAACTGCGTAAAGTGGGCGCGCGGTGCTTACTGTGCGCGCACGGTGCGCAAAGCGCACCGTGCGCGCACGGAACGAACTGCGTAAAGTGGGCGCGCACGCCACGAACGGCGTAAAGTAACTTAGCATTTAAAAAACCGTACAAATTCACTGAAAAAACCATAGGTTTCACACTAGGAATTAGCATTTAAAAAACCTTGCAAATTCACTGAAAAAACCATAGGTTTCACACAAGTTATAGTTAGCGGACATTTTACTGATAAAAAAACAATTGAAATTCCACGTTATAGTTAGTGCAGGCAACTATAACTCACGCGACCGCAATCCTCTGCTGATGACATATGTGTCTTTATGAAAAAAAAATATTTGTAATATATGTATAGCTAAAATTTAATGGAAGAAGACATGGGCAAATAAGTGTCTAAATACAGTATTGGCATCAGCAGAGGATTGCGGTCGCGTGAGTTATAGTGGCCTGCACTAACTATAACGTGGAATTTCAATGGTTTTTTATCAGTAAAATGTCCGCTAACTATAACTTGTGTGAAACCTATGGTTTTTTCAGTGAATATATATATACATACAGCCTAAAATGTTTCAAACGTGGCAAAAATGCTGAAATTACATAGGTTTGCGTTGTAGTACCCCAACCCATAAGGAAAAAAGGAAGCACCAAACAATCGTCATATAATAATGCTTTATTGCCAT